>NC_136059.1:45357023-46044523 GCF_964261635.1 Lissotriton helveticus
GACAAGTATATTATCTCAATGGATTCTGTACATTTGCTCAACTCCAGGTCTCTTTATATCTCCCTCACCATTTTCTTTTCAAACACCTACAGAGAAGGGATTTTTTATGTCTCAGTGTAGGCTCACATCTGAACTGGGCAGCTCTCAACTACTTTCTTTCTTGCATAAAGCAACTACGAAATGGTTAATTAGTGTGATTTATCAGGGGCTCTGCCAACGCAGGGACAATGCGGCTAAATGGAGGACGGTGCTTTCTGATTAAATTCTTGTCTCAGAACCCTAAGTGCTTTAGACGCCATTGATGGCTGGTTCATTCTATTAATCTAAAGCTTCAACAATTTAAGACAATATGCCGAGCAGAATTATTAAGTGGGGTGGGAACTCTGGGGGTGAGAAGATTAAGTATCCCAAATGTGGGTGCTATACAGCAGATATTTAATATATGTTCGCCAGCTGTCCTGATTTGAAATCATTTTGGGCAGGGGTGACCCAATGTCAAAATCTCTGTGCTGGATTTGATGTACAACTTTCCTCTAGGGAGATCATGTTGGGCCACACAATGGAATTTGAAGTTGGTTTGAGATGGATGCTGTCCATAATATTTGTCTCGGGTAGACTATATATTGATTGACCATGGGTTCCCCCCTACCCCTAGGGCAGTTGAGTCATGGGCTGTATTTCAACCAATATATGAGTCTGAATCTAGCCCTGGCTTAAGCAAGGGGTGCCAGTTCCATCAAAGGATTAGAACACATCTGAACACAATGTAACTGGGATCCACAGACTAATGTGCATACTTGAAAATGAGTTTGCTAGGGTTTGATTCATAACATCATGTGGGTCTGATAAACAATTCTGTATAGTTTGATCATGAGGTGTTCCAGCCTATCTCATCTTATGCAATGTTATATTGTGTTAATTTATAATTTAATGTTATTTTGGTTACAGGTTGACTATCCCCATGTTTGTCATTTTGTCTGCTTACTTTCTACTTCCGTGTTTGTATTACAATTGCGTGTTCTAAATCTGTGCCCTTTCCAGGTTTTTATATGTAAAACTTTGTTTTTTGTTTCTTGATCTTCTAACTTAGAAAAATAATAAAAGGAACTTTAAAAAAAAAACAACGCAATGGATACTTATTACCCTAACCACAGTGTCAACTTAGAAAAGCTTTGTCTGTATGAAGTACTGCAGTACAATACACATACAGCAATAACATTGATTTAAATATTGAACAAAGAAGGTTTGGGGTGACTGGCTGCAGCAGATTTTCAGTGAGACACTTAAATGGGAGTCATATTAATTATTGTAAACTGAGCTGTCAAACAGTAGAGAAAAGAGAGTTATTTGACTTGGCTCTTTTGCAACGTGATAAACCATGGGGTCTGAGAATTAATTACTAGGCGAGTTTGACTGCAAAAAAGATATGTTCATTGCAGTTAAAGATAATATTAAGTGTGCAGTGTTTTACACATATCTGAAAATGTTGAATGATGATATTCAACAAGAGGAAACACTAAAGAGGTTGCAAAGAACAGTTCACAAGGGAGCCAGAGCCAAGGCCTTAATAGTCAAGATTCCCTTAGGCAGCCTTTCACTGAGTGTCCATAGCTATGGATAAAGTTGAAAATACGATGGGCCAAGTGAGGAGTGACTAGTAATGTTTGAAAAATATGTGAATCAGTAGAGCATGGACTTTTACAAGATGAGCGTGAATGTTCATGTACAACATTCAAGCCTACAATTCTCTATGTTATTGATCAGGCATCCAATGTTTTCTGATTAAAGTAGAGACTGCGTTTGTTCACAAGAAAACTAGTTGTGATTTCCCATGTGTTCTGACTGCTCCTACTGGACTAGCCGCTCACAACATGTAAGGAATCACATTGCATCAGCTACTTATGTTGCCTGTGGAACATGACAACCTAGAGTACTTGAAGGTATCTGGTGATGCTTGTCATGAAGTGCCCAGAGGTATAAATTCAATTAACAGTGCTTATTATTGATGAGGTTAGCATGGCATCTAACCTAATGCTAGCTTTCATTCATCTAAGGATGCAATAGGTACTCAGATCTGACTATGATGTTCTCTTTGCTGCTAAGCACGTCATAGTTTTTGGTGACCTTCTACAGTTGACAACTGTTCATGAAGAAACTAAAAGGTTCTAAGGAAGTATTGGAAATGCTAATATATAGTTACATTTTCAGTATGCTGAGTTGACTCAAAATTTGACCAAGGCTGCAGATATGGAGTATGGCAATATATTGAAAGGCATTTGAATAGGAATTATTCAGAAAGAAGCAAAGAAAGCTCTTGCTTCTCGCATGTAGTGGTACTTGATGTGTTTCATTTACCAGTAATGCTTGAATATATTCAATAAATCAAAGTGAAAAATCTGTGCTGAGCTTTCACAAATTTATTCAGCTTAGTGGAAGATCAGAAAAATGTGTGTTCTTCAACCACAGCTATACGTGACATTGTTGTACTGATATTATATAATTTACTTTAAATTCTCAATGGGATGTTTAGGAATTTTTAACAATATCAATCATAGTCAATCATAATATTTGTAAAGCGCACTACTTACCCGTGAGGGTCTCAATGCGCTGAGGGGGGGAGGGAACGGGCATTCTGTTACTGTTCGAAGAGTCAGGTCTTGAGGAGTCTCCTGAAGGTCAGCAGGTCTTGGGTCTGCTGTAGTTGGGGAAGGGAGGGTTTTCCAGGTCTTGGCGGTGAGGTGGGAGAACGATCTGCCGCCAGAGGTCGCTCTTTGGATGCTGGGGACTGCGGCGAGGCTGGTGGAAGCTGAGTTGTCTGTTGAGGTAAGTTGGTCCGGTGTTGTGGAGTGCTTTGTGTGCGTGGGTGAGGAGCTTGAAGGTTATCCTCTTTTTGATGGGGAGCCAGTGCAAGTCTCTCAGGTGGGGTGTGATGTGGCTGCGGCGGGGGATGTCGAGGATCAGGCGTGCGGAGGCATTTTGAATGCGTTGTAGCCGTCTCAGGAGTTTGGCCGAGGCTCCTGCGTAGAGTGCGTTCCATAGTCCAGCTTGCTGCTGACGAGGGCCTGGGTGACCGTTCTTCTCGTTGCGGTGGGGATCCACTTGTAGATCCTGCAGAGCATGCAGAGGGTGTTGAAGCAGGATGAGGAGACGGCGTTGACCTGCTTAGTCATGGAGAGGGTGGAGTCGAGGATGAACCCTAGGTTCTAAATGTGTTGGAAAGTGAGGGAATTCCAGTCAATTAAATCTTTGGAATAAGCTATTTATTGTATCATGAATGTGTTAATTGTTGCTATCAAGGGGTGGACCCAGAAAATTAAAATATCCCCCCTTTGATCCATCCCTCGAAAGCTATCAGGTGACCAAAGCAAGTACCTTCTAGATTAGTTCCCTTAAACCATCCTTCTGTCCATCTATTTCTCCGTCCTTTAAAACTGCCATGCTTCCATCCATTTATCCATCTTTTCATGTTTCCGTCCATACATCCATCCTTTCACCCTTCCATTCATCTACCCTCTCATCAGTACAGTCTTGCTTCCATTCTCCTACTCACACTTCCAACCTTTCCACCATCTTTTACCCATTCCTCCATCCATACATTTTCATCCATTCACCAATTCACCCTCCTTTTATCAATCCACCAATTCATATTTTCACCCTTCCATCCAGGCATCTATTTATCCATCCACCCATTAATCCAGCCCTTCATCATTACATACACTTTCTTTCACCCACCCATGAAAATCTTGTTTTCCCCTTCCATCCATCCGTCCTTTTATCCTTGCATTCATCCTTTAATCCACAGTTCCTCCCTTATTTTTACATATCCTTCCTCTGGCTCCTCGTTCCTAACCTCTCTCCCACTCTCTCTTTCATTCCCTCTCCATTTTTCTCTTAATTTGGTTGCTGTGTTTAACTCCTGATCAGTGTGTTTTTTATTGTTTTCCTTTACTTTTGATTTTTTAATAACTTTTGTCTGCAGAGCCGCAGCCAGGACACGGTCATAAATAACTATAATTGTAAACACCTTAAGCTGTGAAAGAGGGCAGTTCACGATGTTACTGGTTTATGCCTCAGCAACGTTTTTCCATAAGCCTGAAGAGGGTCATTGATAGCTGAGAGAGCTGAGCCTTAAGATGTGGGAAAAAGTGGCTGAGTAACCAATTCATCAGGGATTCCGGGCAAAAGAGCAATCACTGTAAGGACTGAAGCAGTATCATCAACAGTGCACTCAAGAAATAGGCCAGTGCTGCCACTGTGTCCCAGAACTTGCTCCTGTGAAAGGATTGTTAGTCCTCCAAGGGGTCAGGCAAGTCCTGTTTAGAATACAAAATTGTATGAGATACTGTATCGGGGTTTGACAGGGCTTACTCCCATTTATCGTCATTAAGTGCTGTAGTGAAGTATGTTTCCTACTTTGTCCACAATATATTTAAAGAAATTTGCATGCGAGTCAGCAGGGCACTAGTTAACCATTTTATGAGATCTCACCTAATGTGAAGCGACTGCAGCAACTCATTTGTACGAGGATCCACTGCGGTTCTAAAACGGAAAAGTTCAAGATGCCGTCCCTAGCTCAGGTTCTGCTTATACTGTATGGAGTCTGTCGACCTACAGAATATTTCTTTGTTCATGGTCAGGTCTGATCACTTCCACTCCTCCAGCCTTCACGAAAGTGATGGTAGTGGTTGTGGCCAATCTCAGGAGGGGTAGCAATCACGGTATTCCCTTACCTGGATGAGTGGCACATCAAGGCAGGTCTGCAGAGATAGTGTCTTGCCACTTATAGGCAACAACCACGTTGTTTTTGAACCTGGAATTTTCGGTCAACTGACCCAAATTTCACCTGGTGCCCTATCAGCGCATTCTGTTCATAGGGGCAATGCCAGACAGCACATTGAGTCGTGTTGTCCCTCCTCCCCAGAGTGGAGTGATCATTCCAGTCTTGATGGTCCTCCTGCAGTTCTGATGCAGATTCCTGCATTCTGTTGCATACGAGGGCCCTCTAATGGAGCATTATGGTACCAACACAACGGATATCTCAAAAGCTGTATCAATCAATTGGATATGTAGAACGCAACTGCATCACCCGTGAGGGTCTCGAGGTGCTGGGAGACCGATCTGCTAGTTCTTCTATTGGTTGAACATCCAGGTCTTGAGGTCCTTTCTGAACAGCTATAGTGATGTAGATGCTTTGAGGCACAAAGAGAGGTTGTTCCAGGTCTCTGTCGCCAGGTGGAAAAAGGTGCAGCCCCCGCTGTTGGTCGCAGATGCGACATGTGGCTGCTAGGATGAGGGATTCGGAGCGACGTAACCGTGTAGTTAGGTGGAAGTTCATTTGAATGTTGATGTACGCTGGTCCTTCATTGTGTAGTGTATTGTAAGCGTAGGTGAGCAGCTTTAACTGCCATCTCTTTGCATCCGGTAGCCGGTGGAGTTTCCTGAAATGAGTGGTGATGTGAGTCCGTCTGGGGAGGTCGAGGATTAGTATGGCTGCAGTGTTCTGGATAATCTGGAGTTTTGTCATGAGTTGGGTGGTAATTCCAATGTAGAAGGAGTCTCAAAATCTCCAGAAACCAGAAACCGCAGGCAATACAGCTGGTTCTCAAGTCCTTCCTCCCTTACAATTGCCGTCAGCCTGTCCAGATCATGATGGACAATACAACCACGATGTGGTACATCAATAAGAAAGGGAGAGTAGGGTTGCATCCGCTCTGCTAAGAAGCTTTGCAACTCTAGTCACGGGGTTAGGACCATCAGATCTGCTTGGTAGCAAATCGCCTTTCCAGAGTACCCAAAATGTGAGCGGACAGTCTCACCTGGTCTCCTCTTGCTAACCACAAGAGGCAACCTCACCCAGAGGTCGTCCTTGACATTATTCAAATATTGGGGACTCCTAAGATCCTCCACCTCAGGTGGCCACTCCAGCGAACACTCACTGCCTGTAATTATGTGCCCATTGAGGAATGCATTTCAATTGAGGTGGAACTTTGTGCTTCAATACGTATTTCCTACCATACCTCTGATTCCTTGTGTTTCAATGGACCCAATTAATCGGAATTGCTACTGTCTATGCATGAAGGGTGTAGTGTGCCAACCTCATTTAATTCTCCCCGTGCCATCCACTCTGTCTCCCTCAGAGGGTAGAGCTCCCCTCACATTTACAGGAGTGCGTTAAACACTGCAGTCTCCAAGGCCTGGGCCAGCAAGAACAATCTATGTTTGTGTAAATAAAGCTTGTTACCAGCCTGTGTCCTTGACAGTAGACAAATATGGTCTCTACACTCTGAAATTCACATCACTGCCTGTGCATCAAACTTCAGATTAGTCACTCCTAGAACAGCCAGGCAGGATCTTGAAACCTCTTCCAGCAATGCCTCCTGTGTGTCAACAGGTGACGCCATGTGGCTCAGTGGAGATCACATAGGCCTATACTGCATTATGAGATATGGTTAGCATTGTGGTGGAAGCTGAGGATCTGGTTGGATTCACACAGCTAGTGTTCATTCAACCAGATCCTCAGCTTCCACCACAAGGCCAACATTAGCATAGGCTGACGGCCCTATTTGGTTCCTAGTATGATGTGGTCCAGAGCCTACAAAAACTTCCCTGGTTTAGTGATGATGACGAGAAAGCAGACAATATCTTGCCCTCTCATTACACCGATGAAGGACTTTACCTAAACCTAGAGAATGCCAGTGGGCTAAATACCTTCAATGGAAACAAGATGGACTCCCCACCAGGTCCATGAATGGAGGCCTTTGCAATAGCAGACCTCAGACTGGCAGTTACATTTACAACTGCTTACAGTTGAAGCAAAGTCAGTTTGCTGACAGAAATATGCCAATTGGGCTGTCTTCAACAGAGTCTCTATTGCCATTAATAAGGCACTCATGGACACCCATGTTGCCACTTGGTTAAAGTCATAGTTGCCTCCTACAGCCAATCGACCTGTGTTCAGGTGACACAGACTGACCCCTGACAACCCTGATGTTCTGACAAAACAACAAACATGCTTGAAAGCCTTGTGGTGCAGAAGTCAAGAAGTTAGGTGACTCCAAATGCCTTTCAGATGAGTCCACTAAGCAGCACAATGAAGCATACTGACACATAGGGCAAGAAAATGTTTTCAGAAAAGAAAGATCCAGCCTAGAAAGTGCTATACTGAACAACTATAGAAGGTGAACACCCTTTACTTTTTCCACGGTTGTTGCTCAACACTTTATGAGACAAAAAACACATCAGAGGCTCCTAAAAATCATCACATTTGGAGAGATACATAACACAGAGAGACCGAGCACATAAAACTGCCTGGGTGGAGGGGAGCACTGTACCTGTTCCTGATACCTACACCTGAGGTACCCTAAGGCTAAAAGAGTAAGAGAGGGGTAGGGGGGGGCAGGCGGGTATCCTTCTATGTGAGACAGTGGCCATTGAAGAGACTATTGAGTACCTGAGTTTTCAAAGGTAAGCACAGGGATGGCCAGTTGGATGTTTGCAGAGTATGAGCTTGTTCTACCCTACACTAACCTCCCTGTGAAGCCCGTGACTATTTGCCATTACTATCAAGAAGTGCTAAAGGGACTGTACTTGGCCAAGTATCCTGAGCCGTAGTAGGATGGGCCCTGGAACATCTGTGGCAAATAACACCAGGACCCACAATTGGGTTCAGCATCACTTGCTTATCACATTCGCCCACTCTGTCTGACAACAACTGTGACATCATCAGAACCCTTCAGTTTCATGATGGTGACATCAAGCATAATTTCACTTTATTCATGCTTAATGATGATATATCTGCATTTTGATTGAAAAATCATGTTGTCTTAGGTCCATCTGCGCCGAAACCATCTATAAATAATTACTATACCTTATTGTCATCGGTTTTCGTGCTACTAACCTGTCTCTTCCCTTTTTTGGCTTCTGTGGGTATTCGCTTAGTTCTCCACATCAATGGAGAGTCATATAGCTCATCACTCTATCATCATGACTATTTCCTTTACATTCTGCAGGTACTCCCATGCTGGTCACCATCCTTAGTTATAATATATACAGCAGGTAGTGGATGTATATGCAGTAGCACATCAATTCCAAGCAACATATGCATTTATATTTATCTGTAGAAAGTTACGAGTGTTGGTGCCCCTCAGGGTAACAACAAGAACACACCCCACTACCACGGATGTCACCACACGGAAGTTCAGCCGAACTACCATGCTAAGCTTAACAGGACAACTGTCCCTCAGCACTCTCAAAATTCACATCTCTGTTCATGAATAGTTAAACATATTCGTATATCAAAAACCCAGTGTGGCAGCTCACAAGAAACCAGTCTGGGGAATCAATTATGCAAAGTTCTATTTAATTTCCAACAATAGCATTTCACTCAAAATACAGTGACATGCTTGGTACAGCACAATCCAAAAAAAACATATATTGTTTCACATAAAACAATATTAGTACAAATTAACACATGGAGGTCTCATTCTTGAAACCTCCTTGTTGGCAAACAATGAAGGCAGCCGACATGTTTTTAGTTATGATTGTAACTTCTTCAAGGCTTAATGTTAATGGATGTTGACTCTCAAAATTTGGACTGTCGACCCAACTCGTAATATTAAAATGTCGCACGAAAACAGAGTCCAGAGACCCTCAAGTTAGATAATGCCGGTATCTGGTCAATTGTAGAAAACATCCACATCAAGAAGAGTAGGTCCTGGGAAGGATGTGTTCAGCCTCCAGTAGTAGGCATGTGTTCTATCTAATGTATCCCCCACTCAGGTGGGATGAAGAAGAGTGTATTTAGGACCAATTCAATGACATAACAATCAGGTAAAGTATTCTGTGAGAGGTCTCACTCCTCAGTGTAAAAAGGGGGTGGACCCCCGAGTCAAATATTTCCAATATCACCTTAAGAACTAGTAGGCAGAGGTTGCGGGCTAAAGTGTGCCCTTGGAAATGTAATAGATACAGGCTGCAGTATGCCCTTAAGTAGTAGTACACAGAGGTTGCGGGCTAAAGTGTGCTCCTGGATGTGAAAGCCGGATTTTGGGAGTAATACTGAGACATGGCGGGATCGCCGAGGGGCATATCACAGCCCTCGCTCCTCCATTTCACTTCCAAGGGCACACTTTAGCCCGCAACTTCTGCGTACTAGTTCTTAAGGTGATATTGGAAATATTTGACTCGGGATCCAACATTAAGCCTTGAAGAAGTTACAATCGTAATGAAACACGTGTCGGCAGCCTTCATCGTTTGCCAACAAGGAGGTTTCAAGAATGGGACCTCCATGTGTTCATTTGTAATATATTTAATATATATATAATAATATTGTTTTATGTGAAACACTATTTTTTTATCCTGGATTGTTCTGTACCAAAGAGGTCACTGTATTTTGAGTGAAACGCTATCATTGGAAATTAAATAGAACTTTGCATAATTGATTACCCAGACTGGTTTCCTGTGAGCTGCTACATTGGGTTTTTGATATATGAATATGTTTTAGTACTCATGAATAGAGATGTGAATTTTGAGAGTGCCGAGGTACAGTTGTTCTGTTAACCATCCATAGCTATGCTACAGGTGGTCACTCTAACATGTGGTACTCACCTAGCTCACCCCCATCGATAGATAAATCTTTTTTCAGTATGGTCCATTTCTTCACCCTTTCAGCATTGTAAGACGCCCTTTGGTTCACTCGGTCCAAGCCCTCCTGGATGGCCTTGTAGATTGCTGGGTCCTTGGATTTTACCACCTCCGACACCCGCGTAGCAGTGCTGCCCAGCTGCTGGCAGAACCGGATGGCTTCGGGGGTCAGATCATCCCCGGGCATCTGTGTTTTCGGATCTGTGGTACACTGAAAGCATATAAAACAGCATCATATCAAGCAAGAACTTGTGTCTGATCTATTTTTGTTTGATTTATTGCCATTAATTATACATTATTGTTATATTCTTGCCTGTCACTTTAAATGTATCTTTAAGTCACATGCCAGTGCATGAGACATGGCATGAGACATGCTTTCTTTCAAGTGTCATCTGCATTCCAGAATTGTTATTGAAGGTAGTTAAAATGTACCAGCTCAGAGAAGCTTTGGCTGGGAACTGAGAAGGATATCATTCGTGCTGCCAATAAACTATACTTATTTCTATAAACTTTGACTGGAGAATTACTACAATTTTGGCGACAAGGAAAATCACCACTTGTAGCTCGGATTCAAAGTGGTGTTTTGAACCCAATTTACCAAATTTTACTTCATCATCAAATGGTATGTACAACGTTTTTTCTACTTATGCAAATTTGATTTTGCCAGAGGCTGTTTACTTAACCCTGTGCTTTGATTGCACCTGCGGCTGCTTTTCTCAACATTTACGACTGTATGTTACTTCATCTACAAAGCTAAATTGCGTTTTAAGGCTTACATGAACACTCGGTTTTCGTGCCTTTTCTAATTGTTCTACCGTTTTTTTTTCGGAGACTTTAACTGTCTATCTCCGATAAAATATTACGAATTACTCAGCATTTACTGCTTGGATAAATTACCATCGTGTTATTGTTTAAAATCTACCCGCATCATACCTGTTTAGAATTCTCCTCCGCCTCCAATTCCAAAGCGCATCTACAAACAACGTCAACACGCATTGAAATTACAACATCAACGCGCATGCGCAAATACGTCATTGCGCACTGCGTGGCGGCCATTTTGTGAGTTGTGTGGATTCTAAGTTGTCATAACAACCCTGCGCCGATAACTACATCGCGCATTACAGCAACTACACATTAACATCGTATTTTGAAGCATATTTTACAGATTCCAAATCCCATGACACATCGTTGTGGACATCGTTATGGACAACAAATACGGAACAGAAGTAAGATTGTTTAAAATAAACATATTTTAAACTGAAATTACATCATCAACTTAAACTGTTTAGTTGACACCAAACTATCAATAATTTTCTTACTTAAGAACTGTATATACGTTATTATAATATAACTATATTTTAATTGTGCTTGGTTTTAACATTCAATTGCTAATAGAAAACTATTTACTCAATATTTTCATCACAATTACTCATATTTACAAGCAACATGCAATTTGATCCTCCCAACAAATTCCTTCAAACAAAGGGTGATCCACCCATACCATGGACACGTTGGAAGGAAGAATTCATAAATTACATGAAAGCTATTGACGGTGAAAGAATGGGTGCAGAAAGAAAGAAAAGCATTCTTCTCCATTGTCTTGGCTCAGAAGGCCAAGAAATTTTTAGATCATTACCTCAAATTCCTTCGTCAAATGAATGTGGTGGAGATAATTTAAATCCATATACTGAAGCTCTGGCTAGACTTGAAAAGAGGTTCAAACCGAATGTAAGCATTGCACTCAAACGTTTTAAATTCTATACCAGAAAACAGAAAGAGGATGAATCCTTTGAAGACTTCCTAACTTCTTTAAGGTCTCTCAGCTTACACTGTAATTTTGGTACTATTGCAGACGAAATGATTCGAGATCAAATCATTGTCCATACAAAGTGTAAGAAAACTCAGGATAAACTATGGGTTATGGGAGATCCAAATTTAACAGAAACTATTGCTATAGCCAAAGCACAAGAACAGTCAGATTTATGGATGAATACAGTCAAAGGAAATGTTGAAAAGAAACAGGTTGATGAAGAAGTCTGCGCTATAAAACACAAACAAGGATCAAAACAAGACTTTTCTTCTTCTTATAAAAGCAAACAACCTCCTCCTCAGAAGTCTTTTAATCAAAATGTTCAGGGTATATGTTTTAGATGTGGGAGTAAATTTCACATTGCTTCTTTTTCAGGTTGTCCAGCTATAAAAAGAGAATGCAATTTTTGCAAACGTATAGGTCATTTTAGTAATATGTGTAGGGATAGACGTTCATCTACACAATATAAACGACCTGTATCTATTGTATCTGAAGAAATTGTAAGCAATGTCAGGAATGATGAAAATGTTATCAATTCAAATTTAGAGTCTGGTTTTGTAGTTTCCATTGTAAATAACCATTCAGAGATACAGCGTAATTCTCCAAAATGTGTTTTTACTATTTGTGAAGTGGATTTGTCTCTTATGGTAGATTCTGGTTCGCCATGGACCATAATCACACAAGAATATTTTCAGTATATGTTATCTCATTCTAAAAAGTTAGGAAATATGAATGAATCAGATGTAGCTGCTGTAAATTTCTCTGGTACAAAAATTGAGATGATTGGTTTCTTCAACGTTGAAATTCAATTTAAGTACAGAAAAGCTTCCATCAAATTATATATATCTATTAAGGGTATCAATGTGTTGGGGTGGTTTGACCAATGGAAGTTAGGTATTGTTTTGAATCCTAGGGCGAAAGAACCAGTATCCTTGTGTGATGACAATCTTATGAATACCATTTCTGTGATTGAATCATCCAATGATCCTACACTTAATACCAAAGGAAATGATCTTATCAAAAGTTTTGATACAGTGTTTTGTGATAAGTTAGGAAAACGTAAAAAATTTTCACACAATATAGTATTAAAAAAGACTCATACACCTATTGTCCAAAAACTTAGAGGTGTTCCCATAAACATTAGGGAAGAACTCAAATCCATGCTAGATGATTTATTAAAGGAGAAAATCATTGAACCCATAGAATCATCAGAATGGGTTTCGCCCATAGTTTTGGTCAGAAAACCTGACCAAAAATTGAGATTATGTGTGGACCTAAGGGCATTGAACTCTAATATCGTAATTGATTGCCACCATTTGCCAAATAAAAATGAATTAGTTTCAGTATTTGATGGTGCAAAGATCTTCTCTACATTAGATTTAAGATCTGCCTACCATCAGATAGAATTAACTGAAGAGTCTAGAAAACTCACGGCATTTATAACACCTCAGGGCTTGTTTCAATACATCCGAATGCCTTTTGGACTTGCGTCCGCTGCATCGGTCTTTCAAAGAGTGATGTTTCACATTTTCAGAGATATAGATAAATACGTGAAGTGCTTTCAAGATGATATTTTAGTGTTCTCAAAAAACACTCAGGAGCATGAAATTCATTTACAAGAAGTATGTAAAAGGTTACAGAACAATGGTTTAACTGTAAAAGCACACAAGTGCAAATTGTTTCAAGAATCAGTAGAATATCTAGGACATACCTTGTCTGGTAAAGGAGTATTTCCGAAAAAATCCAATGTAAAAGCCATTGTCAAAGCTCCAGTACCAGAAAATAAGGATCAGTTACTATCTTTTGCTGGCATGTGTGAGTATTACAGCAAATTTGTAGACAAATTTGCCAGTAAGATGGAACCTTTAAGAAGATTGTTGAGGCATGGAGCAGAATACGTTTGGTCTGATGCCCAACAACAAGCTTTTGACGAAATCAAAAATGATATAGTTAAAGCCCCTAATCTCAAACCTTTCAGAATCAACAAGGAATGTATCATTACAGTTGATGCCAGTCTATATGGTTTGGGTGGAGTACTATCACAAAGAGAGGGTAGCGAGGAATGGAATGTGGCATTTGCTTCGAGAACTTTAAATGACTGTGAACGTAGATATTCTGTGATAGAAAAGGAGTTATTAGCGTGCGTTTGGGCCATTGAGCATTTTAAACTTTATATTTGGGGATCAAAATTCACCTTAAGAACGGATCACAAGCCTTTAGTTAATATTTTATCGGTAGGTGGAGGGTGGAACTCCACAGCCAGAATTGCGAGGCTGACTTCGAGGTTACAAGAATATAATTTCGTTACAGTCTATGTTCCAGGAAAGAAAAATGTTATGGCAGATTGTTTATCACGTTTACCATGCAAAGGTGAGGAAGTTTGTGTTATACAGAAAAAATTTGAAGATAGTGAATTTGTTCTAGTTATTGAAGATGTGTTACAAGGAAAGTTCAAGAAAGTGTCTGAATCTGATTGGAAAGACTGTATAGAAAAAGATTCCAGATGGAAAGATTTAGTAAATTACATTCAAAATGGTTGGCCAAATAAGAATGTTGTTAGTTCAGAGTTAATACCATTTTACAATGTTTTGGATGAGTTGGAACTGGATTCTGGTTTCATTTTTAAATCTGGAAAATGTATTCCTCCAGAGGGCATGCAAGACATCATTTTACAAATTGCACATGATACACATCCTGGTATTTCTTCCATGAAAAGATTGGTTCGCTCTGTATTTTGGTGGCCAGGAATCGATAGATTTGTTGACAGAACAGTTAGAGAGTGCCAAGAGTGTGTGTGTAAAGAAAGAATGTTAAAAGTATATACTCCACCCCTCAAAGTTGTTAAATGGCCTTCAGAACCATGGCAAAAGATTGCTTTTGACATATCAGGTCCTTTCAACATGTTACCTGAATCTTCACGTTATGCTTTAGTTTTAGTGGACTACCACTCCAAATGGCCAGAGGTGAAGTTTGTCCCTAAGGCTTCTACTGAAACTGTAATTGGTTTTTTCAAAGAAGTTTTTACTAGAGAAGGGTGTCCTTCTATTTTAGTATCTGATAATGGGGTTCAATTGACATCTGGTGAAATGGCACACTTTCTTAAGAACTGTAACATTATTCACAGATTTACTTCATTATACGAACCCCATGAAAATGGTCAAGTTGAGAGATTCAATCGGGTGCTGAAGAATTTTGTGGTGGAATCTGTCAAGTTTGGAGTTTCTTGGGTAAGTGCTTTAAGGGAAAGGCTTTGGACATACCGTATTACACCTCACACAATTACTGAGGTAAGTCCTTTTAAGTTGTTTAAAGGTCGAAATCCTGCCTCAAGAATGTTACCGTGGTGGTTAAAAGAGAAATGCAATCAGTTTTCTTTTGACCAAGTTAATATAGATGAGGTTGCCAAACGTGTAGAGAATAAACAGTTCAAAACGAAAGAATGGTATGACAAAAAGTGGAACACAAAATCCCAAGAGTTTCAAGTGGGAGAATGGGTGAGAATTCTCAGACCTGGTTTGTTGTCCAAAGGTACTAACAAGTTTAGTGACCCCATTCAGATCAAAAAGATTTTTGCCAATAGTGTTATGACTCAGGATGGTAAATATTGGAATATAAGAAAATTAGCTAAATGTACCGTCATGAGTGATAAAGGTAATTTGTCTAATGAACCAAAAGTTTTGCTAGCAGATAATTCTATTGCTCAAAGAGTAAAGGATACTAAGCGTGTTATCAATGTTCCTAAAAGATATGTCAATTAATATTGCTCATACTTAAAGTTATCTTTTATCCTATGCTTAAAATTTTTATTAATTCAAAGTTATACAATGTTATGATCATAGAAGTCATTGTTATTTATTTACGTTATTTTATAAAAAAAGGGAGATGTGTTATATTCTTGCCTGTCACTTTAAATGTATCTTTAAGTCGCATGCCAGTGCATGAGACATGGCATGAGACATGCTTTCTTTCAAGTGTCATCTGCATTCCAGAATTGTTATTGAAGGTAGTTAAAATGTACCAGCTCAGAGAAGCTTTGGCTGGGAACTGAGAAGGATGTCATTCGTGCTGCCAATAAACTATACTTATTTCTATCAACTTTGACTGGAGAATTACTACAATTATGCATCACAGAACATTTTCCTACCAGTTCATGAGAGTTCTGCAAAACTTGATATGTACAGAATGGTATGAATCGAAAGCAATAAATGCAAATCTCAGTAATGGGTCAAAGGTGAATAAGAGGGGGGATGGATGGTTTAAGGCAGAAAAAGACATGGAAGATGATAATTTTTGGATTGGATGACTGATAATGTTTTATAATGATTCTGTTTTGAAAGAGCACTTATTTTTTAAACATTTTATTGTGAAAATTGGTGACAACCAAAAGAATCTAAATTCAGCTGTTATGGTGTAAGTACATCTGAATTGTAGGAAGACACGTTGGCTCTCTACAAACTTAGGAAAAAGTGGAGAATGGTCTTGTAAGTTAACCCTTAAATAAGAATTCCTAGTTGCCTGAAAAGCATTGATGATTCGGGGGACATACACAAAAAGAATTGTAAGCCACAGGAGTGTGTGGAATTAAGCAAATAGAACTACATTTGATTTTAAGAATTGCAGATCCAAACAAAGACATGTTTTTCAAATATAGGAAATAGATAAAAAATATAATGACAGATAAAAAAAGGGATCAACATTAAAATGGAGCACCATATCATAGAGTACCATCAACTCCAGCTCATGGGCGAGATATAAACCAGGACATGAGGAGTGCAAACAAAATAAATAAAACTGTCTCTTGAGCAGTACATACACCAGAAAACTACCTCTCCGGGGAACAATATGTATGGAGGGTAAAATATTGTTTTACAGCTGAATTGTTAGAAACATTGCCAATGAACAACCCAAGCCTACTTCTCCTTTGTTATTTCTTGGAAGACCTTTCTTGGCTTCAGAGCAGTAAACAAGGATAATCTTTCCCCACCTGCCTTTCACCTCATTTTTAGGGAGATCAGCACAGACATAGGGCATAGACAAGCATAGACCAGTGTCTTCAGACCAATTGATATGGGTGATCTCTGCTCTAATATCTTCTGAGAAATCATCATCGCCAAACTTACAGTCTACATATACATTCATTTAAAGTAATCAGCATGGACAAGTTCTACCCTTCTACCTGAGAAGAGACCACTATGGACTAGGTTGATGTTCTTACCTGAGGAGTAATCAGCATGGACACGTTCTACCCTTCTCCCCGAGAAAAGATCACTATGGAATGAAGTTGATGTTCTTACCTGAAGAGTAATCAGCATGTGTTGTTCCACCTTACTTGTAGAGTGAACAGCATGTGCAATCTCTTTCTTCCAGTCTTGAAAGTGATCAGAAATACTGATTCTCCCACTTTTCATTTAGTTTGATGCATATGAAGGATGCCTTATCTTTCATGTTAGACTTTTCAGCATAGGCAAACTGTACTTACCTTCAGAGTGATCAGCATAGACAAGAACTTTCTCTTGTCGCCTACTAACACGGCATTACTGATGATGGGCACCTCCGTTTTGAGAGTGTTCTCTATTGGAACTGGGGGAATGTTCTTGCCTCCTGATGTGATAACCAGTTCTGCAATCAGACACAAACACTAATTATATCTTGACTATTCTAAAAAGAGTGAAGTTTCTGTAACTTGTTCTACTACTTTGTGATGACAATGATCCAACAAAAAAAGAAATGAACATGATCACAGTCTTTTGTACTCTATTTTCTACGAGGCTACCCTTCTGGGTTCACAGCTTTCGGATCCCTCTGCCGTCATACAGCACCTGTAGGTTCTCAATGGATAGCTTAAAATAATTACATTTTTATTTTAACATTTGGTTAATTTTGCCGCAGCATTTTAATTTTATTTTACATTTAAAATAACTATATACAATTAATTTACATCAATAATGAACATGTTTGTGAAAGCAAGATGGCGGATGCGTCGAGATCTGAGTGAGCGGCAGACCTGTCCTCGCTGTTAAGCGCCTCATCTGCACTGGTCTCTTCGCGGACGCTTACTACATTAATGGCAGATTAATGGATAGAGACTTTTCTGATCCCTGAACATCATACCTGTCTCACGGCCCTGCAAGGGGTATGCGGCAAGAACTTCACTGCAAGTATCGCCGATACCTGCAAGCTGCCTGGCGTTCGGCGGCTGATTTTGCGAGGCAGTATCTGGCGGCGGCTCTTTCAGGTCCCTGACGACGGCTGCATCGGACCCGGAAATCCTTGGCGAAATCTGTTGAAAGAATTGGTCAGACTTGTGCTGAAGGAACCTTGCGAGCACAGGTATATCGGCCACAAGAACTTTTGGCGGGACTCGGCGCTGCAGGTAGCTCAGAGAAACGGGAAGAAGCGCTGGGGAGACGGCATCGGAGACGAGGGCCGGTGATGGGTCCTAAGCCGAAAACACGGGTGGTGACTGCAGCAGTCAATGTTACGGGTAAGCCAGGAAGTTCTGGTATTGTGCAGAATATGACTATTGATAAACCGGGACCCGTGCAGGGGGGTAATACGGCAACAACTCCGGACCCATCTCTGCCTGAAGCTGTCCCAATGCATTCTGGGAATTGTAGTGGCGTGACTTCTAAAAAGATACCTGGGATGTTTAGAAAAGGAAATAGAGCATCAAACAGGGAGAAAGAAGAGAAGGAGAAGGAGAAAAATACTGTTGAACAGCTGCCACAGTTAAATGAAAACTCTCCAGAGGATACGAGCAGCAACGTAACTATTGAAGCCTCTAACACTGACTCCGGAGCTCATTCTATACTGATAATTGCTGACAATTTGCCTCTCTCTCAGGGATTAAATTCTCATTCAGATCTCGTATCGGACAATAATATACATATTAATCCTCAGGAGGAGGCCGAAATCACAGGGGATACACAATCAGTAGACTCTGCTGGGAATTTTTATTCGATGTCAGATTTATCTACTGCATTAGAGTCAGAAAGTCTGGGTGTGGAGTCAGGGGATGATGTTAGTATTTCTAGTATAACTGGTGGGATGCAAGAAAGATCCATCTCCTCCATAGAAGAAGATGGGTTAGATAATGCTGATCCTCTTTTTGCTCGAATGGAGTGGGGGATAACTGATAACACAGTACTCAGAGGAGGGGGTGCAGGCAGTGGCAGCGGGGCCTCACAATTGGAAAACGAACTTGAAAAGAATCTGGGATTCCCCGCTCTGACTACCTATGCTGAGAATACTTCACCAGTAATAGCTAACTCGTCTCAGAGGCCGCAGGCATCTGGGACTACTTTGGATATGTTGCATCAAGTAATGCTGCAGCACCGGGAAGAAACCAGAGCTGAAAATTTGCGTACGCAGGCTGCAGTGCGCAAACTTCAAAACAATCTCAGAAGAGTGGTGAAAACCTGCAATGAAACATCGACTAGAGTGCAAGAGGCTGAGGGGGGAATCTCAGCTATTGAAGATGTTATGACTCAACAGGCTGCTCAGCTTACTACGCTGGCTACCACAAATGAGGACTTCAACTGGAAGCTAGTTGATCTAGAAAATAGGTCTAGACGCAACAATCTGCGCGTTTTGGGTATTCCTGAAGGAAACAAGGGATCTAACATCAGGCAGTTTATTATTGAACTATTTACTGAGGCTTTTCCGGAGCTAACCCAGTGGCAGTGGGACCGGGAGCTTCTGAGAGCTCATAGATTCCCTTTTCAGCGCACTAAAAACTCTGGTGGAGCTTCTAAGAATCAACCAAGAGCCATCCTGATATCTTTGAATAATTTCCTGGCACGTGACGCATTGTATGACTTGGCTCGACCCGATCGCAAACGGAGGGGGAAGGGCGTGGATTTCTTTGTTCGGCCAGACTTTTGCCACTTTACTGTTCAGCAACGATGGCAGCTCCACCAACTTATTCCTTTATTTCAGGCAAAAGGCGCACAAGCTTTCCTCCTTAATCCCTTGAAGCTTAAAGTTATATTTAAGGAAAGAACCCATTTTCTTACCTTGGAGAGTGCAGCAAAAGACTTATCCACAATATGAAAAATGGGTTGACTTGATATAACAGATGCTATATTATACGCTGTCTCTCTTCTTTTTTTTTCTTTTCTCTTTCATTTTTCCTTCTTACTACCTCTTGAGTGATTGAGAAACTGAAAATAGAGGGACCATAACGCACTAATTGAACTGCTTGGATTTTTAATTCTCAGCCTCTATTGGGTAGATCTTTTTTTTCCCTCTTTTTAGTCCTTCCTTTTCTCTAAATTAGATGGGTGTTATGCAGATGAGAGCGCACAGCGAGACACAATATGCTTCTCAGACCATCACTTTTAGGGACTGATCAGTCCCTTTGCTTTCCTGGGGTGGGGTTGGTGTTGGTGGTGGGGGTGGGAGGGGGGGTCCGGGGGAGGGTGGGGTGTGGTGGGGGGGCAAGCAAGCGCAGGATTAATGTAATTTGTTACAGTTACTGTAAATTAGATGAAGATGATATGTTTTTTGTCTCAATTCTAGATAAAGCAGGGCCGGTTAAACAAAACTGTGACATATATGAGGGGGGAGAACAAAAACAGAAAATAACACAAAAGTAAATGGATAAATTGAGGATTTGTTCCTGGAAAATTTGTGGGTTGAACAACAAGCAGAAAAGGGGTATGTGTGCTCAAATTATTCATAGTATGAAAATCGATATCTTGTGTTTACAAGAAACGCATTTGAGTTGGAATAATAGAAAATGGTTTAATGATCTGGGTATGTGCCTTGTGGGCTGTACTAGCCAAGGAACTACTACTAGGGGAGTGGCAGTACTTATCAGAAAAGGGATAGGGTCTTGCAACCGTATCAAAACTGATCACTATGGAAGATGGGTCATATTAAAATTATACATTGATGCAAAACCCTTAACCATTTGCTCAATCTATGGCCCAAATGTTGACGACTCTGACCTTCTCAACTTCTTAAGTATAGAACTTGCAGGATGGCCTACTCCTCTAGTATTTTGTGGGGATTTTAATATTCATTTAGACAGAGACTTTGACTTAACCTCAGAAAATCCTTATATTGGTCTCAAGAGTAAGACCTACAAGGCATTAAGAGGCTTAGTCACAGAGTTTGGGTTGGTGGATGTAGGCTTCATTTCGAGAGATGGGTTACCTGGCTATACATACTACTCTGCCCCACACCAGAAGATGGTACGTTTAGATTATTTTTTCAGCTCCACGACATTATTAAATAATACCATTTTTGAGATATTTCCGAGAATAATCTCGGACCATAATCCCATATTAATAGAGATCAAATATGGTTATGGCATAGCCCGTGATAGAAATTCCTGGGCATTCGAACGTAAACTCTTGGCAGACTCTCTGTACATTGAGCATATGTCCACATGGATTAAGGAATTCTTTGATGTTAATCGCGGTACAGCTACTACCCAAATGGTCTGGGATTCTTTTAAGGCTGCAGTCCGGGGAGAAACCTTGTCATACTCCATTAATAAACAAAGGTCCTCCCAAGCTAAACTTGCCACCTATTACAGGGCAGTACAAGAGTAGGAAGCTAAATTAATATCGGCTATTAGCACAGCTCAAGATACGGAGCATATTAAATCAAGATTGGCTATTCATAAGTCCAGGTTGTATGAGGTTTTTGCAAAGAAACTTGCTGAACAGGTTGCAGTATCTCGGTCACAAATTTATGAGATGGGGAAATGACAGGGAGGATATTGGCTAAGAGACTTAGGCAGCAGGAAACATTTAATAATGTAAAGGAGATCCAGGATGATTTGGGTCGGATATATAGCCAACCTGAGGATATTCTGGAGATCTTTCGTTTATTTTATAGTAAACTCTACACGGAGGAAGTTACATCATATTCTTCAGAGACATTGCTACATTTTTGCGGGGTGGACAATATTTCAAAACTAACTGATACTCAAGCTATAGCTTTAGAGGCTGTAATTTCATGGGAGGAAATAGAAACAGCTCATTTTTCCCTGGCCACCGGGAAAGCTACGGGGCCAGACGGTATACCCTTAGAATTTTACAGAGTTTTTAGAGCTATCCTGAAACAAGATCTACTGCAAACATGTGTAGAAGCGCAAATTGGGGTAGCACCTCCATCATGGAGTCATTCTACAATTATGGCATTCTTAAAGAAAGACAAACCACCTCTTCTTCCCTCGTCGTTTAGACCGATATCGCTTATAAATGCGGATAGCAAGATTGTTTCGAAGATTATAGCCTCTCGCATATCGGGGGTAATCTCTAAAATAGTCTCGCCGGTTCAGCATGGTTTCATTCCTGGTCGGGACACCTCAGATCACGTTAGGCGTGTAATTACTTTAATGGACAGAGCTGTGGCGACGAGCAGTGACCTTGGTATTACCCTGTTGGATGCCGAGAAGGCATTCGACAGGGTAGCCTGGCCATATCTGTGGGAGATGTTAGTAAATAAAGGTTTTGGTCCTCGGATCATTTCGGCTATAAAGCGTTATATGCATCACCCACATCCTGCATAAAACTTGGCTCAAAAAAATCTGATTCTTTTTCCATTTCTAGAGGCACCCGTCAGGGCTGCCCTGCTTCTCCACTTTTGTTTGCCCTGTATTTAGACATTTTTTTAAATAAATTGAACTCAGCACCGGGAATCCCACCTGTCTCAGTAGCGAACGTGAATTATAGAGCGCTCGCATACGCTGACGATATAGTGGTGCTTACAACCAGTCTTCAGGAAGCTCTGCCGGTAATAGAAGATCTCGCTACTCGCTTTGGGGCTTTTTCCGGTTATAAGTTGAATATAGCCAAGACTCAAAACTTATTTGTAGGTCAGACACCTCCCTCATCAATCCCATTGGTTCCAGTAGCGACGTATTTGGGTATCAAAATTACCTTTCCTATATCATATATCCCAGCTATGAATTTTAACCCAATTTTTCAAAAAGCAAATGCTACACTTGAACGGATTGATCATTTTCATTTATCCTTATTTGGCCGAAATAATGTATTGAAAATGATAATACTTCCTAAGTTTCTTTATATGTATCGCTCTATTCCACTTGAGTTTCCCCTGATGTTTTTTAAGCAACTGGAAAGGATGACATCTAGGTTTATATGGAGCTATAAAAAACCTCGAAGATCCTATAAAAAGATGGTTTTACCCAAATCTAGGGGGGATGGGCTATCCCGTACTTCTTGTATTATTATGTTGGGTCTGTCTTACAGGTCATTTCCCCTTTGATTATTGGTGAAAAAGTAAGGATCCCACAGAGTCAATCTCCCTCCATCTATGAACTTATATTGGGCGAAGATTGTCGCGGATGCTTCCTGAAAAATATAGAGCCAAGTTACTATAAAAAAACTACATTTAAGACGTTGAAAGCAGCCTTTGGAGTTTGGAAGATAGTCAGGCAACTTCTGGGAATTAGGAAACTCTCGATATATACACCCTTTACTGCCCATAAAATATTTCCATCTGTGTTTCAAGATCCAGCAATGGCTCGGTGGCGAAATAAAGGAATACAAGGGCTACTTACTTTCCGGGAGCTTACAACCAGATATAATTTTTCAAATCAGGACTATTTTAAATATTTACAGATACATAGCTTTTTAAATTCCTTGTCACCTGTGGAAGTTTCAGGTATTACTAGGATTTCATTGATTGATGACCTGTTCACCAAAAAAAGGATTGGACATTATTATAGAGCTCTTCAGACCTTAAGTTCTGACGACTTAGAGACTCATGCCGTAGGATGGGCTGAGAAGTTAGGGGTGGAAACTATTTGTCTAGAGGAATCAATCACACTAGCTAACACTGTGTTGGTCACTGGCAGAGCTCGTAAACAGCACTACATGGCTCTATATGACCTTTATTATACACCCCTAAAAATCTCAAAATGGGGTGCGACGGTGGGCATAACTTGTAATAGGTGTGGGTGTCATGCTGCTGATTCACTGCATATTTTTTTTTCATGTCCACTGCTAGCTCCCTTTATAGAGGCAATCCAGACCTTTTTGACTACAGTGCTAGGATATTCCCTCAACTTAACGGGGGAACATGTCTTAATTGGAGTAACCTCTGAAGTCCTACTAGAGGGGCATAAAGGGCTCATATTTATATCTATGGCTATATTGAGAGCTTGTATTACTCAAGAATAGATTAGTCTCTCCCCCCCTCCATTCGAAGTATGGAGAGCACGTCTATTAGCTGCGCATAATATAGAGGAAGCTATATATAGTACAAAGGGTAACAAGAAAAGATCGCTGGGAACGAAGATCTGGGACCCAGTTCGGCAATGGATTCAGGGGGAGCTGATCTGATAATTATAATCTGTTACTGTATTTACTATGTTTTTTTTCTTTTTTCCCCCTTGCCTGTCAGTGTTTTCTGCAATTGTATGTATATACATTTTCGATTTGAAAGGTCATTATTATTGATTTAATCCTGCTTTGCTTGCAAAAAATAAATGTAAAAATGATAATAAAAAGATTTAAAAAAAAATAATGAACATAAGAATATTTTTACTAGCTTTTTTGAAAGTTTAATGTCCTATTTTTTTTTCCCTATACTTTACCATAGTGAGACCTCTGCCCAAGCGGAGGAGAACTCAACTTATGTGTGCAAAGTTACTGCTACTAACTTCACACTATTTAGTGATTTTTTTTTTACAAAATATTCAATTAGAATTATTTACTTAGATGATGTAAAATCTTAGCATTTACCTCTATATTAAAAATTCAAAACATTGCATATAGAATTATTTTAAATGAATGTAATTGTTTTTAATGATACATTTATTTTTACGTTTAAAAAAGTTATTACACTATTTGATAAAAAAAAAATATTTGTATTTATACATTTTTTACATTAGGTAACATGTATTTATATTTTTGAAAAGTTTAAATACTTTAGCTTTTTTTAATGTTATGTCCTATGGGTTTTATTTTAAGTCCCTGACTTTTTTTTTTGTCAAATCTGTTTATTGGCATTTGAAAATGTATACAAGACAGTATGAGCTTCAATCAGTTCGGCACAGCAGCCTGGGCATATCAATGGATCATTCATATACATAATAGCATGACAATTAAGAGCCACGATGTCACGGAAGTGGTATAGAAAGAAAGGATAGTCGCCCAGAGCTGGCTAGAACGTGGAGTGCCTAAGCAGGCAACTCCGGATTGGTCCATGACTGTCCTCGCGTTGAGCCCTGTATAGTAGCAGGGTTTTGGGTGGGCCCCCCCAGCCTGGACTTGCTTAAAGAGATGATGTGTATGTAACAACTGTAAATGATCAAAACCAACAGCGGCAAAACCACAGACACATATCCATTCTGATCCCCTTCCCCACCCCCTCTTCCCCTTCGGCAAGCCCCGCTCCCCCCCCCGCGCGCACGCACCTCCAACCACAGCTGCTCCTACACTGCAAACCTGTACGGCCCAGCGGGACAGTAATTGTATTATCCAGACAGGAGA
This sequence comes from Lissotriton helveticus, assembly GCF_964261635.1. Classification (NCBI taxonomy): domain Eukaryota; kingdom Metazoa; phylum Chordata; class Amphibia; order Caudata; family Salamandridae; genus Lissotriton; species Lissotriton helveticus. The sequence continues at coordinate 45,381,951 of NC_136059.1, forward strand.
GCAGCCCACAGTATACTCCAACCCCCAACAGTGCTCATCTAATCTCCCACAACCCCCACAGCAGTAGCCCCATCCGGCAGCTGTAGGGCCTTAAGCATGTGCTCCCAGCGCTCTGCTATTGCTTCCTTGCGGAGCCCCAACGTTTCCTCTCTACATATGGCAGTCCACTCTGCTCGGGCCCATGCCTGCAAAGAGGAAATCCACGCTTGTCCGCCAGGCGGCTCACATGCCTTCCATCTCCTCGTGAGGAGACGCGTTGCTACCACCATCCCCAGGTCTAAAAAACGGGACGACACCTTGTCTTTGGGTGGTCTCCGGAAGTGATGCAAAATTTATTCAGGTTAATCAAAGGGAATAATACGCCCGGTGAATTTGCAATAAGTGCCCAGCCCAGGGCAGTTTAAGTCCCTGACTTCATATTCTCTATGGGAGGGTGTTGAAGTACCAGCGGTTGGCCATGTGTACTGCTGGATTTACTCCATACTGTAAAGCTGGATCCACCGCTGTTTCAAAGGGTGAAGACATGTAAGTCTAAACTTTGTAGCAAATTTACACTCTAAAATGTTGAATAGCCAAAAGTAATACTTTTACAACAAACTGTAAGAGTACATTTACACATGCAGATTTACTCACTTGCAAAGTTACCTTTCTAAGTAGGTCCCACAGTTTTGAGATTAGGCATATTGACAGCATCTTTTTCCGGCCGAAATAATGTAGATGCCTACACCACTTTAATGGTATGCATGAGCCAGAACTGCTAGTCTATAGCATTGTCCAGCTAGACAACAATGATAACATAAAAAATGCAAATGAACGAACTCTAGTGAACACCGCACTGGTGCTGAGTGCCAATTTTTGACTGCTACCTTCAGACCCAACTGTTCGGGAGCTGAATAGGTGTGTGAAGATCTATGGTTTGTCATCACAGATGGTCTGCTCGTGCCCTGGTAAGAAAATGAGCTAAAGTAGCACAAAAGTGGGCCTTTTGATTTCTCACAAACACAACATCTGCAGAGTGGAATAACTTCCATATTCAAGTTGTTGGCAAAAAGGCTGAAAAATGCCACCTCCCTGCACCCCGTACAGGACACATTGGCACACATCACACACTACACTGCTGAGTATAATCATGTGATGACACACCGTGTTAGTGATGTATTAATGTCACTCTATTGCACTGGTGGCTATTCCGTGATTTGTGTTTACTCAATATAGTCTTGTAGCATAAATGTATAACACTGCTAAGATGTCAAATATATAACTTATTGTATGCTACAGTGATATCCAATGTTTGAATAATTTTTTTTTTAAGTTCATACAAATATATATAAAAACTAAGGTCAAATACTTTTGTCTGGTAATTTATGCATGTGTGAGAAATTCCCCTTAACCCCTTCGATGCTGATGACGGAGCGGTTCCGTCATCAGCATCGGTTGGGCTGTGCTGATGACGGAACCGCTCCGTCATCAGTACAGCCCTGGGGGAGAGCGCTGGCGCTCCCCCCCCTGTGCGGCGATCTTTTTTTTTTTTGCAGGCCCCCCCACGCTTCCTGGTGACGTCAGCGTGCACATCGCGCGCCGACGTCATCAGGAAGCGCTGGACGCGCTGGAAGCCATTTGCTTCCAGCGCGTCCAGGAACAAGGTTGGTGTTTGCTGCTGCGGTGGGGCGGGGGGGCTGTTTTTCGGTGCCTTGAGGCATCGGGGGGGGAGGAAACTGTGTTTCCTCTCCCCTGATGTCCCAATGCACGGCATTCCTGGTGCACGATCGCGCACAGCGTCGCGATCGTGCTCCAGGAATGCCCCACTAGACACCAGGGATTCTGTTTGGGGCATATTTTACTGTGCAGGAAGCGACCCCTTGGGCAAGGGCCGCTTCCTTAGGGGGCCACATAATTATTTAGACTTTTCTGCCCCCCCTGGGGCAGATCGGCCGTTTTGTTTGGCCGATCTGCACCCAGGGGGGGCAGAAAAGCCCACTAGACACCAGGGATTGCTTGTGTTTGGTTTTTTTGTGTAAAGGAAGCGACCCCTTGGGCAAGGGTCGCTTCCTTAGGGGGCCTAAAAATGTTTTGGACTTTTCTGCCTCCCCTGGGGCAGATCGGCCGTTTTCTTTGGCCGATCTGCACCCAGGGGGGGCAGAAAAGCCCACTAGACACCAGGGATCGCTTGTGTTTGTTTTTTGTGTGTGCAGGAAGCGACCCCTTGGGCAAGGGTTGCTTCCTTAGGGGGTCAAATAATGTTTTAGAATTTTCTGCCCCCCCTGGGGCAGATCGGCCGTTTTGTTTGGCCGATCTGCACCCAGGGGGGGGCAGAAAAGCCCACTAGACACCAGGGATTGTTTTTTATTTATAAAGGAAGCGACCCCTTGGGCAAGGGTTGCTTCCTTAGGGGGATAAAATATTTTTCACACTTTTCTGCCCCCCCTGGGGCAGATCGGCCGTTTTTTCAGCCGATCTGCACCCAGGGGGAGCAGAAAAGCCCACTAGTCACCAGGGATTTGTTTTTTATTTGAAAAGGATGCGACCCCTTGGGGAAGGGTCACTTCCTAGTGGCCCTAATATTTTTTTAGACTTTTCTGGGGGGGGGAATAGCAAAGCCCACTAGACTCCAGGGTTATTTTTTTTATAGGGAGCGACCCCTTGGCCAAGGGTTGCTTCCTTGGGCCCATTTGTTTTCAGTATGTTCTGCCGTGTCTTTATTTGGCCTCTCTGCCCTCCGTAGGGTTGCTTCCAGGGGGCCCACGTTTATAATGATTTATAATCTTCTCCCCTTGGGGACAGACACCCCATTTGTGACATACCCTGTGACATAGCCTGTTGTAATGTGTGTTGTTTTTGTTTCTTCTAATGTGTATTTTTTTTTCTCTTTAGATTGTTGCAGTGTGCGGTTCTGTTACTGGTGGTTCTGTTGTTCTGCTGTTTCTGTAGTTGCATGTGTTTGGTAAGAGACCTTTTTTTTGTTCAATTGTAATGTAATTGTTTATTTTGCAAAGTGTGTAGTAATACGAGTATGTGTTGTTGCTGTTTCTTGTGATTGTAAAACATGTTTTGCATTTGTTTTTGATGTGTCCTTCTGTAGATGTAAGGTTTTTTTTTTCTTCTTTCTAGTGGGATATCGTTGCCTATTTCCTGTGTCTTTGCAGAGTAGGTGCTGGTGAGTGTAGTTGTGTCTTGTAAGTGAATTGTATATTTTTTCTAAATATATTTTTTGGTGAAGAAGTCTTACATTTTTATCTTACTTTGAGCAGTGTTGGGGTTGTTGAGTTGTTTGTGCAGACTCCTTTATTTGTAAGGATAATGGCTAGCCGCCGGATTACTGCTCAGCAAGTTGTTGGAATGCTTTTTGATTCTTCCTCTGACCATGGTCCAGAGTCTGACTCAGGTAGTGAGTTTTCTCTACACATGGCTTCATCTGATGATGAAGACACTTTGAGTGCTGATGAAGCTACTTTTGGTGTGGATGATGTGCCTGTGGTTGGGGAGGACATTGCTGTGTTTACGGTTTTGGAGGACATGGTTGTGCCTGTGGTTGCGGAGGACAGTGATGTGCCAATTGTGCGGCAAGAGACATCTGGGCTGCAGCCTGGGGCTGCTAGACTTCCAGTTGGTGTTGTGAGACAAGAGTTAGCTGGGCGGCGGCCTGCGGCTGCAAGACTTGACGATGAAAGTTCTGACCTCTGGGTTGCACCAGGCATGGTGCAGCCGGCATTGCCTGAATTTACTGGTGTTCCAGGGTTTAGGGTGAACACTGAAAACTTTTTGCCTATTGATTTTTTCAAGTTGTTTATGGATGATGTGTTTTTGGCAGAGATTGTAGAGCAGACTAATTTGTATGCTGAAATTTTTTTGAGGGTGAACAGTGCCAGCCTTAAGCCCCACGCTAGAGCTACCCGGTGGACTCCCACCAATTTGGAGGCGATGAAAAAGTTTTTGGGTTTAACTCTTTTGATGGGCTTGCTTAGGGAACCATCAATGGCTTCATATTGGTCTACTAGTCCCTTGATGGCAACAGCTATATTTCCGGCAGTCATGACTCGTGATAGGTATTTGCTTCTGCTGCGGATGATGCATTTTGTTGACAATAGTCTTGCTTTGCCGCGAGATCACCCTGATTGTGACCGTCTTTTCAAGATTCGGCCTGTCATTGATCATTTGGTTGATCGATTTTCTGAGATCTTTTATCCTGGGAAAGAAATTGCAGTGGATGAGTCTTTGCTGTTGTTCAAGGGCCGCTTGGTATTTCGGCAATACATTCCTAGTAAGAGGGCACGCTATGGAATCACACTGTATATGCTGTGTGACAGTGAGACTGGATATGTCTCTAATTTCAGGGTGTACACTGGTAAGGAATCCAGGATTAACCCCCCTGGTTGTCCGTCGACTTTTGGAGTGACTGAGAAAATTGTGTGGGAACTTGGTCATGGATTTATTAACAAAGGCCATCATTTGTATGTCGATAACTTCTACACTGGTGTGCGGTTGTTCAGGGAATTGGCCAAAGTGGACACTGTTGCTTGTGGCACAATCCGCTCAAACCGTAAAGGTTTCCCAAAATAACTTGTTTGTCGAAAGCTTGCTCGGGGACAGTGCAGTGCTTTGCGTTGTGAGGAGCTTCTAGCTGTGAAGTTTACAGACAGGAGAGATGTCTACATGTTTACTACAATACATGATGAAAGCACTGAACCGCGGAATGTTTGGGGTCAGGTTGCAGAAGTGCGCAAACCTGTGTGCATACTGGACTACAATAAGTACATGGGTGGTGTTGACAGAGTTGATCAGAGGTTGGAACCGTATGCTGCTCTTCGTAAGGCTTACATTTGGTACAAGAAGTTGGCTATCCATCTTTTCCACTTGGCAACCTTTAATGCTTTTATTGTGTTCCAGAAATCTTGTCCCCAGTCAAAGTTGACTTTTGTAAAGTTTCAGGAGTCTGTAATAGGCAGCCTTGTTTTAGTGGAACAGGCAAGTGTTCCTAGAGTTGGAGTGGTGGAGGATGTTGCCAGATTGAAAGATCGCCACTTTCCTGATACAATTCCTCCTACAACCTCAAAAGACTTTCCCAGTCGGAGATGTAGAGTCTGTTGGCGAAGAGGTTTGCGGAAGGAGGTTCGCATGTACTGCCCCAACTGCCCTTCAAACCCCGGGCTGTGTGTACCTGCTTGTTTTAGATTGTACCACACGCAAAAGAATTTTTGGGAGTATCAATGAGTGGTAAAGTGAACTGGTTGGTCTTTATTCTGTAATAGTTATTGTTCAGTTTCAAAGTTTGTATTTGTGTAGTCTTTTTAGATTTAGTCGTCGAGTTAGTAGATTTGTATCAATTTGCAATTTGTTTTTGTTTCTCTTTTATTTAAAAAAAAACTAAAGTATGATGTTGGTTTGCGTGTAGTGTCCATTGTCTGACTGTGTGCATGGTTTGGCGCTTGACTGCCGGTGTCTGTGGACTGGTGCTTGTCTGGCGGTGTCTGCGGACTGGTGCTTGACTGGCGGTGTGCGTGGTCTGGTGTTTGGTTGGCGGTGTGCGTGCTCTTGCGCTTGCCTGGTGTTGTGTTTGGATTTGTCTTTGGCTGGGGGTGTTCAAGGAGTGGTGCTTGACTGGTGGTGTGTGTGGAGGGGCGCTTGGCTGGTGGTGTGCATGGAGTGGTACTTGGCTGTCTGTGCACGGAGTGGTGCTTGGCTGGCGGTGTGTGTGGAGTGGTGCTTGGCTGGCGGTGTGTGTGGAGTGGCGCTTGGCTGGACGGTGTGCGTGGAGTGGTACTTGGCTGTCTGTGCACGTAGTGGTGCTTGGCTGGTGTTGTGTTTGTGGAGTGGCGCTTGGCTGGTGGTGTGTGTGGAGGGGCGCTTGGCTGGTGGTGTGCATGGAGTGGTACTTGGCTGTCTGTGCACGGAGTGGTGCTTGGCTGGCGGTGTGTGTGGAGTGGCGCTTGGCTGGTGGTGTGCGTGGAGTGATGCTTGGCTGGTGGTGTGTGTGGAGTGGTACTTGGCTGTCGGTGTGCGCTGAGTGGTGTTTGGCTGGCGGTGTGCATGGTCTGGTGCTTGGATGGTGGTGTGGGTGGACTGGCGCTCGGCAGGCGGTGTGTGAGTAGTTACTTAGTGTTGGTCACTACACACACTGCTAGTTGAGTGACACTCCACACAGTCCATCATTTTGTGTAGTTGCAGTGTCCGAAATGTGGGCGTGTGAAAGTGATGGGCCCTTGAATGGCGCTGTTTGCTGGTGTGAGTGTTGGAATGTGATGGGTCCGCGGCTGGCGGTGTGAATGTTTTGTATGTGTCACGCGTACGAAAGGTGTATGAATGGCCTGTAAAGAGGTTGGTGCCTTGACGTGGCTTTACAGCTCACGAGCTGTGAGTCAGTGGTTCAGTTTATCATACTTTCAATTATACACAGTGTATTTCATTTTTGTGAAATTACTTGCGTATACAATTGTATGTACTGAATCATCACTCACCCTCGTGCCAAATCCAACCAGTATGTGTGTGTGCTTGCGGATTAGATGGGTGTGCAGTAATAATTGTTTTTTTTCTCTTTCTGCAGTAGGGTGTACCTTGCCCCTTATTGTGATTGTTGTTATGTGTTGCTTTTCCATTCGGATGGTGTCAATGGTCTGGTTTGTACCAGGTATGAAAGGTGCGTGAATGGCCTGTAAAACGGTTGGTGCCTTGTCGTGGCTTTACAGCTCACGAGTTGCGAGTCACTGGTTCAGTTTTTATGCATTTATTTATTGACAGAGCATTTCATTTTTTTGAAATATCTTGTTAATAAAATTTTAAGTACTGAACCATCACTCGCCCTCGTGCCAAATCCAACCTGTATGTGTGTGTCTTTGAGGAATAGATAGCCGTGCTTGAATGTTTGACTTTTGAGTAACTCTGTTAAGGTGTGGTATCCTTTTACTCGGGAGAACAAGGGGAACTCAGGGTGGTAGGACTTTTTTGCCGGCTCGGCGATCCCACGCCAAAAAGTTTGGAAAAGTGCTATTTTTACCTATTTTTAAGGTTTGCAAGGAGTTCTGGGTAGGAAAACATTGGGGGACCCACGCATGTCATACCTCCCTGGACTCCCCCGGGTGTCTAGTTCTCAGAACTGTTTGGGTTTGGTATGTTTCCATAGATGGCTGTCTCGCACGGGGCCAGAAACCCAGGTAACCCCTCTTGCAAAAGCTGGTGAATTTAACAATGGTGAAAATGTTAAGTCCACCAGCTTTTGCAAGAGGGATTACCTGGGTTTTTGGCCCCGTGCGAGACAGCCATCTATGGAAACATACCAATCCCACACATTTCTGAAAAGTAGACACCCGGGGGCTTCCAAGGAGGTATGGCTTGCGTGGATCCTCCAACGTTCCTTTACCCAGAATCCCTTGCAAACCTCATTTTTTGCTTGGAAAAAATCAGTTTTTTCACACGTTTTAGTGTGGGAAAGCGTGGCATCACTGGGCTCACACAAATTACCTCCCACCCAGCGTTCCCCAAGGTCTCCCGATAAAAATGGAACCTCACTTGCCTGGGTAGGCATGGCGGCTGCTTTAGGAAAAGGCCCAATTCATACTGTGGAGACCAAAACATTACCTTTAGCCAAATAATCTTATTTTTTGAGGGGGTCACCTGAGCTTTTGGCCCGGGGCTTGGCAGGCATCTTTGGAAACTACCAAACCCAAACAGTTCTGAGAACTAGACACCCGGGGGAGTCCAGGGAGGTATGGCATGCGTGGGTCCCCCAATGTTTTCCTACCCAGAAGCCCCTGCAAACCTGACATTTTGGTAAAAAAAAACACTTTTCCATACTTTTTTGGGTGGGATCTCGCTGCCGGGACAAATGTCCTACCACCCAGCGTTTCCCTTGTTCTCCCGAGTAAAATGATACCTCACTTGTGTGGGTGGGCCAAAGGCATGTGACTCAGGCTGGGGTGCTTAATTTGTAAAACTTAAATATGACTAAAAACTACTTTTTTCAAAATTCATTTTTGGCGTGTTCTGCTTTGGGGCACCCACACAAGTGAGGTATCCTTTTACTCGGGAGAACAAGGGGAACGCAGGGAGGTAGGACTTTTTTGCCGGCACGGCGATCCCACGCCAAAAGGTTTGGAAAAGTGCTATTTTTACCTATTTTTAAGGTTTGCAAGGAGTTCTGGGTAGGAAAACATTGGGGGACCCATGCATGCCATACCTCCCTGGACTCCCCCAGGTGTCTAGTTTTCAGAACTGTTTGGGTTTGCTACTTTGCAAAGAATACCACCGAGCCCCGGGCCACAAACTCAGATGCCCCCCCCCCCCAAAATCAAGGTAGTTTTGCAATAAGGTAATGTAAATTCACCACCGTACGATGTGAACCGTTTCCTGTTGCAGCCACTATGTCTACCCACGCAAGTGAGGTACCATTTTTTTCGGGAGACCTGGGGGCACGCTGGGTGGGTGGAAATTTGTTGATCCACGCAGATTCCAGAACTTTCCACCACAGAAATGTGAGGAAAATGTGTTTTTTTGGTCAAATTTTTATGTTTGCAAGGGATTCTGGGTAACAAAACCTGGGGGTAGGCAGACGAGTCACCCCATCCTGAATTGCCCTGGGTGTCTAGTTTTCAAAAATGTATAGGTTTGCTAGGTTTCCCTAGGTGCCGGCAGAGCTAGGGTGCAAAAACTACAGGTAGGCACTTTGCCAAAAAAGGGTCAATTTGTAACTGCTAAATTTAGGTGTGACCACGTTGCAGGCACAAGGCCGACCCACACAAGTGAGGTACCGTTTTTATCGGGACACTTGGGGTAATTCAGATTTGTAAATCAACTGTTATTACCAATTGAGCTTTCATGCATTTCTCCCTTTCAATGAAAGACATTGTGTAAAAAAAAAATCTTTATGAAAAATGACCAATAATTCTCATGCTAGTATGAGCATTCCCAACTTTGATAATGTGCAATTATATACTGTTTCTGAACTCTATAATTTGTACCCAATTCAGAAATACATAGGTGTCTTTCATACAGATTATTCCATGTATACATTTTCCAAGACAAAGTGCACTATACCCAGTAAATGAAAAAACACCATTGCAAGTTGCTGCTCAGTTTTTGGATCTGGGTTCGTCGGGTTCTTGGTGAAACTACAAGTCCTATATATCCCCACAACCAGGAAGGTCTAACGAATGTAACGTTATATTGCTTTCCAAGAGCTGTCAAAATTAGAAAAAATTATAGGTGAAAACGTTGAGACAAAAGGCTGTTTTTTCAACAAAATTTCAAATATTCCAATATCTAACTGTTAGTTTCTATAACGAAACCTTCATGGATTTAGACAAATGACCCCTTTCTGAATTCAGAATTTTGTCTACTTTTCGAAAATGTAAAGCTTTCCAGGATCCATTATTGCTTTCAAACTCATTTCTACCATTAACTGGAAGGAGGTGGAAAGCTCTAAAAATAGCAAAAATAGGCTATGTCCCAGAAAAATGCCAAAACTGAGTGTAAAATTTTGGTTCTCTGACAAAAGACTCTCATTCCCTGAAAGCTGAGAAAATGGAGATTTCAGCCCCACAAACCCTTTTGTGATACCATTTTCAGGGAAAAACCCAGAGGCTTTCATTTGCAGCCCGTTTTTCCCATTTTTCTGAAAAAAACAAAAAAATCACTATATTTTGGTTAATTTCTGGGACCCCTCCAAGGGAATCCACAAACCCTGGGCGCCTTTAGAATCCACATGATGTTGGAAGAAAAGGACGCAAATTTGGCGCGGATACCTTATGTGGTCAAAAAGTTACAAGGGCCTAAGCGCGCACTACCCCAAAACGCCAAAAAAAGGCTTAGCATAGGAGGGGAAAAGGCCTAGCAGCGAAGGGGTTAACGTGTGGTCCAGTCAGAATGTTGACATTGTTCTAGACGTGGGGGCATATTTACAAGCCCCTATTGCCGCCAGAGCATCACTTTTTTTGACGCTCCTGTGGCATAGCGCCATTGCCCATATTTATTACAAGGTGGCGCTAAGCACCTTACGTCGCTTAACACCACCTTTTACATATGCCCTGTGTGCTGCATTCTGCACACACATAGAAAGAGCAAATCTATTTCATTGCATTTCTATTGCATTCTGCAGCACACATAGAAAGAGCAAATCACCGTTATTGATTGTTTATGTGCAGAAAGTATGCCTTCCTGCACATAAACAACAAGACTTGCAACATGGCGCCAGGGTGCCTGCATTGGCACTAGGCAGCTTTTTTCCACCAGCACTAAAGGAAACACAGGGGTGCACCGTATTCTTGTGAAATAAGCTCATCCCTGCATTTTAAAAATGGTCGCGCACGTCACTGTTGAATTTGGTTTGTAAATCTGCCGCTACATTTTCAATCATTTTTGACTAATCACTCGGCAATTCATATGCAACCTTCCACTGTATGTGATCTGACCCCTGATTATGAATGTTGATGCGAGGCTGATATATCTTACATAAATCTTTCGTGTGTGCTGCGTCCTTGTTGCTTTGCACACTCTTGCACTGTCTTTAAAATATTACTATGAATTTCTTTACTGCAAATCTCATTTCTTGTACCCCAGCCTGTTACAGGTATGGCTCTCTATCTGGTAATCTCTTTTTTCAAATGGGCTCCATGGGTGCTGTCGATGGAAAGCTGATGGTCCATCCATCTCCAAATGAGGCAGCAGACCATCTATCTGGAGGACAGGGAGCTCCATCGCATTTTGGGCACTCCATTTGTGACAGAGAAACCTGTCCGCCAAACTCTAAATCTACCCAACAGTCTTTGATTTGTGTCGGTCTTGGCCCCATACCATATTGCTCTTTGTGGATAACAATCAACAATATCGACTTGAAGTAACAGGGAGTGAGTGTGCCACTCAGACTAGTGGCAGTTGCAGTGTGTCTCCTAGCCTCTAATGGGAAATTACAAAGAAACATATGCCACTCCAACTTGGCCCCACCCAAGTACTAAAGCCACAATTACATCCTGAGACAGCAACAGAGGCATCCAACAAAGATTACATAACTCACTCATCCATGACAGGAGATGATTACAAACTCACTCTGCCATGAAAGAGAGGTTATGAGTAACTCAGTGAATGATGGCCACGAAGAGAGTATTACTAACTCAGCAAGACGGTAATTACTAACTCACGCACACATGATCGTGAGAAGATTATTACTCATTCAATGATGACAGCGAGAAAATTATTACTTACTAATTTGCCGAACCCAGCAAGGAGATTATAATTTACTCATGACAGTGAAAAGGCTATATTAAAAACTCATTCACAGTTGACAGCAAGAAGGTAATTACTAACTCAAGCACCCATAACAGTGAGGAGATTATTACTAACTCATTAACCCAAGACAGTGAGGGGATCATTACTAACTCCTTTATCCATGATGGTGGGGAGATTATTACTAACTCATCATCATCAATAAATCTTTATTCTGATTAAAGATATCCCTAAAAGAATCACACAGATAAAATTAACAAAGGCCTTAATAAAAACCTTCTTAATTAAAACTCATAAAAACTAGTCTCACGAGATGAATAAAATAAACATACAAAACACAGAGCACCACATACCAAGCCAGGCATCAGCTCAATAGCCAACAAGTATAAAAACATTATCAGAAGCATCGGATAGGGGATATTTACTGAACATATATGAGCGTCCAGGTATATAAACTGTTCCTTTCTTAGGATGGCATATGAAATATAGAGACTCAATAGCATAGGTTCACATTAACACGAATTCAATTAAAAGCATCGTTATGATAAATTATTTTTTCCTTCAAAAACAGTGTCCACAATATTTGTTTCCTCAGATCCCTTTAAAAGTTACAAAAGAGTATAAAATGCATTGCGCATTTGAGTAACTTTTGGAAACTTAAGCCCAACTCGGGAAACAACTGAAAAGTGCATTATACCTATTTGCAGTCTTTTTAACTAAAATCTATTTTGAATGTTTAGTACTAGGGTGAGGAAGCTCTGGGCACTTGGTTGTGTGGGACCCGAGAGGTACATTGACCCAGTCGATCAAAAACACTCTGTCTTTTCTCTATCAGTCATCCTTTTCTCAAGAAAAACTGTTTTAATATCTTTGTCACTAAATTGTAAGAGTCTCTCAGGATCCTCAATGTTCAATTTCCCATTCACCTCCTTTAGCAAGCTGTATACATAAGCCAGCCATGGTATTATTGCTCCATATTCGAAAGTAAGGCAGTTTGTTATCATCTCTTTGGTGAAATAAGTGCCATCTTTACTCCACATATTATACCCGTAGTGCAATGGCGCTTGTCTGCAAGCCATCCTCTAAGTAGCTGACTGCTAATTCCTTGTGAGATATACAGGAAGAGGTTGAGCAGGGCACTGCTGATAATCTTCATAAGAAACGATTTTCCTGTGTCTGCAACAATTTACCATTGTGACAAGCCCCACAGGGGGGCTCCATAATTGACACTAGAAATTAATTTATTTCTGTATATGGTCAACAGCTCTCTAATGGGCTTATTCACAATTTTTGATGCAAACTTAAAACGGGGTTTTGATCTGATAAATTTCAGTGTTGCTGCTTCCACATGTGTCCCCCATTGGCTATAGCTAGAAAAATTCATACCTAGATATGAGAAACTTTCTGTTGCAGCAAGTGCTCCTCCCTTGATATGATGACTTTTCTTCTTGGGTCTCCCTTTTCCACACATCTTGGTAAAGGTTTTTTTTTTGTTTTAAATGAATTTTCATATCCGTATCCTCTATGTACCTGGTGAAACCAGCTGGAGGCCATTATCAGTTCTGGTGATCAGGATGGCGTCATCTGCGTATAGAGGTACAGGTATTGAATATTTGTTTGGGGCGTCTGCATTGATCTTTACTAAAAGCTCATGTACCCTATTAATATATAATAAAATAAAAGAGGGGCAAGAACAAGGCCTTGCCGGATTCCTCGAGTGATTTTAAAATGTGGTGTGACTTCTCCTATTGACCTGTAGCCTACCCTTGATGTTTACTGTGCGTATAGATGTGACAAGAAAGTCAAAATCTCAATGGGGGGGCCCCCATCTTAACCAGTGACTGCCACAGCATGGCGTGATTAACCAGATTAAAAGCACTGCTTAAATCAGCAAAGTATAAATGGGCGTGGCCCTCTTTCACCAGGGTGTATTTGCTGACGAGCAGATGAAGATTGATAGAATGCTTGATGGTGCCCACATCCCTTCTGAAACCATATTGGGCATTACAACCATTTTAACCGGACTCTGCCCTTTAGATTAGCAGAGAAGTCCAGGAGGGATATTGGGTGATAACATCATGCAACCTGATATCCCCCTTTTTAAAAACCGGGACTATAATACTTTCTGTCCAACATAAGGGCAGATATCCTTTGGCTGCTGCATTGCACACCTGCACCAGTACAAGGCCCCATAGGTTAATGCATAATTGAAGTGTTTCAATTGGGACCCCAAAAGCAGCAGCAAACTTTTCCAATGAGGTAAAACTAATAAGTTTTAGATGTGATTGTCCTACATAGCTTATTGCTCCAGGAGTAATGTCCTGCCCATGATTGTCTGGATCAAAAATACCTCCATAGTGGCTCAGATAGTCGGCCTGTTGGACTAGCGCTTCTACCTGGGGGGCTGATGAATCTTTTAAAAAAGGTTGGTTTATTGTTTTCCAGAAAAGGGTAACATCTTTTGTTTCAGCTGCCTGTTGCAAATTTGCCCAACCTCCTCCTGTAGATCCACCCTTCTTTTCATTACAGCTTGCTTATAAGGGAGTCTCAAAGTTGAAATCTCCCCCTTTAAAAATACCCGGTTAAACCACCAAATGGTTTTATTATCAGGCCTTTTTCTGGTTGATCTCAGGTTATCCAAAATAGCAGTGAGCATTTTGCTGAAAGCATCTATGATTTGGCAGAGCAAAGAATTTTGGTCAGTGCAAGTGGGAAACTCAATGGGATAGTACTTAATGACTTTATCTTGTAGGGCAATTCCATTGACATTTGTCCCTTTGAGGCTAATATCATTTGCGCCATGGGTTTCTATATGTTCCGCCTATTGTGGTCCCTTAGTGCATTGTGTTTCAATATTGAGTGACATCAATAATGGGTGATATTCGCTTAAATGGATTGGAACAATTTTAAAAGAGTCCGCCCATCCCATTCCGGAGTCAGAGACCAGAATGTGGTCAATAGTAGAACCAGAGCAATTCCCCTGGAGGGGAGGATATTAATTTCCCCTCACTGCCCAGTTTATGTTTCAGGAACTCCAAATTATATTTGCAGATAAGTTAATTAAGGGCCTTACCATAAGGGCTGTTTGGAAAGTGTGTTTGGTTACCCCCGTTCATGTTTGTGCATCCATTTATCTTACTAGAGGCTTGTAGCAAATTTCAATGTTGAAATCTCAACCCATATGTAAGTGCAGCTATCTGAAGGACGTGTCTCAAAAGAATCCAGCTCTCTCCCCAGTTCATCAATGACCCAATTCCTTGTGTTGTCAAAACATAATTATAAAAATTATTCAGAATAAAATTAGCTTTCTCAATGGTCTGGAGATTAAATATCTGGAGCTACACTTTTTCACTGTTAGCGGGGAGGTGGTGGAAATGAGTAAAGCTAGGCCCCTCTTGGTTTGTCCATGGCTGGGGGGGATGGCTGTGGTACTAAAGGTCTTATGACTATCTAGATGGATGTCCCTGTATACCAGGTTTCCTGTAACCCGATCAATTGGGATAACTTTATTAGGTCTACCCAATCCTCGTTTCCAAATTAGTTTTCAATACCTGCAATATTCCTGATTTGTACTTTGGTTCTCACGCTATGCAGGTTTGGTGGTTCCCACCCAACCGCAACGGGTGGCTCAGCCAAATTCCCCCAGGTTCTAGCCAGGTCGCTGGTGATCTGGTTATTATTGTTAGACTGCTCCCCAAAAAGGTCAGGGGGGGCCCTTTGGCCTTTGTGAGTGTCAGGCTACTTCTCGATGGGTTGAAGGGAAACTGCACTGCTAAGGCCTTCATGTCTGTTGCTTTTCCAAATCATCACTACCACCCAGTCAGCACTAAGTCATAAAAGGAAAGTCAAAGGGGCATACCCGTTAAAGGGATTCAAATCTCTTGAAGCTGAATGGGAGGCAACTCTGGCCAGGGCTGCCCGCCTAGGTAACTGCCACTGGCTTAGTTGGGGGACCTGCACCATGAGCGGAGCTCTATAAAAGAAGCCTAACGGGAGAGCCTGAATAGAGTGGGGAGTGAGGATTCTCCCCACCACTGATGGCCGTTTAAAATAATAATGACACAGTCTCCTTCCAGGAATTCTACTTCTTTGCCTATCCAGTTTCCTCTTTGTACCATATTAATCCAACCTCTGACATGAACACCCAGCGTAGAATTAGGATCGAATCAGTGCATAGACTTGCTTTTCAGTTGACAAAACCTTACAGTAGAACATGCCTTGAGAGGAAGGACATTTCTTAACACTATAACATTACGGGTAGCTTCTAGTGGTAGTTAAGGTGTAATAGTGCTTGGTGAGTGAAAACTTGCTGCCTGTCTAACTGACATAGTCGTTTGGGTCACTTTGGGCAAAACTTTCTGGGTAATGTGTGACTGGTTACCCCCACCCCCTTTGCTCCCCCTACCCTATTTAAAATGCCCAGGGCTGGTTTTGTTCCTAAGTCATGTGTGACCCTCTCATTAGGAGCCTGTTGAGTTTGGGTTATAATTGGCAGATTATTAACCTCTCCACATAGTATCTCACTGGCTCTCCCCTCACAGACAACATACGTAATAAAAGTGTTTGGGGTAGATGGTGAGGTTTAAGTTGACCCTTGTATTCCTGTGGTGGGAGCTGGCTTGTTATGACTTATTAGTGCTAATTCTATTGCAACTAAACAAGTACAAATTGATTCCAATTTAGCATCCAAAACACCAATAGATTTATCAAACAATGTGTCCATTAAAGTCTCTACTTTGTCGTTTTCCCTGGGCATGATATCGTTGGGCGTTGTGGAAGATGTGAGTTGGGTGGTATTTAACCTGGTACTTGCCCTGGCCTGATTTGCTGCCCATCTCAAGTCTCTTCCTTTTTCCTGCTACCCCCGGACTCTTACTTGTACCCACCATAACTTTAGGTTCCAAATGTGCCTTCCGAGGCCTGAGCAGCAAGAGATGTTCCTCCGTAGATGCAATATGTAAAGTCCATAAGTGTCCCTCTATATCCTCCTCAATTAAGAGGGCAACACATCCCTGGACCCAGTACGATTTCTTTATTATTGACACCCATGGCACGTTGCAGGAATGCGTCCATAGTGGTGTTGGTATGGGGTGTCGGAACACCAGCCTGTCACTTCTTTTTTCCGATTGATCTTGTTTTCATATAAAGTGGGAGGAGGCCACTTAGAGAGTGCTGTGGGACCATACGTTCATGGACCATGAATTGAGGCTGTGTGGGGATCCAATTCCGATACCAGTACCTATATAGCACCCCTCAATACCCTCCCTCACGTGCACACAGTACAGAAAGTGGTGGATGAGGGGGGAAGGGGAGTTCTCTCCAGCCCCTGTCCGTACACACAAAGGACCTGATATGCTGGTGCTTCAAGGGGCTAAAGAACGGGAAGTCACACAACAGCAGTGACAATAATCTCAAAGCTGAAGTAGAAATTAAGCCATGTAGATCATATAGTGCAGCAGCAGACAGTAAACAGCAATCATGAATAATCCATTTACCTCCTTCCCCCCTGGTCTTGCGGGCTGCTGGCTCCACCACATAACCAGGTCTGAAGCCATCAAATAACGCAATGACCAATAGTTGACCTTCTGCCTCTACTTGGGCTCAGGAACTGGGAGTTTTAAGGGTGGGGGCTATGCAGGGTTGTGGAGTGAGTCTGACCATCAACTGATGCCTCAACACCCTTGCAAAATGAGGTCCTGCAATGGAGCCCTCTGCCGCAACAGACACAGACACAAAGGGTGCTGCAGTGAGCCCAAGGGATGCAGGGATGCCATGGCGACGTACACGCTAACACCTCGCTACCACCGCTGCCCACCACCGGACCCGCCCTGCTATATTCCCATGCCTTCCCGCCTCTGCGGCCTGACTGGTTACTGTGATGACTGCGGGCCCATGCCTGCAAAGAGGAAATCCACGCTTGTACGCCAGGCGGCTCACACACCTTCCATCTCCTCGTGAGGAGAAGCATTGCTACCACCATCCCCAGGTCTTAAAAACGGAACGACACCTTGTCTTTGGGTGGTCTCCGGAAGTGATGCAAAATGTATTCAGGCCAATCAAAGGGAATAATACGCCCGGTGCAGTTCCTAAGCAGCTCACTAATGGCACTGCAATAAGTGCCCAGCCCAGGGCAGTTTAAGTCCATGACTTCATATTCTCTATGGGAGGGTGTTGAAGTACCAGTGGTTGGCCATTTGTACTGCTGGATTTACTCCATACTGTAAAGCTGGTTCCACCACTGTTTCAAAGGGTGAAGACATGTAAATCTACACTTTGTAGTAAATTTACACTCTGAAATGTTGAATAGCCAAAAGTAATACATTTACTACAAACTGTAAGAGTACATTTACACATGCAGATGTACTCACTTGCAAAGTTACCTTTCTAAGTAGGTCCCACAGTTTTGAGATTAGGCAGATTAACAGCATCTTTTTCCGGCCAAAATAATGTAGATGCCTACACCACTTTAATGGTATGCATGAGCCAGAACTGCTAGTCTATAGCATTGTCCAGCTAACAAAACTGATAACATAAAGAATGCAAATGAACAAACTCTAGTGAACACAGCACTGGTGCTGAGTGCCAGCACAATTTTGACTGCTGCCTGCAGACCCAACTGTTCGGGAGCTGAACAGGTATGTGAAGATCTATGGTTTGTCATCACAGATGGTCTGCTCGTGCCCTGCTAAGAAAAGGAGCTAAAGTAGCACAAAAGTGGGCCTTTTGATTCCTCACAAACACAACATCTGCCGAGTGGAATAACTTTCATATTCAAGTTGTTGGCAAAAAGGCTGAAAAATGCCACCTCCTTGCACCCCATACAGGACACATTGGCACACATCACACCCTACACTGCTGAGTATAATCATGTGATGACACACCGTGTTAGTGATGTATTAATGTCACTCTATTGCACTGGTGGCTATTCTGTGATTTGTGTTTAATCAATGTAGTCTTGTAGCATAAATGTATAACACTGCTAAGATGTCTATGATAAGTCATTATCAAATATATAACTTATTGTATGCTACAGTGATATCCAATGTTTGAATAACGCAATGTGTGTACCTCTTCACAATGTGAGCATGCCCCTTCTTCACAATGGAGCACACCACGTCTTTACAATGTGAGAGCACATCCTCTTCACATTATGATTACGCCTCTTCTTCACAATGTGAGTATATCTCTTGTTCACAATGTAAGTGCACCTCTGCCAGATAATGTGATTGCACCTTTTCTTCATAATGTGAGTGCACTTCTTCACAATGGGAGTACACCTCTTCTTCACAGTGTGAGTGCATCTCTTCACAATGTGAGTACACCACTTCTACACAATGTGAGTATACCTCTTCTTCACAATGTGAGTGCATTTCTTTATAATGTGAGTGCACTTATTCACAATGCAAGTGCACCAATTATTCACAATACAAGTGCACCTCTTCTTCACAGAACAAGTGCACCTCTTCTTCACAATACAAGTGCACCTCTTCTTCACAATGTGAGTGCACCTCTTCTTCACAATGTGAGTGCACCTCTTCTTCACAATGTGATTACACCTCTTCTTCATACTGTGAGTGCAGCTTTTCTTCGAAATGTGAATGCACCTCTTCTTCATGGTGTGTGTACTTCTTCACAATGTGAGCACACCACTTCTTCACATTATGATTACGGCTCTTCTTCACAATGTGAGTTCATCTCTTTTTTACAAAACAATGAGAGTGCATCTCTTCTGGACAATGTGGCAGAGTGACCCACTGGGCGGTTTCAAATTCGGCAGAAACATGACGGTGCACAAGACATGCAGGAATCATTGGACTTCCATTTTTAGTATCCTGTTGAATTGTTTTAACCATGGAATAGGACCCAGTGAATAAAGCAATGTAAAGTACTCCCATAACCATTTTTAGCCTTAAATAGACCTCTGCAATAGTCCAGATAATCTATCTATATAAATAAAAATGTAACTGTTTGTTTGTTCAAAAATCTCAAATCTTTGAAAGTTCTTCACCGATTGCTTTGAAATTTTGACACAACGAATGTATGCACGGGGGGATTCTGGCGCAAGAAATCCTCGTAGAAGTGATGCATTGAAATATAAGATTTCACTGCGTCACTTTTAGGACGCAAATGCGTCAATATCTGACGCCTGCCTCACAGCAGGTGAAAGACTGATGCAGGCACATTTAAATGGGACTTGCCCATTTGAAATGACCCATTGCTGGAGTTGCGTCACTTTTGTGACACACTCCAGTAATGCGTAATTTTTGCGCCTACAGATACGTCAGAAATACTGACGTATCTGTGACTCCTTGCGACATGATGTGCCATACTGTATATATGATGCATCATTGGGGTCGGAAGGAGGGCGCAATGAAAAGTGACGCATTGCTGTTTTCACACAGTGATGTGTCACTTCTCATAAATGAGGCCCACTGAATTCATACCTGCTGGAAAGAATAGTGGCAAACATCTCCATTAGGGAGCATTAATCTGCCACTGTGCATTTTTTTCTCCATGATACAAGCCAATAATTGAAGCATTCAGCAAACACCTTTGATTCTCCCAGTGATGAAGAGAAAGCCATCCTGGTCCAGCTTGCCAATGTCACCAGTGTGCAGCCATCCTTCCTCATCCAAAGCCTTCTTTGATTTTTCAAGCATGTTTAAGTAGCCCATGAAGATGTGTCTTCCCCTGAGGCATAATTCCCCATTGCCATTTTCATCTGGCATATGGATCCGTGTCTGGCATCCTGGGACAGTCTTACCGCAGCTGTGGGCACATAATACAGAGATATGATTGGGATAGATTTAGTTATCTATTTTGAGAGTTTTATATAGTGATAACATGACCTGAGTGTATCAGAGCACTTTGCAGTTTATAACAATTTTCCACCAATATTCATTGTTGCTTGGTCTGGGAAGTTACCAACCATGTTATGTACATGTTACAGGCTAAATATATACATACCTCCATTATATTGTTATCCACCAATATTGGTGACTACATAGTCCAAAATGTTCCCTGCCATGACTATCCATGGTACATGGATTGGCCTTGTCGGTATACGTCTAGTAGTTCGGACAATTGTACGGGCAATGTGGGATTGTTAGGCTGGGAGAGAACTTGCCTTGTTACATACATAGAGCCAGCTGTGGTTAACGATGATTAATTTGTAGGGGTGTGCGAGTTTTGTGTAATTTGTTTTCGTGTATTTAATCTGAAATTCAGGATAATTATTTGAAATTGAGCAATTACCACAATACATTTGTGTGAAATGCCTCTTTGTTTCAATTTCTGATGTGCAAACACATTTTTCACACAAAATATTACATAAAACACAACTGTTGCAAACAATAGCTGCTTGCATCCAAGCTCCTTGCGTTGATCCCACGCTCCGGCCCCACAATTTAGCTGTGAACAGTGGCATAGGTAAGAGATGTGATGTAGTGGCTTCATTCCCAAAAGTATGCAGTTTACGCCGGCGTAATTTTCCCATTTGGTAATCTGGTCTTGTCAACTAAGTTGGTTATCTATTAATATGGAGTATTGTTATCTTTTTCATTAGCGCTCGCCTTCTACTTGCCTATTCTGCATTACACTTATTTTCAACCTCCTTCGCCTCACTTGAATCCTAAATGCTTGTTTCCCACCTCCTTCTCCTCAATGGGCTTGTGGATGCTTGATTGGCTACCTCCTTCTCCTCACCTGACTCTTAGATGCTTGAGCACCTGCCTCCCTCTCCTCACTTGACTCTTAGATGCTTGAGCACCCGCCTCCCTCTCCTCACTTGACTCTTAAATGCTTGAGCACCACCTCCTTCTCCTCACTTGACTCTTTGATGCTTCAGCACCTGCCACCCTCTCCTCACTTGACTCTTAGATGCTTGAGCACCCGCCTCCTTCTCCTCACCTGACTCTTTGATGCTTCAGCACCTGCCTACCTCTCGTCACTTGCCTCTTACATGCTTCAGCACCCACCTCCTTCTCCTCACTTGACTCTTAGGTGCTTGAGCACCCGCCTCCCTCTCCTCACTTTACTCTTAGATGCTTGAGCACCCGCCTCCCTCTCCTCACTTTACTCTTAGATGCTTGTTTCCCACCTCCTTCTCCTCACTGGGCTTGTGCATACTTGAGCGCCTACCACCTTCTCCTCACTTGACTCTTAAATGCTTGAGCACCACCTCCTTCTCCTTGAGCACCCGCCTCCTTCTCCTCACTTGACTCTTAGATGCTTCAGCACCCGCCTCCTTCTCCTCACTTGAATCTTATATGCTTGTTACCCACCTCCTTCTCCTCACTTGACTCTTAGGTGCTTGAGCACCCGCCTCCCTCTCCTCACTTGACTCTTAGATGCTTGAGCACCCGCCTCCTTCTCTTCACTTGACTCTTTGATGCTTCAGCAGCGGCCTACCTCTTCTCACTTGACTCTTACATGCTTCAGCACCCACCTCCTTCTCATCACTGGGCTTGGATACGTGAGCGCCTACCACTTTCTCCTCACTTGACTCTTAAATGCTTGAGCACCACCTTCTTCTCCTTGAGCACCCGCCTCCTTCTCCTCACTTGACTCTTAGATACTTCAGCACCCGCCTCCTTCTCCTCACTTGAATCTTATATGCTTGTTTCCCACCTCCTTCTCTTCACTTAACTCTTAGATGCTTTTTTTTCTCTCACCTCCTTCTCTTCACCTGACTCTTAAATGCATCAGCACCCACCAACTTCTCTTCACTTGACTCCTAAATGCTTCAGCACCCACCTCATTCTCTTGTGCAAATTAATTGATCTTCTGTGGTACCTCTCAGCACAGGGCATGCTGGGACATGGGAGCTGCTGGCTCCTTAAAGTGACAGAGTTGAATTTTCACTCTTGATGCAGCCTATCTTGCTCCTTAGCCTGAATTTCTTCCCTAGTTATCTCATATGTATGACATTTTGGGCAGTGTTAGGGTACTGTGCTGTAAAAGCCGTGTATTTGAAGGTGGTAAGAATTCTGCAAATACCAGGCTGATCCAATTATTCGGGGCTTGATGTTCTACATTTGAAATGTCAGCGTTCACATCTTAGGTGTTTTTTGATAATAGTGCAATAACAGTGTTCTGGAATCCCACATGGACCTGGAGATGCATCATTTAGTGCTGGTGACCTCATCAGAGATAGCTAAGATGCAAAGCTAGGATTACAAGTTAGTAGCCTTTGCTTTGTCTTGGCTAAGTACCAATGCATGTCAGCCTCTATCGTGTGATCTCTGATGCTCTATTCCATGAGAATGTAAGGCCTTGTATTGGTTGTTACAATAACATGAAGTAAAATACATACAACCAGCATTAGGGTGAATCACAAGCCACACAACTCGTGTGCATTGATGGGTAGACAGACAGATCACCAAGGCTGCAATAGAAGCCACAGAGTGTACTGATAGGAGCCTGCTTGACCACAGTTAGAGGAGGTTCATCTTGAGGAGAACAGAACATAAGATATTGGCAGAAATGTTCTCACCAACTTTGAAAAGTCATGTGAAGCAGAAGTGATTACAGGTTGGTACTGACCTTGTCAGATGGTAGTCGCTTATCGAATGTAATGTATGGGATCCCGAACACTCACTCATGCCGAAAATCTCAGTGATAGGAAGATTTATTCCTAGAAAGTATTCCAGGATCTCCTTTGCTATGGGAGCAGCTGCTGTGTAACGCTGGACACACCGATCAAGGCCCACGGCAGCTTGCATCTTTTTCAGTACTCCATAATCAGCCATGGAGTGCCCTGGGTGGACAGAGCCACTACTGTAACAGAAAGCGTAGGCTGGTTAGAAGAAGAAGTAAGCCTTCACGAATAGGTTGAACTTTATCTGATGCGCTCTCATTAAATCCAAGCATTGGCAAAGATGTATCCAACCCAGATGTCAGGGACAGTTATACAAGCAGCCAGGTGACCCCAGGACTAAATGTATTACCTTTTCTCAGTATGTTTTTTAGGCAAAAGTGTGTTGCATTTTGGGGGTAGTACCTTCTCATTTATAGGGCCTGTGGACTATAAAAAAAAGAATCGTGTTTGGTTTGTCACAGCACATCTGTGACTGGCAATACATGCAGCGTGTCAGGGCCTACCAGCACACAATTGCCCTAGCTGCACAGTACCCCAGATCTGTTCAGTGATACTTAGAAATAATCAAGTCTGTGGTCTGAACTTGCACTTTCTTTGGAGGCTGTGATCCCTGCGGCAGCTCCAGGAGTGGAGCATTTTAGCTGTGCAGGAGTCTGGGACCAATGAGAGTCCAAACCTTGATCTGAGAGTGCTGCTCCAGCTCTTGGCGAGCCCTGATCTGCAGCCTCTGTCCAAGGCACAAAAAGAGGGGCGCGGGGAAGGAAGTAAGAAGCACAGGTCTAAGGGTCCTACCGCCACTCTGGCCACTGCCCCGTCTATGGGGAAGGAAGGAAGGAAGCAGCACAGTTCTAGTGCTCCAACCTCCAGTCTATTCACTGCCCCCGGTCTAGGGGTCCAACCGCCACTCTAGCTACTGCCCCCGCCTACTGGAAAGAAAAAAAGCAGCGAAGGTCTAGGGGTCCAACGGCTGGTCTAGCCGCTGCCCCCGCCTACAGGGAAGGGAAAAAGCAGCACAGGTCTAGGTGTCCAACCGCCACTCTAGCTACTGTCCCTGCCTACTGGAAAGAAACCAAGCAGAAAAGATCTAGGGGCCCAACTACTGGCCCAACCACTGGTCAAGCCATTGCCCCCGACTACAGGGAAGGGAGAAAGCAGAACAGGCCTAGGCATCCAACCACCAGTCTATCCACTGGCGCAAGTCTAGGTGTCCAACCACCACTCTAGCTACTGTCCCTGCCTACTGGAAAGAAACCAAACAGAAAAGATCTAGGGGCCCAACCACCAGTCTATCCACTGCCCCAGGACTAGGTGTCCAACCACCACTCTAGCTACTGCCCCCGCCTACTGCAAAGAAAACAAGCAGCGAAGGTCTAGGGGTTCAACCGCTGATCTAGCCACTGCCCCCGTTTACTGGGAATGAAGCAAGGTGTACAGGTCTAGTGCTCCACCCATCAGTCTAACCACTACCCCCAACTACAGGGAAGGGAGCAAGGAGCATATTTGTAATGCTCCAACCACCAGTCTAACCACTACCCCCACCTACTGGGAAGGAAGCAATGACTACAGGTCTAGTGGTCCAACCGCCACTCTAGTCACTGCCCCCGCCTACTGGAAAGAAAACAATCAGCAAAGGTCTAGGAGTCCAACCGCTGGTCTACCCACTGCCCCGTCTACAGGGAAGGGACAAAGCAGCACAGGTCTAGGTGTCCAACCACCACTCTAGCTACTGCCCCCATTTACTGGAAAGAAAACAAGCAGAAAAGATCTAGGGGTCCAACCACTGATTCAGCCATTGCCCCGACTACATGGAAGGGAGAATGTAGCACGGGTCCAACCACTGGTCTAGCCACTTCCCTCCGCCTACTGGGAATGAAGCAAGCAGCACAGGTCTAGTGTTCCAACCGCCAGTCTAGTCACTAAACCCACCTACTGGGTAGGAAGCAATGAGTACAGGTCTAGTGGTCCAAACGCCACTCTAGTCACTGCCCCCGCCTACTGGAAAGAAAACAAGCAGCAAAGGTCTAGGAGTCCAACCACTGATCTAGCCACTGCCGTCCCGCCTACAGGGAAGGGAGAAAGCAGCACAGGTCTAGGGGTCCAACCGCCACTCTTGCTACTGCCCCCGCCTACTACCCCCGCATATGGGGAAGGAAGCAAGGAGTACATGTATAGAGGTCTAACCGCCAGTCTAGCCACTGCTCCTGTATATTGGGAAGGAAGCAAGCAACACAGGTCTAGGGGTCCAACCGCCATTAGGGCCACTGTCCCCCCCTATGGGGAAGGAAGCAAGCTACACAGGTCTAGGGTCCAACCTCCAAGCTAGCGAATGCCCCCACCTACTGGGAAGGAAGCAAGTAGCACAGGTCTAGGGGTCCAACTGCCAGACTAGCTACTGCCTTAGCCTATGGGGAATAAAAAGAGCAGCACAAACCCTGCATTTCAACCACCAGTCTAGCCACTGGCTCCACCGACTCAGAAGAAGCAAGCAGCATAGCTCTAGTGGTCCAATCCGTCCATCACCACCCCTTTTTGTACCGCTTTAGGCCACCATAAGTGTGGCAGGGTATGCTCAGATGTGAGTCCCTTGCTCACTTTGCCACTGGATTCAAGCAAGCCGGGCTGAAGACGGCTGGAATGCCAGAAACCAGTCCTCTGAAGCTTGTTTCCGGTCCAGGGAAGACATGGCTTGGCAGTTCGGGCTGGACTGTTCCCATGAGGCACAGGGTCGGACTGATTTGCATATAGCCATGTCTGAACTGGGGTGGCAGAGTGGGCTTAAGAACGGTGATGGATTAAACCCAGATCTTTTGACTGGGTGTGAGTGTTTGATTGATTCAGATGCTCTGTCCATCACCACCCCCTTTTTTACCGCTTTTGGCTGCCATAAGTGTGGCAGGGTATGCTCAGACGTGAGTCCCTTGCTCACTTTGCCACTGGATTCAAGCAAGCCGGGCTGAAGACGGCTGGAATGCCAGAAACCGGTCCTCGGAAGCTCGTTTCCGATCCAGGGAAGACATGGCTTGGCAGTTCGGGCTGGACTGTTCCCATGAGGCACAGGGTCAGACTGATTTGCATATAGCCATGTCTGAACTGGGGTGGCAGAGTGGGCTTAAGAATGGTGATGGATTAAACCCAGATCTTTTGACTGGGTGTGAGTGTTTGATTGATTCAGATGCTCCGTCCATCACCACCCCCTTTTGTACCGCTTTTGGCCGCCATAAGCGTGGCAGGGTATGCTCAGACGTGAGTCCCTTGCTCACTTTGCCACTGGATTCAAGCAAGCTGGGCTGAAGACGGCTGGAATGCCAGAAACCGGTCCTCGGAAGCTTGTTTCCGGTCCAGGGAAGACATGGCTTGGCAGTTCGGGCTGGACTGTTCCCATGAGGCACAGGGTCAGACTGATTTGCATATAGCCATGTCTGAACTGGGGTGGCAGAGTGGGCTTAAGAATGGTGATGGATTAAACACAGATCTTTTGACTGGGTGTTAGTGTTTGATTGATTCAGATTCTCCGTCCATCACCACCCCCTTTTGTATGCTTTTGGCCGCCATAAGTGTGGCAGGGTATGCTCAGACGTGAGTCCCTTGCTCACTTTGCCACTGGATTCAAGCAAGCCTGGCTGAAGACGTCTGGAATGCCAGAAACCGGTCCTCGAAAGCTTGGTTCCGTTCCAGGGAAGACATGGCTTGGCAGTTCGGGCTGGACGGTTCCCATGAGGCACAGGGTCAGACTGATTTGCATATAGCCATGTTTGAACTGGAGTGGCAGAGTGGGCTTAAGAACGGTGATGGATTAAACCCAGATCTTTTGACTGGTTGTGAGTGTTTTATTGATTCAGATGCTCTGTCCATCCCCACCCCCTTTTGTACCAAGCACGACACTGACCACTGCCCTGCCTGCTGGGCAGTAAGCAAGCAGCACAGGTCTAATGGTTCAATCACCACTCTAACAACTGCCCCTGCCTATGGGGAAGGAAGTAATCAGCACAGCTCTAGTGGTGCAATCACTACTCTAACCACTGACCTCGCAGATTGGGAAGCAAACAAGCAGCACAAATCCCACGGACCAATCACCACTCTAGCCACATCCTCCACCTATTGCTAACAGCAATTTGGTGCATTCTTCCCACTCAGTCGAAAGGAAGCTCTAGGCGTTTAGTCTTTCCAATTTGTTTTTCTTTTAGCTGTTAGTATCAAGATTGGAAAATACATTATACTCTATAACATTGGGTTTAACTATGCCAGGTCTTAAACCACCTTTTTTCCTACAGAGGCTATAGATTAACATTTTTTTATTGTTTGCTGTTAATATGAAGTTTATATATTGCAGTTCAGTTTATGTTCTGAAGCATATTCTATTGTGTTTTTAATTTAAATAAGTTCAGGAGAGATGGTCTGAGGTGCTTTGCCTGAGCGCTTATGTGTTAACTTGGTGATTGTAGAAAGCATAATAAATCTATGTGAATTATCTTTAAATTAGTCTTTCTACACATTTCAATTTTCAAACTGTTTCTCAGTGTGAGCATTTCAAATCCCATGATATTGTATGTTTCCTTTGTTTATTCTCTGACTCCATCTCATCTTTGTTCTGGTGATATCAGGGCATGTTGAAAATGTTTCTGGTCTTTAGCAGCTTTCCTTTACCGCCCTCTGTGTATCACTATTAGGTTCCAGGAATGGTTTTCTGACTCCTAAAATGAATTCTGAAGGAATTCTGCTTTGGTATCTGGAAGAGGCGTGTTGTCGGTGTCCCTTCCAAATATAAGATTGGTATCTCATCATTCGGTGGCATAACAAAACCTGAGGGGGGCCCTGCAAAGTGCATGGATGGTGCCCTCATGCTTGGGACACAGTCAGGAGCTCTCAGGCCCCCTGTGCACAATGTTGGAGGGGATCCCCTGGAGCTAGGCCCCCCGCACTGCAGGTGCTGCGGGGGCTATTGTTATGCCACTGATATGATTCAACCTTTGGCAACCGAAATCCGGTCATAGGACATCGGACCTATCCGATGTCGTAACAGTTTCTGCAATGGAAGCAGTTTTACACAATTAAATATGAATGAATCAATCAGGAGTTTGTTAAAGCGCGACTACTCACCCTTAAGGGTCTCAAGGCGCTAGAGGTGGGGGGGGGGAGGGGGTGCAGTTTCCATTCCATCAAGGAGGGGGTCTGTCGAAGAGCCAGGTTTTGAGGTTTCTTGAGAAGATGGGGAGCGATGTTGTCTGTCTGAGGTGGAGCGGAAGGGCGTTCCATGCTTTGGCCGCGAGGAAGGAGAAGGAGCGGCCTCCCGATCTGGTCTTTCTGGTGCGGGGGACCACGGCGTAAGAGAGCTGGGCTGATCCTAGGGTCCTTTGGGGTGCATGGAATTTGAGCCGGCTGTTCAGGTATGGTGGTCCGGTGCCGTGGAGGGCCTTGTGTGCGTGGGTGAGCATCATAAAGGTGATTCTCGCCTCGACGGGGAGCCAGTGGAGTGTGCGCAGGTGCTGGGAGATGTGGCAGTGTTTTGGCAGGTTGAGGACCAGTCTTGCGGCAGTGTTCTGGATGTTCTGTAGCTTGCGGATGAGGTTTTTGTTTATTCCGGCATAGAGTGCATTGCCGTAGTCGAGTCTGCTGGTGACCAGGCGTGAGTGACTGTCTTTCGGTGTTCGAGGGGGATCCATTTGAAGGTCTTACGAAGGAGGCGGAGGGTGTGGAAGCAGGAAGATGAGACAGAGTTGATCTGGCGGTCCATTTTGAGCTCGGAGTCCAGGATGATTCCCAGGTTGCGTGCGTGGTCTGTGGGGGTTGGCGGGTTTCCGAGGGCGGTGGGCCACCAGGTGTTGCTCCAGGCGTCTGGGTTTGGGCCCATGATGAGTACTTCTGTTTTGTTGGTGTTTAGTTGTAGGCAGCTGTTTTTCATTCATTTGGCGACGGCTTCCATGCCTTCTCGAAAGTTGCGTCTGGCGGTGTTGGGCTCGTTGGATAGGGAGTGGATGAGCTGGGTGTCGTCTGTGTATGACACGATGTTGAGTCCGTAGGTTCTGACGATGAGGGCAAGTGGAGCCATGTAGACGTTGAAGAGCGTCGGGCTGAGGGAGGAGCCCTGGGGGACTCCACAGGTGGTAGGTGTGGGGTCTGAGAGGAAAGGGGAGAGTCTGACCCGTTGCGTCCTGCCGGAGAGGAAGGAGCAGATCCAGTTGAGGGCCTTGTCCTGGATTCCTGCGTCGTAGAGTCTGCGTATTAGGGTGCGGTGGGAGACTGTGTCGAACGCCGCTGATAGGTCTAGGAGGATGAGGGCTACTGTTTCTCCTTTGTCCAGTAGGGTGCGGATGTCGTCTGTTGCGGCGAGGAGGGCGGTTTCCGTACTGTGGTTTTTTCTGAAGCCGGATTGGGAGGAGTCGAGGATGTTGTGTTCTTCAATGAATGTGGCGAGTGGCTGTTGATGGCTTTCTCGATGACTTTCGCTGGGAAAGGGAGCAGGGAGATGGGTCTGTAGTTTTTGAGGTCGGTGGGGTCCGCTGAGGGTTTCTTTAGGAGGGGGTTGACCTCGGCGTGTTTCCAGTCGTCGGGGAACGAGGCAGCTCTGTTGAAGATGTGGTGGGGGCAGGGGTCCGTGGGGGCCCCTGAGTGGATTGACTTCATTGTCTTCAGTGTGTCTTCGGTGGTGAGGGCTGTCCAGTCATCAATCGCTGGTTTCCGGGTGTCGGGGGTGGTTGGTGAGGGTTCAGTGTGTTGGTTGTCTTCGTCGAAGTTGTCGTAGATGCTCTTGATTTTGTGGCGGAAAAAGGTGCTGAGTTTGTCGCAGAGGTCTTGTGAGGGAGGGATGTCGGTAGACTCGCTGGTGGGTTGGGCAAACTCCTTGATGATGCTGAAGAGTTCCTTGCTGTTGTGTGCGTGGGTGGAGATTCTGCCTTCAATCGCTTTTTTCCTCGTTTCTCTGATGAGTTGATGGTGGGCGTTGGTGGCGGCTCTGAAGTTGTTGTGGGCTTCTGTGGATTTGGTGTTTCTCCAGGCCTTTTCGAGGCGGCGGCATGTGCGCCTGGACTCTCGAAGTTCGGTGGTAAACCATCTGGCTTTCTTGGCACGGGTATTGTTGTTTTTCTTGAGGGGGGCTATGGTGTTGGTGCTTTCTGAGATCCATCTATGCAGGGTTCGGGCTGCGGTGTTGGGGTCGTCGTTTTCCGCGATGGTTGGGGTGGAGTTGTTGAGTGAGGAGGTGAGCATGTCGTCGGTGATTTTGGTCGAGTTTCTTTGTGGAAGCAGGTGCTGGTGTCTGTGGATGGTGGGTGTTCTGAAGGTGAAGTGGACTCAACGATGGTTTGTCCATGGGAGTTCGGTGGTGTGGCTGAAGGTGATGGAGTTTCCTGTAGTGAAGAGGGGGTCGAGGGTGTGTCCTGCTGAGTGCGTGGGCTCGGTCACGATCTGGCAGAGTCCAATGTTGTGGAGGTTGTCCAGGAGGCATGTGGTGTTGGGGTCCAGTTGATTGTCGAGGTGCAGCCGGCACTTTACAAACAGGTGGATCTAATTGAATTGAATGGGGTTGGGTCAACAAGGGTGTGAAGTGGTCAGAGATGTGGCTAAAAAAAGAATATTTCACCCCCAGTCAAATGCATGCAAAATAAAAAGCACACACCTTCAATGTAAGATACTCACAAGTTAGAATAATTGAAGGGAACTGCTCTCTTTTATAGCACAAAGGCTCTATTGGCTAATGAGATCAAACCAGACAGTCACAGAACTGAATCCTGGTTGGCACAGTGGGAATAGTGCTGGGTATGTATAGTATTTTGAGGTCCTAGCCTACTACTGAACGCACTGTGAATATGCAAGTCACCCTGAAGTCTCGCATGGCTCATCAATTAAAGTCATACATGGCTCCCAAGCAGCCTTTAGATTTGCTGACCAACACATTGCATGTTTCTTTCAGGGAGCGGGGCAACCTGGCAAGAAGGCTTGTTTCCGATTTGGCTATCTGCCTCCCTCTTGGTTCCACAGTACAGGGGGCACCGTCCATTCCCTTCTCACGGTCAGTGCTATCCATCCAGGAACGATTGGGAACATTGCTTGTTACAGATTCCACCCACTTTGAGAAGTAACAGTAAAAGTGCTTACTACTAAGGAATGAAACTCTCTTCAAAACAGCAAACATTTCTTTGATGGTTTGCTGCTTCCGAAGAAGGTTTGTTGTGTATCTAGTGAGTACTTAGACACATATGACGTAAGTGGTCAAAACAGATTACAGAAACTATATTTCAAGAGGTGGAAATCTATCTCTGCTGTCAGCTGGGACACTAGAAAACATGTATTTCTTATTATTTGGCCAATTTATGAAGTGCACTGCCACCTAACAGGTATCCTGGCACTCTAGCACTCAATGGTGGGAGAGAGAGAGGATACCATACAGGTGACACTACTCAGCCGTATAGCACCGGGTTAAAAAATCCTAAAACATCCTTTAGCATTTTGGAAAAAGCCATGTATGAATAATTTTAATGCCTAGAAGATTTATATTGTTACACTGAACTTAAAATCACTTGGGAAATACATATAGGGCTTTTTTTGATTTACCATTCTTTTGGACTTTGGGCCTGATTTAGATTTCAGTGGATGGGTTACTCCATCAGACCTATCACATGTGCTGAAATATAAATCTGATAATATCCTATAGGATTTATATGTCGGTGGATGGGCTTTCTGTCATAGTTGTGATTGAGTAACAAGTCCACCGGGATATAAATCAGACTCTTTGTCACTCATGTTTCTGACTTTTGAGGCATCTCCGTATGCCTGCTTATTAACAAAGCTGCCCCTTTTGTCTATGCAACGAACCCATGCAATCCCTCAAAATACATCTCTGTGCCTCACGTCACATACCAATTCAAGTGGTTGAGGTTAGATGCCAGCCTGGGATCCCCGGCTGAAGTGATGATGGATCTCTGCATGGAAGATGGCTTGAATTTCAAATCAACCAGCGTCTCTTGAATCTTTTCCCAAATCCGTGGCACCCCAAAGAAGACAGTAGGTCGCACCTCCTTCAGCGTGTCCACCAGGGAGCCCTGCAAGTTATGGAAGCAGAATGTTAAGAGTCTGGAGTATCAGAGGATCTTTCCATTTATTGGATGCCCTCACCTTTGTAGGCTTATAACTTGAATCCTATTTAGAGATAATATGATGCATGGCTAGAGATGCTCTTATCTAACACTTGT
Source organism: Lissotriton helveticus (assembly GCF_964261635.1). Taxonomy (NCBI): domain Eukaryota; kingdom Metazoa; phylum Chordata; class Amphibia; order Caudata; family Salamandridae; genus Lissotriton; species Lissotriton helveticus. Next base: position 45,413,943 of record NC_136059.1, read on the forward strand.
TGTTTGGCCAGGGGAAATGAGCTCACATTCTGTGAGCTGGGATGCACATCAATTAAAGCAAAAATGGAGGAATGTTGCACTGAGAAATATAATCACTAAAATAAATGTGACATTTTATGTGATGCCCCGGCAGCAGCAGATTACAGGATCCTATTTATGAGGCCACGTAAAGCTACTATGTATGGCTTTGTATTGCCTCATAGATAGAGTAAGGCAATGCAGTGCTAATCGCTATGTCGCCTTACTCTGCACTCGGGAGGCATTCCATGGCCGTTCCGGTGGGTTTTCCCATGCAACACCCACGGATATTGACTATTTGACAGAGTGTGTAATTTTGGGGACGCAACAAAACCTTGCACCTCCTGAGGTGAGGCGTAACATGTAGAAATAACTTTATTTCTCGTTGTTCTTGCCTCTTTCTATGTGTGCTGCATTTTGCCGCACACACAGAAAGAGGAAAACACCTCATAGTATTCTTTGTAGGAAGATGCCCATAAGTTTAGCGGTGTTGTCCCACTCCTGTATGGCCAAACTCGTAATCAAGCCCTAAGTCTCTGATAATAGAAGGTAGCCCCAAGATGTCTGTCATGAGAGAAGGATGCAGTACCTGACATACCCCTTTGGTGCTGGCAGATTGCCCACAAGATCAGGCTCTTTCTTTGTGAACCCAGCATGTCATCAGCCAATGTCCCTAACAACAGAGAACCGAGTCAGCTCGGCTGCATTGAAAATGCACACTTCTCTGCTCCAGAGAGTTGAAAATGCCATTTCACAGGCTTCCCCCAAAAAAGAAACCCTTGATTCATGATAAGGAGTGAGAATAATCTCCTTGGAAAACATACCTTTATTTGGGTATATGGAAACACTCTATGCCTAACCTAAGACAATCCACAGTATATGAGCTAAAAGCACACTCTCATAATACTTGAAGCATAATCAGCACATTGGATTGCTGCCATGCGAATACATGCAATGACGCGAACAGCATTGGTAAATAATGATGGAGGTTGGGCTATTTTCAAATGGTGAGCTGGTGCATAATAAGAGGGGCAGCTACAAATAACATGTAAAAACACATCACCCTCAAAATGATAGTTAGCATTATTAGTGAATGGAATGTAAGCAAAAGCACAGCTATAAGTGTGTGCACAGTGATAAATTAAGCAAGGCAAAAAGCCATATGCTTAATTTTACTATGCGGCAGGATGCTAAACCAGGTGCATAAGCTGGTTTAACAAGCATTTATAATGCAATAGGACTCGCATTTGTGGGAGTAAGAGCTACTGGAGTGGTAAATGACAAAGGGGCATATCAGCAAGGGCTGGCGATAATTATCGCTCAGCGCTCTTAGCGTGAGGATAATTGTCGCCGGCCAACTCTGAATTTTATTGCAGAGATAGCGTGCTATCAGCAACGCTTATCTCCGAAGCGATAAAATTCAGAGTGCAAGCTCCCAACTGTGCGATTATCTCTGGAAATCCAGTGATAATCACACAACATTTGGTGATAGCTTGCTGATAGGGCCTCACATACTTAGCCTTGATATCCACCTTCCATAGATATCATGACTAAGTCAGTTTCAAAGCAGGCATAAGGAAAGTAGCGATAACAGAGGTTATTGCTACTTTTCTTGTCGCTATGCTGCTTTGCATGAGGCTTGATGACAGGAGAAATGTCGCTTTGCCTCTCAGCGCTGGGAGGCCTTTTGGTAGCCATGCGCTTCATAAAAGCTTTTTCATTTTCATTTCATTTTCATTAGAGATGCAAAGCTGGGTGTTAAGGGAAATGGTGATAAGGCACGGTTTCACGCGATAGCGTGATGTTAAAAAGAACCACACTTCAGTAGATTAATCCAAGAGAAGATTTCATTATATAACATCACCAACAGTCTCCTCCAGTCGCCTCTAACTCCTCCAGGCTCCAATGCTCCTCTGACACACAGAGAAGCATCAAGAGAAGGAATGCAGGAAGAATGGAACACTAAGTATGTCACAGTGCAAGCCATATAAACAAGTGTCATGCACATTACAACACATCCCCTATACCAAAAAAGAATATAAGGATAAAACCTGTAAGGAAAAATTATACTCTAAAATAGAAACATATAAGCAAGGTTACAAAACAGGATTTAAACATAGCCTCTGAAACGTACAGGAGCACAATGAGTTTTCTGAGGAAACCTCCTTGAAAGAACTTCACCTTGACAAGATGAGGAAAAAGAAGGTGAAGTACAATCAAGACTAGATGAAAATGGAGATTTAACATCAGAAAATTTAACCAGCCTAGACATGCTCCATTTACAACAATTATGCATGGTAACCACATTCTTGTATATGCAAGTGATCATGAAAGGACCCATAAATTCAGTGATACCCTTCTTGGAAAATCAGGGTTTTTTCCACAAGAACCCATTCTCCAACGCTCCACAATTTGTCTCTTGTAGAGTTCTTCAAATCATAACGTTCTTTATATTTTTGTTGATAAGAATGAATTCTACCATCCACATCCCCCTTATCCAAAGAGACAACAGTTTGAGGAGGAAGCCATGCAGGGCATCAATTTAGAACAAGCTTGTCTTCCTCGCAACAAAAAAAATGGGAAAGATTTTGAAACATAATTAATTGTGGTGCGATGAGCCCACCAAGTATCTCTCAACACCTCCTTAAGTGGAATCTTCATTTCAAGAGCTCTCTGAACACACCCCTTCACCACACGATTCATACGCTGCGCAAGACCGTTGGCTTGAGGTGCATGCAGTGCAGTTTTAAGATGTAATATGCCATGGTCTTTCAAAAAGGTCTCCATCTCAGTGGAGACAAATTGTACACCATTATCCGTTATGATGCACTTAGGAATTCCTTCACTCACAAACTCATCCCACAAAAAATCAACCACCACTTTAATGCTAATGGAACCCACACATTTGGTAGAAACCCACTTAGACGTCTAGTCCACAAGAAGAATTACAAATCTTTCAGACGGCAGTAACAAACCTAATTTAGACCAAGGTTGATTAGGAATACTAAATGGTGGCATTGGAGCCTTACTAACCACCTTAGACTTGTCATTAACGGAACACTGATAACAGTCCTTGACCACACATTCAACTTCACCATCCATATTAGGCCACCAATATCTCTCTCCTAGGCGTGATTTAGTAAGGCTCCTGCCCTATGTCCATCATGGGCAAGATTGATCAACTGTGATCTCATCAACAAAGGAGGAATTAACCTTTCACCTCTCATCAGGACATCATCAATTATGGTCAACTCATCCCTTACACACCAAAAAGGCAAAAGATCAGAGTCAATACCTCTGCTACTATCAGGCCAACCATTAATAACCAAATTCTTCACCAAGGGAAAAATCCGATCACCGGATTGAGCACTAACCCATTCATCCAGAGAAATAGCACTTTCACTCACCCACGAAACAATGACACAATCAACCTCCAAATGTTCAGTTTGATCTTGTAGTGGTAATCTCGAAAGACAATCAGCTGCCTTATTCAAAGACCCAGGTAAATATTGCACTTGGAAATTAAACTCCTTCAATCCTTCACTCCAACGTTTAAGTCTTGGGGTTAATCTTTCACTCTCCATACAAGAAAACACTTGTACCCGGGGTCTATCATCTGATTTTACTATAAACGGAATACCCCAAAGATAAAACTTGAAGTGTTTGACTGCCCAAACAATAGCAAGAGCTTCTCTCTCTATTCACGAATATTGTACTTCAGCTTTCTTCAAGGCTCTTGAAGCAAACGCTACTACTATTTCTTCACCATTATCATACTGAGAAAGAACAGCTCCCAATCCAGACAGACTTGCATCCGTAGTTAAAAAGGTTTTCTTTTTCGTATCAAAATGACCCAAACTAGGCAAACGGCTGATTGTCCTCTTAACAACTAAGTTGCGCATTGGTATCCAAGACGGCAGCGTGAATGAGAAGAGGGATCCCCGGGACACAGCGGACAAGGTAAGTGCTTTTTATTTACTTTTCTTTTAGTATTTACACAAATTAGGTATATAGGGGAGGAGGGCAGGTGGCGCGTAGTGGGGCTACGCGAAGTGCATAGGTGGGCGTAGTTTCTCACCCATATTGCGTCGCTTCGCGTAGCCTCACTACGCATACTACGCCCACCGTTAATTTTTACCTACTATATTGTGTCCACTCGATATTTTGTCCATTCTATATTTTTACTTTGATATTATGTCCATTCTATATTTTTGCTTCGATATTATGTATAGTTACCGTATGCAGGGAGGGTGGTATATTATACTCAGCATTATTTACTGAACGCGAGCCTCTAATGTTGGGTTGTTTGAGCATTCAGTGCCGGCTCCAGTGTGTTTATCATTATGAACATCTTTGGATTGACTGGAGAGGTTTGTAGGGGTGGAGGCTGACTGTAACTTGGGGAGATTCCAACATTCAGGGTGCGAGCTCTTGAAGTTAAATAGTTAAAGAGACAAGCTAATGAGCAAAGGCAGATGATTAGACACACACAAATTACACAACATATTTCTATTAACTACTACACACAATAGATACTTATACTTCTGGTACCTTCAGGGCATCCTTATCTGCAAAGTAGGTGGTCCCTCCGATGCATATCGGTAGCCAGATGTCGAAATATTGTCCAGCCACATGGCTCAGTGGAAGGTAACTGATAAAAATGTCGCTTTCTTGCAGGCCAGAATATTTGCTAAACATTTTCGTCCCCCATGTGACCTAGAAGCACAAAGCCAAGGAGAAGGAAAAATTGAACAAATTAAGATTTTACAGGAACAAAACTCCTATACTGGCAAAAATATTGTTTAGCTGTGCTGACGCGAAGCAACTAAGCATAGTATCAGCAGGCAGCTGCTTGGAATGGCGAGAAAACCTCACATCCACACATCTCTCTCTCTCTCTCTCTCTCTCTCTATGTCTCTCTGTCTGTCTCTCTCTCTCTGTCTGTCTCTCTCCCTGTCGCTCTCTCTATCTCTCTCTTTCTCTCTCCCCCTCTCTTGGTCTCTGTCTCTGTTTCTCTCTCTCTCTCTGTCACTCTCTCTCTCTCACTTCTCTCTTTCTCTCTCTCCCCCCTCTCTCTGTCTTCCTCTCTCCCTCTCTCTGTCTCTCTCTCTCCCTCTCTCCCATCTCTCACTCCCCCCCTTTTCTCTCTCTATCTCTCTCTGTTACTCTCTCCTTTGCTATCATGGCATCCCAAACTCATAATTACCAAGAGAGAAGACAAAGAAACAGAAAAAACAATTGTGTGAAAACATAGGAATGGTACAAACAGGAAGCTGAAGATGGTCAATGTTGGGACTGGAATTTCCCCCATATCGTGTACCTGTGTGACCCCCTGCCCTGAGTGCTTGACTGCTTGTGTCTGGTATCCTAATTTGATTTTTGGTTCCTGCGTCATTGTAATGCAGTGTGTGCACTGATGCCTAGGCATGTCCCTGACTGTAGGAGGTCCTGGATGTGTCATGTGGCCTGGAGGGGAGCACCAAGCATGTCCTCATTGACTGACAGCGGCTGCGTTCCCTGTCACAGGTTTCACATCTATAGAATTGGTGGCAGTGTACCGCGCTTTACGGATCCAGACCGTGACCGGACCTTTCCTCTGTTGCTCCAGAGTGGAGGCCTACTGGCCCACTCCGTAACAATCAACATTTACGCACTTACCTAGTCCCTAACACTAACATCTTGAGTGCATATTGTGTGTTAATGCATGAAGCGTGCATGGTATATGCATGCAATGTAAATAATTCAGAGTAATGGGGCTCAGTGAAATCTACTTTAAATAGCCCTGACGTGGCTTCTCACAAGATGGAGGTGATAGTTTTGTCCAAGGCATTGCAAGTTTACTGCACACATTCCTGACTCTGAAGGAAGGGGCCCTAGACACTGAATCATGAGGAGTAGATGCAGGGCTTCTCTAGATATATTCAGTAGGACATTTTACTTTGCAAGGAGCTGAGGATGATTTCCTGAACACTGCCATTTGGTTGATGGGATAAGTGTGGGGAGGGTCACATGAGCAAGGCGAGGAGTCCTTGAGGTGACCTGCCAGTTTGACTATCTCTGATTACTCCTTCAGTGGAATGAGACAATCAGGTGCAGAAACCTCACACCCATTTCTGTCTCTAGTATGGGTGCTCCTGGTTGGAGACTATCCCTGCTGTGAGAAGTATCATTCTACACAAAGGTTGTGTCTGGAGGACAGCCTGGAAAGGACACTTGAAAGGAGATCCACCCTAAATCGGTTCTTCATTTTCAAAAAGTGGAAACCCATCTCCTGGTGGTAGTTAGTCCCATAAAAATTGGACAGAACCCACGTGTTGTTCCTGTTCCAAGTCCTCTGTGGTCAAGGAGGTGTGCGCTTTGCTGAGTACTCAGGGGACTGCTGTGCCACTACAGCATGTGTCTGCCTAGCAGCCAGTCTTCTTTATGCGATAGAACATCACCGGAGGTCTGAGTCTCTGGCTGGAGGAGCTGTTTCTTTCTTCTGAAGAGCCTGGAAGCCTGCCTACCTTCTTAGAAAGGGAGAAGCCTGACAACCATGCAGTATGAAAATCTTCAAGAAGTGCAGCCATGATGTCTGTAGGGTTCCCATATGGAAGGACTGCTGGAGTGAGAGCGTTGGACCCAAGCATCAAAGGGCCCTCAGTCTTTCTGTACAGCTTAATGGCTGGAAACGCAACTCTATGAATGCAGTTGCCAAGACGCAGTCCAGGCTTGACTCTGTGTTGGAAATGGCCTGTGCATGGCAGCAACCGCCATCTTTAATTGAACTGTGCATGATCGCATTTACCCAAGTTGTGATCAACTTGTATGAAGCCACAACGCCCTGAAGCTATTAGGCTGTGTGTGGCTGCGACTGACAAAGATTGTTGCCAGCTCATGCAGGGCTACAGTAACCAGTGTGACTAGCATTTGTTGGGGCTGGAACCGTTGAAGTTGGACCTGGCCCTTGCGGGGCTACAGCAATCAAACGCATGACAAGGCAGAAGAGGGCTGTATCTCCTAACGTGTCACCGAACTTCTCTGAGGATGTGCTGACCCATGCATGAGCAAGAACTTAGTACAGAGACGACAACTGTTGATCCAGTTGGGACTGGGCTTTGCTAGCTCTGATGTCTCCTGCTGCCAATGAGACAGGAGCCAGTGCCCTGCTGTGTGTGTCCCCAGAGCATGAGGCAGGAGAGGAGAAGAGCTGACGGTCATCAGGAGTGTGAGGCCATGCATACACTCAAGATAGGGTAAGAGATTAAAGTAGGACCTGTCCATATATTGTTTGCGGTTGAATCAAATATACCTGAGCTACATTCATACTACCGTATTCCCTCACAGAAAGCGGACTACCCTGGAGAGAACCAGGGAGACAGCCTGAATGGCGGAGAGTAGGGGAGAAGGGAAGGCCCAGGACTGACCTCGGCAGCACCTGTTTTTTGTGATTTGTAATTGTAGTTTTTCATTCAAGTGTCTCTTTAAAATATATATTTTATAAATGTTAAGGTCTGGTCTAGAAATTCTCTTTTTGCATTGGTGATGGATTGTTAAGCTTTGAGCTTGAGCACCCCTTCTCTAGCTCCCTAAGAAGTCTGTGACCGCTCACCATTGCTACCACTGAAAGCTATGAACTGAAAGGGTTGTCCTTGCCCCAGTTTGCAGAGTCATTGACCTAAAACCACCGGCTTAGGCCCAGTAACCTCTGCTTGCCCTGTGGTCTCTCAAATGAGTTCTGACAATCAAAACCTCTTCATGTTGGTACAATCTATGCAACTCTTATTCCAAACTCTGACCACCACCTTGACCCTTTACACATTATCACCTTATTCGATTTACAATCTCCACTCCTACCTCTTTCTTAAGACACTCAGGACAATTCTTCACAAGGTCCTACAGCTTTAGTCACATACAGACTCCTTCCATCACAAACATCACATGCCTTTCACCTAGCTGGTCGACCACCTGGTGGCCTGCCACGTTCGGAGTCTCCCCTAAACCAGTTCCTAGCGTCAGAAATCTTGGTGTGATTTTTGATGAGAACCTGAACTTTATGGCCCACGCCAACAAAATAGCAGCCACTGCTCACCATAAACTTAGGCTGATTAGGAAAATCATGCCGTTCCTACCAATTGCAGCAGGTAAAACACTGGTAAGCTCTCTAGTGTTGGCCTCTCTAGATTACTGCAATGGCCTATTTATTAACACCCAAGCCAGAATGACAAATAAAATGCAGACAATCCAGAACGTTGCAGCCCGCCTCCTGTCAGGAACACCTAAGTTCATGCCTATCTCTGAGACCATGCGAAATCTCCACTGGCTCAAGATCCGGAATAGGATCAAATTCAAAACACTCTGCATAGTGTATAAAGCACTGCACAACCTTGGCCCACATTTCCTTAAATCTCACCTTAGGTTCCATTCAGCCACAAGATCGCCCCGATCTAACAATCAAAAACTTCTGCTGATACCACGTACCAAAACAGTCACTTGGGGTGATAGACGCTTCTTGGTGGCTGCTCCCAGACTGTGGAACTCTTTGCCAGTTGCCATTAGAGAAAGCACGTCCTTGATGCAATTTCGTAGAAAAATAAAGACCTGGCTGTTTGGTCAAGAATAGCAGCTGACTTAGTCCCTGGGAACTCACTCACAGTATCTAGCGCCGAGACGCCTACGGGCATTTGTTCGCGCTGTATAAATTGCAAAAATAAATAAATAAATAAAATAAATAAATAAACACATGTACCAGATAAGTAGTGATGTCACTGTCAATTTGATGGCCACAGGTGGGAGAAAGACACCCCTTGAAGGCCTTCAACGGTATCTGTTAGGTGTCTGTAGCTCCTAGCCATGCTCCGCTAACAGCCCCTATGTCTGACTCACTCCAACCCTAACTTGATATGCTCCATGAAGGGTCAATGAAGTCTTTCTTCTCTTCTTGGTATAATCAAGGTGTTTCATGGACAGTCTTGTTAATGTGTTCTCCAACAAATTGATGTAATGGTTTATTGTGGGTCTTTTGATGTCGTGGTCAAGAACCTTGTCATATAGTTTCAAGGTGCTTTCTTGGAAGCCATAGTACAACAAAGCATATACAGGTTGCCCCCACTTTTTGCTGGTGTTTCACTGCTTTTCGACTTTAGTCTGGCTGGGGCCCTGCTATCCAGGACCTCAGCCTAGCTGCTTCCTGTCTAAATTGATTGCATGTACTATAGGTACACTCCAGTTTGGTTACTGGGGTACCCTTGTGAGCCGCTAGTATATGGTACATTAGGTACTAAGGGCATAGGTACCCCAGAGACCTACCAGGGGATGCAGCATGTATTATGACACCCCTCGAAAGCCTTCCAAAATCACACCACAGGACTGCTACTGCAGCCTGGGTAAGGTGGTGCATGCACCCCTTACTAAGATACAGGTTGCCTATATCTACCTTTAATCACTACGCATTTAAACCTATGAGTCACCCCTATCCTGAAGGCAGGGTGCTTGGTTTTGTGTGAGAGGGTGCTCATGCATGAGCCGGGCCCCACTGTAGCCTTCAGAACCTATTTTCTGGGTCTGTTCTGTGATGCAGCCAGACCATATACTCTTAAGTGCATTATAACCTTGCGGTAAGTGCTAACCTTCGAATGGCTGCACAGAAACATGTTGTGTTTGGTGTCAAACACTTTGGAATCCTACCCCACACCGCCGGTCCTGGTAGCGGGGTAGAATTCCACCCTTCTAGAGGGAGAGACATGTACACACCGGTCTGCCCGGTAACAATTTAAAAAAGAACCCTGACATCACAAAATGGATACTGCAGCCACAGACACGAGTCTGGTCTCCTGCTGCTAACCGAAACTCCGGCAGGGAAGCCCAGAGCAATAGGTAACCACCTCCCAAACAGGCCTTAGTGGATTAGGGCTGGGTGGGTGCACTCCAGTAGTGCTTTAAAGTCTGCACTGGGGGCACATTTGGTGTCCCTGTGCATAGCCCAGTTCAAACCAGTTGCAGGGGCTACCAGCCCCTGCTCTGGCACGAAACTGTACAAAGGAAATCAGTGTAGACACCCCTCTTTCCAAACCTTTCCATAGGTGGGTCCCCAGAGTTAGTCCAACCCTTTTCTTAGGTATAAATTAGGAACCCCTGGCAATAGGGGTTGAGATATCCCTGGACGAAACTCCTCAACTGAATCCTGGAACTTCACCGCTTTATTCAAGACTAGAGGACTGAAGAAATCTTTCTTGGGGTCAAGGAGTGACTCCCCTGCTTGGTAGGCACCAAGAAAACATTTGCCGGTCTGCATCTCCGAAGCTCCTGACAGACTCTGAAGTACCTGCAGCCCAGGAAGAGGTTTTCCAGACTTCTCAGAGGCCGACCCGAGTCCCCAGCAAAGCTGAGACCGGCAGCCCTCGTGAGTGACATGGAACCATAACTCCTGGACACCGTGCACATTTGCTAGTGCATTGACTTCTCAATATCTCTTAAAGTTGTGCTTTGGGTTACTTATAGCCCAAGCCCCGAGCACCATCTGCACCGAAGATGGTGGGCCTACATTCCACAACAGTGGATTGCGGGCGCGAGAGTTACAGTTAGTACAACTAACTATAACGGAGGGATTTCAATGGTTTTCTATGAGTGAAATGTTCAGCTAACTATAACACCCCTAAATCCTATTTTTTTCTGTGAATATATATATATACTCACATATAGGGACCTCTCTCGGTCTCTTGTGTGTCACTCACATTTTGCTTCTGCTCAGTACACCATATGGGACAGTGGGTCCGCCCGCTTAAGTCACTGGTTAGTTTCATTTTGAGCGACTGCATTTTGCTCTTTCACAATGAGAACAATCACACACAAGCTAGTTACCTTCAGTGACAGTGTTTTTGTTTTTAGTTTATAATTACTTTAGTGTTGCCTTTGTGTTTAGAACCTAATGTGATAGCAGGATGCTTCTGATGCATATCCCATCTTTATCAGATCCCCTTTAATGACGATGCCACTGTAAATTCATTTTGAAGCATTTTACTTTTCTGACTGCTGCTATTTCACAGCATATTATTTGAAACTGTTCTGTATAAAGTTAGCCTCTTTTTAGATGTTTTCTCTCCTCTTTACTTTCTTTCTACTTTCTTTCTCTTTTCTTTCCCTCTTTCTTGCTTTCCTTCCTTTTTTGTTTGTTTGTTTCTTTTTTACTTTGTTTGTTTAGTTGTTTCTCTCATTCTTTTCTTCTTTCGTAGTTTCCTTTTAGTTTATTTTATTTTCTTTCCTTCTCTTTCTTTCTTTCCTTCTTTCCTTCTTTCCTTCTTTCCTTATTTCCTTCTTTCCTTCTTTCCTTCTTTCTTTCCTTCTTTCTTTCTCAAAGGCAAGAAGCAAATGCCAGATTGATTGACTTTTTTTCGGTCGGTGCTAGCCAAGACCTTTTGATTTTACTACGATTGTGTATATAACATAGTGTCCTTCAGTGCCAGCTTGTATCTTGGTAATGTGTGTTTTATTGAGATACAAGAACATCTTTTGCCTGCAGCAAATGCTTTTTTTAGATTGACAAATGCCTGCCAGCTTCTCAAACAATAACACTTTGCAAAAACCATGACACAGCAAAGCCAGATTTGCCAAAAGGCTGGCGGACAATGCCACACGCATTGGCGTTGCCAATGCTTTCTTTTTCAGTGCAGCCCCAGTGTTGCTGAGATACAGGGGCTGGAATAGAAAAAAAACTGTTGCCATTCTGAAAATGCATGGATGGAGGTCTGCTATCACTCACAGGTCTCCACTAGTTGCCCATTGTTCAAAAGGTTTCAGAAACACAATCCTGAATACTGCCTCGTTAACATTATTGAGACAGGATTCTGAGAATCTTATTGATTGGACTTTTCCAATGTGTCTGAGTCACATTTTTCACAATGTATAATTACGTTTTATTTGCAAAGAAGTTGTGCAAAAACACCAACTATTTCATCACACAACTATTAGTACCTTGGGAACTGTGAGAAAAGAAAGGGGTTAAAAAAGGGTAACAGCTGTAAGTATAACTCCTGTGACACATTTGGACAGACAACCAAGGAATATCATAAGTGAGACTCTTGGATTCACCAACTAAATGGGACTGTAGGTTCTTGGTCTGCACTGAAAAGCTTACTTTGTCAAACTTCTGGATAGATGTAGACCTGCAGCACATTCTAGTTCAAGGAAGGTAGTGTGGGGGTGAATCTTGATAAAGTAGGACCAAGATATCACAATTCCACTAACGCCTATCAATGGCTTAAATCCTTCCTGTCCAACCGGACCCAGAGGGTGCAGGTAGGTGCTCAGGTTTCGACCTCCGGCTCCCTGACTTGTGGTGTTCCGCAGGGCTCGGCGTTATCCCCTTTGCTCTTCAATTTATACCTACAACCGCTGGTGGAGAATCTGGCCCAACTGGACTGCCAGGTCTTCAATTACGCAGACGACACCCAGCTTCTTGTACGGATTAACTACTCCAGTCTAGCTCAGGAACACATATAAGAGGTATTACGTTTTACAGTGAGCTGGATGACTGACAACTCACTTAAAATAAATCCAGATAAGACAGAAATTCTGGTTGTCCCACATACCAATAGCCCATGGTGTGATCTGTTTTGGCCACGAGAGCTGGGAGTCGCCCCTAACCCCAGTCCCAGTGGTAAAAAGTTGTTGAACTGTCAATGAATAACCAAGTGTCTGCAGTGGTTGGTACCTGTACAGGGCTTATGAGGTGCTTATGGAAACTTGTTCCCCTCCTCTCTACAGCTTTTCTACAGGCAATTGCATCTGCTACAATAATGTCCAGATTGGATTATGGGAACGCCCTTTATATTGGACTTCCTTGGAAACTGACGAGAAGACTGCAGGTTGTGCAGAACGATGCGGCACGCCTTATCTTTGATTTACCAAGACGGGCCCACGCTTCTCCACTGCTCGCAAAACTACACTGGCTCCCTATTAGGCAGCGAGCAGTTTTCAAGGGTATCTGCATTGCCCACAAGGCCATTTATGGTCAAGCCCTGTCCTACATCAAGGACCGTCTGACAAATTACATCCCTGCCCGGACTCTCCGTTCTTCTGTAGCCTGTCGCCTGGTCACCCCACGCTTCCACTCCACCCTTAAAGGGGGCAGAGCCTTTTCCACCATGATACCACAGCTCTGGAACAACTGACCCGAATCCCTGCGCAGGGAACCAGCCCTCCTTCCTTTTAGGAAAAAACTCACGACCATCTTGTTTTTGGAGGGACTGACCATGAAATAACTCGCTCACATCAGCTCATATGCACTGCTTGTTGTGAAACTTCCCCCTAGAAGCGCGAAGAGACCTGATGGTGAACCGGCGCTATATAAAAATTACTTAACATAACATAACATAACAGTGTGACTATCCATATCAAAATATCTTAGATTGCAAAACAGAAGTGAAATAATGGAAATAAATGATAGAGAATACACAAGCTCAATACAAAATTGAAACAGTAATGTAACACAATGTGGTTGTAATCCCGGTCCCTGAAGTGCCACACAATATACAGGCGTAAAACCAAAATGATGCTATCCACAAATTGTAAATATTTCATATCTATGATAGAACCCGTGCAATATCACCAGACATGCTCTGATGTTTCATAGCCCTCACTGTTCAGTTCTAACCCTTAATTGATCTAGTGATGCAAGCTTAGGGTTGTAGTCACTATACCAGCATCAGTGGAAAGAAAGTATACCTACTGAATTAGAAAACTTACCAAGTGCTCCAATTGAGGAAGGCATGGTCACATTTGTCATAAATACCATCTCAATCCACTTAGACTTAGCATCCGCGAAGCATCAACAGCTACATATCTCTCTTGTTCAGGCAAATATGAAAAGGATCCAATAAAATCTAAGTAGCTATTTTCCCACAAGTGTTTGGCATTACAACAAGCTGATCACAATCTAACGTCCCTAAATCAATCCTCAATTGTTTTTCCACCTGCCTACAGACTCCTCACCCCAAAATCCATCTCTTTACTTGGCCATTCATTATAGGCCACCAAAATTCCTCCTTAAGTCTTTTTTCATGGTCTTTCCCAAATGTCCTTCATAAGCAAAAGCTATTATCCTGACTCTTACCTCAATAGGAGGTACACATCTGTCATCTCTCATTTTCACTTTATCATCACATAATGACATTTCTTCAGTGACCTTAACATAAAGTCAGGCACCAACAGGAAGCACACTCTCACTCATTAATGTTCCCTTAACGAGTTTAACCACAGTTTGCAGGGCCTTCTTCCATGGCCACAATCCAGTCCTCCTTGGATATGTTTCTAACTCTTCAATGGCATCATTCACACTTGCCACTACTTAATCAGTTTCAAGGTCACTCTCTTCCCCTGCAACATCTGCCAACTGAGACAAACAGACAGTGACTCAGTTCTTCCATTATGAAACATTCAATTTTTTTTCACTTTTGTCAGCAACAACTGTGAAGCTTCGGTTTTGTGGGTTAAGCCCTTTACAAACCAGGAATAATATTCCACTGTCCCCATGAAAGATCAAAGGTTGTTGCTATCATTTGGTAGCGTAGTATTAACAATGGGATTTACCGAATTTAACAAAATGAGGCATCACCGAGGCCCCGGTCTTACTCAACCTGCCAGCGACCTTCAACACAGTGTACCACATCTTCTGGTGGACCATTTAAAGGCTTCAGGATTGTGAGGTTTGGCTCTTGATTGGGTTACCTCCTTCCTGAAGGACCGCTCCCAGTCTGTCTGTCTGACCTCGTTCATCTCATCCAGAGTCCTCCTAGACTGTGAAGGCTCTCATGGCTCCTCCCCCACTCTCCCTACCTTTACAATTTGTATATACGTCCTTTAGTCCATTCATTAAGAAACAGAAACTGTGAGGTATACAACTACACCTATGCAGCTGCTGTCCAGGAGCAACAATACTCCTGAATCAATCAAAACCTTCCAACCCTCAATGTTGTTCATACACGACTGGATGAATAGTAACCACCTCATTCTTAATTTGGATAAAACCAAAATTGTCATCACCAAAAGCAAGATAGACTATTGGATCGCATCATTATGGCACCCCGTGCAGGGAATCCATACCCACCCCAAAATCAGAGGAGTGATTGGACTCCTCCTGGACTGTCAGTAAATTAGCCGGGCTGCTCTTTTCTGGACAATTTTGGTACTGTGAATGAGGCATTTAGGTAAGTCAATGTATAATGATTTTGCATCATCAATACTAGAGACAACTAGCGCGATGACTGCATTACATTACATTTAGCCTACACATAACTCCTGCTCTGGATATTAGGCACCCTAAGTATTCCACCTCTCTTAAAATATTAACCTACATTTTTCCTTGAAAAGGGTAAGCCCAGAGCTGAACCTTTTACTGAAAACCCACTGAGGCATTTTGCTGTGTTGCAACAGAGTTTCCATTGAGTAAGATATCATCCTGAAAAAAGATAACATTCTTAATCCTTGCCAGGACATTTTATGTACGTCTTTGGAAAACAATTGCCATCTATACTAATACAAATGCCAGCTTAGTAAATGTGTGCATACCCTCAGTTCTATTAAATGCAGTCAATGCTTTGGAATCCGGTTGAAGTGTTATCTGTTGGTAAGTCATTATCAGGTCCAGTGTCTAGAAATACTCACCATCAGACAGCATCAAAATCATCTTGTTGGTAGTGACAATCAGCCTGTAATGATTTTTTCATTATGGCTGGAAAGGTCCACACAGAATTTAAGGAACCATCTGATTTTTTGGGTGATAACCATAGGAGATATCCACTCTGAATGCCTCTGCAGCAGAGGTCTTCAAACCAACATAAAGGTTGAAGTCCTTTTCTGCGGTTGGTTATATCAATGTAGTCAATGTTGTCCAAGAGGTGGTGTTTTGCTTTATCGAATCTTCCCAGAGTCAAAGGTTTGTGTTGTCTTTCTACTAGACTCTTAAGGGAAATGGTCTGTGGTACATAAACACTTGTTTAAGAAAGTTACAATAGTGCTGTTCAGTTCTTTCTACAGTATCTCACTGGCAGTGCTCTCCTGAGGAAGCTTCAACAGGCTAGGCAAGGAATACACAGAAAGCATGTGGAGATATCGCTTTCAGCTCACCGAATAGAAGTTCATAGGATCGTCCACTGCCTAGGCCTCGCCCAGAGTGGACGCCATGAAAAATAAGGTTATGAGATTAGTTATTAGACTAAATTACTATTAACAGGAGGATGATGTTTGGCTAGTACATGATCCCATGACTAGAGCATGCTCTGGGCTGCTTCACTCAAAGGAAGTGATTTTCTATGCTGGATCTAAAGATGTTTACTAAATAGCCACTCATTTCAGACCTTTCTACTGCATATGTCCTGTCACATGAAAATGTTTTTTAAATGTTGAACCCATTGCAATGTATTTCTTATTAACACATGATACGGGATACAACGTTTACCACGCAATTTTTACAACGCAGTACCATTACCACGCAACTTTTACAACGCATAAACTTTTACAACGCATACCATTACCACGCAGGATTTTACAACGCATATACTTTTACAACGCATACCATTACAACGTAAGTATTGGTAAGTATATAATTATTTTTTAAATGATATATGTTTGGGTTTTTGGGTAAAGGGGTATTTTTAGGGTTCAGGGTCAGTTTTCAGTTTTTGGGAAAAGGGGTATTTTTAGGGTTCAGGGTCAGTTTTTAGTTTTTGGGTAAAGGGGTATTTTTAGGGTTCAGGGTCAGTTTTCAGTTTTTGGGTAAAGGGGTATTTTTAGGGTTCAGGGTCAGTTTTCAGTTTTTGGGTAAAGGGGTATTTTTAGGGTACAGGGTCAGTTTTCAGTTTTTGGGTAAAGGGGTATTTTTAGGGTTCAGGGTCAGTTTTCAGTTTTTGGGTAAAGGGGTATTTTTAAGGTTCAGGGTCAGTTTTTAGTTTTTGGGTAAAGGGGTATTTTTAGGGTTCAGGGTCAGTTTTGGGTTTTTGGGGTACAGGGGTATTTTTAGGGTACAGGGTCAGTTTTCAGTTTTTGGGTAAAGGGTATTTTTAGGTTTCAGGGTCAGTTTTGGGTTTTTGGGGTACAGGGGTATTTTTGATAAATTAAATTAAATTACATTTAAAATAAATTAATTAAATTAAAAAAAATTAAATTACATTATATTAAAATATTTTTAATTAATTTAAATAAAAAAATTATTATATACTTACCAATACTTACGTTGTAATGGTATGCGTTGTAAAGGTATATGCGTTGTAAAATCCTGTGTGGTAATGGTATGCGTTGTAAAAGTTTATGCGTTGTAAAACTTTCGTTGTAATGGTATGCGTGGTAAAAGTATGCGTTGTAACGTCATACATCCCATGATACATCATACATTTATTTCAATTACAACTGCTTCTTTACATGTAAAGTGTTATGTATTTCCCATTTAGTAAAATTATTTCTTGACTGAACATATCAGTCCATTTTGATAGTTGATAGTTCAGGGATCTGAACAGCTATTTTGGTGGAAAATATATAGTAATAAATGTGAGAGAGTACACAATGTCTTGTGCATTTAATTCACCTTTGTTAACATTACAATAGTTTACATTAACTGGCCCAGGGCAAGTCATTCTGCATTGATACTCACATTGTCATGGCTCAGCATCACACCCTTTGGTGTACCAGTTGTCCCTGAGGTGTAGATCAGAGTACAGCACTGATTTACATGCTGGGAAGTGATGATGTCATCCAGTTCAGAATCTGGAATGTCTGATCCCAGCTGCATGAACTCCGTCCACTGCAGACAGAAGTAAGAGTCAAAACATCAGAAAAGGGCAAGCCATATGCCAGTAATGTCCACAAGACTAAATGTAAAACAGATGCAGGAAAGCTATAAATAGGGGGTCTAATTTATAAGGAATTGGAGTAGGGCAGCGCCGCAAGTCTTGTTGCTGCGCTGCCCTACGCCAATTCGAAATGGCAGCAATGCACTGTATTTACAAGATACTGTGCATTCCTGTTCTTTCAGCCAGTGCCAGCACTCAATTTGCAGCCGAGCGTCAGCGCAGGCACTCTTGCACCATGGTGCAAGGGTGCCTCCGTTGCAGGCAGGTTTGTTTATATGCAGGAAGGGAAATCTTCCTGCACAAAAACATTCATACCAGGCGTTTTTCTCTTTCTATGTGTGCTGTAGAACGCAGCACACATTGGAAAGAGGAAAAAACAAGGAGAAATTAACATATGTCTCCTTGTTACTCCTCACCTTGGGAGCGTACAGATTTGACTTTTCCCTCGGTGTACATCACTTTGTAAATCTGGTGCAGCATCAAATTCCATGGGTGTTGCATAGGAAACCCCACCGCAACGCCCATGGAACACCTCCTTGAGGCAGAGTAAGGCAAGACAGCGACCTGCGCTGCTTTGTCTTACTCCATATCAATGAGACCATGCAAAACCATGCAGGGTGGCTTAGCGTCACCTCCTAGATATGATTGAGAGGCTTGTGCTGCCGCATCAACAAAAAGTTATTTTTCGGCTTTGCAAGTCTCTCATAAATAACCCGAGGGATATTTAGAGGGTCGCAAACAGGAGTTCAAATAATTACCATTTGAGCTGTCAGAAGGGGGAGCAAAGCAAAAGATAATCACTGGAAAAAAGGAAAAAACACAGTGAGAAATCAAAGAGAATGTGTGCAAGAAACAATGACTTTGGGACAATGATCTGAGACCATATATACAAACTAAATACGCATTAGGAATTGTGACTATGCCGCCTCACTCTGCATTAGCAGGGTGGCACCCCAGTAATTGTTATCGATATGTCCTAGTGACGGGCCTGGTTTTAACCTCTTTGATGCTCATGACGGCTCCCGGCCGTCATGAGTCACGGTGGGCGTGTGCTGATGACGGCCAGGAGCCGTAATGACCACGTTCAGCACTGTGGCGGAATTTGCGCCGCAATGATGAGGTTAAGCTGGAACTATCAGTTCACCTGCCCTTTAGTGAGAGTCCATTCTAAGATGGCCACAAAACACAAACTTCATTCTAGGATGGCCACCAAACACAAACTTCATTCTAAGATGGCCATCAAACACAAACTTCATTCCAAGATGGCCACCAAAAACAAACTTCATTCCTATAGGGTCACTACACACAAACTGCATTCCAAGATGGCCACCAAACACAAACTTCATTCCTATGGAGTCACCAAACACAAACTTCATCCAAGATAACCATCAAACACAAACTTCATTCGTACAGGGTCACCAAACACAAACTTGATTCCTATAGGGTCACCACATACAAACTTCATTCCAAGATGGCCACCAAACACAAACTTCATTAGGGTCACCAAACACAATCTTCATTCCAAGATGGCCACCGAATACAACCTTCATTCCTAGAGAGTCACCAAACACAAACTTCGTTCCAAGATGGCCACCAAATATGAAAAGCATTTCAGCATGTCCAGCCTTTTCCTGTTCTGTGTCCTTCCCATTCAATTCAATTGGATCCTAAACTGGGACAAGCCTCTTCCTGTCGGGTGATTCCTGTTCTAGGGCCAGTCCCTTCCTGTCCAGTAGATATTGCTCAGTCAGTATATAATGGACCTCTAGTCAGCATACTGCTGCATCACAGCTTCTCTAGCTTCATCCTGCTGTTGGAGTCCTTACTCCTGCTCCAGCACTTTTCCAGGCCAAGTCTTCCCTAGATTCAAAACTCCAGCTTTGAGCCTTTTCCCTATGGTGATAACAGGTGCTGCATACCGGAGACCATTCACCCTGTAACCTGTGATGCACTGGGGGCAGACAGCCTGGCTTCTGGAAGAGGCTACCCTTTCCATAGAGGCTCTGAGAAAGAAGTGAATGACCAAACACTAAATCCCACCCTTGGCAGTCCTTGCCGCCGAGTGGTGTGAATAAAAGCTGCCGTAGGTGTATTTTGGCTCACTTTGTGCACACTATTGACATCTGTTAGGCGCAAGTTATGCTGGTTATGCAGTAGAGTGCACTGAATTTGTATTTTCAGGTAGGAGGTGGTTGCTTGGTTGATTCAAGAATGGACTGCTGGGTGCAGCAGTGTAGAGCTTCCAGGCACTTGATGCGGATGCTGAGAAAAGGAGCTGCAGACGAAGTGTTTGTGGGTCTGCTCAAACAGAGGACCCCAGCCACCGTGCCTGGGGTGGCTGCCATATACATTCCCTGGGATGGATCAGTAGCAGATCCAGTCTTTGACTGACAGGCGAGAAAGTAAATGTAGAACTTTTTGTGCCTCAATGCTTGAAAATATACTATGACAATGCCAAGGCGCATGCATGAATGCATGCCCTTACATTTTATCAATCAGTTGCTATTTCAATTTTGTACGTCTTGAAGTCCACTAAAGCACAAGTTTTATTGCATATCTTCACACATTTTAAACAAGTTCTCGTTTTGTTATTCCATGTTGTACACCGCACATTTTAGGTGAACCCATGGATTTGTTCCGTCAAGGCCTTCTCCTATCCGTCCCCGGAGAAGAGCCCGGCAGCTGTCCCTGAGAGCCTAACACGAGGTTTCACAAGCATCACGAGCCATGCTCCCATTCACTCGCACTGAGATAAAAATGTTGAAGTGTACAAACGACTAGATCAATGGACCTTAGCATCGCATGCTGCAACCAATCAATGGTGAAGCGCTGTTCCGTTGAACAGGCAAGTGCCTTGCTTATTTTGAGTGTTTGGTGGCTGTTTTTGTATTAAACAAGAGTGCTACTCTAAACGCCCCCCCACCCCAGTTTGTGTTTTCTTGTACAGAACCTGTTGCATTGTGTGCCGGGAAACATCCCCAAGCAACCGCAAATCTTGCACTGGGCCACCCCCCACACGAGGACCCCAGGCTTAGAGGTAAGGGGGTGATTTCTGCAGGGGGGCTGGGGTGGAATGTGGCCCAGCACAGGCCCTGGGGATTCGGCCGGACAGTGGTATCACCATATTTAGATGAAGTTTAACTGCATTTAGTGTATTTTGCTTGGATGGCATGCATTGTTCTGAATTGTCTTCAATGTATTAACATATACAGAATACGTGTTGCCTGGGCAGGAGGCTACTAGCATTCAGACTGGCCGGGTAGATGTCAATGGGTTGAGTCCGGAGACAAAGATTGTGTGCAAATCCATGGCTTACAGCGAGCGGGCTCTACAAATAGTAATGATAAATGGAAGAAAGGCAGGAGTTCCAGGGCCTGATAAAAAGGCCACTGAAGGGTAAATGTGTGTGAGAAAGAGCAAGCGGTGGGTGTTCGCAGGGTGATAAAGTCCAGAGAATTAGAGTGAGTTTGCAAAAAACGTTATTTTTATTTATTTTACGATATAGAAGCTTTAGAATTCAGTCAATGAGTTTCGGTCTCTCATGGAGAACTTAATCAGGGCTCGTAGGGGCAATGACCCTCACAAAAAAGATACAGGAGTATAAGTGAAGGGTTCGGTAATAAATTGATACCGTGATGTGGTCTGTAAAGAGGCGTAGTCAAGGCAGGCGTCTAGATCAGGCAAGTGTCCGTGAGTACAAAATAGTAGAGTTGTAAGGTACTGCTCCCGATCAGCTTACAATGGGAGCTGTGTAGCTCAGAAAGTAGAGCCAAATGTCGGTCTCTGAATCTGTATGATGAAAAATGGTCGTAGAAATAGAGCGATCCTCCAGATCGTCACTCAGAATGTTGGATCGGTGATTATAAGACCTTATTTGGCCGTGGGGGATTCCCCTTCTGACCCCATAGTTACTGCCTGGAGGTCCTGTTATTTGTGGCCCCTGTTACCAATTGGGGAAGGCTACGGGCACACATAGCCTCTGTAATTTGCTCTGTGGTTCTGCGGCCAGGGTCGCCCATGTGAACACGGAAGTACATGGGTACTACAATGTTGGAGTATTGTAGATAGAGTGGGGTAAGTGCTATGGTAACTGCGTTCGAGTGCAGAGGCTGGGGCATTTGGAGGGTGGTACACTAAGGTGTCTGAGAGGGAGAGGTATGGAGAGATCTGGAGGGAAATGACCAGATCCCTCATAGGTGTCTATACCATCGAAGTTCGTAATGGTACAGCTAAAAATGGAGAACTTTAGGATGGCGACCCCATCGTCCATTCCAGCAACACGATCAGTGTGAGCAATTGACTGGCCTTCTGCGATGGCCAGGGCGATGTCTGGGGCTGAGTAGGTGTTAAGCCAGGTTTCAGTCAGGAAGAGGATTTCCCAGTAATAGTCATTCAACAGGTCCCAAATGGGAGTTTTATGTTTGGAGAGGGATCTTACGTTGATTAGGCCGATATAAATATCATTGAGGCAGAGGTGAGGAGCTCTTTACATCCTTGTACATCCTTGTACCGAGACTGCACCCTGGGGCTCAAGGTGCTCCCAGGGGATACACAGGGAGAGGGCAAATTAGACTAACAAATTGGGCAGAAGATTGAATTACTGACCTGCTGGGCGTCAAACAGCAGGGCCCTATCCTCTCACCACAGCGCCTAGCAGCACCTTCCACACATAAAAAATGACATGAGATGGAGTAGTGTGTACAATAGGAAAGGATATGCCGCAAGGATCAGGGCGGACAGCAAACACGGTATACTTACTATAGTGTAGTCTTTGAGGTTGGATACGAGAGAAAAAGGAAGCATGGCTGGCACTGGACGAGTTCCAGATGCAGATGGGTGCAGACGGGCTTGCCTTTGGTGTGCCAAAAGACTTTCCCTGAAGACTTGTTTCTGTTGCCGGAACAAGCCTCTGAGAGTGAAAATCCGTATTGGATCGAGCAGAAGTGTACAAAGGATCTCTGGAGTGTTGGGAGAAAGCATGTGTGAGTGTGTGTAGTTGTATCAACATTCCTACTCCTCAACCTTGAATGGTTGTATCATGGAGCTACTCAATGCTGCTGGTGTTGGCCTTTTTATCCTTCTGTGGCCCAAATTCATACCAATCCTGTGTCATCTGCTGGTCCATAATGCTGGGAATTGGATCCAGACCAAGCCTGCTGACCAGCCTCCCCATTGGGGCCCAGTGTTCACCTTCAACTCGATTTTCTCCAAAGGTCTAGGTGTGAGTCATACTCTTAAGTATTGGTAATAGTCTATATGTTTCCTGGTGTTATACAGTTCCTATAAATTTAATAAGGCTGTGTATTAGGTCAACAGAACTTTACAATATAGAGGCTTAGTCTACTCATATCAGTAAATGTTAGTTCGGCTAGCTCACAGCACCACATATAAACTCTAAATCTCTAGTTTATTGAAAAGGTTTAATCCTTGTAAATAAAATGTGAACTGCAGTTACCAAACAGCTGAAACATATTAGTGTTATAAGCATTATTAGAATGGTGAAAAACACAAACAATTCAACCATGTAAATTGTTTCTGATATTACTCCTATCTATCAATACTACTTCTACTCTAATATTGGAAGTATCCTTCTGCCAGAACTAGTTGGAATAATCTAACCCATACTTTGGTATAATTTCTCAGGGAGCCGGCATCAGTGCATTAACGAATGCAGGCTGTCTGAATGTAGAAGACTGCACACATCTCTGCTTGTGCAGTTATCTTATGTCTTAGGATGAACGTTGGGCCTAATCTCATTCACAGCTCTCTGCAGCATTCATGATAACTTCAGTGTGAAGTCCCTCTCACTAACTTCAACATGGGCACAGTTTAAATAATAAAACAGCAGTATTATCACATTCTGCTAGAGACACAGAATAACAATATTACTTAGACTGAAGGGATAAAGTCATCTCCTATGAACACATACTAAATAGGGACATCACGTTCTGATATGTGTGTTCCTGGTACTAACAGGACAGACTAAAGAAGAACAAACAGCCTGATTCATGAAGCTAAATTGCACTCGCAAAGGGCAAGATTCTCAGAATCTTGCCTTTTGCGAGTGCAATTTTGGCATTTGGGATTCACAATCCCAAATGCAAAAATCGCTAATGAAGAATTAGCTAATATGCGAGAATTAGCATTTAAGGAATCTCTATTAGAGATTCCTTAAATGCTATTCATGACACTTTCAAAAATTGCGATTTTGCTAATTTGGGCCGCTATTTACCGAGAGGTCAAACCTCTCGGTAAATAGCAAAAACTCAGAAAAATGCTTTTAAAAGCATTTTTCTAAGTTGCATGTTGCACACACACATGTCCTTTGGACATGTGTGTGCGCAACACCTGTTCAAATGTGCATTTTAGGGGTGCTACAGGGTGTCCTTTGGACACCCCTGGCACCCTTAAAATCGCTATCTTATTTGCGAGTAGTAAATTGCTACTCGCAAATAAGGGATACTCCCCATTCATTCCTATGGGCCTTTTGGCCCATAGGAATGAATGGGGAGTTATTCCTTTTTTTGCGAGTAGGAAATTTCTACTCGCAAATAGAGAACATGTAGGAATCGCTATTTATTTAGCAATTCCTACATGAATACCGTTTTGCGTGTCCTCAATAGCGAGTCGCTATGATTCGCTATTAGGGCCACGCAAAACGGCCCGTACATGAATCAGGCTGAAAGTCTGCTAAATATAAATATATGCATGGCACATTCTCGTATTAATGAGAAACATATGCAAACCACCATCATAAAAAGATTCTCAGTTAAAAACAATAACTAAAATGAACACTATCTTTTATAGTCCTCATAAACCCTATGACACTGGGTAGGTTGAAGCTTATCCCTGTGCAAGAGAACATACTGGTACAGTTGCAAAGCACTTACTTATAGACTTTATTCCACATTTTGGAATCTCAAGTAACTTTTTGAGTGACCAGCGAAAATACTTCATTTAATCTGTAGTGCAGTAGGTTTGTAAAGCATTAGGAAAAGGTCAACATTTTCACTGTGCCTACCAAAATGTATGGATTTTAGCAGTACAGGCTCCAACCATTTGAGGGCAAAGCTCTGTACAGTTAATCATGCAACTGCATTGCTTATTTTGAGTGCTTGCTGGCTATTTTTCCTCTAAACATGTGCTAGATTCCCACTCTCTTTTTAGTAATCGAGTCATCGAGAAGACAGTCAACAAGCAGCTGGCCGCCTTCCTCGAGACAAATGGATCCCTCGACCCCTCACAGTCGGGCTTCAGGGCCAACCACAGCACCGAGACCGCCCTCATCGCTGCCACCGATGACATCCGTGCCCTGCTTGACAACGGAGAAACAGCGGCCCTCATCCTCCTAGACCTCTCCGCGGCATTCGACACTGTCTGCCACCGCACCCTAGTGCAACGCCTCAGGAACATCGGAATCCAGGAGAAGGCACTGGAATGGATCATCTCCTTCCTCGCTGGAAGAACACAGAGAGTCCGCCTACCCCCGTTCAGGTCAGAGGCCACCGAAGTCATCTGCGGCGTTCCTCAAGACTCCTCGCTCAGCCCCACCCTCTTCAATGTCTACATGAGCCCCCTTGCGGCCATCGCACGCCAACACAACCTCAACATCATCTCCTACACCGACGACACACAGCTGATCCTCTCCCTGACCAACGACCCCGCCACCGCCAGAGCCGACCTACACGAAGGGATGAAACACGTAGCCGAATGGATGATGACTAGCCGCCTGAAACTGAACTCAGACAAGACGGAAGTTCTCATCCTGGGCTCCTCGCCCTCCGCCTGGGATGACTCCTGGTGGCCACCCGCCCTGGGCTCCGCACCCAAACCAACAGACCACGCACGCAACCTGGGCTTCATCCTGGACTCCTCCCTCTCCATGACGAGACAAGTCAACGCCGTCTCCTCGTCTTGTTTCAACATCCTGCGCATGCTACGTAAGATCTTCCGGTGGATCCCCACCGAGACCAGGAAGACGGTCACCCAGGCCCTCCTCACCAGCCGTCTGGACTACGGCAACGCCCTCTACGCCGGAACCACCGCCAAGCTCCAGAAGAGACTCCAGCGAATCCAGAACGCCTCAGCAAGACTCATCCTCGACATCCCCAGACGAAGCCACATCTCCAGACACCTGAGAGACCTGCACTGGCTCCCGGTCAACAAGAGAATCACCTTCCGCCTCCTCACCCACGCACACAAAGCCCTGCACAACCCAGGCCCGAGTTACCTCAACAGCCGCCTCAACTTCTACGCTCCCACACGCCACCTTCGATCGACCAGCCACGCCCTCGCCGCCGTCCCCCGCATCCGAAGAGCCACAACAGGAGGAAGATCCTTCTCCCACCTGGCCGCCAAGACTTGGAACTCCCTCCCGACACACCTCCGCCTGACCCAAGACCACCTCGCCTTCAGGAAGCAGCTCAAGACCTGGCTGTTCGAACAGTAGCGGACCCCCCCCTCCCCAAGCGCCTTGAGACCCTCCGGGTGAGTAGTGCGCTATACAAATGCTATGATTGATTGATTGATTGATTGAGTAATGAAGGTAACACATGTATGACAGCACTGTTCCATAAGTGAAGGTATGGCCATGCGAGAAGGTAGGAATGAAAGCAGATTGTTCCCTTTGAGCATATTTTAACTAAGAACAGTATAAGTGGGCAAGTCTCTTATTTTATTGAGCTGAATGTTTGGTGCTATCAGTTCTGAATGTCATGAGTCCGAATACTGGCAACGCAGACTCATCCTTCAGAGGTGGGTAAGTTGATTACCATAAACAGGGCAATAATAAGATCTGTTAAATGCAGCACTTAGACTTGACTTTACTGGTATATTTAGAGCTATATAAACAATAAATAATTGTTAAATTAGGAGCTTTGTCTTTCAGATGATTAGTAGTTAGAGATGCTTCTTTGACAATGAGGAAAACAGCACTCCGCACCACAGTGATGGAGCGAGATAGAAAACAAAATTTTGTTTAAACTCGCGAAGTCACATTTCCATAACATGAATAATAAAATTAATGATTTGTGATATGTCGTGCTAATACAACTTAGATTAAACGTTACACGTGGGGGGACTAACATGTGTGCTCATAAACGTGCATATTTGTTGCTTTTTTTTGTTCGTGCAAAATAATAAAATAATGTATTGTTTTCGTTTTTGTCATTACTAACTGCTGCAAAATTAAAAGAAGCATGTGCTTATTTTGCTTTTCCTTGTCTACGTGATGTCATTTCTACTATTCTAGGTGCACATAAGTCTCATGGATTAATGAAGACTGGTAGATATAAACGCTGCTTTATTTGTTTGCATTTGCTAGGTAACATTTGACTAATCGGGTGGGTTAATTAATTAATAAAACATGGGGTGGATACAGAATCTACATTATTTCTTACATTAATACTTTTCTTGTGTTTGTTTTATACTAGAAAGCTTAAGTTGCCTGCTTTTGGGCCTAGTTTGCTTGAGTCGCAGAAAGCAGAAATTTACTTCTGCAAAAGTCACGAGACGCCCATTCTGAAATAAAGTGTTCGTCAAAAGCTGCATTCACAAAGCAAAAACTGATGTGCTGTCATCATTCTGTCGGACGTGACCAAGGTCGAAAAAGAACATTTTGTCTGACTTAACTTGGCATCCGCGGAAGTCAATGGACGCAGCGAGAGCATTGATATACATTTGTTGCAAACCTAGGAAGCTCCTGGTTGCACTCGGAAGAGACAATGGTCCTTAAGAAAAATGAACTAATGGAAGATTTGAAATGTGGGTGACATGTCACTTGTCACTCTCAGCCAATGGGACGTCGAAGATTTCTGAAAACTTTCCTTTGCGTAGTTTAGTTAGCGTAGAAAGGTATAAAAAGTCATGCCCCTAGGGATGGGCTGGCTGCTGCTTTCTGACTTTCCGATGAGGGCGAAGTGCTGACGGACATTGCGTGGAGCACGTAAGAATCCTCAAAGAACTTTACTTTAATTTCTATTATTTTAGCTCAGCTAGGGACTTAGGTTTTAGAAATGCTAAACTTTTAATATTTCTCTTAAACTTTGATTTATCTGCTTAAACTGCTTTTTCTCATGATTCTTTACAAACATGTTTACTTTAATGCTAATAAAATTCATTTATAAAACTATCAACTTATATACCATAATTTAGTAATAAAAATCTTACTTTTGACAAACAAGCTGGTCTTGGTTATTCAGAAGTGTGGGTTACTATTAGCTAGATCACATCGCCAATGGTGGTCGTTTAAATAGTGAGGATGTGTTATAATGACAATATTCTTTCCGCTAATGTATAATATTGTATATAGTTTGTAAGTTAGGTGTATATAGATTTATTCTGACCACCTGATTCAGTAGGCCCAAAATATGTCAGGTTTATAAATGGGTCCATGAGTTAGTGTAGAGTTTGTTATTAGGTTATGAAGTTGGGTAGCGTTGTTTATGACATATTTTCTATAGCCCGCTGGATCAATTCTCTGGTAGCAGAAATTGATGGTTGCTAAGGGGTAACCAAGGTAATATGTTGGTTGCTAAGGGTTACTAAGGTGTTATGGTATGGAAATAGGATCGATGTTTTAACACATGTTGAGTCTGTTATTCGTGCTATCTGTAAGCTATACCGGTATAGATTGTGTGGCGAGAAATTAGTCACGCAAATCATCTGTTCTGTTTGTAGTGATATCGCCGAGTATCACAAGTGGTATCGCCGTGTACCAGAAGTATTGTCGCCGTGCAATACAGTGTTGTCGCCGTGCAGCACAGTGTTAGGGTTAGGTGTGAATCTTGTATAGTGAGGGTTTTCTAAGAAATTAGAGCAGCATGAGAATAGGGACAAAGCGCCTTCCATAAAACTCACTGTGATAAAAGTATTAGTTATATCCGAGCTTGAGTGAAGGGTAAAGTAGCGTCGGTGCATGATTATCTATAAACAGGTTAGAGTCCTGTACGGGTACATGTTTCATATCTATAAACAGGTGAGAGTCCTGTACGGATAACGTCGTTATTTTGCTAACGGTGCATGATTTCTATAAACAGGTGAGAGTCCTGTACGGATTTCATGTGTGTTCGAAATTAGGGAATCTTCCGTGTGAAAGTGCGAGTTTGATTTGTATTTTATGTTCAAGTGGAACTCTTAGAACTGTCACTTCGCGGTGCGTTCAGAGCAAAGCGAGTTCATAATTATACGTGTTAGAAGGGTGGGGTAAGGGTTACTCTACTGACAATTGAAAATTATCCTTAGTGTGAATAGCGCCGTCTATTCCGAAGTGTGGATACTTGAATGTATGTAAACTATCCTAAATAGTGAAACAAACAGATGAGTCCTTATTGTCATTGTTAAGAATTAATT
This sequence comes from Lissotriton helveticus, assembly GCF_964261635.1. NCBI lineage: Eukaryota > Metazoa > Chordata > Amphibia > Caudata > Salamandridae > Lissotriton > Lissotriton helveticus. Next base: position 45,443,129 of record NC_136059.1, read on the forward strand.
TACACTGAAAAGTGTTCTTAAAATGGCGCTGTGAAAAGATTTTGTGAAGGAGGGGTAAGCGCCAGGAGGGAGAAACGAGAAACCGCAGCTGCTGTGTACGTCACAGAGCCGCGCTGGGATTGGGTGACCTACGTCACAAACTGTACTCTGATTGGCTCTTGAGTCTCTGACGGTCCGTAAGCTGATTGGTTCTTTAGGAAAACTACATTTTTATTGGTTGAGCTGAAAAGTGACGTAGCTCAACTGTCATTGGCTTGTTGGTGTGTTTCGCGCACGGATTGGTTGTTTTTGCGGAACATCCCGGAAATATTTACGAACGATTTTGTGAATTATATTTAACTCTTAAAAATGAGTTATCATTTTAAACATGTTGATAAAAAGCCAACATTACTTCAAAAGTTTAAGAATTTATTTTCGCCTGACAAGAAAATCGAAACGCGAGGTGGTAAATTACTTCATAAGTATAAAACACCTGCAGCGTACATGGAAGGTGAATATGGATATCATACTGTCTTATGGTTTGATAGTTGGAAACGCTATACTAAAAACGACGGTGTTTTAACTTGGCCTGATGATGGTTCATTTAATGTAAAAGTCTTGAGAAATTTACGAGAGAAAATGAATGCTCTTGTTCCAAAACCGAGACCAACTCAATTTGAAGCTTTAGTTGAGTGGGAAGATGAGATGTATCAGTTACAAAGAGAAGCTAGTGGAATTAAAAGACCTTCTAAAAATCCACCTTGGAGAAGAGAAACTCATGAAGATAGATTGAGAATGTGGAGACAGGGAAACATGAGTGAAGGATTGTATTTAATTCAGGAAATGGTAATGGGTACTCCTACAGGGAAATCTATGGAAAGTGAATCTGAAGATGCAGTTATGGAAGAAATTTATACTACAGCTAGAAAGAATCAGCCTTTGAGACCTCCTAGATCATGGTCTACTCCGGTGGTTTCTACTGAAACTTCACCGAGTGCACCTCCAATTAATGAAGCTCCTAAACTTTATCCAAACAATTGTGAAATCATTGAAACTCCTAGAAGACCAGAATTCGATAATGCTCGAAATGAAGGTAGACATTTTACAATGGCTCCAAGGGCAAGAGAAGCTCCAAAAGATTATAACAGAGAGGCAAGAAATGTTGAAGATGTCGATTCTGCTGAATATTTAAGATCTAAAGAAGAATTAATTAGAAGAATGACAAAAGGCATGGAAGCTGTGACAGTTCCAGTAACGATTGGTCCTGTTCAGCCTGTATTTGACCAAAAAGAATCAAGCAAAACAGGTTTAACTATTCCATTAAATACAGAAATTCAAAGGGTTGCTGAAAAATTTTATTCAGATTTATCTGAAATAAACTCTTCTAGATCGAGAATGCCTGATTTAACCTTTAATGAGGATTTGTCTCCAAAAACACCAATGGGTGCTATTTCAGATGTAGGGAGTCCTGAAGTCAGGGTAACCACACCAAAACTTGATGTGGCTAAATTAAAAGCAAATATCGAAGAATTAATAATCGGAACAATAGGTCCAGATAGTTTAAATTACTATCGAGATGATGAACTACTGTTCATTTGCAAAAGTATTCAGTGGAAAACAAAAAACAAATACGATCAACTAGAAGATCTAGCAGCGGAACTTGAAATCGATGTGAGCAAACAAAAGAATTTTGCAAAACATTACAGATTAGACTTTTCAGAAAGTGACATTGAGAGTTTGAACTCAATGGGAAGGATAGTACATATAAAGGATTTGATTGTTTATATCAAAAAGCTAGGAGAACTGAATAAATGGAGAGTAAAATGGACGAAAAAGAAGGAAGATGAAAGATTGGAAAAATTGTCAAAACAATTTCCAATGAGAGAGATTGCAGGTGGAGGATATGTTCATGTCCCTTGGTCGAGACAGGACATTCTGTTATTTACAAATGACTTTCCGAAATTGAGGGAAAAACCAGTTGAGTGGTACAGACAAGTGGATAGATTTATCAAAGTGTCAAAAGTTCTGTGGATTGATTTAGATGGATTTTTCGACATTGTCGTTCCATCAGATCTTTGGACAGAATGTAAAATATCAATTAGTTGGCCAAAAACAGAACCTGAGCGAATCAAAGAAACAGGTGCTCCAAATCCACTTGTAATGGATTTTTACGAAAAAGTAATTGTTTGGATGAAAAACAAAATTCCACCCAAAGAAGTTGATTGGGTTAAAATAGAAAGGACAGAGCAGGAAACAAAAGAATCAGTTCATTCTTTTTATGAAAGACTACTGTTAATCTTTAAACAATACAGTGGTTATGAAAAACTAGATGAGAAAGATATGAGTCATTTTGTCTATAGATTTGTTTATGGACTAAAACCTGAAATTGGAGACATGATCAGAAATAGCATTGTAGGTTGGCAATCACTTTCTGTGGATGATATTCTGAGAAAAGCTAAGTATTGCAGCGATGAATTAGAAGTGAGACAGAAGAAGCTCAAGGAAAAAGCGATGTGGGCTCAGGTGAAAGTAGCTGAGCAACAGATTGCCAGCATGGGTAATAAGAACACTAATTTTGTTCAAACTGGAAATACAAACCAGATACAAGGAAAGTTTAAAGGTAATAATTTCCAAAAGAAATTTAGCCCAAAGATTGAGGAGTTAAAACAAAGATTACCTTGTTTTAATTGTGGCGAAATTGGACATTGGAGAGACGAGTGTCCTCATCCTCCTAAAAACTTAAAGAGTCCCTTATTGAATCCACAGATGCAGAATGGTGTTGACCTGCAGCGACAGCTACAGATGCAACAAGGTTTAAACGAGTTAAACATTCAACAACAGTTACAGCAACAGCAACAGCAACAGGTGAATAATCGTCAAGATCAATTGCCACAACCACCTTTTCCGAATTGTGGGGGAGTTCAAAAATATAATCCAAGCGTAGGATTTCAGGGAAATGAACAGGTAATAAAGCCACAGAAACAGCAAAAACAGCAAAGAGTTCAAATGCAAAATGCTTCACAACAATTTCTATTAGCAGAAAGTCAAGACAGTGATTCTGATGATTATTGCTGACGGTGCCCGAGAGAGGAGGAAGAGTGTGTTGTTGGAGCCACTCTTGAGGTTGACCAGTCTGGTCCTTTTGTAAACGGGAAAGTTAATGATGTAGACATCACTTTTCTAGTGGACACTGGTGCTACCAGTTCTACTGTTAGATCAGTGGAAATTGAAAACCTACCTCTCTCTGGGGATACCATCCAAGTTGTTGGAGTAAGTAATCAGCAAATTAAAACAGACTTAACTGATCCAGTTCCAGTTGAAATTGGAAATTACAGAGACAAACACAGATTTGTGGTTTGCAATAGTAGTCCAGTGAATCTATTGGGCAGAGACATCCTATGTAAAATGAATTGCCGAATATATTGTTCTCCTGATGGAGTTGAGTTACAAACAATGGAGGAAGATGGTTTGTACAGAATGACAATGATGATGATGGAAGCTGAGGAAACAAAATTGTTTCCTGCATTGGAAAAGAAAGATTTACCTGAAGAGCTCAGAGAAACAGTAAAATCTGAAATATGGGATTTTAATGGAAAAGAAATGGGTCTAATGAGAAACATAGATCCAGTAAAAATTACTTTAAAACAGGGAATAGAATTTCCAAACATTCCACAGTATAAAATGAAAGCAGAAACAATTGAAGGGATTACACCAATTATTGAAAATTTCATTAAACAGGGCGTATTAAAGGAAATGGAGAGTAGTCCTTGTAATTCACCAATTATGGGAGTTAAAAAGGCAAATGGAACATTTAGAATCGTACAGGATTTGAGAAAGGTTAATCAAATTGTTGTTCCATGTTGTCCAGTGGTTCGAAATCCAGCAGTAATTCTGTACCAAATTCCGCATGATGCTGAATGGTATACAGTCATTGATCTTTGCAATGCTTTCTTTACGGTTCCTTTACATCCAGACAGTTATGAAATCTTTGCTTTCAGATTCCAAGGTAAGACCCTCGGATGGTGCAGAATCCCTCAGGGCTATACAGAGAGTCCTTCAATCTTTAATGAACTGTTAAAAAGATCATTAGAAAACCTAGACTTACCTGGTAGGTCTACGTTAGTGCAGTATATTGACGATTTGTTGATAGCTGCTAAGACAAGAGAAAATTGTGTGACAGACACAATAATTCTGTTAAATCACCTTGCAGAAGAAGGACATAAAGTGTCGCCAGCAAAACTACAGTTTTGCAAACAAGAAGTAAAATATCTTGGTCACAGAATTGCAAAGGGAAAAAGACAAGTAACAATCGAGAGAATAAAAATGATTCAAGCAATGTTACCTCCAAGAACACAGAGACAGGTTAGAATGTTCTTGGGAATGGTTGGTTACTGTCGACAATGGATAAGTGGATTTTCAGTAATTGCAAAACCACTACAAAGACTGACAAAGTCAGATGTAAAAGATCCAATTATTCTCAATGATGCTGAGATGGATTCTTTTGAGAACCTGAAAAAGAGCTTATGTCAAGCTCCTGCGTTAGGTATGCCAAATTATGAGAAAGATTTTGAACTGTATTGTAGTGAGAGAGAAGGATGTGCATTATCTGTATTGATTCAGAGACACGGAAATCTAAAGAAACCTATTGCGTACTTCTCTGCAGTTCTTGATCCAATTGCAAAAGCATTACCAGGTTGCTTAAAAGCAGTTGCAGCTACAAGTATTAGTCTTGAACAAAGTGAAGGAATCATTATGGGATTTCCTGTGAAAGTTTTTGTGCCTCATTCAGTAGAAATATTGCTGACAAGAGGAAAGACTCAGCATTTAACAAGTAGCAGATTGACAAAGTATGAGAAAATCATACTAGGGGCAGATAATGTCTCGATTTCAAGATGTTTGAATCTGAATCCTTCTACATTACTGCCTGATTCTGAAATTGTTGATGACATTGAAACAGAACATGAATGTTTAGATGTCATGGAGTTCTGCACAAAACCAAGAAAAGACATCAAAGACAGACCTTTGTCTGAATCGGATTTTGTCTACTTTGTAGATGGCTCATGTTTAAGATCCGAAGGAGGTGTCTTGAAAGCTTCATATTCAGTTTGTACAGTTAAAGATGTTGAAGAAGCATCATGTCTTGAAGGAGTTCGTTCAGCACAAGTGGCTGAATTGATTGCTTTGATTCGTGCATGTGAAATATCAAAAGATATAAGAGTTACCATCATTACTGATAGTCAGTATGGGTATGGAGTTGTGCATGATTATGGACAACTCTGGTCACAGAGAGGATACATGACATCAGCAGGGTCACCAATTAAAAATGCAGTCTTCATTAAGAGATTAATTGAAGCAATACAATTACCAAAAGAAATTGCCATTATCAAATGTGCAGCGCACACTAAAGGAGTTGATTATATCTCCAAGGGCAATGCCTTTGCAGATGAAACGGCTAAATTGAAATTTTAATGGGAAGAGTTATGAGGCAAGCTTTTGTACCTGTAGGTAAACTGTTGAGCATAAATGACAGTGCTATTTTGGATTACTGTAAAAGGTTATCTGATATGGTAACTTCTGTGTCTAATCAGGTGGGAACTGAAGCACAATCAAATGAAAAAGTTTTGACACATGATCTGAGACCTGGCGATTGGGTCAGAACAAAAGTACATCGGAGAAGAAATTGTCTGGCTCCTAGATGGCAGAAGCCTAGGCAAATAATTTTGATAACTACTAATGCTGTAAAGTGCAGAGGATTGAAATGCTGGATTCATCCTAGTCATACTATTCCAGTACCAACTCCTGAGAGTTCTGATGTTGAAAGTGATACCACAGATGATTCTGATTCCGAAGCAGAAGGCGAAACAAAAGGTGAAATAAATCCAGATTCTGAAGATCGACAAGAAAGTCGACATCTGGAAGCTGTACCAGTGACAAGAAAAGACTTGGAAATCATTGAAATAGATTCTGAAGGTGAAGAGAATCTGTTAAAAGGAAATATAACTGAGGATTCGGTTATCTCTATCGAAGACAAAGAAGCAGAACAAAAAGAAGTTTCAGACCAGGAGAGTATCGAAAGGCAGAGAAGAAGCTCTGGAGTAAGGAACAGGAATCTGAAATCTGGGAAGTTGGGGGTAATTGAAGAAGAGGAGAAAGACGAATTACCGAGTACCAGTGGCGGAAAACAAAGTGAAGTTCCTGAAGGAGTGAAATTGCCGAATAGAGAAGTTCCTGAGTCAATTGAAATTTCAGACTACGAAACTGAAGAAAGTGACGTGGAAAGTGGAAACAAAAAGAAAAGGACTTGGAAGTCAGAATCAAATAATTCTGAACCAAAAGAAAAGTACGTGAGAAAAGCAGACTACTGGCCTGGTGGAAGATTGAGAGTCAGGTTAGTCAAGAAACCGAGAGAGCAGGTTGAAGAAATCAGTAGTCAAAAGAGTCCTGGAAAAGAAGTTGGAGTTGGAAGAAAAATTGAAGTGGTGTCGAGAAAAGGAAAAAGAATAATAAGACCAAACCAGAAATACAAGTCGCCTGAGTGGACTTATTTAGTAATTCCACCTGTTATTGACATATATGATAGTAGTGAAGAAGAAAACGAAGTCCAAGAAATTAGTGACGATGATTGAGATACAGTAATATTAATTTGGCAGAAGGCTGAAGAAAAATTTGTTAGTTGACACAAGGTCGAAGAAAAACTGTTTAGTTGAAGAAAACTTATGTATGACATAAGGTCGAAGAAATCTTGTTTAGGGTTTTAAAAAAATATATATATTTTAAAAGGGGGGTGTAAATATAAATGTAGATTTTAAAATTTTTGTTTTATTTTGTTTTATTTTGAGGCTAAACTAACCAAAAATGCCTTATGTTAAGGAGAACACTTCAAGGTGTACTGTTTTTAAGAGATGCTGTAAGATGACTCTGGTGTGTCTGCTCATTTTAATTCTGCTCTGGTTAGTTTTAGCTGTGATTATCCCTTTAGAGATGAATAGAGAATTACACAAAGTTAACATAACAAGCAAAGTTTTGGATAGCCAAACTAAACATAGTGCATCTGCAAAAGTTATTGATCATCAACCTAACATTCATCAAGATAAAACAATTAGTGATTTTTCAAGTAATACATTCACAAAGCTTTTGAGTGAATATGTTAAGGTAATGGATGCAAAAGACTGCTACGTCTGCATCAAGTTACCTGCTTCTGTTTCTGAGGGAGTAACATATAATATGCTTCCTCTCACTTATGGTGTAACATGCAGTGTGTTAACTAGCTTATTTTATCAAACTGGACGCTTAGAATATTATTATTCAGATTTTGACGAGATTTTCGCAAATATCAAGATTGAAAATGTTTTAAATAAGCAGTGCACAAGAAGGCAAAACAAATGAGAGAATTTTTCCTTGTTACTAATGAACTCACATATGAGTATGCTTATAAGAATAATCTAACTTGCAAATTAAGTGCTGAAGGAAAGAAGTTTTTGAATATGGTTGAGGAGAGAAGAGCAATTTACAAAAGGAATGAATTAGTCAAGCAGACTAAGTCTAGCTTCTGGCAGAGAGAGGATGAAAAGTTAAATGGCAAAATGCTTGAAAATGTTGCAATTCACATAGACAAACCAGTTAGTGGAAAGCTTTGCATTAGAAGAGATAACACACTTTTTGATAATTACTTTGTAGGTGCAAGTAACTGTGAAGATACTTATCAGATTATGGGAGGTTGGGGATTCAAAGGTGGAAAGGATCCAATCTTTCCTGGGATTTATTTTGTTTGTGGTGACAAAGCCTACTACAACCTTCCAGACCATTGGTATGGAACTTGTTATGTGGGAATTGTTTTTCCTAAAGTGTTTCATGTTGACAGAGATTCAGAAGGATTGTTTAAAATTCATAATTATGTAAATAGAGTTAAAAGAGAAACTTTTACTGAAGTTCTGGGAGATATTTTTCAAGCAGTAATACCTTTTGTTGGTATAACCCTAAATGCAGGGAGAATCAGAAAATTGTCCACTATAGTTGATAGATTGTCAACTGACACAGCTGATGGATTCCAATTAGTGAATGTTGAAGTTATTGCAATTAGATCCATGGTAATTCAAGATCGCCTTGCTTTAGACATACTCCTAGCAAAAGAGGGAGGAGTCTGTGGCATTTTACATGTACAACATTGTTGTACGTATATACCTGATGAAAGTAAGAATATTGAAATGTACATTAAGAACATTACACAAATGCATTCCGAGATAATTCCTTTAGAAGAAGAAGATTTTACAGGGAAACTTTCTAAAAGATTCCAAGCAATTAAAAACTGGTTTCATGACATTGGGAGTTCAATTCTTGGCAAGATTTTGGCACCTTTGATTATTATATTATTCATTTTTATTTTGACTAAAATAGGTTGTTTGTTGCATAAAAGAAAGAAGCAGTTGAAAGAGAAGAAAAGGATCTATAAACTTAGAAAAGAAGAAGAAAGGGAGATTGAGTTACAGGAATTACATAGAGAACGTTATGCAAATCGTGAGGATTTTGCAGATACTGGTTTTTAGAATTTACTGACACAAATGAATTTGAATCATTTTCTCGGAAGTTAAAATTATAAAATTTTGGGTGCTGCTGGTGTGGTGATTTGTTAATCACCAGATGAGGGAGTTGATGGAGCGAGATAGAAAACAAAATTTTGTTTAAACTCGCGAAGTCACATTTCCATAACATGAATAATAAAATTAATGATTTGTGATATGTCGTGCTAATACAACTTAGATTAAACTTTACACGTGGGGGGACTAACATGTGTGCTCATAAACGTGCATATTTGTTGCATCTTTTTGTTCGTGCAAAATAATAAAATAATGTATTGTTTTCGTTTTTGTCATTACTAACTGCTGCAAAATTAAAAGAAGCATGTGCTTATTTTGCTTTTCCTTGTCTACGTGATGTCATTTCTACTATTCTAGGTGCACATAAGTCTCATGGATTAATGAAGACTGGTAGATATAAACGCTGCTTTATTTGTTTGCATTTGCTAGGTAACATTTGACTAATCGGGTGGGTTAATTAATTAATAAAACATGGGGTGGATACAGAATCTACATTATTTCTTACATTAATACTTTTCTTGTGTTTGTTTTATACTAGAAAGCTTAAGTTGCCTGCTTTTGGGCCTAGTTTGCTTGAGTCGCAGAAAGCTGAAATTTACTTCTGCAAAAGTCACGAGACGCCCATTCTGAAATAAAGTGTTCGTCAAAAGCTGCATTCACAAAGCAAAAACTGATGTGCTGTCATCATTCTGTCGGACGTGACCAAGGTCGAAAAAGAACATTTTGTCTGACTTAACTTGGCATCCGCGGAAGTCAATGGACGCAGCGAGAGCATTGATATACATTTGTTGCAAACCTAGGAAGCTCCTGGTTGCACTCGGAAGAGACAATGGTCCTTAAGAAAAATGAACTAATGGAAGATTTGAAATGTGGGTGACATGTCACTTGTCACTCTCAGCCAATGGGACGTCGAAGATTTCTGAAAACTTTCCTTTGCGTAGTTTAGTTAGCGTAGAAAGGTATAAAAAGTCATGCCCCTAGGGATGGGCTGGCTGCTGCTTTCTGACTTTCCGATGAGGGCGAAGTGCTGACGGACATTGCGTGGAGCACGTAAGAATCCTCAAAGAACTTTACTTTAATTTCTATTATTTTAGCTCAGCTAGGGACTTAGGTTTTAGAAATGCTAAACTTTTAATATTTCTCTTAAACTTTGATTTATCTGCTTAAACTGCTTTTTCTCATGATTCTTTACAAACATGTTTACTTTAATGCTAATAAAATTCATTTATAAAACTATCAACTTATATACCATAATTTAGTAATAAAAATCTTACTTTTGACAAACAAGCTGGTCTTGGTTATTCAGAAGTGTGGGTTACTATTAGCTAGATCACATCGCCAATGGTGGTCGTTTAAATAGTGAGGATGTGTTATAATGACAATATTCTTTCCGCTAATGTATAATATTGTATATAGTTTGTAAGTTAGGTGTATATAGATTTATTCTGACCACCTGATTCAGTAGGCCCAAAATATGTCAGGTTTATAAATGGGTCCATGAGTTAGTGTAGAGTTTGTTATTAGGTTATGAAGTTGGGTAGCGTTGTTTATGACATATTTTCTATAGCCCGCTGGATCAACAGTCATTGTTATTGCTTTAGAACAGGGTTCTGGGGACTGGTTCTGGGGACCCCCATTGAGTCCGTTGTAGAATCTGGAGGGCCCCACCTATGGAATTTTGATCATTGGAACCGCAAAACAATAGGCACAATTTAAAAGAAGCATTCATCAAACAAATAAACATTTTCACATGGAAGTATAAAACAAAATCAAAGTTTTAATTTTAATGGGAAGGTTGGAGCTTATCTAAATTCAGATGCGGCCACCCACCGTCTAGACTCGCCAAAGGGATAAAAATTAAACTTAAGATGGAGAGGTAGGCTGTAAGAAAGGCTGACATTGTTTGAAGTACATCAATAAGAGACCTCAAAATCCAGTATTTGTTTTCTGCTGCTGTAAGTACGAAAGGTGGTGAATTCCAACTATTTCCCTTTGTTCCTGGTGCTCCCATGTATTTTTCCTTTTAGGTTGAATTTGTTGGGTTCCAGATTCCAAGTCATGCCCCAGAGTGTGCAAATCTAGTGACTCATATGCAGTGTTTGTAGTGCACCGAGAGAGGATTCCTACTCACTCCCCCATACAAAATAAACAATGCCCCCATCAGTTTTATTTTTTTAATGAACTGCAATGTTTGGACATTATCTGTATCTATAAAGGTTGTATGTAAGAAGGAAGATGGCTGGTGCCAGGAGAGAAAAAACATAACCAGCCCAACCCACATGTCTTTCTATCTATTGCTCCTTTGTATGTATGTATGTATGTATTTATTTTTATAAAGCGCACATTTCACCATTAGGTCTCACAGCGCTAGCATAGGGTATGGAAAATGCGAGAGAGAAGAGTTGTTATGCTGTTGCCTTGAATAGTAAAGTTTTGAGTTCTCTCCGGAAGGTTTTATGATTGTGATTTGCTCTTAAAGCCGTAGGCAGGGAGTTCCATGCCATAGGGCCTACCTTCGAGAAACTCCTATCTCCATTTCTGACCGTCCGAACTCTTGGTATTTTTAGGAGATTTTTGTTTGAAGAGCGTAATGTTCTTTCCGTGCAATATTCCTGAAGTTTGCTTTTTAAATATTTTGGGCCTTGTCCATTTAATGATTTGTGCACTAGGCAAAAGATCTTGAACCTTATGCGCTTTCTGACTGGAAGCCAGTGCAGTTTCTTCAGGCAAGGGGCAGAGGGAGTGCATGGGGGTAAGTCAAGAGTCAGTCTGGCTGCTGCATTTTGGAGTGTCTGCAATTTGGTTAGTGTGCCTTCATTTGCATCAGCGAGGAGTGCGTTACCATAATCGAGGCGGCTAGTAATTAAGCCTTGAATCAGTGGTTTACGGTAGAGCAGAGGTAGCCATTTGAATATTTTCCTTAGGCTCCTCATAAGACCTATACAGGTGTGTACTAATTTGTCTGTGTTGGGAGCCATGGACAGCTTGTCATCAAGGGTGAAGCCCAGGTTCCGAACAGCGTTTTTTGGGGATGGACAGGGTCCAAGTTCCGGTGGCCACCACTCTTGAGACCAGATGGAATTGGCCGCGCCGAAAAGCATTATTTCGGATTTGCCTGCATTAAGCATCAGTAAATTATTGGTCATCCAACCCTTTATTTCTAACATGCAGTTCCTGAATCTCACTTTAGTCTCTGATGGATTAGAGCCAAGTGTTATGATAATTTGGGTATCATCGGCGTACGACAATGTGTCGAAGCCGAAGTCCCTAATTATTTTGGCCAGTGGTGATACGTAGACGTTGAATAAAGTTGGGCTTAAAATTGAGCACTGGGCACTCCTTTGTCGTTGTCAATAGCTTCTGATGAAAAAGGTCCTGATTTGACCCTGGAGCTACGGCCTGTAAGATAGCTCTGGATCCAGACTAGGGCTTGGCCTTCGACACCTATCCCTGCCATTCGCTTTAATAGGACTCTGTGGGATATGGTGTCGAAGGCCGCCGAAAGGTCTAGCAGGATGAGAATTGCCGACTGTTTGGAGTCCAGTGCCAACCGAATGTTATCAACCACCTCTATCAGTGTAGTCTCAGTGCTATGAGAAGCTCTGAATCCTGACTGCGAGGAATCTAATAGCGTATGTCTTTCAAGGTGTTTTACCAGTTTTGCGTTGATAATAGATTCCATTGATTTGCCAAAAAGTGGTAGTAGAGATATGGGGCGGTAATTCATCGGTTGCTTAGGGTCTGCGTTATTTTTCTTAAGGATTGGCCTCACAATGGCTTCTTTCCAGGGGGTAGGGAACATGGCACGTGTTAGGGACGCATTAAAAATAGAGGTCAGTGTGGGAGCCAGGGCGGGTGCTAGTTTAGCTAAGATCTGGGCAGATGCTGGGTCTTTGGGAGATCCTGATTTGGCCTTTTTTAGTATATTAGCTACCTCGTCCTCAGTGATTGTTCCGAAGTCAGCTAAATGTTGCTGTGTGGGGTTTATGGTGGGGGGATCAGCATAGCATGCCTCACTTGTTGTGCCTATTTCTATGGGAAATGATTCATGGATTGTATTGATTTTGTCTTTGAAATAGGAGGCTAGTTCATCGGCCCAGTCCTTGGATTCCTGAACAACCTTTTGGCAAGCAATGGGGTTTGAGAAATCTTTTACAATTGCATAGAGTTCTTTCTGTGAATTTCCAGCTGCTTAAATTTTTTCCCCAAGATAGATTTTCTTAGCATTGGCGATTTTGTTCATATATTCTTTATGAGCAATTTTATAGTGTAGTTTGTCATCAATGTTTTTTGATTTGCGCCATTTTCGTTCAGCTTTCCTGGTGTGCTGTTTAGTAATTTTCAGTTCATCAGTGAACCAGGGCGATTTCAGTTTTGGGCAGTTTATTAGGCGTTTAGGAGCTATAGAATCCAGAGTATTACTGATTGCGGAATCGAAGTCTAGGACCGATCTATCTAGCTCTATGTCCTCACTTACTCTCGGGGGAGCAAAGGTTTTAGCGAACATTTCTAAGTTGATCTTTTTCCATGGGCGGCTCAGCTTTTTTTCTTTAGCGTGTACCTGTAGGGACTCATATGTTTTAATGGTAAATTTGATTATTACATTGTCTGACCATAAAACAGGAATTAGTTCGTTAATATGCGTACCCTGGAAGTTGGTACATACAATGTCCAACGTATGACCCGCTTTATGTGTAGGGTCAGTTTTGAGTAGTCTTAGGTCTAGGGACTCAATACTATTCATAAGTTCCATTGTGTAAGGGTCATCGTTTATTTCCATGTGATGGTTCAAATCGCCTAATAGTAGAACATTTTTACAGGCTAATATATGGGGTGCCAGGATGTCAACTAATTGGGCAGACAAATTGGCTTTAGTCTCTGGGGGTCGGTAAATCAGGGCTCCTTTCCATGACTCCTTCCTAGTGAGGACAAGGGAAAAGATTAGAAACTATCCCCAGGTCTCGAGATGAGTGGCTAATGATGTTGATTTCAATCCCCGTTTTATAGATTATTGCAGTCCCTCCCCCTCGTTTCCCAATTCTATCTAGTCTGACTATTTTATAATCAGAGGGCAGGGCTACTGCTATGTCTGGGTCTGATGTTTCTGATAACCAGGTTTCGGTTATGAAGAAGAGATCTGGGGCTTCTTGATCGAGTATGTGCCAGATTTTTAAGGAATGCTTAGGGAGCGACCGCACATTTCCGTACAGGCACGTCAGAGGTTTACGAGTTGACGGGGGGCCAGGATTGATAGGAGGCACAACGATAGCTAGGTGGGACGAGTTGAGAGACAGGAGCTCTGTGCGGGTATAGGTAATCATATTAGAGATTGTGTTTATAACAAATTAATACCTGTTTGTGACCGACGGGCTGTTGGGAGGTCAGGAGAAGTTGGCCTGTCGCCGGCCTGGCGCGGACAGGCAGGGCTTGACTTTGACGCGCCTTAGGCGCGCTGCCTGCGCGTCGCTGCGCGAGTCCGCTCTCCACACTCCGCTATATGCAGGAGTGGGCGGGACCGCTTTCTGGGGGGTCTGGAGCGCTGACCGGTGTAGGCTACTGGAACGCCGTTGGGGGAAGAAAGAGCCCGCCGTGCCCGCGGCAAAAGCCGAGACGGATCGGGTGTCCACTTGGTAATCAAGGGCCCAATTTAAATTTCAGCACAATACAGTTGTGGAATGTATGTGGAGAATGCTTACGGCACGGCGTAGCACAATTAAAATCAAGGTGCAGGCCGACTTTTAAATCAGTCAGTCACGATGTGTATTACTGCTCTAAAGTGCTCGAGTGCTCTGTGCTAAATGCTGGCTTTAAGGTTTTAAAATCCAATTTTTACAGTTACTACATCAAATTCAATTTCTACAATTCATACAGTTTTTAAAATTCATCAAAGATTAAAACTAAATGAAGCAAGAGCTGCCTAGCAATCACGCAGTCTCTTTTACCTTCTGTCTGGGCGAGTCCGCTCTCCACACTCCGCTATATGCAGGAGTGGGCGGGACCGCTTTCCGGGGAGTCTGGAGCGCTGACCGGTGTAGGCTACCGGAAGCGCCGTTGGGGGAAGAAAGAGCCCGCCGTGCCCGCGGCAAAAGCCGAGACGGATCGGGTGTCCACTTGGTAATCAAGGGCCCAATTTAAATTTCAGCACAATACAGTTGTCGAACGTATGTGGAGAATGCTTACGGCACGGCGTAGCACAATTAAAATCAAGGTGCAGGCCGACTTTTAAATCAGTCAGTCACGATGTGTATTACTGCTCTAAAGTGCTCGAGTGCTCTGTGCTAAATGCTGGCTTTAAGGTTTTAAAATCCAATTTTTACAGTTAGTACATCAAATTCAATTTCTACAATTCATACAGTTTTTAAAATTCATCAAAGATTAAAACTAAACGAAGCAAGAGCTGCCTAGCAATCACGCAGTCTCTTTTACCTTCTGTCTCCTTTGGCCCAGAGCTTGTCTACAAGGAGTACAAAACCCCATCTGTCTGAGAGGAGTCCTGAAGATTGTACCTGTCAACTGGCTCCTAGATTCTCAACGTACCTTCTTTTGTTGAATAATCAAGTGAGCAGCCCTCAGGGCCTCCCACTCTATCTCTTCACAGACAACCTACTCAGTCCCCTCCAGTCAGATGTTCTCTCCCTCTGTTCACAGAAACAACTTAACATATGCATGTAATTTACTAAAATCAGGTGCCTCAGTATCGCACATTATAATCAGATCGCTTTACTCCTTCTCCTGGACCTATCCACGTCTGTTTATCATCCTACACTACTGTCATCTCTTGACTAACTAGGCACTGCAGGTCTTGTCCTCAATTGGTACACATCCTACCACTGCACCCTTCCTACAAAGAGGCTTGGGACATCTGAAACCTCCACATTCTGAATTATTATCCGACAGGAATCACTAATGCTGGCTGAACTGGCCACTAAGGAGAAGGGTTAGGGGCAATGAATATATGGTTTGATTAGGAATATAGTCAATAATTTGTCAGAGGAATATCCAGGTATGTTGAGAGTTATGACGCCAACCTCAAATTGCAAAATTATATCCAGCAGGGCTAATAAACCCAACACTACTGCAGAAAAACAAATTAGTCTTTTTCTCACAGAGAGATCCTAGATATTACAGGTGTGGACCTGTAATTGTTGCATTGTCTAATGTCCATGGAATATCAGAGTCTGCGTACTCCCCACCAGATCCCTTGTGCAGTATATTAGTTCCTAACAATCCTTAGCCACACATACTCAAGATCTGATATCCATCAACGTGGGAGAGGTTTCAGATGGCAAAGCAAGGGACAATAGAAGGCTATTTCTCCGGGTTGCACCAATGGTTGAAAAGTGACATGTTTCACATCCAGAAAAAGGACCAAGGTGTGTGTGTTCTGCTTTTCAGTCTTCTCTATGGATAAACTATTTGCTAATAATTGAACGTGGAGAGAATCAGTCTCTTTCTCCAAGATGACTGAACATCCAAAACTATGACTGTCTCGTGAGGTTAAACCTCAAAGACACTTACGTTTGTGTTTCTAACCCCAGCCATGAGTTGCTTCAATTCCACTTGCAGGGCATACCTCACTCAAATATGTTGCCAAGCTCTTGAGGCCTAACTCAAAGACATTCAGTTGAAAAGCTCAACAGGCTTAGTTCTTAGGGTTTTTGATAGATTTCAAGGTCTCCATTTCAAGGGTTCTGCTGAAAAGTTGGTGATTTTCTCCAATAGATGATGAATGGAAGTGGAGGGGTTAGGAGGGTGGGTATGGCGGCTGTGGACATGCAGGCAAGAGTGGTAGGGCGGTGGGGCCGGGTGGGGGGGTACGACAGACGATTATGAGGGGAAATTATTTATTAAATTTTTCCACTGCCATCATCCGTCAAAATCCCCCCAACCGGCCCCACCGTTCTTACCTGCGTGGCCCTGGCTGTTAAATTGTAAAGTGCATAGCTCAATAAAAGTCAAACTATCAGTAGGAGCGTGGTATATAACACATATGCTGATGAAAGTTGACTTTAATTATTTAATAAATAGGAGCAAACAGTGGATGGATGACTTGGGGTTTCAGTTTACCGTTAAAAGGATCAATCTGGATTACTGTGGTCCAGACTCGCCTTCCTGTGGAGGGATGTGAACTGGAAGAAGATGGCTCGGAGTCTTAACCTTCAAGGAGGTCATGTATGTCTTCTTTGGAAAGGTCAGGGATCATTCTGCAGGTGTAATGTTCAAGGTTGATTGCAGGAACTGTTCGGTAAACATTGCAGTTTTTGTATGGAGTGGTGAGTGTGATGCTTGACACTCCAATGCAAAAATGTATTAAGGTTAGACAATAGAAGGGAACATTGATTGTTCAAATAGAAATATAAAATAAACTTCGTTGGAAAGATAAACTATGGTAGAGGAAGACAGTCTTAAAGTTCAAAGCAGAAGAGGTCTATACATGTCTAAGTGGGAGAGTAGGTAGTGTCAGAGTTCAAAGCAGATGAGGTCTGCACAGGTCTATGTGGGAGACTAGGTAGTGTCAGAGTTCAAAGCAGAAGAGGTACGCACCGGTCTAAGTGGGAGAGTAGGTAGTGTCAGAGTTCAAAGCAGCAGAGGTCTGCACAGGAGAGTAGGTAGTGTCAGAGTTCAAAGCAGATTAGGTCTGCTCAGGTCTATGTGGGAAAGTAGGTAGTGTAACAGTTCGAAGCAGAAGACGTCTGCACAGGTCTAAGTGGGAGAGTAGGTAGTGTCAGAGTTCAAAGCAGAAGAGGTACGCAGAGGTCTAAGTGGGAGAGTAAGTAGTGTTAGAGTTCAAAGCAGAAGAGGTCTGCCCAGGAGAGTAGGTAGTGTCAGATTTCCAAGCAGAAGAGGTTCGCACAGGTCTAAGTGGGAGAGTAGGTAGTGTCAGCGTTCAAAGCAGAAGAGGTCTGAACGGGAAGAAGGTAGTGTCAGAGTTCAAAGCAGATGAGGGCTGCACAGGTCTGTGTGGGAGAGTAGGTAGGGTCAAAGTTCAAAGCAGAAGAGGGCTGCACAGGTCTAAGTGGGAGAGTAGGTAGTGTCAGAGTTCAAAGCAGAAGAGGTCCTCAGAGGTCTAAGTGGGAGAGTAGGTAGTGTCAGAGCTTAAAGTAGAAGAGGTCCACAGAGGTCTAAGTGGTAGAGTAAGTAGTGTTAGAGTTCAAAGCAGAAGAGGTCTGCCCAGGAGAGTAGGTAGTGTCAGATTTCCAAGCAGAAGAGGTTCGCACAGGTCTAAGTGGGAGAGTAGGTAGTGTCAGCGTTCAAAGCAGAAGAGGTCTGAACGGGAAGAAGGTAGTGTCAGAGTTCAAAGCAGATGAGGGCTGCACAGGTCTGTGTGGGAGAGTAGGTAGTGTCAGAGTTCAAAGCAGAAGAGGGCTGCACAGGTCTATGTGGGAGAGTATGTAGTGTCAGAGTTCAAAGCAGAAGAGGTACGCACAGGTCTAAGTGGGAAAGTATGTAGTGTCAGAGTTCAAAGCAGAAGACATCTGCACAGGTCTATATGGGAGAGTAGGTAGTATCAGAGTTCAAAGCAGAAGACGTCTGCACAGGTGTAAGTGGACAACTAAGTAGTGTCAGAGTTCAAAGCAGAAGAGGTAAGCGGAGATCCATTAGGCGAGTAACTAGTGTCAGAGTTTGAAATAGAAGAGGTCTGCACAGGTCTAAGTGGGAGAGTGGGTAGCATTAGAGTGCAAGGCAGAAGAAGTGTGTACAGGGGAGGAGGTAGTGTCAAAGTTCAAAGCAGAAGAGGTCTGAACAGGTCTATGTGGAAGAGTAAGTAACGTCAGAGGTCAAAGCAGGGGGCGACTGCACAGGTCTAAGTGGGAGAGTAGGTAGCATCAGAGTTCAAAGCAGAAGAGGTCTGCACAGGTCTAAGTGGAAGAGTAGGTAGTGTAAGAGTTCAAAGCAGTAGAGGTCTACACAGGTGTTAGTGGGAGAGTAGGTAGTGTCAGAGTTCAAAGTAGAAGAGGTCCGCACAGTTCAAAGTGGGAGAGTAGGTAGCATCAGAATTCAAAGCAGAAGAGGTCAGCACATTTCTAAGTGGGAGAGTAGGTAGCATCAGAGTTCAAAGCAGAAGAGATCTGCACTGGTCCAAGTGGAAGAGTAGGTAGCGTCAGAGTTCAAAGCAGAAGAGGTCTGCATAGGTTTAAGTGGGAGAGTAGGTAGTGTCAGAGTTCAAAGCAAAAGATGCCTGCGCAAGTCTGAGTAGAGAGTGTCAGAGTTCAAAGCAGAAGAGGTCTGCATAGGTCTGAGTGGCAGAGAAGGCAGTATCAGAGTTCCAAGCAGAAGATGTCTGCACAGGCTTAAGTGGGAGAGTAGAGAGTGTTAGGTTTCAAAGCAGAAGAGGTCTGCACAGGTCTAAGTATGAGAGTAGGTAGCATCGGAGTTCCAAGCAGATGAGGTCCGCACAAGTCAAGTGGGAGAGTAGACAGTGTCAGAGTTCAAAGCAGAAGAGGTGTGAACAGGAGAGTAGGTAGTGTCAGAGTTCAAAGCAGTAGAGATCTGCACGGGTCTAAGTAGGAGAATAGATAGTGTCGGAGCTTAAAGCAGAAGAGGCCTGCACAGGTCTAAGTGGGAGAGTAGGAAGTGTCAGAGTTAAAGCAGAAGAGGTCCGCACAGGTCTAAGTGGGTGAGTAGGTAGTGTCATAGTTCAAAGCAGAAGAGGTCCACACAGGTCTAAGTGAGAGAGTAGGTATCATCAGAGTTCAAAGCAGAAGAGGTCTGCACAGGTCTAAGTGAGAGAGTAGATAGTGTCAGAGTTCAAAGCCGAAGAGGTCCACATAGGTCTAAGTGGGAGAGTCGGTAGTGTCAGAGTTCAAAGCAGAAGAGGTCTGCAAGGGCTCAAGTGGGAGAGTAGAGAGTGTCAGAGTTCAAAGCAGAAGAGATCTGCACAGGTCTAAGTGGGAGAGTAGATAGTATCAGTGTTCAAAGCAGAAGACGTCTTCACACACTCTAAATGGGAGGGTAGATAGTGTCAGAGTTCAAAGCAGATGAGGTCTGCACAGGTCTAAGTGGGAGAGTAGATAGTGTCAGTGTTCAAAGCAGAAGAGGTCATCACTGGTCTAAGTGGGACAGTAGGTAGTGTCTGTTAAACCTGGCACCTTGGCGTGGGCATCCCTTCCACTTTTTGTTGCTGTGCCTCATATGTTTTCACTGGTGTTAGATGCTCAGAGCACTGTGCCACTGCCAACCAGTGCCTCAGTGCAAGTGCTCCATGTGTAAATTGCTATTTTGTTTGGATTCCATGATTGGCTTATTTGGTTTACTGTCAGACCCTAGTACAGTGCACCAGGAGTGCCCAGGGCTTGTAAATCCAAATGCTGCTGGTGGGCTTGCAGCACTGCTTGTGCCACCCACAGAAGCAGCCCTATAAAATGTGTCTACGGTCTACCATTGCAGAACCTGCGTGCAGTCTAGTACTGTCATGCTGTCGGGGCAAATGCACCCACTTGCCAGTCCCTAAACCTTCCCTTACCTTCATGTTAGTCACCCCTATGGTAGGCCCAAGCGCAGGGTGCATTGTAAGTATAAGGTAGGACAAGCCCTGAAGTGTGTGGCATGTCCTAATAGTGAATTACAGCCATTTTCGTTTTTTACTATTGCAAGGCTACCTGTTCTCATAGGCCAGAATGGGCTGTTAGAATTGTTACATTCTATAATCCTAACAGACTCAGGAAACATGGTAGAAATTCGAATTTAATATGCCTGAAATAAAATACATCTTTTGGTAAAGTTTATTTTAATATTCTGTGTTTGCAAATACCACTTTTAGAAAGTAGGTATTTGCTTGCCTAACCATTTTAGCCCGCCTCTGCTAGGATGTGTATCTGCTGTCTGGTTTCTGTGAGTGACAGGGCTGGGGAATTCCAGAGGGCAGGGCTAGGTAGCCTGGTGGTGAATAGAGAGATTTACATCCAGATGGGTGGGAGGAGTGCACCTGGGCTCTGAATAGGACTGTGCCTCTCCACCACAATGCTGGCTCCACCTCCTGTGGAGCGTCTGATGTCTCTAGCCTGCTCCCTGAATGAAAAGTCAGAGTCATGTGAACAAAGTGCTCAAAAACTGGTTTTGGCTGGGCAAAGGCCCCTCTACCCCAGAGGAACAAAGGATTTAGGGGTATAAGTATTGGGACCCTGCTCCCAAGAAATTAGATCCAGATTTGACAAGAAGAAACCTCTGCCTGAAGAGAAGGAACCTGGAAAGCTAAAGGAGGAATACTGTCCCTGACCTGGGGGATTGGCCTGCAGTGGTTGCCTTGCTGCTAAAGGAGAGGAGAGAGACTGAAAGACTTTATTTTCAACTTGTGCCAAAAGATCTCCAAGGGCTTGGAAGCGAGCTTGCCCCCTGAATGAAGTCCCAGGACCAGTGGACTTCATCTGCCTCAAAGAGAGCTGTGGGAAACGCTGTTTTTCGTAGTTACCGAGGCCGGGAGCTGTGTACGCCTCGTACAAATGGCTCGTATCCTGCAAAGCATCGTATCCGGCACCATCCGCCTCAATCAACTGCCTCTCCGTTCAAACGACTCGTACCAACGACGTCCCCGACCCGTAGCTCGCACCGTGACTGGCTAACAACGCCTCGCCTCATCGGATCGCCCGTACACTGCCGCTGAGTTCGAGTCTGCCGATCGCACCTGGCAGAGGGGTATGCTTCGCACGTCCGCGTCGCACCACCTCGCGTCGCATCAAAAACTGAACAACGCAGCTTCCACAGTACGGCTTGTACGCCGCAACGTAAACTGAACGCACCGCATCCCGCACCGTCCGCCTCAATCAACGTGGCTCCCCGCTCTACGCCTCGTACAGACGACATCCCCGAGCCAGAGCTCGCACCGTGACTGGCAAACAACACATCGTGTAGCGCCTTCTGTTTGCAACGCCTCGTCCGTGCCACACGCATCAACTAAAGGTACTGTGTACGACTCGAACCATCATCCTGAACGCATCGGACCGAAGCGTCCGCTGCGCTTGTTAGACTCTTTGTGTCATTTTTATTACAGTAAGAGCCGGACCAAGAGTATGAATCACACAGAACTCTAAAACTACACATTTTTAACAAGAACTCTTTAGTGCTAATAGTATTGTGGATTATTTTTGTCGTTATTTGGTCTTGTGCTAAGTCTTATATGAAAGCTAACTATTTTTGATACAATACCAGTGTGGTGTCCATGTGTAATGTCGTCACTTGATTACTGTATGTGCTCACAAATGCTTTACACACTGCCTCTGAGATAGGCCTAACTTCTCGTGCCAAGCTACCAAAGGGGGTGAGCAGGAGTTAACTTGGGAGTGTACCCACTTACCCTGACTAGAGGAGAGGGTCCTTACTTGTCACAAGTTCCTACCTGTCCCAACTAAAGACCCCCAATTCTAACATTGGTGGTCAGCGGTGGGATTCTGGACTTGCATTTTTGAGCCATGTACAGTGATTGGTGAGCACTACTTAGTGAGTGCAGACCATAACGCAACCGCATAATTTTTGATTTTTGTTTGCTGAAAGATCTCCATTTTCACAAAGTCATGCCTGGGTCAGTCAATGTAGGGAAGAAGGCATCTGTAGTCTCTGATAGAGGTGAAATTGAATGGGAAGAAGAGAGGCTAGAGAGCTACACCCAAAACCAGTTGAAGGTCTTCTGCAAAAGATTCAAAGTTTCCCAGACTGGATGTAGACTTAAGTCAGACTACCAAAAGGCGCTGAGGGCCTGGGTTGAGTCAAGGGGGCCACCTGGAGGCTAAGTGGAAATTAAGCAAACAGAGGGCAACAATGGCTTTGGCAGAGGTCTGTCGCCAGAAGAGTTGGCAGACAGGAAGGAAACCAGGATACATGAAATGGAGATGGCAAAACTTCAATTAAATGGGCAACTGAAGCTGGAAAGCAAAAAGCTGGCTCTGGAAGAGAGAAGAATCCAAATGGGCATGAGATGGCTTTGAGGGAATTAGAGCAAAAGGCTAAGGGTTTAGAGCTTTCTCCCTCTGGTGGCAGCACACCACCAGTGCAGGTAGAATCAATAGTGTACATACAAAAGAAGGTGGTTAAAGAATTTTAAAAAATTAGACATAGGGCAGTGGTTCAAGGCCTACAAGGTAGCCATGTCTTCCCACCGGGTCCCTGAGAAGGATTGGGGAGCGGGGTTGTGGGGACGGTTCCTGAGTGAGGGGCGGGACACACTGCTGGATTTACCCTCAGATGTTCATAATTCTTATCCACACATGAAGGATGCTTTGATGGCCAGATATGGGTTAACTCCTGAGTTGTATAGACAAAGGTTCAGGGGTTGCACAAAGATTCCTAACAGTATGTATGTTGAGTATGTAACCTTTTACTGCGTATGGGGAGCAGGACGGTGCCAGACGATATCTGAACGTGATAAGACGGTATTACAGAAGAAGTGGGCCATCATAAAAAGACGGGCAGAATTCACTATACCCATGTCATCACTCTAAAATCTAAGGACAGCGTGAAAATAATAAGCTGGATAAAGTGATGCGCTCTAAGGCCATTGGCATCGGGTTTACCAGATCCTTCCTGATACTCTGCGCAGATTGAAAGACGCAGCAATAATAATATGACATCGTAGATACGAGTCTCCCTGGTTTTAAGCATCTGGTGTACCAGATTTTAGCAGATATTCTGCGCAGATTGAAAGACGCAGCCATGACAATAAGACATCGTAGATACGAGTCTTCCCGGCTTTAAATTTTGCGGACTAAATTTCATTGGCTCTATACATCATAGCTAAAACGATATCAATTGGCCTCAACATTGATGAGAAGGACCAACAGTTTACTAACAGAAAAAGAAGAATATACTTGTTTTTAACTCGTCTGTCCTGAGGAAGGTGTTACAACACTGCAAAAGCACGGAAACGCGTCGACAAAGGACTTTTTTGTTTTCATTGATGTAATATGTTTATCAATTGATTTTATGTATAATGATTCATGTTGAATTTTAACCAAAGTACCAGGATCAGTGACTCTGAGGTAGTGACCGTAAATTGGAATTGTTAGCTAGATTATGATATGATGTACCAGAGCACATGGTCATGATCACGAAATATAATGAATGTATGATGAGTTTATGTTTTTAAGAAAAGAAAAAAAAGGGAAAAAAATATTTTCAAGCAAATAATAATCTGAGAGATTAAAGTAAACTTTAAGTGTTGTGTAGTAATAATTATCAGTGTCACATTTTTGATTATAAAGTAAAGAATTATGTGTGTGTAGGCCTTTCGGTCACCAACTTGAAGCATAACAATACAGAAAGGAATTCTTTTTGTTTATACCTATTTCTGCAGAGCATTGGATGGCTGGGTGAAGGGTAGCAAAGTTGATGATTTTCAAGGGCTTCTTGATCTAGTTGCATGGGAGCACTTGTCCAGTAACTGTTTTCCTGAGCTACGCCAGCACCTGATTGATAGTAAGCTGACTAACCCTAGGAAGCTTGCTGAGGAGGCGGACCGCTGGATCAGTACCAGTGTCCACAATGGTCACGTGGGAGACTCTGCCAAGGGTGGGCAGGGTCCCCAGCAGAAGAGTGGGGGGGACAAGCAAAAACAGAGGGAGTTCCAAAGAAGGCCCCAAAGTAATCCCCAAGGGAACCAAGGGAAAGGTTCTCAGCCTCCCCCACCCCAGAAACCGACCGGGGCCCGGCAGGTCCCCCCGTTCAAAGAGGGCCCCCAAGATGTTACAAGTGTGGTGAACTGGGTCATTTTGCCTCTGATCAAAAGTGTCGCCTGTTAGGTAGACCTGCACCCCCTGCTGCAGCCCCCCAGCAGATGGATAGTGTAGCCCTGGATGAGGAATGGGTTGTCCAAGGAGGGGGAGTTCCCGCAGAGATGTCCCTTGTCTCATTAGGAGACTGTGAGGTGGTCCAAGAAAACCAACTGCCCAGGAACACTAAGAAATATGGGCAGTGGGTGACCATCAATGGCCACAAGGTGGGGGCTCTTAGAGATACAGGAGCCAGTGTGACAGCTGTCAAGCCTCACCTGGTGTCTCAATAGCAGGTTGTCCCACATGCATTCTGCCGAGTTGTTAACGCCGACAACACTGAGAGTCAGTGTCCAATGGCTCAGGTTCCCTTTGAGTGGGGGGGGTCTCTGGTACGCTTCAAGTAGCTGTGAGAACTGCCATGCCTGTAGACTGTTTTTTGGGGAACGATTTGGAGAGCTCCCCTTGGGAAAAGGTGGAGAAGAGTACTCACCTGAGGATGGTGGATCTGCCTGACTGGGCATGCTTGACCACCCGGTCAAAGGCAGCCAGTGGGGGTGCTCAAGAGGTCCTGGAGCCTGCGAGGGAGGCCCAGGAACCGGCTTCAGGGAGAAGAGGCAGGGGGCGCTGGAAACCGGCCCCTGTCGTTCCTACGGTCCAGGAGGAAGCAGACCTTGAGGGGGATGCCCTGGAGCCTAGAGGGGAACGGATAGCTGAACTGGGGGACCTGCCTGAGCTGACCCATTGGCAGCAGGAAGGGAGCCCCTCCAGGGAGGAATTCTGCAGAGGGCAGACAGAATGTCCTTCTCTCGTGGGTCTGTGGCAGCAGGCTGCAGACCAGGCCAACGGTGATCAGTTTGGAACACATTTCATTTACTGGGAGAACGACCTCCTGTATTCAGAGCCTAAAGTTGCTGAGCCTGGATCAGCCCGTGTGCTGGTGGAGTGACGGCCCCTGTGGTGGGACGTGCACTGATGGGAATTTTCTCCAGAGTGGGATTCCCTCTAGAGGTGGTGTCTGACCAGGGTACCAATTTCATATCCAAGTATATGAAGTCCCTTTGGTAAGAGTGTGGTGTAACCTACAAGTTTACCACACCTTTCCACCCCAAGGAAATGGGTTGGTTGAGAGATTCAACTGCACCCTAAAAGGCATGAAAATGGGTCTTGAAGAACCCATGAGGCGTAAGTGGGAAGTCCTGTTACCGTGCCTACTCTTTGCTTATAAGTGAGGTGACACAGAAGTCTCCAGGGTTCAGCCCCTTTGAGCCCCTGTACGGCCACCCAGTGAGAGGACCTCTAAGTCTGGTCAAAGAAGGCTGGGAGCAATCTCACAGGAAACCTCCCCAGAATGTATATAGCTACATGCTGGCCTTCAGGAACCAGACTAGGCGTTTCAGAGCACTTGGTGCTGCAAATCTGGAAGCCAGCCAGGAGGAGATGAAGCGGTGGTACGACCAGAATGCCACTCTGGTGGAGCTTCAGCCTGGTCAAAAGGTGTGGGTCTTGGCCCCCTTGGAGCCCTTTGAGGTTGTGGAGCGCAAGAGTCCTGTCACCTATTTGGTGGACTTGCGATCTCCCAGGAACCCCTTGAGGGTCCTGCATGTCAACCGCCTTAAGCCCCACTTGGAGAGGTCTGAAGTGGGCATGCTCTTGGCAACAGATGCTGGAATGGAGGAGGAGACTGAGCCTCCACCTGACCTCTCTCCCACTCTGACCACTGAGCAACAGAATGACTGCTGCCAGCTGCTGGGACAGTTTTCTGATCTGTTCTCCCTGGTTCCTAGTATCACAGATTGGTGCGTCCATGATGTGGATACAGGAGACAGCTTACCTAGGAATTACAAGGCTTACAGGGTAACTGACAGGGTCAGGGCTTGCATCAAAGAGGAGGTCTCAAAGATGCTTGCACTTGGGGTGATTGAGTCCTCCAGCAGTCCTTGGGCCAGCCCAGTGGTCTTGGTCCCAAAGGCTGCAGCGCCGGGTGCCACACCCGAACTCTGGTTCTGTGTGGACTACATAGGGCTCAATTCAGATAGGAAAACTGACGTGCACTCCATCCCCAGAACTGATGAGCTCATTGATCGGTTAGGTGCTGCACGGTACCTCAGCATGTTTGACTTGACGTCTGTCTATTGGCTCATCGCCTTGACTGATTGGGCAAAAGAGAGGTCAGCATTCTCCACACCAGATGGGCATAACAGTACTAGACTGCATGCAGGTTCTGCAACGGCAGACCTTAGACACATTTTACAGGGCTGCTTCTGTGGGGGGCACAACCAATGCTGCAAGCTCACCAGCAGCATTTGGATTTACAAGCCCTGGGCACTCCTGGTGCACTGTACTAGGGTCTGACAGTAAATCAAATAAACCAATCATGGAATCCAATCAATATAGCAATTTACACAGGGAGCACTCGCACTGTGGCACTGGTTGGCAGTGGCACAGTGCTCTGAGCATCTTACACCAGCGAAAACATATGAGGCACAGCAACACCTCGCGTTTCATCAAAGACTGAACAACGCAGCTCCCACAGTACGGCTCGTACGCCGCAACGTAAACTGAACGCACCGCATCCCGCACCGTCCTCCTCAATCAACGGGGCTCCCCATTCTACGCCTCATACAGACGACATCCCCGAGCCGGAGCTCGCACCGTGACTGGCCGACAACGCATCGTGCAGCGCATTCTGTTTGCAACGCCTCGTCCGTGCCGGACGCATCAACTAAAGGTACTGTGTACGACTTGAACCATCATCCTGAACGCATCGGACCGAAGCGTCCGCTGCGCTTGTTAGACTCTTTGTGTAATTTTTATTACCGTAAGAGCCGGACCAAGAATAGGAATCGCACAGAACTCTAAAAATACGCATTTTTAACAAGAGCTCTTAGTGCTAATAGTATGGTGGATTATTTTTGTCGTTATTTGATCTTGTGCTAAGTCTTATATAAAAGCTAACTATTTTTGATACAATACCAGTGTGGTGTCCAGTTGTAGTGTTGTCACTTGATTACTGTATGTGCTCAGAAATGCTTTACACACTGCCTCTGAGATAGGCCTAACTGCTCGTGCCAAGCTACCACAGGGAGTGAGCAGGGGTTATCTTGGGAGTGTACCCCCTTACCCTGACTAGAGGACAGGGTCTCTACTTGTCACAAGTACCTACCTGTGCCAACTAGAGACCCCCAATTCCAACAGTGTCAGAGTTCAAAGCAGAAGAGGTTTGCACAGGTCTAAGGGGGAGAGTATATAGTGTCAGAGTTCAAAGCAGAAGAGGTCCACATAGGTCTAAGTGGGAGAGTCGGTAGTGTCAGAGTTCAAAGCAGAAGAGGTCTGCAAGGGCTTAAGTGGGAGAGTAGAGAGTGTCAGAGTTCAGAGCAGATGAGGTCTGCACAGGTCTAAGTGGGAGAGTAGATAGTGTCAGTGTTCAAAGCAGAAGAGGTCCTCCCAGGTCTAAGTGGGAGAGTAGATAGTGTCAGAGTTCAAAGCAGAAGAGGTCCACATAGGTCTAAGTGGGAGAGTAGGTAGTGTCAGAGTTCAAAGAAGAAGAGGTCTGCAGAGGTGTAAGTGGGAGAGTAGGTAGTGTCAGACAGTCAGAGATGTTAGGGCATGAGGTGCCATCTGCTTTTGACTGTGCTGGAGTTGCCCGCTTTCCGCAATCTGATGCATTAAAATGACAATTTTGCCGGTTGGAGAGTATCCAAGAAAACTCAGAGCCGGAAGTTACCCTTCTTGGCACTGAAAACCCCTAATTCAGTTAGAGGACACATTAGGGTAAGAAATTGCACTGAACGCACTATCAATAGCTGATATTAAGAAGACGTGTGCAGACATTTAATTACACTCCCGAAATCTGTGAAATTCTCAAATGTTGCATTTCGTGAAATTCATAACATTTATCCAAATTATGTACAATACCATTTTTCGTAATTTTCGAAAACCTCACATCTCATTTTAAAAAGTCTCACCAGATACCAACGGGAGACTAGTTTGAGTATAAAATGTCTCACTTTTTATACTCAAACCAGTCTCCTGTGGGTATCTCACAAGACGTTTTAACGAAAGGTGTGACTTAGGTCAAAAGGAAAGTGCCATTAGGCAAATCAAATTCTGCTACCAAAGCATCATTGCCTGTCATTTTCAAGGAATTTTGTGATTTTCTGTGGGGAAAAATATGTGGCTTTTCCCAGCCTTAATAAGAGGGCATGTAGGGATTTGTAACTGTGTGTGACAGTGGGAGAGAGGGAGACATGTCCAAGAACAGTGGGAGATCCTCACCGTGTAGAGGTTGGGTCTCTTCTCCTTCAGATCATCGCTGAATTGTACGATGGCCTTCAGATGAGGCAGCTGGTCCTGGACCTAAACTCAACACAAAGGAAACCAAAACAACTCAATTATTACACACATGACCTATATTTCAGAAAACACCAAGATCAAGCCCTAAGCTTCTAGTACTTGTCAGACTAAAGGCACTAGTTTTAAGTGCAAAATACACAGTTTACCTCCAAACAGTGAACACTTAAGGCTGTAGGTGAATTGGACACATTCTATACTGATCCAAACCCTGTCAGGCCCTTGGCTGTAAGGATTATAGGCTAAGTTTGAAATCCACACTTGGTCTAGACTTTCTGCTAGCCTCTGAGGCACCCAGTGGCTCCAGGTTTTTGGACAGCATCAGCACTTTGGTCTCGCTGATTATTCAAGCTTCACCTGATGGGACCTCTGTGCTGGCCTCTGAGGGATCTTAGCAGGAAGCAGTAGCATCTTGAGGGTTCAGATCTGCTTCTTCCAGCACTTACTGACAATCCTGTAGCACTTTATTATTTCCTCAAGTGTAGAAGTGCTAGGGATCTTCCTCTTCACAGTCCCAGCACCTCCTAGAGAGGCTTGTTCTGTCCTCTCTGTGAAACTCCGTGTTCAGTACCAGTTGTCTACAGATCTTCAGTGGTGCTGTGACCCTAATACAAGCAGATTAGCACACATCTATTAAAGACATACCCAAGGGCTGGAGCCAAAGGAAGTGGCAAAGGCAAGAAGAGAGTCATCAACCAGGCGTGGCTTGCAAAATGAGCTTCTGGAAACAGAATTCCCAAGAATGTTGTACATCTTTCTTTAGGTCGAGCGTAAGCGTACGACCTCTTGTATACTTTAGTATACATATATCTCTGGGCGCCAAATTCCATTCCCTGCTTCTCATTTGTTTGTTTCAATGTCCTTTAAAAGCCTTGCTAACTAGTGGCCAGTCCTGCCTCTTTGTCCCTTCTTTTTCCTCCAAGGAGCATGGACTTAGTACAATATCATTACACTTTGTTCTGTTGAGCTGCTCATGGGGGGACTATTTTATCATGTTTTAAACCTCTTGTTACGCTGTGGGTGCTCAGACGTAACTGCTTACATTTTATTGCAGCATTCACGTCTTGTCCTTCCTGTCCGTCTGAAGCCAGCAGCAGCCATCCATGCTTTCTAGCTACTGCAGCTCTAAATCATGTAAAAATGTAAACCAAAAATTAAACACAGCTTGAAATTATACTTTAATTTGCATGCAGCTTGTGTTTTTTCCTCCCCTCCAGGACTTGTGCATGGCTGCTGGCTGAGGAGTTGGAAGTTTCTCCTCAGCGGTTTTGCGCTGAGGCCAAAATGTTTCCTTCTGGAAAAATGTCCCCTTTAAAATGTGCTCTTGAATGTATTCCCTTAGATAAAAGCAGAACACAGGGACAGCACAAGGGCTGTGCATGTATCACACTGGATACTGACTTCAGAGGGGCAATGTTTCCGAGTTTATTGTGATTTTAAATGCACTGCACACATTCCTGGCCTCCTGCAATTTCCAGACAATAAAATGTCAAGATAACTCTGGTGATTGATGTTCTTGCTGGAGATCAGAGTTGGAACTCATTGCAAGGTAGCCAGAGGGTTAATATGCCAGCTGTGAAGAAAGAGTACCATGCAGATTACAAAGTGCTTAAGATGTAAATAGGTCAATGGGTTACTGCTAGGTTACTGCTCTTCTGTTACTTGCAGCTTATAAACTAAAATCCTAACAGAACAGTGAATTTATAACTGTCATCAAAGAACTGCATGCACTGCACAGGAAAGATTAGAGGAGATATTAAAGTTGCAAAAAGGGTTCATCTGGATGGAAATTGATTCTTTTTATTTAAGAGAATCCCCAACTATGGTATTCTGTTTTCAATTCTGAGTTTGTGCTTCTGGGGCCCAAGCACTCTTTAGCAATGCTGCCTACCAATATGCATGATTTGTGTCTCCTACACCCTGTAGTCCTCTGTATTATGTAACTTTTCCTTTACACAAATATTTACACTTATGATTGATTATCTGTGTAATTTGTGTGTGATGCAAAGTGCTCTGACACCCTACACTGGTATGTGTGGTGCTTCATAACTAATTAAATGCATCTGAACATTAGTGGTTATGGAGCCTTAAGGGACACTATTAAAGGGTAGTGGTGAGGGAATCCGCATCACTCAACCTTACATAAACATCAGCTGAGCACCGTCTCAGCATCAACACAGCACCACCACCTCATCAGTGCACCACCAGTGCAGCCCCAACTCAGCAACAGAGCAGCACCAACTTAACATCAGCACTGCACAGCACTATCTCAGCATCAGTGCACCCCCACCAACGGAGCCCCACCTCAGCATCAGCGCACAACAACCTCAGCACAGCACCAACTAAACATCAATCAGCTCCACCTGATCACCAGCTCAGCACCACCTGATCACCAGCTCAGCACCAATGCAGAAACAGTGCAGCACTACCACCTCAGCATCACTCAGCACCACCTCAGCATCAACACATCAGCACCACCACAACACCATCTCCTCATCAGTGAGCCTCCACCAGTGCAGCACCAACTCAGCATCAGTGCAGCACCAGCACAGCACTATCTACTCATTAGCACAGCACCCCCTGAACACCACCACCTCAGCATCAGCAAAGCCCCATCTCAGCATCAGCACAGCACTACCTCCTCATCAGCGCAGCACCATCTTGGCATCAGCACAGCACTACCTCCTCAGTGCACCACCAACTCAGCACCAGCGCAGCACCACATCATCATCAGCACAGCACCAATTCAGCATTAGCACAGCACAATATCTGCATCAGTGCACCACTACTAGTGCAGCACGACCTCGGCAGCAGCTCAGGACCCATGCAATACCACTTCAACACCAGCGCAGCATCACCACCTCAGCATAACTCAACAGCACTCATCATCACTCAGCACCACCACAGCATCAGTCAGCACCACCTCAATATCACTCAGCACAACCTCAATATCACTCAGCACCACCTCCTCACCAGTGCACCACCAACTTCATTAGCACAGCACCACGTCTGCAATTGCATAGCACCAACTGAGCACCAGCTCAGCACAACCTGAGCATCACCTTAGCAGCACCACTTCAGCATGACTCAGCACCAGTGCAGTACCACCTTATCAGCACCACCACAGCATCAGTCAGCACCACCTCAATATCACTCAGCACAACCTCAATATCACTCAGCACCACCTCCACATCAGTTCACCACCACTTCAGCACAACACCACATCAGCATCACTTAGCACCAACTGAGCACCAGCTCAGCACAACCTGAGCATCACCTTAGCAGCACCACTTCAGCATGACTCAGCACCAGTGCAGTACCACCTTATCAGTACCACAGCAGTATCTCTGCATGAGTGCATCACCACCAGCTCAGCACCAAATCAGCCCCACCTTTGCAGCAACTCATCACCAATGCAACAGCACTTAAACATCAGTGCAGCATTACCTCAGCACAGCACCAACGCATCACCCAGCACCACCTGAGAACCAGCTCAGCACCACTTCAGACTGAGCGCAGCACCACCACCGCAGCCTCACTCATCACCACCTCAGCCCTACTCAGCACCACCTCAGCATTATTCAGCACCACCTCATTATCATCTCAGCATCACCTCCTCATCAGTTCACCACCAACTCAGCATCAGCGCAGCACCACCTCAGCACAGCATAAACATCAGCACAGCACCCTTTCTGCATCAGTGCACCATCACCA
Source organism: Lissotriton helveticus (assembly GCF_964261635.1). Classification (NCBI taxonomy): domain Eukaryota; kingdom Metazoa; phylum Chordata; class Amphibia; order Caudata; family Salamandridae; genus Lissotriton; species Lissotriton helveticus. Next base: position 45,475,467 of record NC_136059.1, read on the forward strand.
CCTCGGCAGCAACTCAGCATCAGCATAGCATCAACTCAACACAGCACCACCTCAGCACCAGTACTGCACCACCACCTCAGCATGATTCAGTGCCACAGCGTCACTCAGCACCAACTCAGCATCACTCAGCACCACCTCAGTAACATTCAGTTTCACCTCCACTTCAGCAAACAACTACCTCAGCATCACTTATCACTACCTGAGTTTCATTCAGCATCACCTGAGCATCACATCTGTACCAGCACCCCCCCACCTCAGCACCACTTCAGCATTACTCAGCACCACCTCAATGTGACCTCAGAATCTGGCATCTGTTGATTCTCTCCTAGTGTACGCCCGCTGCTCATGTTGTAATTCAGGTACTATTTCTCAATCTCCACCCTCCTATTGTTTATGTCCCTGCATAACTGTGGGGTTTCGGGATGGTTCTCAAAGAGATTGACCGACACAGGGGCTCTGGGTAATGTGGCTTTTATTGATTTGCACAGTCTGCGTTTCTGAACAGGCACTCGGTAGAACGGGAGGGGTGTGTCCGTTTCTTCCGTCGTGATGATTCCGGCTCCCGGTCTCCTTTCCCACTGCCTCCTGGGGGTTGTAGGCCGTCTCTCCGCCGTCTCGACGTCCGCCCGATACCGGCAAAGAAAAGAAAAGTGTCTCAGTTAGGCTGTCCTTGTTCTAGGACACAGTGCAGGGAAAAAGGGGTGAGGTCACACGTGCACTTCTGTCCCCTCGCCGAGTGTATGGGTTCAGTGAGGGGCGGGGGTTTTAGTGCTATGGAGGGGCGCGTGTGAGTGCTCTCAGGGTGGCTTGCTCCGTCTAGTGCCCGCCCACCCGCTGAACCTGGACCGTACCTGGTCAAGCCACACTTCGCGGGAAGTGTGGCTGGGCGGTGCGTTTTCCCGTTGGCCTCCCGGCTTGATGGTGTAGCTGCAGTCTCGGTCTCCCGGTGTCTCTGGCCTCGGCGCCTCCGCCCTTGGGTCCTCCGCTCCTCCTGCTGGTACTCCTCCTCCGACCTCCGCTCTCCCTGCTCGACCTCTCTCTCCGCCCTCCGATCTTCCTGCTGAATCTCCTCGTCCGACCTCCGTTCTTCCTGCTCACACGATATCCACTCTCCTTCGCTCCCACTCCACTCTCGCCAGCAGTCTCCTCCGCCTCCTCCGGGTGTCTCGCACACCTGAGTCGTTTCTGGGACGGGTTTTACCTCGGTGTAGGGGGTGTGTCCCAGGACTGGTTCCGCCCACTTAAAGGTGCAGGGCCGTAGGGTGGTTTCCCCGGGCCAGCCAGCGATGATGTCAGGGGTTTTCCACGCCTCAGTATGCTGCAGAAAGAGAGTAGACACATTACTAGGTAGGCCAGGGGGCCCGGCATCCGGGTCCCCGTCGTCACACACCTCCCCCCTAGGATTCTCCCGATCGGGGAGAGGAAACCTGGACAAAAAGTCCGCATTGACATTTTCCAACCCCTTCCTGTGGCGGACCTGGAAGCGAAAGGGCTGCAGGGCCAGGAACCATCTCATGACCCTAGGATTATTGGAGATGTTCCTGCTCATCCATAAAAGGGGGGCATGGTCCGTGTATAACACGAACGGACGCCCCTCCAGGTAATACCTCAGTTTGTCGATGGCCCAACGTATGGCAAGACACTCTTTTTTGATGGTTGGATACCGAATCTCACGAGGAAAAAGCTTTCTGCTGATGTATAGGATGGGTTTTTCCACTCCCACCCCCGTGTCCTGAAACAAAACCGCCCCGATGCCAAAGTCCGAGGCGTCAGTATGCAGGATGAAGGGTTTATTAAAATCCGGGGATGTCAACACTGGACTCGTCGTGATGGCCTTCTTCAGGGTTTGGAAGGCGTTCCACATGGCAGGGGTGGGGCTATGGTAGTCCACCCTTTTGTGCTGTTTCTTCAATGTGTCCGTCAAGGGGGCCGCCACGTCCGAAAATGATGGTATAAACCTCCAGTAGTAGCCTACGAGCCCCAAGAAGGCCCTCATGTCTTTGGTGGTTTTGGGAAAAGGGGTGTCAGCGATCGCCCTCACTTTTTCTATTTGCGGCTCAATGGCCCCGTGCCCCAGGAGATAGCCCAGATATTTGACCTTCTGGAACCCGATCCTGGATTTCTTCGAGTTTACGTGGAGTCCGGCGTCCTTGAGCTGTTGGAGTACGATCTTTAGGTGTTGTAAGTGTTCTTCCCAGGACGGGCTAAAAATGATGATATCATCAAGGTAGGCCGAGCTGTATCGCTGATGCCCCTTCAATACCCGATTCATCAACCTTTGGAAGGTGGCCGGGGCACCATGTAGGCCAAAGGGCAGGACATTGAATTCAAAGAGGCCATCCGGCGTGGCGAAGGCTGTCTTTTTTCGGTCCTCCTCCCGTAATGGCACCTGCCAATACCCTTTGGTCAGGTCTAGGGTACTTATGTACTTGGCCTCCCCTAGCTTTTCGATGAGTTCATCGATCCGAGGGATCGGATACGAGTCGAAGGAGGACACCGCATTCAAGGCCCGGAAGTCCATACAGAAACGGCTACTGCCGTCTGGTTTTGGCACCATTACTATGGGCGAGGACCACTCACTCCGGGATGGTCTGATGACGCCCATTTTCATCATCTCGTCGACTTCTCTCCCTATGGCGTCCCTCTTGGCGGCTGGTATCCGGTATGGCCGTTGTTTGACTGTAGTCCCGACGGGTGTCTCTGTCCGGTGTTCTGCCAGCGAGGTCATCCCGGGACGGTCCGAAAAGATGGGAGCAAAGGGGCGTAGGGTGTCTTGTAACCCCTCCTGCTCGTACAAAAACAGTTAGTCGTTAACCACCAGATCCCCCAATGTGGTTTCCGTGGGTGTTACTGCGGGGGTCGCCAGGTGGGCCGCCACCGATTTCGGTCCCAGCCATTTCTTTAAGAGATTAATGTGGAAAATCTGGGTTTTCCTTCCTGTGAGACGCAGGCAATAGGTGGTCTTCCCGATGGTCTCGATGACTTCATAGGGACCCTGCCATTCGTTCCGGAACTTCTTCGCCGTCGAGGGCAGCAGTACCAGGGCCCAGTCGCCCACCAGAAGCGTTCTCCATCTTTTCCCTTTGGTATACTGGACCTGTTGACGGTTTTGGCTGTTCTCGAGGTTGGTAAAAGCGAGTTCCCTGATTTTTCCCAGTTTGTTCTTCAGGTTCGTGCTGTATTCTAACAGGGTTCGTGTTTCCCCCGTCTGTTCCGTCTCCCAAACTTCTTTCGTCATATCCAGGAGACTCCTGGGTTGTCTTCCATATAACATCTCAAACGCTGAACACCCCAGACTGCTTTGTCTCTGTCCGCGTATGACGTAGAGGGCCAGAGGCAACAGAGCGTCCCAATCAGTGTTGTTCACGGCCAACATTCTCTTCAATACTGCTTTTAGGGTTCCGTTATAGCGCTCTACCAGACCATCTGTCTGTGGATGGTACACCGAGGTCTTGATCTGGTGCAGTCCTAGCAGCTGGCATACCTCCTTCATCACTGTAGACATGAATGGGGTCCCCTGGTCCGTAAGGATTTCCTTGGGAAAACCCACCCGCGAGAACAACTCCATGAATTTCTCAGCTATGTTGCGAGAGGTGGGTGTCTTCAAGGGAAACGCCTCCGGGAAACGAGTGGCGTAGTCCACTATAACCAGTGCATATTTGTGTCCTCTTTTGGTCGGAGGCAACGGACCGATCAGGTCCATTCCTACCCTTTCGAAAGGGGTTCCTATGATCGGCAGGGGTTGCAGGGGAACCGCTGGAGGTCTCTGAGTATTTTTCCTCTGACAAAGATCACACGTCTGGCAGTGTACTTTGATATCGTGATATATCCCCGGCCAATAAAAGTTCCGGAGCACGTTTTGGGTTGTTTTTTCGCTCCCGATATGCCCTGCTAGCAGGTGGGTGTGGGCATAAAACATGATCTGCTCGCGGAAACAAGACGGCACCAGCAGCTGCATGGGGTCTTCCTGCTTGGCTTGACGGTAGAGGAGGTCATACTTGATCAAAAAGCGCGGATACGTCTCAGATGTGGTGGGTGTCTCACTATGGGCCTGCTCCCAGGCATTGAACAGCGAGGTGTCGTTGGCCTGGGCAAAGCGGAAACTCCTATCCCCCTCCCAGGGTCCTGCAGCCAGCAGGGCGGGGACGGCCACTTTGTCTCTACCTTCCCTTTGCATACGGTCTTTGAAGAGGTCCAGAAAATGGGGATTGTCAGTACCCAGGATCAGTAGTTCGGGAAGCGTGTTCATAACCCCCACCTTCACAACCATCGTGTCTTTCCCTTCTACTTCAAGGGGGAGAAAAGCCACTGGGTAGTCCTTCACGTCTCCGTGCACACATTTTATAAATACTGCAGCCCCCGGCATTACCTGAAGGGGCTTCACTAAGCAACCCCGGATCACCGACTGCTTACACCCCGAGTCTAGGAGAGCCCTCACAACCATCCCGTTGACAGTAACACTCACGTGGTATGCTCCTCCCAGCTCCGCCGAATACATGACGGTCTTGGGCAAGTAGTGGATGTCCATGGGTTCTTCCGGAGCCCGTTTCTGTGGACATAGACGGGCTATGTGCCCCCACATTCCACAATCAAAACACTGCGGACCCCGGAAGGGAGGTTGTTCTGGAGCTGACGGTCTGGGATGAGGTAGGGGAAGCCCTGGGGGAGCTCTCATCCGTCGCTCTGGCCTAGGAGGAGGCTTGGATGGTTTTTCCGGCTCGACGTTGTGGAGTCTGGGCTGCGCCCGGGCGTAGGTGAAGCCATATCCATGGCCTGGGCGGTGGAGAGGTTTGAGTGCTGCCGAAGCCATCGTTGTGTTCGGTAGGGGAGGGCTTCGAGGTATTGCTCCAGGTATATCCTGTCCATGATTTGTTCCTTGGTGCTGGTTGCTGGGGTTAGCCATTTGTCTGCTGCAGTTTTCAGTCGGAAGAACAAGGTTTTAGGGTTGTCGCCTGCCTGCCCCCTTTCCTTGCGGAAGCTCACTCGATAAGCTTCCGCGTCCAGGCCCAGATGGTCCAGTATAATGGTTTTGATCTGTCCATAAGGGGTCTGGCCGTTTCCGTTGGCCACCTGATAGGCCGCCTGGGCCTCCCCGCACAGCAATGGGGCCAAAAAGAACGGCCATTTCTCCACTGGCCACCCACACGCCAAGGCGACCCTCTCAAAATTGGTTAGGAACGCATCCGGATCCTCGCCGGCTACGTACTTCTGCAGTGCGATGCCAGGTGGTGTTGGAGAGGGGCGGCTTTCTCGTACGTGAAGACTGGCAGGGTCGCCAGTAACCCGCATCCCCTCCAGCTGTGAGACTACAGTATTGCGAAAGGTGTCCCGGTCTAGTTGGGCGGCGATGAGTTGTTGTTCCACCGCCCAGGCTAACTGTTCTTGTCCTTTCACCAGCGCCTGTATCATTTCATCCATCTTTGTGTCCTGGATGGGTTCCGCTACTGTGCCCGCATTCTCCACCACTTGTGGGGTTTCGGGATGGTTCTCAAAGAGATTGACCGACACAGGGGCTCTGGGTAATGTGGCTTTTATTGATTTGCACAGTCTGCGTTTCTGAACAGGCACTCGGTAGAACGGGAGGGGTGTGTCCGTTTCTTCCGTCGTGATGATTCCGGCTCCCGGTCTCCTTTCCCACTGCCTCCTGGGGGTTTTAGGCCGTCTCTCCGCCGTCTCGACGTCCGCCCGATACCGGCAAAGAAAAGAAAAGTGTCTCAGTTAGGCTGTCCTTGTTCTAGGACACAGTGCAGGGAAAAAGGGGTGAGGAGGTCACACGTGCACTTCTGTCCCCTCGCCGAGTGTATGGGTTCAGTGAGGGGGGGGGGTTTTAGTGCTATGGAGGGGCGCGTGTGAGTGCTCTCAGGGTGGCTTGCTCCGTCTAGTGCCCGCCCACCCGCTGAACCTGGACCGTACCTGGTCAAGCCACACTTCGCGGGAAGTGTGGCTGGGCGGTGCGTTTTCCCGTTGGCCTCCCGGCTTGATGGTGTAGCTGCAGTCTCGGTCTCCCGGTGTCTCTGGCCTCGGCGCCTCCGCCCTTGGATCCTCCGTCCTCCGCTCCTCCTGCTGGTACTCCTCCTCCGACCTCCGCTCTCCCTGCTCGACCTCTCTCTCCGCCCTCCGATCTTCCTGCTGAATCTCCTCGTCCGACCTCCGTTCTTCCTGCTCACACGATATCCACTCTCCTTCGCTCCCACTCCACTCTCGCCACCAGTCTCCTCCGCCTCCTCCGGGTGTCTCGCACACCTGAGTCGTTTCTGGGACGGGTTTTACCTCGGTGTAGGGGGTGTGTCCCAGGACTGGTTCCGCCCACTTAAAGGTGCAGGGCCGTAGGGTGGTTTCCCCGGGCCGGCCAGCGATGATGTCAGGGGTTTTCCACGCCTCAGTATGCTGCAGAAAGAGAGTAGACACATTACTAGGTAAGCCAGGGGGCCCGGCATCCGGGTCCCCGTCGTCACAATAACAAAAAAAGCTATAAAAAAACAAGCATTACAACAGGCAGGAAGAGGTTGCCAGGATTGCAAGGACAAAAAACAAACTAGAGGAAATGTTTTTGATAATTCTTTTTTTAAAAGAGTCATTCAGTTGTACACAATGTCTTCTTTAAACTCCACTACATAGCACTCTACAACACAAAATACCATTCCAAATACTTACACGCCATTACATACAGTCTCACACCACATAATTCCAAAACACTTAAAAATACATAATTACGATCGACAAAATACAACTGCACACAATACCACATAATTCCACTACACCAATCCAGCCCACAGTTTCACACCACACAATCCCACAACTAACAAATACAACCCAACCCACATAATTGGTACACACCACATACATCCACTCCAATCCCTAACACATAAGTAAGAGACGTTTACATTTCAATGCCAATAGCTCCAACTCTTACCTTTTTTGTTTAAACTCATAGATCTGATGCTGAGCTCCTGCCTATTTGTTCTTTTCAGTCACCAAAAATGCAAAGCTATAAACAAAGTTCCATGCCATACAATTCAGCTCCACACATTTCCAACCCACACAACATAAGTTAACACCAAATCACATAATACAACTCAACAACACAATGACACGAAACCACATAAATTCAATCCACACCATATAATTCTACATGGTGCCGCAAAATTCAACTGCACACCACATAATTAAATTGTACAAGTTAACACTCCACACAATCCCACTACACATAATTCCAATACACTGAATGCCACAAGATTGCTACCCATATATTTCCACAGCACACCATGCCATATAATGCCAGTACACAAATCCACTCCACTCCACACAACTAAACTCCACACAATTACACAACTAACTAATCCAATCACATAGTTCCACTACACACCACATTCATACACTCCATAACACATAAGTAAAATACATTGCCATTTACAATGGCAATAGCTTCAACACAAACAAATGTGAGACTGATTGCATTTCCAATGCTTGTTATACCTTCAGACCATCACAGCTGTTTGAACATATTGAAAAAAACAAGAAACAAGGTGTTTCTCCATGTCCCTGACCCCCCTCAAAAACCTATGGACCCCAAAGCAGCAGAAGAAAAATGCGTCAATCTAGCTACCTTCTTTGACGAAAAAATTAAAAAAATACTGGTTTCTCTCCCTGCTGCTAAACCTGACACCTCTGGGAACACTAAGGATCTACAACCCCCACAGAGGAATTCCCCCGCGAAACCCGATACACCCCAGCTAGCGCTACTTGGCCCGGTTTCCATAGAGGAAGTCGCAGTATCCTTTACGTCAATCAAGAGTGGCGCCCCCAGCGACCGAGTACCCATAAGATTTCTCAAAGACATCGCCCATACCATTGTGCCCCCGCTGACCGCCCTTATTAACACCTCTTTAGCCCAAGGCGAAGTCCCTATGAGTTGGAAGGAGGCGGTCGTGAAAGGGCTTCTTAAGAAACCATCACTAGACCCAGAGAACCTCTCTAACTATAGACCTATCTCTCTCCTCCTGTGGTAAATAAATAATTAATTACCGGTACTATTTTTGAATACAGTGAATAAAACAGATAGCTCAATAAATAAGAGACATGATTCGAGGTATCTGAGTCTAACAGGCTTTAATCAGGCATAAGGGAAGGGACAGGAACGGGATAGCCTGCACGGAAATAGAATGGATGGCAGCTGCAATGCCTCATCGACAGTGCAGCATATATATAGTATAATACATTACATTACATTGCATACAATAGGCGTAGCAGTAGGCGTAACTCGTAGCAGTCGCGAAAGATAAGAACAAATGGGTGTAACAAGAAGGCGTGTACAGGGCGTATACATAGACATGTGGTGTAGATGTCATAGAAGTGTCATAACTGGGGTGGAAACATGGAGGGGGCTACCTGAGCAGCTGGGACCTTTAACCTAGTGGTGCGCGCAAACGGGCAATGACATGTTACCAGGAAGAACTGGGGGCTATGACTTCTGTGCTAGAAGAGGAGACTAAAGTCTGCGGTGTCAGGACGACATGTACCTATAGCATATCTGGTATCTGGTGTTTGGAGTACATGTTGATAGGATCCAAAAGTTATCAGGGCAAAAGCTACTCGACACTAAAGCTGGGGCATGCATTATTCTACATGTATTGCGTGTGCTAGGAATATTCTATGAATATCAATACAGTATTTCTCTTACATGGAGACAGAAAGACTAGACCATCGCTGGAACTGTGATGCAGTTCAGTAGCTTAGGAATGCAGAGAAGGAGGGCTGGACTGATAACTAGAAGCATAACATACTCTTGGCAGACAGGCAGGCAGAGCCAGGCCGAGCCGGGCACTGCAAGGCAGGAAATAAGTGAAGGGTCAGGGATGCAGGTGGGGGCTGCATCGCTCCTCGGAGAGGGTTCAGGAGACTGGAGCTGAATCTGATGTCCGGGCCCTTTTGAGGCCTAGGAACGGGGACAATTCAATGAATTAACGTGCACACTGTAAAACGTGGCAACATAGACCTAATACTCGTTGCTTTCACGAGAACTGGAAACTGGCATACTAGAGTTGGACACAACTATAATTGCGTCTTTAATCGATCATAAGGAGATATATGCATATCGATCATGCACATATAACATAGGGTGGGGAACACGTAGGCACATATAACATGGCAAAATTTACTTTTCCACATTCCCTCCTTGTGCCCTACGTTTCCATCAGGAAACATCAATATTCGTGATACCATCTATCTGTTCATATAGCATCATTTGCTCGTCTCGAATTGTTTTGGAATGGGATTTAGGACTAGGAATACAAGAGGTAGCACACATGCCGCAAATCGCAGGACCACATTGTAAACAGAGGCAGCAACTGAATATGATCATTACTGCTATACCTAGGAATGACAATACTTTCCATCCCCAGGCAGATATGATACTCCAGAGCCAACCGGACCACGTCCAGGTGCCTGGATTCTGGTGTAACTGATGGGCAATTTTATGAAGTCTGGTTATAGCTGAATAAACAGACGGCGCGTTATTAGGAATGAAAATGCAGCAACTAGATCCGATGACTCTACAAGCTCCTCCTCTATCGGCCAGTATGACGTCAAGAACGAGACGATTTTGGAGCACAACAAAACGCATAGCAGATTGCTCTTCGGTTAAGTTACCTAGAGCGGAAGTAGTCTCATTCACTACTGCTTCAAGGGTTCTGGTTAGCCTACGTATTAACTTACTATTCTGGACAGGGCCTATAAAGAAAAAGAAACCTTTATTGAAGTCTTGATATTGTTCTAGAGCAGTTTCAGTTTGATCGACAATTGGGGACTCAGTCTCCCTTCTATGTCTAACGTGTACTAGATGTGTGTTTCTGTGATAATCGGATGGGGCTAGGAAAACTGGTGGCAGTAGGAAGGCAATGTAACATGTTCCATCCCAATCGAGGGGCAGACGAACATATGCGGTCTGGCCACATACAAAATAAGAATGACGAAAGGCTTTGAAAATAGATTTCCCACTGTCACTATACTCGACAATAGTAGTACAATCACTATGTCCTACATGTGCGGAACCATTCTTTCTGACACATAATTCGCCTTTGACTGGTAGTACTGAAATAGCAGGTAAATCTGGAGTAGTATCGGACTGAACATTCAGGACCATGAAATTCGAGGAATAATTACCTAAATCATACACTTCATTTTCTAGATCTAACCCTGCTCTATGGGAAAGACCTTGCTTGTCTGGGAAACGTGTTCGATTCAGAAGGGACATATCAGTTGAGGATGACGTTAACGTGGACCATGCTCCACACGAACCATTATGTGAAAACGGATAGGGAAAGAGTGGCAGAACTCCCTTCGGTGTCTGGAAAGGGGGGAGTCGACCACACACCCAACAATTAGTGGCATTGCTGGTCTGGTGTGAATAATGCAACATTCGGATAAAAGTGTTGTTACGCATGGCAAGACGATAGGATAACTCGTGAGGAGGCAGATCACTAAATGTGTGCTCTACGGTAACATTAGAAAACATATGTATATGTGAAATAGGAAAACATAAATGCAACGCATAACTTATGCATGTAACCATAAGACTCAAGAATAATAAAAAGAATAGAACGATAATACATCTTTTAGAGTTTTGACTAACTCTCTCACTGTGTGGGTCTGTCTCATACATGTCAGGAACCTGTCTAACCGTTTCACCCGAGAGGGACTTAGACAATTAAACTGGCTGACTTATTTTACTAGACCGGAGTTTTGCTTTATACTCCTGCTGCGGAGTTTTCTCTAACAGGGGAAGTTTGAATTCAGAGTCTGTCTTTCGGCAGTCCTTAAGAATAGGGCAGTCTTTGATAAATGTCTTTTGTCGCAATCCATGGAATTTCTTGATATGGCTGGTATGCACCCAGCCTTTACGTCCCTCGAGCTTGACGGCGGTCCTTGTTGTTAATAACACCAGCTGGGGCTCCTTCCAACGGGGCTCCAGCGGACTTGAACGATCAAAATTGCGCACCAGGACGAAATCCCCCGGAACGACTTCATGCGGTTTCACCTCAGTGTTGTCTGGGAAAGCAGCGGCAACCTGTGAACGACAAGAGTGTAGGGCAGACATCAAGGAAGCTAGGTAATCTGTCAGCATATTACTGGAAACGTCTGTAATCTTTCGGGGCATAGGTGTACCCCACATATTTGGAGGGCGGCCGAATACGACCTCGTACGGGGACAGACCTGATCTGGAATGTGCAACCATTCTCATATAAAAAAGAGCAACTGGCAGGGCTACTAACCAATCTACACCTTTTTCTGTACACACTTTAGCAATGCGGATTTTCAAAGTCTGGTTATGTCTCTCCACGAGACCGGCTGCTTCAGGATGGCGTACACAATGGAACTTCCACTGGTACCCTAATAGAAGGGAAACTTGTTTCATGAGCTCGGATGAGAATGGCTGGCCGTTATCTGAATACACGACCCTAGGTAATCCATAGCGGGGAAAATACTCATGAACCAACTGCCTGGCAGTGGTCGCAGCTGTGTAATCTGGAACTGGATATGCTTCTGTCCACCTGGACAAAGCGCATACAACTACGAGGACATACTTGAAACCTCGACATCGCTCCATCTGAATATAATCCATTTGGAGGACTTCAAAAGGGTGGTCAGGAGGTTGGAATCCACCTTGTTCCACCGGGACACTTTTACCTGGATTGAACTGACAACATATCATACAGGTACGTACTTTCTGTTTGGCTGCTGCTCGTAAATGCTTGTTGAACCAAAGGTTCTGAATACTGTCTAACATAGCTTTTTCTCCTAAATGTGCTGGACTATGTGCGGTGTTAATAATGACTTGAACCATAGAGTCGGGGAGAAACCATGTGGCTTTTCCCTTCGTCAACCATCCTTGATCTGTCTGGACCCCTCCTTGTTCGGACCATTTCTTGATTTCATCGGGAGTAGCATGTAACTGTATATCTATGACATCTTTGGTAGGGTCCTTAACTGTCATACAAGTAGTCTGTTCTGGAATGTGTGTCTGTGTCGTGTTGACTGGAATATCTGGAGTCTGAGCTGTGAGCTTGGCTGTGCGATCTGCTAGATCGTTACCTTGGGAAATGATATCAGTGACTTTCGTATGTGCCTTGCACTTCATGATAGCGATAGCTGTCGGTAAATGTATTGCATCTAACAGAGCTTGAATGAGGAGACCATGCTGAATCTTGGTTCCATGAGAAGTCATGAAACCTCGTTCCTGCCAGAGCACTCCAAAGTCGTGTACGACTCCGAATGCGTAACGTGAATCTGTGTATATATTTACTTTCAGGTTCTTGGCACGTATGCAGGCTTGGGTCAGAGCGACGAGCTCTGCTGCTTGAGCAGACAGGGTGTCAATACGATGTGTTTCTATAACTTCGGTGTCAGTAGTCACTGCATACGCGGCTACTAGTTCTCCTGTACTTGTTCTCATACATGAACCATCCACATAAAGTGTCAGGTCTGGATCAGGTAATGCAATATCTGTCAGGTCTTGTCTTGGTTTTGTCATGGTATTAACAATTTCCACACAGTCATGTGTGGCAGTATTTGAAGTAACTGACGGTAACAGTGTAGCTGGATTTAGAATGTTGCAGCGTCTGATTTCTATGTGTGGCTGAAACAATGTCAGTTCATAACCTGTTAAACGTGCAATTGTCAAGTGCTGAGTCTGTGTTTGGTTTAAAAGAACTTCCACAGAGTGTGGAACTTGTACTGTCAGGGGGTGTCCTAACACTATGTAATCACTTTGTCTGATAGCTAGCGCTGTGGCTGCAACTGACTTGAGGCACGCAGGCAGAGCCTGGGCCACTGGATCTAATGTGCTCGAAAAATAAGCACAGGGCTTGTATTGTCCTGCTTGATCTTGTGTGAGAACAGATAATGCAGTACCATCACGTTCTGTGACAAAAAGTGTAAAAGGCTTATTGTAGTTCGGTGTTGCTAGAACAGGTGCTTGACATAAGGCTTTCTTTAACTTATTAAAAACAAGTGTATGTTCCTGGGTCCAAGGGAGGACAGTCGATGTGGCTGCCTCCTGTGTCGTTAACTGTATCAGTGGCTTGGCTAGAAATGCGTACTGAGGAATCCATTGTCTGCAGTAAGAAGTGAGGCCGATAAAAGCTCGTACCTCCTTCTGTGTCTTGGGCTGTGGAAGACGTGCTATTAACTGGATACGGTCAGGTGTCAACTGCCTACCCCTCTTGGACAGTAAGTGTCCCAAGTAGACCACTTGCTGGACACAGAATTGCAATTTGGAAGGGGACACCTTGTGCCCCATCTCGGCCAGAAAATACAGAACTGTAAGTGACGCACGCTCGCAGTCACGTTCAGAACGGGCTGTGATCAATAGATCATCGACATACTGGAGCAGGGCAGTGTCAGTTGGCATGTGAATATTGTCTAGTTGTCTCTTAAGTGCTTGACTATAGATACTAGGACTTTCTGTGAAACCTTGAGGTGCTCGTGTGAATTTATAGCTTCTTCCATTTAAACAGAATCCGAAAAGGAACTGGCTGTCTGGATGAATGGGGACACTGAAAAATGCGTTCTTGAGATCGATAACAGTGAAGAACGTAGCTTCGGAATCAATGGCTGTCAAGAGGGATGAAATATCTGGGACTACTGGGTACTGGGGTATGATACATTTATTAAATTCTCGAAGGTCAATCACTAATCGATAAACTGGAGGTGCATTTGGATCAGTACGTTTCAGGACTGGAATGATAGGAGAATTACATACATTGGAGTCAGTTTCTACAACCACTCCTTGAGCAATAAGCTCGTCGATAATTTTGGATAAGGCTGCTACAGCCTCAGGTGGCAATTTGTACTGTCTGATTCGTGGTAAAACAACACCTTGCTTCAGAGTCACACGATGGGGTGTGATATGCATACAACCTACATCAGTTGGACCTTGCGCCCATAAATGCTGTGGTACATTCAATAATCTTGGATCAAAATCACGTAATACATAATGACCTTTAAAATCACGCAAGAACAGGCGGACCCCTTCTGGGGAGCAGCATATGACTGCTCCTAATTCTTTTAATGTCTTAATGCCTGGACAAGACTTTGTAAGTAACAAATCTGTAGTTCGGGACAATGGACCAACTTCTAGAGTAACTGGTTTCGATATTTCATTAACAATAGGCTTTCCTGAAAATCCAAGGGAAACATTTCTAGAGCCTGAGAGTGGAGCCCCTGGAACCTCGTCATGACTGATGGTAGTCCTACTTGCCCCTGTATCAATCAGAAACTTTCTGTCTTTCCCAAATACTTGACTGTGTACATAGGGACCCTCTTGATCTACAGGAATCTCGATGAGAGGCAAGCCTACCTCCCTCTCTAGGCTGTTTCATGAATATGGCTGATAATCTGGATACTCTGTCTGTGCATACTGGTACATTTGCTGTGTAACATGCTGTGTTGCAGCTATAGGCTGCGGTGCTGTAACTGACTGTTGTGCATTCTGTGCTGGCTGGGAAGTCTGTGAAACTTGTTCTTGTCTAGGCGGACGTGGTCTTTCTTTAGTTTTACCAGTAGCTATGTTGTGTTTCAGAACTGCACATTCGTTTATAAAATGACCTGGCTGTTTACAGTAATTGCAGGTCCCTTTAACGGGAACTGTAGAATGACTGGCTTGATTCGGACCCCTCTTCTGACTGTCTTGTGGAACAGATTGTGCAACTAATACTTTCATTTTCGTGTCTTTCATACGTCTCCTTTCGTGTTCCTGCTCTTCCCTGATTCTGTTCTGGTGATACTGGAGCATTTGAAGCATCTGTGACGGAGTATTAGCTTGCCAGGTACTTTCGACTTTCAGGACTCGATTTTTAACTTGTGGACTTGAATTCTCGACTAGTTTGGTAACAAAAAGATGGGGGTACGATTCACTACTTGTTTTCAGACCACTGTTAATAATAAAACATTTTTCAAATCTAGAATAAAAATCACTAGTGTCTTCGTCTTGCTTCTGTTTACAGGCTGAGATAGCATCCCAGTCCTCCTTTTTCGTGGCTAGTAATCTTGGCAAAACTTGTATCAATAACTCGGGCAATTCTTTAGCTTTCTCCCCAAGACCGGTACCTGGTACTCGTGAATTATCTTCAGCTTCTAGAGCTGTCCAATCTATCTTTTTCTCTCCCACCTCCCATTCTTTTTCTTTGAGTTTTTCATATATGCCCGCAGGCAACAGGACCTTTAACATTTTAATGATATCAGGATACGTGTATTCTCCCATACGGAGCATGTCTTTTAGTTCACGGTGGAACCCTGCTGGATCTTTATCATGACAGGGAATTAACTTTTTCATCTCTAAGAGTTCCATCTTTGTGATAGGGGTGTAAACAAATACTCGTTCTAGATCACCACCCGCTGTCCTAACTGGGTGTACTTCTCGTAACGGATTCTGTCTGTCTATGTAGAATGGCTTACTTTCTGGGGGTGAGACATGAACAAAATGTGGATTCAGAAACATTCGGTATTTGTGGCGCTGTTCTAGAATGACACTAATTAAATCGGTACCTAGACCTTCCATCTGTACTGGAGTAACTCGTTCAATATATCATGTAGTGGACCTGGATCAGAATGCTGTTCCTCATACAGCGTAATGAGGTGCTGGATCATATACATACCCACCAGACGTTGCTCGGCTGGGGGCAGTTTCAGAAACATTTTTGCCACTATTTCGTCTGGAAAAGTGGTAGAATCAGTAGTCCACCGGACTGCTGATCGGGCTAGTTCTTGTTCATGCATTGTACTGAGCTCACTATAACCTATTCGTGATTTCCGAATGTGATCGGTAGCTTGGAATACTTGCTCAAGAGAACACTGTTCTGGTGCTGGAGGAGGAAAAACTTTCTTGTGATCTAGGCGTGAATGTCGGTCGGAAAGTCTAGTTCTACCTACATACGCTATTCTGGAGGGATTCTCGTCGTCTACCTCTTCCGTAGAAGAGTCGTCTTCTTGCTCGGTTGCTTGTTTTGCTTCTCGTTTCTCGTGTAACTTTATTATTTCCCTACGAATTTTCTTGTACATACTCTCTATACAGTTTTGTGTCTTGTGTTTTCCCTCGGCTATATTGTCACTCCACCTTGTCAGGACTTTCATTTCTTCTTGATCTTCTTCCGGACAATCTTGCTCTCGAATTAAGCAGTTAATTAGAAACTTTAAAAGCATGAGCTGAGTCTCGATTTTTCTTTGAGCCATGGCTTCGTGAACACTTTCTGGATTTGTTCCTGTACGGATAAAACGATATATTCTGTCTAGATGTTACCTCATATCGGGCAGGGTGTCCAAATAGTCGGTCACCCGTCTTAAACGTAATGAATATATGACCATGTTACCATCGCCTGGAACTGGATCATAACGACATTCAGTAAGTGCTCGCTTGATATCTACGTATGTATTCACTTTTGGCGTACGCTGTAACGCTAGTTCATGTAGCGTCATACGTCTGTGTTGAGGCGGGGTACCAGGAGAATCTCCCCCCGCGGCTCCTAAACTAGAATCGTCGGTGTGTACTGTACGTGCTGGTAGAGTGACTGGTAAAACGGGTACATGTACTGTGGGCTGGGCCGGGGGTGCTGTAACGGGTGCTGTAACATGAACTGAACCAACGGAACCAGCAACTGGAGGAGCAGGAATTACATTATTAACGGGAGCAGGCGGAACAGGATTTGCATATTCTGGGACTGTATCGTCCAAATAAGATGAAAGAAAAATATCAGCTGCGGTCGGTTTATGGCGTAGCTTAGTCGGGACCAATGGCGGCGGAAAATTACATGGTGCTTCCGGGGTTGCTTTTGGCAAGCCCTCGGCAAGAAGAGGATACATACCCTTAATAAGGGCATTTCTCTGTCTGTCTGACTGTTCTGCTTTAACTCGTTCACCTACTTCGATTAATTCCCTTTCTTGGGCTCTTTCTGAGGATTCCCTACTTAATTCTGTTTTTCTGATTTCTTTTTCGGTTCTTCTATGAGATTCTTTGCGCCATAACTCGATGGCATCTTTCTGGGACTGTCTGGCTTTCTTTTTCCATAATGCTTCTTCTACTCGCATGATGCACTCGGCATCCCATGTACCTGATATGGGCCATCTATATTTCTCTTCCAACTCCTTGGTATAGTCCACCCATAAGTCTAGATATAATATGGCACCTAAGCCATGCTTATGATACATAAAATGTCCGGGACTGTCCCTAGGCGGGACAGGAACTGCTTCCTCGAGTAACCCTTTTCTGGTCTTTAACTGACGTAACTTGGAAAACAGAGGCATCCTAGACTTGAATCTGAACACAATACAATACACGATAAACACAGTAATGCATAGAAAAACAAATCACTCATACCACGACATTGAAAACACATTAAATAACAAATAAACAACAGAATAACAGTTCGGACGGAATATTACCTGACATACTGAAAACAGAACACATGAATTTCTCGAGAACGAAACTTACTAGAATTACTAGATGCACTGCTAAAACAGTACGAAACATACCGGTCCCATAAAGAGACACGTCAGGACCCGTATCCACCTAGGTGAACACTTCGGACTGGATCTGTGTACCCAAACCCACTGGACCAGAGACAAATTAATTGACCCTGTCTAGATACTACCCCAGCAACGGTACTCACCGGGCAGCAAGAACGGAAGGCCTCGGACTGGACTGGACTGCTACGACGTCAGACTACGAACTTCGGACTTCAGTTACAGGTGGGCCTCTGGATACCTCGGACCTTGTACTCTCGGCTTGGGCTCTGGTCGGGACTCGCCGCGTTCCTCACCGCCTCGTCTGGATGCTGGACCGCAACCTCCGTCTCCTCCGTGGGCCTGAGGGATACTTGAAGCAGAAATATCTGCACGTGCACGGTATGGTTCCGTCACGGCTGCAGAGGGTCAGGGGGCCTGCGTGGCTTCGCCGGCGCGTGGGGAAAGGGCAATTCCCTATTCGGGCGCCATTATGTGGTAAATAAATAATTAATTACCGGTACTATTTTTGAATACAGTGAATAAAACAGATAGCTCAATAAATAAGAGACAGGATTCGAGGTATCTGAGTCTAACAGGCTTTAATCAGGCATAAGGGAAGGGACAGGAACGGGATAGCCTGCACGGAAATAGAATGGATGGCAGCTGCAATGCCTCATCGACAGTGCAGCATATATATAGTATAATACATTACATTACATTGCATACAATAGGCGTAGCAGTAGGCGTAACTCGTAGCAGTCGCGAAAGATAAGAACAAATGGGTGTAACAAGAAGGCGTGTACAGGGCGTATACATAGACATGTGGTGTAGACGTCACAGAAGTGTCATAACTGGGGTGGAAACATGGAGGGGGCTACCTGAGCAGCTGGGACCTTTAACCTAGTGGTGCGCGCAAACGGGCAATGACGTGTTACCAGGAAGAACTGGGGGCTATGACTTCTGTGCTAGAAGAGGAGACTAAAGTCTGTGGTGTCAGGACGACATGTACCTATAGCATATCTGGTATCTGGTGTTTGGAGTACATGTTGATAGGATCCAAAAGTTATCAGGGCAAAAGCTACTCGACACTAAAGCTGGGGCATGCATTATTCTACATGTATTGCGTGTGCTAGGAATATTCTATGAATATCAATACAGTATTTCTCTTACATGGAGACAGAAAGACTAGACCATCGCTGGAACTGTGATGCAGTTCAGTAGCTTAGGAATGCAGAGAAGGAGGGCTGGACTGATAACTAGAAGCATAACATACTCTTGGCAGACAGGCAGGCAGAGCCAGGCCGAGCCGGGCACTGCAAGGCAGGAAATAAGTGAAGGGTCAGGGATGCAGGTGGGGGCTGCATCGCTCCTCGGAGAGGGTTCAGGAGACTGGAGCTGAATCTGATGTCCGGGCCCTTTTGAGGCCTAGGAACGGGGACAATTCAAGGAATTAACGTGCACACTGTAAAACGTGGCAACATAGGCCTAATACTCGTTGCTTTCACGAGAACTGGAAACTGGCATACTAGAGTTGGACACAACTATAATTGCGTCTTTAATCGATCATAAGGAGATATATGCATATCGATCATGCACATATAACATAGGGTGGGGAACACGTAGGCACATATAACATGGCAAAATTTACTTTTCCACACTCCCCTGGATAGGCAAGGTCGCAGAGAAACTTGTAAATAAAAAGCTGTCTCATTTCCTGGAATCCAACCGTCTCCTCAAGAACTCTCAGATGGGTTTTCGACCAGGCCAGGGCACTGACACCGCACTCCTCGCGGCAGTGGAGAAGACCAGAGAAATTCTCGATTCAGGAGGATCAGTGGCAGTGGTCCTCCTGGATCTGAGCGCGGCCTTCGACACTGTCAGCCACCAGGTCCTAACCCAACGCCTAGAAAACATCGGAGTGAAAGACACAGCACTGAAATGGCTCGCGTCCTTTCTTCACCAACGCTCTTTCCAAGTCTGGGAAGGTGAAAGCCGCTCCTCCTCCATCCCTCTCCGGTGTGGTGTGCCACAGGGCTCTTCATTAAGCCACACGTTGTTTAACGTGTATATGGCCCCACTGGAGGAGTTGGTCTCCCCTTTTGGAGTCACCATCGTCAGTTATGCTGACGACACTCAGCTGGTGGTAACTCTATCTCACCCCAAGCTAGAGCCTTCCAATCTCCATGACTGCCTCTCCAATATCCATCAATGGATGAGCGACTCCGACCTGAAATTAAATGGGTCAAAAACGGAGATTCTTCTCCTACGGCATAAAACACAGAATCTTCCACCAAACATCTGGCCCATCTGTATGAGTGAACCCCCTGCCCCTAAGATGGAAGTTAAGAGTTTGGGAGTATGGTTAGAGAAAGATCTCACCTTTAGAACGCAGGCAAGGAAAACGGCGGGCACTTGCTACGGCCTACTTAGATCATGCAGAAAGGTGCTTTCCCTACTCCCTTTCCAGTCCCGACTACTACTGATCCAAGGTCTAGTTGTGTCCAGGCTGGACTACAGCAACGCCATTTACTTAGGAGCCCCGGAAGCCACTCTCCAAATATTACAGAAAACCCAGAATGCCGCTGCCCGGCTGCTCACGAATACCCCAGCCAGAACTTCAGCCAAACCCGCATTGAAAAAACTACACTGGTTACCGATCAGGGAAAGAGTCATATTCAAGGCCCTGTGCCTGGCTCACAAAGTACTACACAACGTAGGTCCACCAATCCTAAGCAACTGGATCACACCCTACAAACCTACCAGAGCGCTTCGATCGGACCATGAAAACCTTATTGTGGTCCCCAGGGTGAAAAAGGCCCGCACAGGAGGCCGCCGCTTCTCGGTCCACACAGCGCAACAATGGAACGCGCTCCCCTTGAAACTCAGATCAGAACCCAACCTCCTGCGCTTCAGGAAATCTCTTAAAACCCTCCTTTTCCCTTAATTCACCCTCTCTCCCGCACTTCCATCCTTCAGGACCACGAGGTTCAGCGCTGGGATACCCGTTGGGTGACTACGCGCTCTATAAAAACCTAAAATAAAAAAATAATAATAATAAATTGCATGGAATAGTCCTTTGTCTCCATACATGCACAAGAAGGTTCAGGGTAAAAGGGATGCATGGTGCCTGTTCTGGAGCAAAACAAGAAGGGGACGGTGGTCGTGGTGTTTGTCAAGATGGAGGACCTTGAGACTCTACTTAAGAAAACTTTGACACTTGAGGCAACATGAGCAAGAGCTTGTTTTGATCTGTTACTCTATGTTTACTTGGACTAGGTGAAATGTTTTGTATGCCAGTAAACTCTAGCAAAATGTCTTCCATTTAGTTCTACAATTGTGACACAAAATGCGTGAGATTACACAATAATGACACGTCATGTAATTGAGACGTTGTACAGGTACAAAATCATATTGCAGGTGCTTGGGAAGAATCCAAACAAATTGAACACAAGCAGCAGTTGTTTCCATCCTATGCGATTTTGTGCTCTTTTCAGAGTGACTTGAGCCCTTGCACCAAAAATGGATGTGTGGAGACACTTTACAATGACCTTTGGCTGTGTGCAGTAGAGGGTTGGCAGGCAACTCCCTGTGCTTTAATCAATCAATCAATCAGGATTTATAAAGCACAGCTAATTACCCGATAGGGTATCCAAGCACTTGCAGCCCAGGAGGCTTATTCGCACAGCCAGGTCTTGAGGGACATTTGGAATTACGGAAGTGAAGTGATGGTCAGTAGGTGCATGGGGGAAGCTGTTCTTGGTGTTTGCTGCCATGTGGTAGCAGGTGCAGCCTCTACATCTGCTTCAGTAGATGCGGGAGTATGAGCAAGTGAAAGGGAGGCGGAGTGTAGTCTTCTCGATGGTTGGTGGCAGGTCAGGCGGTGGTTAATGTAGGCGGGTCCTTGGTTGAGGCTGAGAACCTACAGAAGTTGTGTGTGATAATGACAGTGCTGCATGTTCTATTGACCTAGCTATGAGAGTACATAGATCCACATGTGGTTTAGCAAAGTATTTAAATGAATGCGCCAAAGTGTGGCCATTATAGTGCAGAAGCCGACCAACTGTTCTTGAGGCACCCTGTTGGGAACATTTATGAATTTACCCTGACATGCATCTACACAGGATGTGGACTTTCAAAAATGTTAACCATGTGTGCTTACTATACTAATAGCGCAGTCACCGTCATGAGTGGGAAGTTGTGACGGAGGAACCCGTCCTCAGAGGTCTAAATCAGGCCCTTACTCACTTGTTTGATTCCCAAAATCTACCAGTAGGTTAAGGCTGGAAGCTGTAGTTCTGAACCGCCTCAAGAGGCTAGAACATTTATCCTGAATTCCATCTAAACCAGCTAGCAGAGTGTCAAAATGCTCAGAGTGAGATAAGCCTAGTTTTCTTTCCCGCTGATGTGCCCCCTCCTTGGGCAACCTTCTGCACCTTGTCCTGTTCTCCAGGAGTTTAAGTGTCCATTTGTTCCAATAGCCAGGAAAGTCCTCTCATCACACCTGGGACCATTAGGTCCTCGGACTAGGCTTGTAGGCACTAGGTCAGCCCCCCACCATGGTTTCTGCAAGGTGCAGTACTCTGAGGTCATCTTGATGCTCTTAGGGTTAGGAGTCCTTCTGCTGTCCCTGGAGGAGGAATAGAGCAGTGCAACGGTTGACGCTTGGAGAGCTGTTCCAGTGTCTGGGTGCCACTCAAGAGTCCTTGGGTCCTTCCCTCCTGCAGGTTCTTGTTTCGGCAGGTGTTTCTGCTTAGGTCCAAGAATGTTCTGAGGAGGTGGTGGTGAGGTGTCAGACTTATCCCCTCCACTATCCAGTGACAGAAGGATTTCTGCGACTCAGTCTTATCTACTCTCTTGCCCTATTCGAACGTCATTCTAAGCACATCCTCTTTGGTTACCAGAAATAATTCTGTGAACCCTTAAATTCAAGATGG
Source organism: Lissotriton helveticus (assembly GCF_964261635.1). Lineage (NCBI taxonomy): Eukaryota > Metazoa > Chordata > Amphibia > Caudata > Salamandridae > Lissotriton > Lissotriton helveticus. The sequence continues at coordinate 45,497,897 of NC_136059.1, forward strand.
ATAACTCTTTTTTCCAATTGGAAGGTCTCAAGCTCTCTCCTAGCCACTCCCCTGTTCAGAATGAGATGCCCTACCCTCTGTCAAACCCAAATTCAGTTTTCCCTCCTGCTGGGGTTAGAGTCATAAAGTCTGGGATGGCTCTGACAATGAATAGGAGCAGAACCCACCATCAGGATTCGTGTTAAAGGCAGCCATATTGTTTAGACAGCACTCTGCCTTTGTTCTGTGATCTAATGTGAAATATGGTTTATTACTGTTGCTTTAATGTAGAGGACGAATTGAGGCAGTTTAGCAAACGCTGTAGAGGTCGAGAAAAGTAGTTTTATTGACAATTTAAACTTGGACTTTGCAATTAAAGAAGACATTTCAGTGCAGGAAGGACCCCACTGAGGATAGATCGAAATGACAGAAAACCTGCATAGAAGGTAGTTGCATCTCAGCAAAGCCATGCAAAGTATGGAAAAAACTGGCTAAAAAAATCAGATCTATCAACAATTAATTTGCATTACACAAGGGAGTAAGTCATGAAATTTCTCATAACCAAGGCCACAACACTGCCTGGTTTGTGTGTACAGCTTGCAAATCTATCTTTACACTTCCATTTGTGCCACATACATAAGTTATTCTCAAGCCACTACATCATGTTTGGAGCTCACTGTCTGGGCATCATGCAACACAGCAACACTTAACATTAATAAATGACACTGCTACCAACACTCTCTCTAACACCTCACAGTCAGAATTACTAACCAATGGTCAGCCACCTGCTTTGAGATCTCAACATGATGTAGGAAAGTGCCAATTAAATACTGCAGTACTATACAGTATTTGGTTAGATCACATGTGTGCTTGTTTGTTAAATGTCTTCAACCAGATGAATGTTACAGCATCATTAAACAATGAAGCACCTGCCTTGGGGTAATCAGTGTAGAGAGGTTCTGTCAGAGCTGGTCAGGAGTGAGATGTATTGTCAAAGCTAGAATGGATTTGAGTCCTGGCTCTGATCATAACTGAGGGCAGCCAGGTGTGTGAAATCAGAGTCCTGATGCTGGTGAGAATTGAGGTTCACAGTCAGTGCATGTGTAGATCCTGGTGTAGGCGATGACTGAGGTGCATTCTCAGACCATTTGTACACCTGATCACTGCTTGGAATGAAGGTGCATTTAGAAAGTAGTAGCAGATGTGAGTGGAGGCCCTGGCCAGGGCTGAGGTGCCTTGTCAAGGCAGTTTCAATTCTGAGTGGATTTACTCAGGTGAGAGGTGCACCGTCAGAGTAGTATCAGATCATCGTAGTTTTGGGACTGTCCTGAGTACTGGGCCTGGTCAGAACAGAGAAGAACCATCAGAGTGTTGGTTACAATTCTAGTGCAATGTGTGAGAGCCTTTAGATCAGAGCTCTGCTCGGCACTGAGGTGCGCTGACTGAGCTGCGTCAGGCCTGCGTGCTGGTCCTGGTCAGGATTGAGGTGCACAGTCAAGGTTCAGTCAAAGAGTGGACTGTAAGAGGTACTGAAGCTCATCAGACACACTTTGAACTCTGTGGATCATGCTAGTGAACTTGGCCTAAACCTGCCCTGTTCATTTAATGTTCAAGGTTAAGGCAAGGCAATCTTGGGGGACCATGCTGAAGGGCTCAGAATCTGCCTGCTACTACTTTGTGCCTTAGATATTGATGGAGCAAGTAATTTTACTGAGATCTGTGAATTAGTTAGTTAACTGTTAATATCACCAACAACTAACTCAACTAATGGTCCATCGACCAGAGGAAATATTGTTGATTTGTAACAGATTAGTTAAGCATTGAATATTATTACACATTGTTTGTGGCTGCAGGGAATTAACTAATCAGAACTTAGGCAAATTACAAAACTTGACCCCCAGCGGACCTACCAGGGAATGTGGATGACTATTTGGGTAACGTGAATGGGCCCCATTGAGACATTTGGTTTTATGAAGTGTTCATCCCTGGGCTTCGCTAGATCAATATCATTGTGATATGTGTATTTGGAAGGAGAGAGAATGAGTGAACATCTCACCTGCAGAATCTTCTCCAGTTGGCAGTGGTCGTCTACAAGAAGGATGTTGGCTTCACTGTTGCTGGCCACGTAGTGACAGGTGTCTGCTGAACTTGTGGGGTATATTCCTGCAGGAGTACCTCTGCAAACAAAGGAGGAGAGTTTGAAATCCATGTCTTTGTGTTGAGAAGATGCTTAACTGTGTCATGAAGGGATGAAATGCTGCATGATTGATTCCTAAAGACACTTTAACAACCCCCTCACAAGCTTGAACTAAGCAAAGGCCATCACAGCATAACAGAGAGTCTGGGGAAAGGCGTGTTTGCTCTTTCAGCTTGTTATGGCAAGAGGTGCATGCCATCTTCAAGGACTGCAGCAAAGGTGGCAGCAGGTAACTATTCACCAGCAACCTTATGGGTGTGAGTTTCATCCTGACCCACTGCTGCCACACACACTTGTAGCTGTCCTCAAGCTGCATCACCACAAGAACTCCCAGCCACTGAGTATATGTAGGCACAAAGCTCCTTACAGAGGCATCTTCTGAAAGGATACCTCTGGCTAGGCTTGCGGTCCTAATGCTGACTCTTCTAGCATCCACTACACAGACTCTTCCTGCCCTTGCGTATAAGCCCACTAAAGCACTTCAACTACCTATAAATCAAGATCTTCACTAAGTATTTTCTTTATAAAGCACTCTTTTTTACACACAAATATTTTGGTGGTGCCCACCACCATATCACCCTGAAAGCACCTGATCTCAACAAACATTTTGGGGGGTTAGGTATTAGGCAATTAGAGAGGCTGATGAAGCCTCATGCCGAGGATCTTTGGGGGTCAGAGGACCAAAGTCACTGTCCACTAATAGCAGAAAGTACCACTTGTTTCAACTGGGAATACTCATAACAAAAGGAAATAGGAAATGTTTTCAGGCTGGGTGGTCAACTTTTTAAAACATTTTTAAAGAGTTTTATATAGCGCCAACTTGACCCGAGTCGGGTATCAGAGCGCGTTACATAGCACTCGCGAACAGTAAGTTGGAGAGCGCGAGCTGCCGCTCAGGTAGAGTTTCTATGCAAGAAGCAGGAAGATCAACGCAAACAGCAACAGCAGTTCGCACTGCACTCCACCACTTGCGGAACTCTGTCGAGTTATTTTGTCACTTCGCAGAGTTCCGCGTTGCGAAACTCCACAAACTGCACCCAGGCCTCGTTGTGTGAGGGCAGATCAGCACTGGACAGAACTTAAGGAATCTGCTTTTGAGTCTCATTATGTGCAATGTTCGAAGATTCTGTCTTCAACACATTTCATCGCCAACTCCTCTCCATTCCCCTATTTCCTCTTTTTGAGATTTTGAGGTCTTTAGCGGTTTCCATTCCTTGATATTTTGTTATCAGTCTAGTGAAGGGTTTTAATGCCTTATTGCATTTTCTCCCTCTAGGGCACAATCTATCTTCTCTTTCTTACATGATTAGAGTAAGGATATTTGTGGCTCTATACTTGGAGTCTCCACCTTGCCCGTTCATAGACAGTGGAGAACAGTGCTGTGGCAGCTGGAGAGGGTCACCATCTTCATCCTTGTCCAGAAGAAGGATAATGCGCGAGACAAGACATGTGAAAAAGACCTTCTTTGCACCAAATTGTGGTCCCTAAATATAGTACAAGCTGCTCCAGCTTATCATTGTCCTTAGGAAATTCAACCACATCACCCCTACATTAAAGGAACTTTATTTCTTCCATCTGTAGGCCCAGACCAAATTTATAAACAGTGGCATCACCAAAACAAATATCGGAAATGGCATCCTTGAACACCTGGCCAAGAAACAACCCACCTCAGGAGCTCTTCTGGACACCAGGAACAAGATGGAGAAATGTGAGAAAGGAAACTGAAGACAGGGCTGAGCCAGCAGGATCTGGAACAACATCTCCATAACCCTCAGACCTTCTGCATCCCAAAAGAAATAGAAGTTCTATCTCTTCAACGAGAAACATGGGCTCCTGCCTGCAGTTTACAGCTCATCCTCCTCCCCTTCCTCAACCAGGTTTGTTTATATGAATATCACCATGTAGAAAAATGCATCGATATAACTGTATTACGTTAATGTTTTCTTTTAGATGCCCAATGTAAGAATCAAATACAATGGAGATAGGTGTCATGTCACAGGTGAATTCCTGAGTTCTTGTATCTCAAGAAGCTTGAGTCATGGTGAATGTTGTGTCTACATACAGTGTTGGCTATCAGCAGGGCTGATGCAACTGGACTGGCAAATAGTGACTGTCCGGGGTGTTAGCTGCACCATTTACTATGTGCAGGGCCACTGGAATTATAAACCAGGGGATGGACAAATTATGCTGCAGGGTTGAGTAAATTACGCGGCAAGAAAAAGAAAATTATGTGGTGCTACACATTGTGTGATAGTATTACTTCATTATTTTGTCATTTTTAAACTTGTTAACACTGTCTGGGCATTGGTTGCACCTCCTTAGTACCAGATTCACACCCAAATATAGTAATAAGCAACAGAAAGGTGACCTGACAAGCTTTGCAAATGGCCTTCCACTGCGCTGCAGTGTTAGTAACTTTTAAACCCTTTGATCTCGGAACACATTTTTTTTTTTTTTTTAAATCTGCATATTATGTGGCAGATGATGGATTATGTGGCAAGTGCAGCAAATCTATATTTATATGGAAATGACAGTGGCCACACAATTGCATAATTCCAGTGGACCTGATTATGTGTAAAGTATGAGCAAGTAGAGCAAGAGGTGGCACTTACCCGGCCATGATGGCTCCAATGTGGCCGATGAACCACTCTGGGGCGTTGGCGCCCAGGATCCCAACGCCGTGGAAGCGCTCCAGACCGAGCTGCAAGGATGAGATTCAGAGAGACATGATCAGTACCAGATCTTCATCTTCCATGGTCCATAAGGGCAGCACTTAGTAGAGCTAAGGTCAGAACATCACCAGCACCTTGTACAAGCACTTACTTAAAATTGGTAGGACATTCAATCCTTTTCAACACATCAGCAGCCAATAAAAATGGAGCAAAAGGAAACTGGAGCATGCTAACATGTTTTTCAAAGTTAAACCAATGTTATATAAACATCTTACTTACCGCCTTCAGAATCCTTTATCGATTACAAGCACATTGCACTTTATACTGGCTAAACCTCAGGGATGGAGAAAGGTGAAAGATTTGGACCCTTGTACCCAAAACACTTTGCACTTTGCCAGGTTTTCCTACAACTTTTTTCATATTCGGATACCTTTTTTAGTGCCTATTTTAAAGGATAATGGTTTTATGCAGGTAAGGGCTGCATTAGTATACTTACAGATGCTGAACAATACATGTTAAAGTTTTAATATTGCTAGTTTTTCAGTTGCATCCGTTAGGGAAAGGAAAAGAAGGGCCTCTATGTAATGTGATGTTTTACTTCTTCTATAAACGCGATGAAATGTGTTTTAAATTGGAAGTCTTTTTTATTGAAGAGTACCTTTTTTAAGAATCTTGCGATGAAATGTTATTCAATTGGTTGTCTTAATTACTTTTTGAATACGCTTATTTTAAAACAATCAAAAGGCTGAGGGTCGTTTCCTGCTGAATTTTGATGGCGCCTAAGATTATTCTAATATGACATGTATATGTTTTAAATTTGCAATACATGATGTTTGTAATGTACTTTTTATGGTTTTTATTAACCGTAAAGTGAATATGACTGACTGACTAACTACATGCACAGTCACAAACATGCATTAACCACACATCATAACCAAAGTTCAGTAGCTAGTTTTAACAGGTTATTTGGATCTATGCAGGAGAGGTCAGAGCAATTTGGCTAGAGCAAGGAATAAGAAGAGGGAAAGCTTTAAATTAAGGATCTCTGATTTGTTTTATAAGATTCAGGAAGAACCTTGGGTGATGATTCAAAATGATTTTAAATACCCCTTTTAACAACTCAACCCAGTTGCACAACTAAAAACACCAAAGATAAAGAAACATAACTGTAAATTAATAAATATGTTACATTAATTAGTCCCATGTTAATAAGATAGAACACAGTGCACCTATTTAAAAATCTTTATTGGTTTACGGTTCATTCCATAGGTAGAAACAGACAGCCAACTCTGAGGGCCTGATTATGAGTTTGGTGAATGATATCCCGTCTGCCATATTACAGGTTCCATTGGATATAATGGAATTGTAACACAGCAGACGGGATAGCCATCACATTTGTGTTGGAGTAACCCATTCGCCAAATTCTCATTCAGGCCCTTAGTTTGCTTCACAAGGGACCTGTTGTTTAGAAAAAAGAAAAGACAATAGAGCATGAAATGAAATTTGCTTCCTTGTTTTATGAGTGTCATTTATATATTTATAAATACAATGAGAGTCTGTAGCAATCATAATCCGGCTACAATCACCAAACTCTAAGGGCCTGATTTAGAACTCAGCAGATGGGTTACCCCATCACAGCAGAGACAGATATCTCATCGTCCGAAATATAAATTCCACGGGATACAATTTGATTTCTATTTCAGCCAACAGGATATCCATCACTGTTGTGACAAATTAACCTATCAGCCGAGATTTAAATTTGGCCCCGAGTTTTGACTTTACTTGGGGCCACAAAAGATGATTCTTCTCTTCCACTTTCACTTTTGTTACTCAGAGCCTTCTCTGGAGAAACCCTAGTATGAAAGTGCATAGAGAGTGATTGGGGACGGCTTGCAGAGGTACGCAATAGTAGTTATTTTTCAAATTGTCTGCTCTAACAATAGCCTGTTGAGAGATCATTAGCATAACTTCCATCTCCCAGCATTCGTAACTGATGACAGTTACAGACTAGCGATCGAGGAAAGAAGCCTAACCCTTCACCTAGCCAAGTGCAAATTCTTAAAACCACCAATCGGTGTTTTGGGTACCGATTCCTAGTGGAGGGCGTGGCTCCCCGACCCTGAAAAGGTGAAAGACATTAAGGGCATGATTTAGATCTTGGTGGCCAGATTACTCCAGCACAGCGGTGACTCATATCCTGGCCGCCGAAATATAAATCCTATTATATCCTATAGGATTTATAGTGACGACTAACCCATCCACCAAGACCTAAATCAGGCCCTAGGACTGAGAGCCCTCCTTCATCTGTCACTGAGGTATGCAGCTTCTGCAGGCTGATTAAATACTGTGAGAGGTTTATCTGCAATCTGACAATGCTCACCACCACCTTGAGAGCCTTGCTCAAGTCATCTGCTCCCTGGTTTGGGGTGCTTTTGTCAGAACCAAAGAGGCTATGGCTGCTGATATTGCCTTAGTCTACTCTGACCTAGTCAAAGCTACAAGAGGATCTGTAGACTCCAGCCCAACAGAACTAGAGGTGGTCTTGTCTCAATGACCACTCTGTGGGGAGTAGGCCTGAAAGCGGATACCAGCTGAGTTCTCACCATAGCGGAGCAGCTCTACTCTCAGATTGAGCGGTCATCACTGTGCGCTGGGGTTGTCTACATTTTCACCCATAGCTCTATGGTGACCCTTTCACAGTTCACATGGACAACAAACCTCTAATCCAGTTGTTTAAGGAGTCTGCGTCAAAAACATCCACTCACAGCGAAAAAAGGGGGACTGCAGCTCCAAGAAAATGTATTTGACATTCTCTACAAACCAGGGGTGCAAAACCCCACAGATTACCTGCCCTGACACTCTGAGCTACCATGACTGCAAATAAACAGGAAGTTTGGTAGACAGAAGAATTTGTTAGCCAGATCATTGAATTATCCGGACATTTCCTGTATTGCTGGATGTTGTTGTTGTAGAAGGCTTTATTTCGATAAAATTTTGTCTTAAAAAGCATCACAATAAAAACAAATTGACGTTACAAATTCCAGAAGATAAAACGAAAAGGGAATGGCCATACACAGTATACCATCCCATAATAAAACTTGATAGCACATTAAAATTTAAGAACAGATTAAACATTATAATCATTTATTTTTAAGCCTTCTTGCTCTAATAATCCATGCCCAGCTAAGAAATTTAGAGATAGCACAAACATATACTAGCCGAGTATCTGACATGAGGATTCGCAAGGCCATCAGATGAGACCTAGTTGTTGAAAGTTGGGCTGAAACCGTCAACATTATCGGCGCCCTCTTGCTCTCCTTAAACCTTTTGTGCGCGTAAAACAGCCTCCATTTTGAACACCATGGCTTCCCTGCTCTCGCCGAGAGCCAGCGCGCCTCTCTCCCCCTCCTAGCTTCGCTGGCATCCCCCGCATACTGACAACCCCCCTGCCTGCACCTGCCTCGAATCATAAAACCCCTCTACAGCGCTGCTCTGCCCCAGACCCTCGTCCTGTTCCCAGCGCAACACCTCCCTTCTTCCCATTTATGATCCCCGGCCCTTTGATGCAAACCCCCTTTTCCCCGTGTGCCTGTTTGTCTTCCTCGTTCCCAGGCCGACACCCAGCTCTGCCGATACTGTTCCTTGCCCCTCCCCGTACAATAGAAAGTTTCCCCCCCCCAGCAAGGGATCCCCGGGTTGATCAAAGCCCCCCCCGCCCTACGAGATCCGATCGAACCCCACACACTCCGTGAATCGGCGGAATATCCAGCTGCGCGATGATCATCACCTGTTGTGAACGGGGCGGGGACTTCCACTGTAACCTTGCGTGGGAACGGGCTGGGAAGGGGGGATTCTGAGGATGTCTTTCCGTACATCAAAGTATCGACGAGAATGTGTTACATGCAATAAAGAGATAAACTTGTGTATAAGAGGCCAGGCCTCAGGGATGCAGTTAGAGCACCTCAGAACGATACCTACTGTCAGTTTTGCTGTGTTCTCCTCCGGAGAGAATAAAAACCTTGTTTCCTGCCTTCCAGTCTCCAGCGCCTGCCTCTTCAATAGTTTAACTTCTTTGTGGGTTCAAGAGGCGACACCGCCGGGCAATACTTAAGGATCTTATATTCTGGTTGGTAGTGTCACCCTTTATAACAATTGGCGTCCCAAGCGTGGGGCCCATCAGCGACCCGTGGATCCAGTGGGAGAGGTCCTGACGACAGAGTGAACGACTGCAACGATCGGGAACGCGTCTGTCCGATAGACCCTCGTCTGACAGCCGATCATCCGAACTTCACTGGTTCCGAACAGACCTCTCTCGAGTGATCTACGGTCCTGACTGGGAACCATCAGGAGTGCCGCGAGGAAAACGGAGAAGAGAGGACGATCGGGCGCTGGATTCGGAAGACAAGAAACTGTCCATGCGGTCCGGGTAAGGTCGTGTAAACACGACAAGTTGCGAAATTATTGCTTGATTGCTTGATTGTTTTAAAAAAATATATATATATATACTAGTATTGCTCTTATTTATTTATTTGGAGATTCACTGTCTGCAAACGGAGAAACAACGGGCTCTCTCTTTGCAAACAGTGGAGGATAGGTAGGGCAGCAGCCGTGCTTATTTTTTCTCCCCCACTCAATAATTACTTGAAACTGAACTGTTGTTCACAAACTATTGTTTTCTGGAGATTCTCTGTCTGCAAACAGGGAAGAGACCACCCTTTTTGCAGATAGTGAAAAGGGTATGTAACGCAGATCTTTGCGGACCTACTCATTCTTCCCATTGATATTTATTGGTCTTTTTTATTTTTGATCCATGAGGTATTCACTGCCTGCAAACAACGTAGAATAGAAATATTCTGTCCAGTCTTTGCACCTAGTGATAAGATAGGCAGTGCTGACTTTTTAGTCCCTCGTTACGAGCCGTCATGTCTGTCTTCTCCCCACTGATTAGTAGCCTGTTTAGCCCGGACCGCTTATTAGAGATGGACCACCCAGCCCCACTGGAAGGCACCCCTAATAAGGACATGTTCATGAAGCATGGATTGACCGCTATAGCCTATAGTAAACTATGGCATAAATATACGAAAAAGGGTCAAGAAAGTCAGTGGCCCCTGATAGGATCCTTCGATGATGATAAAATAAAAACGCTAGAAACTGCCCTGGGTAAAAACAAGACAACACCCACTATGCTTGACAGTTTCGGCATGTGGCGAAAAGAAACTGAACAACGTAAAAAGAAAACTGAGAGTAGGTTGGAAAAAGAGCTGCGAAAAGCAGCCCACCTAGCTGCACAGAAACTAGAAAATGAGATAAAGGAAAGAGAGAAAGCTAAACAGAAACTAGAAATGGAAACACCAAGCCAGTGTCCGGTTAGAACTCCCTCCACGCTCTACCCTGACTTACCCTCGAAACAACGAGCCAACGAGGATCTGCTGTTAGGTCCGCCTATCATCTACATGCCCCCTCCATATGCCCCTTCCCAACCCTTGGCGCAGCACGCGCCACCCCCAGGTACAAACGAAGGTACCGCCACAGCTTCGGCCCCAACGGCCTCTGTGCCAGCCGAACCCCTTGTATTAAAAACCACATCAACAACAACGTTAGACGACCATGAGACCCGAGGGGCTGGTCCTGCAAGAACAAGCAGACTAAGCAAAGATGAGCGAGCGGGGATCGACAAAATAGCAAGGACACTGGTAGAAAGGAAGGATGATGAAGAGTACGTCACAGATATGTTCAGCTCATATACAGGGAGCCACAGACGACATTTTACCGTACTGTGGTATATAAATAAATAATACCGGATCTATTTTTGGATGAATGAATGAATAACAGATAGCTCAATAAAATAAGAGTCAAGATTCGAGGTAGTAGGAGTTTCTGCAGGTTTATTACAGCATAAGGACAGGATCAGGACAACCTGCATAGAACAGAGGTGACAGGGCCCAGCAGGACAACTGGGGCCCAGCAGGGGAAAAGAGGCCCAGCAGCTGCTGGGGCTAGGTCTGGGATGAGCGCGCTAACATTCAATAACAAAACACAGGCATATATACATAGCGCGAACACATAGCATTATATTGCAGTAGGCGTAGCAGTGGGTGGAGCAGAAGGTGTGACGCGTAGCAGTCGCGAAAGATAACAGTAAAAAGAGGTGTAACTGGGAGTATACATAGACATGTGATGCAAACGTAACAGAATATGTCATGAATGGGCGGAAACTTTGGAGGGGGCTACCTAAAGAGCCGGGACCTCTAACCTAATGGTGCGCGTAAACTGGCAATGACGTGTTACTAGGAGAAGCTGGGGGCTACGAACTCTGTGCTAGGAGCAGAGACTAAAGTCTGGAGGGTCGGAGCGACATGTACCTAAACCTTATCTGGTATCTGGTGTTTAGGGAACATGTTGATATAAACTAGAAGTCATGAGGGGAAAAGCTAACTTGATTCTAAGACTGGACCATGCATTATTCTATATGTGGTGCGTGATGAAGAATACTAAATGACCATTAAATACAGTATTTCTCTAACGTGGAGACGAGAAGGCTAGACAATGACGGAAACTATTGATGCAGTTCAGTAGCTTAGGAATGCAGAGAGGAGGACTGAACTGATAACTGGAACCATAACATACTTTTGGCAGACTCAGAGGCAGAGCCAAGCTGCACCGGGCACTGCGAGGCAGGAAGTAAGTGAAGGGTCGAGGATACAGGTGGGGGCTGTATCGCTCCTCAGCGAGGCTTTCAGGAGACAGGAGCTGAATCTGTGGTCCGGGCCCTTTTGAGGCCTGGAAACGGGGACTTTATAATGGAATAACGTGCACACTGGGAAACGTGGCAACATTACTTTACATAGGCCTGATATTCGTAGTATTCACGAGGACTGGAAAATAGCATACTAGAGGTGGACACAACTGGAATTGCGTCATTAATCGGACATGGGGAATAACATATGCATATTGGTCATGCACACATAACATATGATGGATGAGGCGTAGGGACACAGAACATGGCAAAATTTACTTTTCCACATTCCCTCCTTGTCACTACGTTTCCATCAGGAAACATCAATTTTCATGATACCATCTATCATTTCATACAGTACCATTTGCTCGTCTCGAATTGTCTGGGAACGGGATTTAGAACGGGGCTTGGGACTAGGAATACAAGAGGTAGCACACATGCTGCAAATCGCAGGGCCACATTGTATACAGAGGCAGCAGCTAAATATGATCGCTACTGCAATACCTAGAAAGGACAGGACTTTCCATCCCCATGCGGAAATTATATTCCAGAACCAACCGGACCATGTCCAGGTGCCTGGATCTTGATGTAACAGATGGGCAATTTTATGGAGTCTGGTTATAGCTGAATAAACAGACGGCGCGTTATTTGGAATGAAAATGCAGCAACTAGATCCGATGACTCTACAGGCCCCGCCCCTATCGGCCAGTATGACGTCAAGGACGAGACGATTTTGCAAAACGACAAATCTCATAGCAGATTGTTCTTCGGTTAAGTTACCTAGAGCAGAGGCAGTCTCATTTACTACAGCTTCAAGGGTTCTTGTTAACCTACGGATCAGTTTACTATTCTGGACAGGTCCTACAAAGAAGAAGAAACCTTTATTGAAATCTGTATACTGTTCTAGAGTAGTTTCAGTATAATCGACAATTGGGGACTCCCTTCTATGTCTAATGTGTACTAGATGTGTGTTTCTGTGATAATCAGATGGGGCTAGGAAAACAGGTGGCAGTAGGAAGGCAATGTAACAGGTTCCCTCCCAATCGAGGGGCAGACGGACATATGCAGTTTGACCACAAATAAAATAAGAATGACGTGAAGCTTTGAAAATAGATTTCCCACTGTCACTATACTTGATAACAGTAGTACATTCACTATGACCTATGTGTACAGAACCATAACTACGGACACATAATTCGCCTTTGACAGGTAGTACTGAAATAGCAGGTAAGTCTGGAGTAGTATCAGACTGAACATTCAGGACCATGAAATTCGACGAATAATTACCTAAATTATATACTTCGTTTTCTAGATCTAAACCTGTTCTGTGGGGGAAACCTTGCTTGTCTGAGAAACATGTACTGTTAAGAAAAGACATATCTGTTGAGGATGACGTTAACGTGGACCATGCTCCACACGAACCATTGTGTGAGAATGGATAAGGAAACAGTGGCAGAACTCCCTTCGGTGTCTGGAAAGGGGGGAGTCGACCACACACCCAACAATTAGTGGCATTGCTGGTCTGGTGTGAATAATGTAACATACGGATAAATGTGTTGTTACGCATAGCGAGGCGGTAAGAATATTCGTGAGGAGGCAGATCACTAAACGTGTGCTCTACTGTAGCATTAGCAGACATATTTACATGAGGAACTGGAAAACACAGGAAAAGTGCGTAGCTGGTGCAGGAAATCATTATGCTGAGAAATAATATGAAACTCAGAAAAACGATACATTGAAGTGAACTTCGACTGACTCTCTCACTATGGGGGTCTATTTTATACATGTCAGAAACAGTCTAACCGTTTCACCTAGGGGAGGACTTATACAATCAAACTGACTGACTTATTTTACTAGACCTTAGCTTTAACTTATACTCCTGTTGCGGAGTTTTCTCTAACAAGGGAGGGGTTGTAATAATGTCTTGTGCGGGACAGTCCTTTAAAACAATGTCTTGGCAATCTTTCGAATCCTGGAAATCCTTGGAAATGTTTTTGGAGACTGATTTCAATCCATTGAAAAGTTTTACATGAGAAAGGTGGACCCACCCCTTCCTGCCTTCCAACTTGACGGCAGTACGGGTGGTCAAGAGGACCTGACGTGGCTCCTTCCAACGTGGTTCCAGCGGACTTGATCTGTCGAAATTTCGGACCATCACAAGGGAGCCTGGAACGACCTCATGCGGTGCCACCTCGGTATTGTCTGGAAATGCGGCGGCAACCTGTGAACGACATGAGTTGAGGGCAGACATCAAGGAAGCTAGGTAATCTGTCAGCATATTACATGAAACATCAGTAATACTTCGGGGTCTAGGAGTACCCCACATGTTAGGGGGGCGGCCGAATACGACCTCATACGGGGACAGACCTGATCTGGAATGTGCGACCATGCGCATATAAAACAAAGCGACTGGCAGTGCTACTAGCCAGTCCACACCTTTTTCTTTACAGACTTTGGCAATACGGATTTTCAGGGTCTGATTATGTCTCTCTACGAGACCGGCTGCTTCAGGATGGCGTACACAATGGAACTTCCACTGGTACCCTAACAAAAGGGAAACGTGTTTCATGAGTTCGGATGAGAATGGCTGACCGTTATCAGAATATACGACTCTAGGGAGTCCGTATCTAGGGAAAAATTCACGAACCAACTGCTTGGCAGTGGTCGCGGCTGTGTAATCTGGAACTGGATATGCTTCTGTCCACCTGGACAAAGCGCATACAACTACAAGGACATACTTGAAACCTCGACATCGCTCCATCTGAATATAATCCATCTGGAGGACCTCAAAAGGGTGGTCAGGGGGCTGGAAACCACCTTGTTCCACCGGAACACTTTTACCTGGATTAAACTGACAACATATCATACAGGTGCGGACTTTCTGCTTGGCTGCAGCTCGTAAATGCTTGTTGAACCAAATGTTCTGGATACTGTCTAACATAGCTTTTTCTCCTAAATGGGCTGGACTATGTGCGGTATTGATAATGACTTGAACCATAGAATCGGGGAGAAACCATGTGGCTCTACCCTTCGTTAACCATCCTTGATCGGTCTGGACCCCTCCTTGTTCAGACCATTTCTTGATTTCATCGGGAGTAGCATGTAACTGGATATCTATGACATCTTGTGTAGGGTCCTTAACTGTCATGCATTTAGTCGGATCTGGAGTATGTGTCTTGTTAACTGGAATATCTGGAGTCTGTGCTGTAAGCTTGGCTGTGCGGTCTGCTAGATCATTACCCTGGGAGATAATGTCTGTAACTTTCGTATGTGCTTTGCATTTCATGATAGCAATGGATGTCGGTAAATGTATGGCATCTAACAGGGCTTGAATAAGGAGACCATGCTGAATCTTGGTTCCATGAGAAGTCATGAAACCTCTCTCCTGCCAGAGCACTCCGAAGTCGTGTACAACTCCGAATGCGTAACGTGAATCTGTGTAAACATTAACTTTCTGGTTCTTGGCATGTATACAGGCTTGTGTCAGAGCGACTAGCTCTGCTGCTTGAGCGGACAGGGTATCAATACGGTGTGTTTCAATAACTTCGGTGTCAGTAGTCACTGCATACGCGGCGACTAGTTCTCCTGTACTAGTTCTCATACATGAACCATCCACATAAAGTGTCAGGTCCGGATCTGATAACGGAATATCTGTCAGGTCTTGTCTTGGTTTTGTCGTAATATTAACTACTTCCACACAGTCATGTGGGTCTGGATTTGAATTAACTGATGGTAACAGTGTAGCGGGATTCAGAACGTTGCAGCGTCTAATTTCTATGTGTGGCTGGAACAGTGTCAATTCATAACCTGTTAAACGTGCAATTGT
This sequence comes from Lissotriton helveticus, assembly GCF_964261635.1. Lineage (NCBI taxonomy): Eukaryota > Metazoa > Chordata > Amphibia > Caudata > Salamandridae > Lissotriton > Lissotriton helveticus. The sequence continues at coordinate 45,513,307 of NC_136059.1, forward strand.
CAAGTGCTGTGTTTGTGTTCGGTTTAAAAGAACTTCTACTGAATGTGGGACTTGTACTGTCAGGGAGTGTCCTAAAACTATAGAATCACTTTGTCTGATAGCTAGTGCTGTGGCTGCAACTGACTTGAGGCACGCAGGCAACGCCTGGGCGACTGGATCTAATGTGCTAGAAAAATAAGCACAGGGCTTGTTTTGTCCTGCTTGATCTTGTGTGAGAACAGATAATGCTGTACCTTCCCGTTCAGTAACGAAAAGTGTAAAAGGCTTACTGTAGTTCGGTGTAGCTAGAACTGGAGCTTGACATAGGGCTTTCTTTAACTCGTTGAAACTAAGTGTATGGTCAGATGTCCAATGGAGGACAGTCGATACGGCTGCCTCCTGTGTCGTTAACTGTATCAGTGGCTTGGCTAGAAATGCATACTGGGGAATCCATTGTCTACAATAAGAAGTAAGGCCGATAAAGGCACGTACCTCCTTCTGGGTTCTGGGCTGGGGAAGACTCGCTATTAACTGGATACGGTCTGGTGTCAACTGCCTACCCCTCTTGGACAGCAAGTGTCCTAAGTATACCACTTGCTGGACACAGAATTGAAGCTTCGAAGGTGACACCTTGTGCCCCATCTCGGCTAGAAAATACAGAACTGTAAGTGATGCTCGCTCGCAAGCACGTTCAGAACGGGCTGTGATCAGTAGATCATCAACATACTGGAGCAGGGCAGTGTCAGTTGGCATGTGAATGTTGTCTAGTTGTCTCTTGAGTGCTTGACTGTAAATACTAGGGCTTTCTGTGAAACCTTGAGGAGCGCGTGTGAACATATAGCTCCTTCCATTTAAACAAAATCCGAAAAGAAACTGGCTGTCTGGATGAATTGGAACACTAAAAAATGCATTCTTGAGGTCTATGACAGTGAAAAACATGGCTTCGGAATCAATGGCTGTTAACAGGGAAGAAATATCTGGGACAACTGGGTACTGAGGAATAATACATTTATTAAGCTCTCGTAAATCAATCACTAATCGATATACTGGGGGTGCATTTGGATCAGTACGTTTCATGACTGGAATGATCGGAGAATTACATACATTGGAGTCAGTTTCTACAACTACTCCTTGAGCCATGAGCTCGTCAATAATTTTAGATAAGGCTGCTACAGCCTCAGGTGGCAATCTGTACTGCCTGATTCGTGGTAACACTACACCTGGCTTGAGAGTCACACGATGGGGTGTGATTTGCATATAACCTACATCAGTTGGACCTTGCGCCCATAAGTGCTGCGGAACATTAGACAATCTTGAATCAAAATCTCGTAATACATAGTGACCCTTAAAGTCACGTAGGAACAGACGTATTCCCTCTGGGGAACAGCAAATAACTGCACCTAATTCTTTCAGTGTCTTAATGCCTAACAGATTTTCTGGACATGACTTAGTAAGTAACAGATCAGTAGTACGGGACAATGGACCTACTTCTAGAGTAACTGGCTTTGATATCTCATTAACTATTGGTTTTCCTGAAAATCCAAGGGAAACATTTCTTGAGCCTGAGAGCGGAGCCCCTGGAACTTCGGCATGACTAATTGTGGTCCTACTTGCCCCTGTATCGATCAAAAACTTTCTGTCTTTCCCTAATACTTGACTATGAACATAGGGACCTTCTTGATCTACAGGTATCTCGATGAGAGGCAAGCCTACCTCCCTCTCTAGGCTGTTTCATGAATATGACTGATACTCTGGATACTCAGACTGTGCATACTGGTACATCTGTGATGTAACATGCTGTGTTGCAGCAATAGGCTGCGGTGCGGGAACTGTCTGTTGTGCATTCTGTGACTGAGGAATCTGTGAAACTTGTTCTTGTCTCGGCGGACGTGGTCTTTCTTTAGTCTTACCAGTAGCTATATTATGTTTCAGAACTGCACACTCGTTTATAAAATGACCTGGCTGTTTACAATAATTGCAGTTCCCTTTAACGGGAGCTGCAGGATGACTGGCTTGATTCGGACCCCTCTTCTGACTGTCTTGAGGAACAGTTTGTGCAACTAGCACTTTCATTTTCGTGTCTTTCATACGTTTTCTTTCGTGTTCCTGCTCTTCCCTGATTCTATTCTGGTGATACTGGAGCATCTGGAGCATCTGGGACGGGGTATTTGCTTGCCAGGTGCTTTCGACTTTCAAAACTCGATTTTTAATTTGTGGACTTGAATTCTCGACTAATTTGGTAACGAAAAGGTGAGGGTATGACTCACTACTTGTCTTGAGACCACTGTTGATACTGAAACATTTCTCAAATCTAGAATAAAAATCACTAATATCTTCATCTTGCTTCTGTTTACAGGCTGAGATTGCATCCCAGTCTTCTTTTCTCGTTGTCAATAATCTGGGTAAAACTTGAATCAATAATTCTGGTAATTCTTTACATTTATCTCCAAGACCGGTACCTGGTACTCGTGCCTTGTCTTCAGCTTCTAGAGCTGCCCAATCGATCTTTTTCTCTCCCACCTCCCATTCCTTTTCCTTTAGCTTTTCATACACCCCTGCGGGTAACAGGACCTTTAACATTTTAATGATATCTGGGTAAGTATATTCTCCCATACGGAGCATGTCTTTTAATTCTCTATGGAACCCTGCTGGATCTTTGTCATGACAGGGAATTAATTTCTTCATTTCAAGAAGTTCCATCTTTGATATTGGAGTGTATACAAACACTCGTTGCATTACGCCACCCGCCCCTTGGACTGGGTGGACTTCTCGTAACGGATTCTGTCTGTCTATGTAGAATGGTTTACTTTCTGGGGGTGAGACATGAACAAAATGCGGGTTCAGGAACGTTCTATATTTGTGGCGCTGTTCTAGAATGACACTAATTAAATCGGTACCTAGACCTCTCCATCTATACTGGAATAACTCGTTCAGGATATCATGCAACGGGCCTGGATCAGAATGTTGACCCTCATACAGAGTAATGAGGTACTGGATCATATACATACCCACCAGTCGTTGCTCGGCTGGGGGCAGTTTCAGAAACATTTGTACCACTATTTCGTCTGGAAAAGTGGTAGAATCAGTAATCCATCGGACTGCTGATCGGGCTAGTTCTTGTTCATGCATGGTACTTAACTTACTGTAACCGATTCGTGATTTCAGAATGTGATCGGTAGCTTGAAATACTTGTTCTAGAGAACCTTGTTCTGGTGCTGGATGATGAAAAATAGACTTGTGTTCTAGACGTAAATGACGATCTGGAAATCTAGATTTTCCCACATACGCTATTCTGGCGGAATTCTCGTCTTCCTCTTCAGGATCAGAGATACTTTCTTTCTCGCTTACTTGTGCTGCTTTACGCTGTTCGTGTAACCTTATTATTTCTTTACGAATTTTCTTGTACATACTTTCCATGGCACTGACGGTCTTGTGCTTACCCTCGGCTATATTATCACTCCACCTTGTCAGGATTCTCATTTCGGCAGAATCTTTAGACGGGTAATCTTGTTCTCTTATTAGACAATTGATCAGGAACTTTAATATCATGAGCTGGATCTCGGCTTTCCTTTGAGACATAATCTCGCCAATACTTTCTGGATCATCCCCTGTACGGATGAAACGATATATTCTGTCTAGATCTTCTTTCATATTCGGTAAGGTGGCTAGATACTCGGTCACTTTTCTTACGCGGAATGAATATAAAACCATATTATCCTCGCCTGGGACTGGATCATAGCAACATTCGGCAAGGGATTTTCTTATTTCTGCAACAGACTGATATCTGGGCGTACGCTGTGATGCTTGTGCATGTAATTCGGCTAACGTTAAACGCTTGTGTGGCGGCGGGGTTTGAGGAGTAGCTCCTCCTGCGGCCCCTAGACTGGAGTCGTCTACTGAGGCTCTACGTCCTGGCAGAGTGGGAAATGGAACTGTAGGCTGGACCGGGGGTACCGTAACAGGTACTCCGGTGTCTGGAGGAGCGGGAAGTGCCTGATTTACAGGGACTGGCGGAGCGCGAGCAGGATTTGCATATTCTGGGACTGTGTCGTCCAGATAGGACGAAATAAAAATATCAGCTGCGGTCGGTTTGTGACGTAGCTTGGTCGGAACTAATGGCGGCGGGAAATTACTGGATGCCTCTGGGGTCGCTTTTGGCAAGCCTTCGGCAAGAAGAGGATACATACCCTTAATAAGGGCATGCCTCTGTCTGTCTGACTGTTCGGCTTTGACTTGTTCACCTATCTCGATTAATTCTCTTTCTTGGGCTCGTTCCTGGGATTCTCTACTTAACTCTGACTTTCTGACTTCCTTTTCCGTTCTTCTATGAGCTTCCTTGCGCCATAACTCGATGGCATCTTTCTGTGACTGTCTGGCTTTCTTTTTCCATAATGCTTCTTCTACTCGCATGATACATTCGGCATCCCATGTACCCGATACGGGCCATCTATACTTTTCTTCTAACTGTTTGGTATACTCTACCCATAAATCTAGATACAATATGGCGCTTATGCCATGTTTCTGATACATAAAGTGACCTGGACTGTCCCTAGGCGGAACAGGAACCGCTTCCTCTAACAGACCCTTTCTAGTTTTTAACTGACGTAACTTGGAAAATATAGGCATGACTGAACTGTAATCTGGACAAAATACAATACACAATAAAAACACGAAATCACATCGCACTCATACCACAACAGTAAATTACATGAAGAACATTATAAATAACAGTTCGAACAGAATATTACCTGGAATACTGAGAACAGAAAGAGAACAGATTTTCTCGAGAACGGAACAGACTAGAGTTACTGGATGCACTGCTGTAACAGTGCGGAACATACCGGTCCCATAAAGGGACACATCAAGACCCGTATCCACCTAGGTGAACACTTCGTTTGTGAGTCTGGGCACCACCAACCCACGGACCAGGAGTCAATTTAGATTGGTCCTGTCTAGATACTACCCCAGCAATGGTACTCACCGGGCAGCACGGAACGGAAGGCCTCGGACGGGACTGGACGACGGACGACGAACTTCGGACTTCGGACTTCAGTTACAGGTGGGCCTCCGGATACCTCGGACCTTGTACTCTCGGCTTGGGCTCTGGTCGGGACTCGCCGCGTTCCTCCACCGTCTCGTTCGGATGCTGGACCGCCTCCTCCGTCTCCTCCGTGGGCCTGAGGGATACTTGAGCAGAAATATCTGCCACTGCGCAGAAGAGTTCCGTCACGACTGCAGAGGGTCAGGGGGTCGGCGTGGCTTCACCGACGCGTGGGGAAAGGGCAAGTCCCTATTCGGGCGCCATTATGTGGTATATAAATAAATAATACCGGATCTATTTTTGGATGAATGAATGAATAACAGATAGCTCAATAAAATAAGAGTCAAGATTCGAGGTAGTAGGAGTTTCTGCAGGTTTATTACAGCATAAGGACAGGATCAGGACAACCTGCATAGAACAGAGGTGACAGGGCCCAGCAGGACAACTGGGGCCCAGCAGGGGAAAAGAGGCCCAGCAGCTGCTGGGGCTAGGTCTGGGATGAGCGCGCTAACATTCAATAACAAAACACAGGCATATATACATAGCGCGAACACATAGCATTATATTGCAGTAGGCGTAGCAGTGGGTGGAGCAGAAGGTGTGACGCGTAGCAGTCGCGAAAGATAACAGTAAAAAGAGGTGTAACTGGGAGTATACATAGACATGTGATGCAAACGTAACAGAATATGTCATGAATGGGCGGAAACTTTGGAGGGGGCTACCTAAAGAGCCGGGACCTCTAACCTAATGGTGCGCGTAAACTGGCAATGACGTGTTACTAGGAGAAGCTGGGGGCTACGAACTCTGTGCTAGGAGCAGAGACTAAAGTCTGGAGGGTCGGAGCGACATGTACCTAAACCTTATCTGGTATCTGGTGTTTAGGGAACATGTTGATATAAACTAGAAGTCATGAGGGGAAAAGCTAACTTGATTCTAAGACTGGACCATGCATTATTCTATATGTGGTGCGTGATGAAGAATACTAAATGACCATTAAATACAGTATTTCTCTAACGTGGAGACGAGAAGGCTAGACAATGACGGAAACTATTGATGCAGTTCAGTAGCTTAGGAATGCAGAGAGGAGGACTGAACTGATAACTGGAACCATAACATACTTTTGGCAGACTCAGAGGCAGAGCCAAGCTGCACCGGGCACTGCGAGGCAGGAAGTAAGTGAAGGGTCGAGGATACAGGTGGGGGCTGTATCGCTCCTCAGCGAGGCTTTCAGGAGACAGGAGCTGAATCTGTGGTCCGGGCCCTTTTGAGGCCTGGAAACGGGGACTTTATAATGGAATAACGTGCACACTGGGAAACGTGGCAACATTACTTTACATAGGCCTGATATTCGTAGTATTCACGAGGACTGGAAAATAGCATACTAGAGGTGGACACAACTGGAATTGCGTCATTAATCGGACATGGGGAATAACATATGCATATTGGTCATGCACACATAACATATGATGGATGAGGCGTAGGGACACAGAACATGGCAAAATTTACTTTTCCACAGTACGACTGTGTTATCATGTCTTGAATGCATACGAGGACCGATATCAAGAAAACGGTCCCGAGAGCCTAACGACTCTGTACCGGAAGGTCGATATCGGGGATGGGGGCGAGTGTGATGTGTCGGACCTCCTTACGCGTACGCTTGAGGTCTTCCGCCACCTCACTGAACGAAAACCGGGAGCTAAATCCGCAACCTCCGTAGTGACCGAACCACCAACCGAGCAATCTAACACCATGATGCCAATACGAGAGGCTGCCTCTTACTGGGTTCCTCCCCGAGGTACAGGGACTCACGATGATGCAAACCACCAAGATGCGAAGGGAAGGGTAGTGTACAACTGGGTCTACCAGCCATGGGATCGGCAAGAGATACTGACATTCCGGAAATCTCTACCCGACCTACGTAAAAACCCCACTGCCTTCTATACTGAATTGGGTACAGCCCTGGGCTCAACGATTATGACCCTGGCTGACATCGACTTGTTCTTCGGGTTATGTCTACCAGCTGATGTGTGGAAGCAAATCCGGAAAGTCGACCACCTTGAGCTGTTTGGACAAACCTGGACACAACTCAATGACCTGGATAAACAACGGGGACCAGGACAAAAGCCTTTAAAATCCATTCTAGACCTTCCAGATAAAATCGTAGAGAAATTAAAAACCCTGATCCCAGAAAAGAAAGTGGACTGGTCGATAGTAACAGCCTGTCGCCAGAAACCCCAGGAGGATGTATCAGAATACTTCTCCCGGTTTGAAACGGTGTTCTCCGATTACAGCGGCCAGGACATGACCACTGCAACCGGACACCATCTGTTTGTCCAGAATTATGTTAAGGGCCTATCATCGGAAATCTCCCAGAAACTACAGGCCAGCGAGAGTAGTTGGGCAGCCTCCAAACCCACAGCGATTCTCCAAATGGCCCAATATTATGAGCATCAGAAAAATGAAAACGATAGGGCGACAGAGAAAAAGAAGAAGGACTTAAAAGAAAGGGTGATGATTGCCAAACTGCAAGGGGTGACTATAGGACGAGACCACTATCGGGGAAACTACCAGACAAACGTCCCTAAGACTACATTTCCCCAGGACCGCACTCTGACTTCCTACAGCGGACGCACAGACCTTAGAGAAAACCAGTGCGCTTTCTGCAAAGGGACTGGCCATTGGAAATCCCAGTGCCCAGTTCTTCTGGAAATGATCAGAAACAAAGACCCCAGGGACGTAGCAAACGGACCGAGACCTAAGGGACAACAGCGAGGGCCCCCAAATGACGCGACTAATGACAGATCAGGCGGACCAAATACGTTCGATCGACCCAGGCAGAACCAATTTCAACAATCTGACTATGACGATACCCACACCTTCGCATAGGACAGCCAAGGGCAAGGGAGGGATCCAGTCGAGCTCTATGTTGACCAGCAGGGCCCTTACGTCACTGCTAAGGTCCTGGGTACCAAGTCACCATTTCTGGTAGACACTGGCGCAACACGTAGTGCGTTATCTAAACGACTGATTCCAAGGGCACCCTTGTCTGGCTCACTCATAACATCGACAGGTTTCGATGGAACGCCCTCCACCAACCCTTTGTCTGCCCCGATTCTCTTTGACGTAGAAAACAACACCACCGACACCACGTTCTTGCTTTCCTCCAATAGCCCTGATGCCATTATGGGACTTGACTTACTGAAACACTTCCGAGCGACGATCAGGTGTTCTCAAGATGGAGTTCGAGTGTTTCTTTACGACAACCCCGCTCTGCTTAGACATTGCTCTCCCCGACACATGTTTTCCATCACCAACGTTGACGCATCCCTGCTTGACACTCTACCTCCGTATCTGTGGGCCAAAGCGGATTCGGACGTAGGGTGTATGTTAATTGACCCAGTGCACATTACTGTCCGACCAGACGCAACACTCCCAAAACTCCCACAATATCGGATATCGCCAGAGGGCGAGAAGGCATTGGTAATGATTATCCAGTCACTGATAGACGCAGGAGTGGTAGAGGAAGTGGTTAGCAACATTTGCAACAGCCCTATCTTGCCCATTATCAAGAAGCAGGGAGAGGGAGATGAGAAAGCATACCGTTTTATCATCGACCTCCGAGAGATCAACAAAGTGGTGGTACCCCAGTACCCTGTGGTCTCAGACATCACCACCATCCTGACTTTGATTCCATCCACTGCCACCACCTTTTCCGTCATCGACCTCAAGAACGCATTCTTCTCCATCCCCATCCACCCAGACAGCCGATATCTCTTCGGCTTTACCCTAAAAGCCCGCTCATATAGGTTTTGCCGAGCGCCTCAAGGCTACACGGAAAGCCCTAGCATCTACAGCCAGGCCCTCAAAAGACAACTAGACCAAGTCCAGTTACCCGACGGAGTGGTGTTGGTACAATATGTCGATGACATCCTTTTGGCAGCCGACACCACCCCTCTAGCGGTTACCGCCACCATTCAACTCTTGCACTTCCTTGCGGAAAATGGCCACAAGGTCTCCAAGAAGAAGTTGCAATTCTGCCTACCCCAGGTCACTTACCTAGGCCACCTTTTGTCCAAAGATGGAAGAAAACTCACCCCTGATCGAATCCAAACCATTCTAGATACCCCTGTCCCTAAGACCCAGAAGCAGGTTCGCTCCCTGTTAGGCCTCACCTCCTTCTGCCGACAATGGTTACCAAACTTCAGCCTCGTTGTAAAACCACTGCTTTCTCTGCTAAACAAAGACGTCCCTTCCCCACTCCCTTGGACCCCTGAGTGTCAAACTTCCTTCACAGAACTGCGAGATGCCCTTTGCTCAGCCCCTGTCCTAGGTACCCCTGATTACAAAAAGCCCTTCTCCCTTTACACTCACGAAAGGGAGGGGTGCGCTTTATCTGTCCTGACCCAGGCCATCGGCCCTAAGCAGCGACCGTGCGCTTACTTCTCTGCCACTCTTGACCCTGTCGCCAGAGCCTTGCCTGCCTGCCTTCGAGCTGTAGCTGCTGCTGCAATCTCTATCCGACAGAGTGAGGGGATTGTACTCTCGAATTCCCTCACGGTACTGGTACCCCATGCAGTCGACACCCTCCTGAACCAAACCAAGACGCAACATCTGACGAGTGCACGACTGACTGGATACGAACTGACCTTACTTGCCCCCCATATCACCCTGAAAAGATGCACCACACTGAACCCAGCAACTCTGTTACCCTTGCCCGAGAACGATCCCAATGTGCACCCCGTACATGACTGCGTGACTCTTACGGACGAACAGACCAGGAGTAGGGTTGACCTCAGAGACACGGCTTTCCCTGACCCCGACGGGGAGCTGTGGGTGGACGGTTCTTGCATCAAACTCTCCGACGGTACCACTTCCGCTGCCTATGCAGTCACCACGGCTCGAACCGTAGTAGAAACAGCCCGCATCACCCAGCGATCTGCCCAGGCAGCGGAACTGATTGCTTTGACACGAGCCTGCATCCTGGCGACAGGAACCACAGCGAACATCTACACTGACAGCCAGTATGCCTTCGGGGTGGTTCACCATTTTGGGCTCCTTTGGAGGGAAAGGGGATTCTTGACCTCACACGGCACACCCATTTTGCACGGGGATCTAGTCTCCGCCTTAATCGAAGCTGTCCTCCTCCCCAACAAACTTGCCGTCATCAAATGCCAGGCACACAAGAAGGTGACAGACATTATTGGACAGGGAAATGCACTGGCCGACATCACCGCCCGAACAACAGCTGAAAATAGGACGACAACACATATGTACGTGACCAGATCACAAGCGGAAAAATGGGCTGACGTTGGAGACACTATCAGGGACATTCAAACGGCTAGCACACAACACGAGTTGACTGAATGGACACGGGTGGGATTGAAAGACGATGAAGGCTGCTGGCGGACAAAAGACACGAACAAATGGTTGCTACCTGATTCATACTTGATTCCCATACTGACCATGGCACACTCCCCTGCCCACATAGGATCAGCCCCCATGATCGAACTTGTCTCCAGGGTTTGGCACAATGATAAGATCCCAGATTCCGCAAAACGCCTGGTTCAACAATGCTTAATATGCCTGCAACACAACCCCGGGAAAGGAACTGTAGTACCCCGGGGGGGATTTGGGGTCCCAAACCACCCATTTGAAGTCCTGCAGATGGACTACATCCAGCTAGACAGATGCCAAGGCCTAAAATATGTACTTGTTGTGGTGTGCGCATTTAGCAAGTGGGTGGAAGCATATCCAACCCGTGACAACACCGCTATGGCCACCGCAAAGGTTCTGTTAAAGGAGTTTTTCCCCCGTTATGGCCTCTGTCGTGTTTTATGGAGTGATAATGGCCCCCACTTCGTAGCCAAAGTTATCCAGCTCATCCTGAATGGGCTGGGTATTAAACAGAAATTCCACGCAGTCTTCCACCCTCAATCTGCTGGGCTTGTCGAACGACACAATGCCACACTAAAGCTTAAACTGGCCAAAATAGTGGCTACCACGGGCCTGAAATGGCCAGACGCCCTCCCATTGGCATTGCTATCGATGCGCTCTACCCCCACCCGACATCACTTAACCCCTTATGAAGTTGTCTTCGGTCGACCCATGAGCGTCTGGTCTGCCCCGAAACCAACTTCCATTCATGACGTTCCGGACGTCCTAATGTCTGATTATCTGTACAAATTGACTGAAACTTTGTCTGTCCTTCATCAGCAGGTGCAGCAGGCCATCCCCGATGCTTCCAGGGGTCCGGGTCACGCCATCCAGCCGGGGGACTTCGTGCTGATCCGAAATTTTCAGCGATCAAAGAGTTTGGAACCCCGGTGGACGGGCCCCTGGCAAGTGCTGATCACCACTCGGACCGCACTTCGAGTGGAGGGGAAGAAACACTGGCTGCACGCTCATCACTGCAAAAAGGTCTCTCCAGCCCTGGCCACGACAGACACCGTCAACACCCAAGAAGAGCTCCTGAACCAGGACCGACCATCGTTGAACTGCTATCCTGACACAGAGACACTTGAACTTTCAAAACATCCTGACCCCACTGTGCCATCACGAGAAGGGTATTTCCTGCGTCGAAAGGAGGGAGCTTCGGCTAAGTAGGCCACGGACTAGGTTAAAGGATCTCAGAACGGTGACCCAAACTACCAAGGGTTACCTGGAGAGAAGCTAAAACTAAGTCTGTGGTCCTGCCCACTACCGAGCACCTTGAAGACGAAGATGATGGAAGCGCCAGATAAGAAGACGATGGAAGCGCCAAATAAGAAGCCGACGGAGACAGCAGGAAATACCCACTACAGAAATCCGAGAACAGACAGACTCCATAGCTCAAAGACAATTGCACTCTTCATCGTAATACTCCTCTGCTTTCTCCTCATGACTATGCTCTGGATTATGGAAGAACACGCACCTGCTCACGAAACATTCCTAACCACTGCCCAGCCTACCACCATGAAGGAACATTATCTGATTTCGCTCTCCCCTCAACTAAGAGAGAGGCGAAAGGAGTTTTGGAATAACTCTTTCGTGCAGCTGCTTCACCAACACAATCTTGCCACCAATGCCACCAACTGCTGGATCTGTGGGTTGCTACCCCATGCCACTGGACATTCAATACCATTCATTCCTTCACCCTTCTCTGTTCACGGCTCCTGCCTTGCTTGGCTGATCCTCCTGCAAGAAAGCTATAAGGACAATACCACCTCCGGTAGAACCGTAACGCATTTCTCCCACGGGGTCCGGCGAAACAAAACGAAGACACACTTCTGCCCGCAGACCTCCAACGATTCAATCCAAATGGACATCCCGGCTAAAGAACGGATCGAAATGCAGGTGTTCAACAATCCAACCAGACCCACCTTCTCCTATCTGCGGAAACGAACGGCTGCCACTCTGACTGTGGCCTTGTCGGTCATCAACGTCACAGGCCACATGTGTGTAGAAGGACTTGGGACACAGCTGGTGGGTCGCAGCGCTTGCCGCTTTACCAGAACTCTGGATTCCACGGATCCACCTTCCTTTGTGTCATCCCCAAACATGTATTTCATCTGCGGCACGAAGGCCTACACCTGGCTCCCCAAAGGCTGGGGGGGCACTTGCTACATCTCCTTCGTCCTTCCTCCAACTTATGTGGCCCCAGCGAATCACCACAGGCAAAAACGAGCCAAAGACGTTGAGCAAGCCGACTCAACAGGGGCGCAGTTCCTCGATGCTATGAAAGGACTCGTCCCCCTCTGGGGCCCGATGGCAAACAGCCGTGCCATCCGACATTTGACTCAGGCAGTTGAGACAACCATGAACATCACAGCGGGCATCTTTGCCAACAACACTGCCGAGCTCCAAGCGGTCCGTTTGGTGGCTCTTCAGAACCGCCTCGTTCTAGATGTGGTTCTAGCGGACCGTGGAGGAGCATGCCGCATTATTGGGTCCAGCTGTTGTACATACATACCGGACAACTCACCCTCGGTGTACAAAGCCATCGAACATCTTCACAGACTCTCTTCGGAAGTTCACCAAGAACAAGAAGAATGGTCGCTTGGTGGTTGGGTCTGGGACACCGTCAAAAGCTGGGGCTGGAGACTGCTCACCATTATCCTGATTCCCGTAGTTGTAATATGTGGCCTATGCTTAGGAATTCAATGTCTGCCACCTATGTGTTCTTTATGTGCGAGTTGTATTTTTCCCAAAACTGTGGACTTTGGAAGCGAACACATGAGAGCATTGTATGATACCGAAGTTAGGAATTTGATGAAAATTGACATTGAGTAAAGCAAGTTGGCTAGATATGTTGAAAAGGGAGGACTGTTGAAAGTTGGGCTGAAACCGTCAACATTATCGGCGCCCTCTTGCTCTCCTTAAACCTTTTGTGCACGTAAAACAGCCTCCATTTTGAACACCATGGCTTCCCTGCTCTCGCCGAGAGCCAGCGCGCCTCTCTCCCCCTCCTAGCTTCGCTGGCATCCCCCGCATACTGACAACCCCCCTGCCTGCACCTGCCTCGAATCATAAAACCCCTCTTCAGCGCTGCTCTGCCCCAGACCCTCGTCCTGTTCCCAGCGCAACACCTCCCTTCTTCCCATTTATGATCCCCGGCCCTTTGATGCAAACCCCCTTTTCCCCGTGTGCCCGTTTGTCTTCCTCGTTCCCAGGCCGACACCCAGCTCTGCCGATACTGTTCCTTGCCCCTCCCCGTACAATAGAAAGTTTCCCCCCCCAGCAAGGGATCCCCGGGTTGATCAAAGCCCCCCCCGCCCTACGAGATCAGATCGAACCCCACACACTCCGTGAATCGGCGGAATATCCAGCTGCGCGATGATCATCACCTGTTGTGAACGGGGCGGGGACTTCCACTGTAACCTTGCGTGGGAACGGGCTGGGAAGGGGGGATTCTGAGGATGTCTTTCCGTACATCAAAGTATCGACGAGAATGTGTTACATGCAATAAAGAGATAAACTTGTGTATAAGAGGCCAGGCCTCAGAGATGCAGTTAGAGCACCTCAGAACGATACCTACTGTCAGTTTTGCTGTGTTCTCCTCCGGAGAGAATAAAAACCTTGTTTCCTGCCTTCCAGTCTCCAGCGCCTGCCTCTTCAATAGTTTAACTTCTTTGTGGGTTCAAGAGGCGACACCGCCGGGCAATACTTAAGGATCTTATATTCTGGTTGGTAGTGTCACCCTTTATAACATAGTACCCATATTCCTGTATTGCTGGATGACTTTACCAGCACTACGGCCACGAAGAATGTCTCCAATGGAACTTGGCACCTGAAAACTTGGGAAACTGGAATAGCTTTAAACAGAACACACCCTTGCAGATGCCAAATGGCGAACAAATTCTGGAGTCTCTCTATAACATAAGACAAGAACTTCATACATCCACAAAAGGGTGCCTTCTGCAAAGCCACTGGCTAGTGTCAGTCAGTCAAGAATGCTTTATTCGACAACGTAAGGCCATTAATGCGAACATATCATACAGCGGTACATTTCATTAACACATTTTTTTTTTTTACTTTTTTTTACAAAAAGCATTTCTGATATCAACCAAGAAACCGAGACCTAAAATACATAAAGTACAGAAACGTTGTATAAAGTGCAAGGTGCAAATGAGCAAAACTTGATCAAATACAATAGTCCCCGTTTATGACATTCCTGATATCAACCAGAAGACCAAGACCTAAAACATGTAAGTACAGAAACGTTGTATAAGGTGCAAGGTGCTAACTGTAGGTATCTGGTCACGCTAGATCAGTATAAAGTCACAAGTTCAGACCGACTGCGATGGAGAACATGACCAAGTTAATCCCACTGAAAAAGTTACCTTCTCAAAGTCTGGCGCACAGAGTTCACATTTTCAGGATTTCACAGGAGGAGCCCAACTGCTTCCAGCCAAGGGTCCAGGACCTGGGGAGGTACCTCTAAAGGATCAGAAACTCACTCCAGCAGAGGCCATCAGGGCTCAAGAAGGTCCAGTCGCATGTCCAGACAGGTGCAGTTGCAGCAAGTCAAATGGACAGTTGCAGGAAGGCTTCTGTGGTGTATTGTATCTCTGTAGCTCAGAACAGTAGGCCAGCCAGAGGACCCTTGAAGTGGCTCTGGAAGTCCAGGGTTCAAGGAAATGGCCCTCCTTCCTTCATGCAGCAAGACAAGATTCAAGAACAAGCAGGCCTCAAGCAGCACAGCAGCTCTCTGGTAGCAGCAGGGCAGTCCTCTGAGAAACAAGGAACCTCTGGTGTACAAGTCAGTCCTTCTGCAGTCTTCCGCAGGTCCAGGAGTGTACTGAATAGTGGGTCTGAGGGTCCACTGTTTATACCTGATGTTGGCTTTGAATGGTAGAAATTCCGGAGCCCCTTCCCCCCAACAGATGGGTCTGAAATGTTCTTCATCCCTGCCCAGGTCCCAGGATGTCTGAGGTGACAAAAGCCTGTTGTCAAATTCTTTTGAAATGTGCTGAGGCAGCTCCTGTAAAATGTAGGTGGGGCGGGAAGCAGCTCCCTTCCTCCCATTCTCCCAGCATGCCCATCGCCCAGGTCCTATTGTTCACTGCCTGTTTGCCTGTTTGTTGGAATGAACATTATTTTTACAATGTTTTTGTACTGTAGGAGTAGTTCATCACGTGATTAGGGGTTGGTGGGATACACAAATTAGTGCCTTTTGGTGTACGCAGGGTGGGTTGTTTTGGTGCATTATGGGACTTGGAGTCTTGAGAGAGAGGGAGTGGGTATTAGAGTAGAATATCAACGGGAATCTGTTACAGGGTTTGGATATTTATAGCCTGAAGGGAAGACTCAGTTGAAGATACAGGTGGATTTTCAGGAAAATGAACGTTATTGGAGGACAGCACAAGGGGTCGGTGATTGCGGCGTTCATGATGTATTGGGTTTAAAAAGTGAGGGAGGTGGTGAGCGCATGAGGGAGGTTCAAAGTTCATGTAAAATGAGGTGAAATCACAATAGGTTTTTGTAATGGGGACACTGTTTAATGGGGTGATTAGTTTAGATGGCATGGGTGGTAAGTACTCAAGGTTGTCCGTGTGCAGCAGGGTGATAATTGGGGCATGGGAAGGATACAGGAGGGTCATGGGTTGAGATATTTATATTTATTTTTACACCATTGTTATTGTTCTTCAAATTAATCTCTTGTCATTTTGCTTTTATGGATTGGTCAGCTGAGTTATTTTTTTCATCTTGTTATAGAATCCCCCGACGAAGAGCCTTGAAGGCTCGAAATTAATTTGTTCTGAAAATACTGTGTTTACTCCATAATTGATGCATCTATAAAAAACGAGCTGTTGTACGAAGCCCAAATAGGCATACAGCTGGTGGATAAAGCGTTTAATAAAATATGCAGATGGAATCTCACTGTCTCTATAGTGATGAATTGAACTGGATAAGGATAAGCTCAGAAATAAGGAACAGTATGAATCAGAAGTACCAATGGGTTAATTGTAGATTGCCGGGATTAATTAGTTATTATGGGGGATTAATCCCACTTTCTACCGTGCGACAGTGAGGAGTGCGAGAAAAGTGCCCTGTTTTGAACAACTTTCTAAAAGAGGTATTTTCAAAATTGTAATTTAAAATCCAACTTTGCCATTAAAGAGGATAATAATTTGCAACTCATTTGAGTCCCAATCAAAACGTAGCACTTATTAAATGGAATAAAGTAATCCAAACTTATCCTACAGGAGAGACAGGCCGTACAGAAGTGAAAAACGAATTTGGAAGTTTTTGACTACCAGGACATGTAAAATTTTAAAACACATGCCCTACTTTTTAAACACAATAAAGGTTTAGGCCTGGCATAAGGTTTCCGCCAGATCTCTGTACTGGGGTGAATGTGTGACATTGTTCTGCTTTCCGTCCATCAATTGGTATTTTTGCATTTGTCACCCCAAGTGGGACGGGTATGCCTAGACGTGGGTCCAGTGCTCTCCATGCCACTGGAGTCAAGCTATCCTGGCTGATGAGGGCTGAAAGCCCGAAACCGGTTCTAGGATGCTTGTTTCCAGTCCAGGGAGGACCTGGCCTGGCAGTTCGGGCTGGACTGTTCCCATCAGAGGCGCAACTAGAGTCAAATTTCGGGGGGGGCTAAGAAAAAATTTCGGGGGGGGCTGAATCTTTAGGCACTCGGCAGAGTCGAGCTGCAGGGGCTCTTAGAAGGGGTTAAACAACAACAAAGCCCCATTAAAGACTTGTGAAGTGCTCGGGTGCGGCTGCGAGCAGGCCCCGGGAAGTGTCTCATCCCGGGCTACCACACACGACGGGGGGTTGAAGCCCTTTGAGGCCAATGGGTGTTGCCCGCCTGCCTGGGCCCATGCCATAGTGTCACAAGACTTATGTCTCTCCATCTCAGGCAGGCATCTTGGACATCTGCCTGAATGCATGTCTCACCAGTGGCAGACTCCCTTGGCACAGATCTACCCTGGTTCTTGGACATCTGTCTCTCAGATGTCAGACTCCTTGAGCCCCTATCTCACTAGTGTGACAAATTCCCTTGGTCCAGGTCTACCCTGGTTCTTGGACATCTGTCTTTCAGACGTCAGACCCTTGTACCTCTATCTTACTAGTGTGACAGACTCCCTTGACCCAGGCCTATCATGATGCCTCAGCAATACCACAGAAGCCATCCTGGAGAACTCGTCATGCATGAACATCAGCAATGTCCCAATGAGGTCTGCATCAGATGTGTTTAAAACAATAACTTGAGACATTTCTAGTTATACAGACAATTAAGCACTTTACACAATCACTGACACATTATTTATTTTTAAAACATATCTGAAGTACGGGTCATTGGAAGATGGTTAATGATTATATAATGAAATCGCGGGCATCTGTCTGTCAGGTGTCGGAAGCATTGAAACAGTGTCTCACTAATGTCAGTCTCCCTGGCCCCAGTCTCTTGGACATTTGTCTCCGAGGCCACAGACCCCCGAACCCATGCCCCACTAGTCTCAGGTCCTCTGCCCTGCCTCTACCAGGCCACATTTAATGGGTCCCCGGGCTCAGGTTTCTGCAGTGTAAGACCCCTCACCTCCCAATCGCTCTTCAATGTCTGCCACCTGGACCCCTGCCTCTCATTTCTTTTTCTGCTACTGACTTTCATCCCTCGGCCACTGGAGCGCCGTGGGTGAGATGGCGTGCCGGCTGTGAGGAGGTGCCTGGAGGATGCCCGAGGGATCAGGTGAGGGCCGCGCTCATCGCTGTTGTGTTTGTCTGTAGCTGCTGCTGCATCCGTCGGTGTCCGTGGCATGGACCAACCCCGCCACCACCCGTCTGTCAGTGTGGTTCCCGACAAATCACAGTACGCTCTCCTCTTTTCTCAATTGCCTCAGCCCCCCCTCTCTCCAAGTGCATCAGCACCCCACCAAACGGTGTCTCTGCCCCCCTCTCCACTCCAAGTGCATCAAAACCCCACCAAACGGTGTCTCTGCACCCCTCTCCAAGTGCATCAGCACCCCACCAAACGGTGTCTTGGCCCCCCCCCTCTTCAAGTGCCCCAGACCCCTCACCAACCGGTATCTCTCTCCTCCCTCTCTCAAAGTAGCCAAGCCCCTTACCCCATAGAGTTGAACTCTCAGGTCTATGTGCCTTCAATCTCGCATTGTCTATGTCTCTCCCCTTTGCATGCTCTCTATCTCTCGAGTCCTTTGTGCTCGCATTCTCCCTGTTGATAACACTCTTGGGTACTCTGCTCCTTCATTCTCCCTGTGCCTCTGTCTCTCATTCTCTCGAGTTCCATGTCTCACTGAATCGAGTTCCCGTTGTCTCTCTCTCTCACAGCGTTCCCTGTGTCACTCTTTCGGGTTCTCTGACTCTCACTCTCTAGGAATCCTCATTTACATTTAAATGGTCTTTAACAGACCTGTGAAGATTTCGGGTGCGGCTGCAATTAGACGTCGCCAGCCGCGAAGGAAGCTGTGTCAGCCCGGGCTGACACACACAACGGGGGGGGCTGAAGCCCCGTGAGCGCAATGGGTGTTGCGCGCCTGGTTCCCATTGGGCGCAGGGTAAACACTGATTTGCATATTGCTGGGTCGAAACTGGAATGGCATGGTGAGCGAAAAAACAATGGATTTGGCCAAGATCTGTCTACTAGGGGTGAATGTATAACATTGTTCTGCAATCTGTCCATCAATTGCTGTTTTTGCATAAGGTTTATTTTGTCAGGCTGAATTGGCAGTTTAAAACTGCACACAGGCTGCAGTGTTAGGCCTGAGACATGTTTAAACGACCACTTAAAAGTGGTACAATAATTACTGCAAGCCCACTGCATTTAATTTGCAGACTCTCTGTACATGTAGCACCATTGTACAAGGGACTTATAAGTAAATGAAATGTGACAGTTGGGTGTAAGCCAATTTTACCATGTTTTAATGAGTGAGCAGAAGCACTTTAGCACTGGGTAGGAGAGGTAAAGTGCACAGAGTCCTATAAGCCAACAAAAACTGATTCAGAAAACATGAGGGGTGAATGCAAAACATTTGGAGGTGAACTTGTAGAGACGACCTAGTCCAACAAGCATGGAGGCAGACGAAATGATCAATCAATCAATCCTTATCAGACTGATACGTCAGCAGTAAAGATCAAGTGCTGATTCATCATGGTCTGATAGGAACTGTTGGGAATTGTATGTTTGCTTTGGTACCATGTCCCTCAGAAACTTACCACGCTGGGACTTCGCTCCAGGACGGCTTGTTCACCCGTGGTGGAAGGGTGTGTGTACCAAGTGAGCACTGCCATTGGGACAGTTCTTTTTGTTTGACTTCAGTTCCTCCTACTTTGACCATGTTTCTGATGTGTGAAATCAACAGCATAGCCATTGTTTTGTTAGTGTTTATCAATCAATCAGTCATAATAGACCGGTGCTAATCACATGATAGGGTAACCAGACGCTTGCAGGTCCTGAAGGCTCATTTGAACACCAAGGTCTTGAGGACTCTTTAGAATTCCAAAAGTGTGGTGATGGTTCAAAGTTGTGTGTGGAGACTGTTCCAGGTCATTGCTGCAATGTGCGAGAAAGAGCGTCCTACACTTCTGCTTTGGTTGATGCAGAGAGTATGGGCAAGTGATAGGGAGGCAGAGCATAGTCTCCTCAATGGTTGGAGGAAGTTCAGGCAGTGGTTGAGGTAGGAGGGTCGTAGTTTGTGTAGAGCTTTGTGTGCATGGGTTTAGAAGCTTGAATTGGCATCTCCTATGTACAGAAAGCCAGTGGGGTTGCCTGAAGTGTGGTGTGTTGTGGGTTTGTCAGAGAAGGAGAAGGATGAGTCAGGCTGTGGGGTTCTGTCGGTCTGAAGACTCTGTAGGAGGTGTACAGTAAATCCCTATGTAGAGAGCATTTCCGTAGTGCAGTTGGCTGGTGATGAGGGCATGTGTCACAAAGCGTCTGGTGTGCAGAGGTAGCCACTTGAATATCTTCTGTAGGATGCATAGAGTGAGGAAGCAGGTGGAGGAGACAGTGTTGGTCTATAATTTCATGGTGAGCTTGTTGTCAAGGATGATTTTGAGGTTTCTGGCATGGCCGGTGGGTGTGGGTGCGGGTCCTAGGTCTGATGGCCACTATGAGTCGTTCCATGTGTTGCTGCTGTTGAAGAAGATCAGCAATTCCATCTCTTCTGTGTTCAGCTGAAGGCAGTTGATCTTCATCGAGTTGGCGATGCTTTTCATGCATCTAAGGAAGTTGGTTTTGGTGGTGGTGGGATTGTCGGTGAAATGAGAGGATGAGTTGGGTGTTGTCTGCATTGGAATTGATGTTTAGACCGTGGAATCTGACAATGTTGCCCAGCGGGATCATAAATGCATTGAAGAGCATGGGGCTGAGGGATGACCCTAAGAAACACAACAGGTGATATACATGGGTTTGGAGGTGAAAGATGTGAGGTGGGTCCTTTGGGTTCTTCCAGTAAGCAAGGGGGTGATCCATCTGAGCACATCCCCTTGGATGTCAATGTGGTGGAGTCTTTCGATCAGCATGTAGTGGGATACGGTGTGAAAATCTGCCAAGAGGTAGAGGAGGATTGGCGCTGATGTTTCTCCTCAATCAAGGAGGGTTTGGATGTGGATGAGGAGCAACCGCCTGAAACTGAACTCGGACAAGACGGAGGTCCTCATCCTAGGTCCCACCCCCTCTGCGTGGGACGACTCCTGGTGGCCATCCACACTGTGAGCCCACAGAACACGCATGCAACCTAGGATTCATCTTCGACTACTCCTTCTCCATGTCAAAGCAGGTCAACGCCATCTCCTCCTCCTGCTACAACGCCCTCCGCATACTCCGCAGGATCTACATGTGGATCCCGACTGAAAAAAGAAGAGCAGTGACCCAAGCCCTCGTCAACAGCAGGCTGGACTACGGCAATACACTCTACGCCGGAATTCCGGCCAAACACCTACAACAACTACAACGCATCCAAAAACGCCTCCGCCCGACTGATCGTCAACGTCCCCCGATGCAGCCACATCACCCCCCACCTGAGAGACCTACACTGGCTCCCTGTCGACAAGAGGATCACCTTCAAACTCCTCACCCACGCACACAAAGCACTCCACAACACCGGGCCGGCCAACCTGAACGACAGACTCAACCTCTACACCCCTGCCCACCAGCTCCGCTCCGCCAGCCTCGCCCTTGCCGCTGTCCCACGCATCCAACGAACAACCTCCGGTGACAGATCCTTCTCCTACCTCGCCGCCAAGACCTGGAACACCCTTCCCACCCATCTGCGACAGACCCAAGACCTACTCACCTTCAAAAGGCTCCTCAAGACCTGGCTCTTCGACAAGTTGCAGCACCCCCCCGCCCCCCCTCAGCGCCTTGAGACCCTCGCGGGTAAGTAGCGCGCTTTACAAGTACTCTGATTGATTGATTGATTGATGTTGTCCGTGGCTGCGATCAGTCGTGTCTCGATGCTATGATTCCCAAGCTTGCATAGATTTTGGCTACCCACGGACTGGCGCAAGAAATACTTACAGATAACAGCCTATCCTTTTTAGGGGCATGAGTTTGCAGATACCTGTGGTCTTTGGGAGACTACCATGTGAGAGTAATGCCCTGTTTGCCTAAAGCAAACGGGGAAGTGGAGCGGTTGATGTAAACTCCACCCAGTGCCAAGTGTTTTGCACACACACAGCACCATCACTTGGAGTGGGCACTGTATTCTTTTGTAAGATAGTATAGGCAGACGTCCCACACTACCACAGACCAAATTCTGAGCCAAGTGTGTATGGCTTGCTAGTGCAAGGCATTGGTCATCATCACCTGACCTGGGCTCCCAGGCCTTAGTATGGAAGCAGTGGCTGGCCTCAGGAGGACACATAAAAGCTGAAATATAGGGCGAATATCCCTCTGGGTGACTGGGTCATTGTTTGGCACCGAAAAACTGATAGCAGATTCTGTATTTATTTTGAGCCTGAACCCTGTAGGATAATATATATACATGGTACCATGATTACGGTCTGCCACTACCAAGAAACGGTGACCCGCAACATGGTCCTTTTCAAGTTTGGAATGTTTCCCTTTCTGTCTGCCTATGACAGACAGAGGGTTTAAAGCTCAGTGTGGTGGAGAGCGTGGCTCAAGAACTCATGCTGAATCCCCAATCGGGGAAATTACTGTTTTCCACTCTAGGGATGGAAGGCATTTGGGATACCAACACCCCAGGTTCTCTTCCAACCAAAGCCAGTTTGAGAAACACTACATGGACTCAGTGGCGCAGTCCCTTATCGCCCATCCAACTGGGGGCCGTTTGACTCTTGGCTTTATAGAGTTCAAACTGGAAGGTGCTTTTGAGCAATATCTGGAGGTTATTACAAATGCCCAGGATAGGAAACTCTTTATGCAATTCAGATGTGGTTCCTTTCTTCTTAACACCTTTGTTGCCTCCTAGTCCCAGCACTCTTCTGCATCTGTGATCTGCGCCGGCTGCTCACTTACAGCCGAGTCTGTTACATCCATGTTTGCTTTTCTGTGTTGTTCCTTTAATTGCTTTAGAATGTTAATATTGCCTTCTGGCTGGAATGTAGATTACGTGGAAGTCGGGATAAGCAGTTGCATGTGGCAACATCTTGGGGTCTTTCTTACGAATAAACCTGTCACAAAATCTACTTGTTCCAGTGACTCTACTTTACAAAAGTGGCGACGAGGATGGGATCAGTCACATATTCTTTCCATGTCCTAAGTACCACCATTTAAGATCCAGATGGATAGCTCCTATCAGTAAACAGCTAGGTACCTGCTGTCCCAGCGATGCGTGATGTATCTTAAAATCTGACTCTAGCATGGTAATTGTCTGTGCAGTTGCGAAATTTCTAGGTAAAATGTGGATTAGTAAAAGGCATCCATTGAAACATGCAAATGATGTAACCCCCTTGTATTTTAATATCTCTTAAATTATTTTACACATGTATCTATTTATTAACTTAGTATTCTACTAAACATGGAATTGTCCTGCATGACGGGTCATGCCGTTAACTCTTATGGCATAGACTGTTGCTGCTACACTTCCTGGTTTTGATTTTAACTGTTTTATTGTTCTTTTTAAATTTGTCTTATTGTTGCATTAGATAGTTTGAACCGAACCAGCTCTTGGATCTTTGTAATCAATCTTCGGTCCTTTTTGCACTTAAGGCACTGGCACTTTTAAGGTCCTTATTCGTCAATTGGAGGTTAGACAGACTTTACTAATCCTAGGGTCCTGCTTTTAAAAGATGGATATTAATGTATTATACCCAATGCACATGCACTTTTGTGGACTCTTTTTCTTCCCTAGAGCTTTAGGAAGGTGGGACTCCAAGATGAAAAAATCACGTTACTACGGACTGTATTATAAAATTGATTGTTTTCTATGTCTGTACTGTTTTGTATGCATTTGATACTTTTATGGCTGCAACGGCCGAAATAAAGTTATTGACTGACTGAGTGCTGGAGGGCCCCACCTGCAACCACCGGCCCAAGTTAAGCACTGGTGCTACGTTGTGGGCACGGTAACATCTTTCAGTTGAGACCAAGATGGTCAAATGCGCCTGATTACACAAAGTAGACCCAGAACAGTATCGAAGCTGAGCGGCATGATTTTTTAGGCTGTCTGCCACATTGCCATGGTAGTGGCCATGTAATTAGCAAATTGGTAATTATGTGTTCTTTGACTATTTGTGCAAGGTTTAGCCCGGGTAATCCCCGTGGCGTCTGAATGAAAAGCTTTCACGTAACCTCCCACCGCCTCCACGTGACTCTGAACTGCCTTTAATGTTAGCTGCTGGAGGAGACGAGTTAAGAGGCGCTTTACGACTGTACCCGCGTGTGCCTGACGGCGCCTTACAACAATTGCAATTATCACTCTCCTTTAAGGGACTGTACGGGAGATATTTATATTTTTGATTTGTATTTGAAGCTATCGACAAATAAAGCTGTATGCATATGTAATGCATCCTCAAATCTGGTTTCAGTAATGTAATTGCTTTGCTGTTTCCATTGGTCGAAGTGTGGGGGATCGGCAGGGCACAGCATGCCCCAAGTTATTTTATTTAATAGATTCCGTTCCCCTACTTTTTTTATTTTAAACATGCATCCCAGGACAGCAGAAATCGTCAAGGCCTATAGATAAGGCTCGGCTTTGGTGGCTGTTTGGAGGACGGCGGGGTGCTCAGAGAAGGAAACAGGCTTCTCCTGCTCTGACGCTGGCAGCTGCCCCCTCTCTTTTTCCTCCTCTTATTCCCTCTCTTTCTGTCTAGCTCCTCTTCACTCACTGAAAACCATGACTTCAAGGAACGGTTATTACTCCCTCTTCCCTCTCCTTTCGTTTATTTGTTCCTCTGTGAAATGGATCCAAAAAAGATAAACTCTTTTGCTGGGAATGTCTTCTTTTTGGGACATTTTTCCATTCCAAAGTACAGCCTTGAGACGGAGTGAAATAAAGGTTCAAAATGTGAAAAAGAACTAAATAAAGCAAGATAGTGTGGTCGCAAAGTGGCCAGATTAATTTTATTCACTCCCAAACACATTAGCGCCACTTTACAGAGTTTGCCAGTGAAGCGTTACTTTTGTTTTCTCGTCTTTCTTTGAAAAACATTGTTTTCCCAGGTGGGGACGTGAACCAATCCTGGAAGTACTGCAATGTCTGATTGATAGGTGGATTGGTAAACAAAATGTGTACCGTGGCTCTGTGTTCACGGATGTGTTCTTGTTAAACCATGCTGAAACGGGTCTCTTCTGGGCCCTGCGTTCCTGTCCTTAACTTTTTCAGGCAAAAACACTCATTGATTTCTGAATAGTGAGTGTAAAAGTGTTAAGGTGACCATGTTGTTCCTGTTTACATTTCTCATGCTTTACCTTATCTTGCATTTCCTTGAGTGTTTTCTATTTCCAGGATGTTGCTCTTGTCTAGTGCTTAATTTGAACTGAGTCCCAGCCAGGTGTTTAAAGCGGGGCACAATCGGGTTGTAGCTGAAGGCAGGGCAAGTTTCTATCAGCGAGGCAGTATGGTATTCAGAAGGGGAGAGGATGTGGTACTATGGTCAGAGCTGCCGAATTTGGAACTGGGGAACCAGGTTCAGCCTTCATGACCAGTACCCCAGACCACTCCCCCTGAGGGAGCACATTCCCATGCTGGACCTTAGAAGGCCCGCAAGTATTAGCATCAGTAGGTAGACTCTAGTAGTTGCAAGTGTGGGTTAACCTTGAAGGCCTGTTCACCACAATACATGCTGAAGTTCACCTCCAGTCCTACGGGCAGGCCTATGAAGCAGCCCACCCTAGAGCGGCAGTGACTGTGTCACTGAGGTCACAGTACACTTGAGAAGGGCCTGCTCTAGGCCAGTGCGACCGGTGCTATTGCACTAGGCGCTGACTTGTGTAGGGGCGTCATATTTGCAGGTATATTATGTTTCTAAAAGCACTTGCTGCCTCCTTCTTGCCCTTCAGCAATTTTCACAACAAAAAAGCTTCAACAGTTTTGTCTGGTAAAAAACAATTGCTTATACGCTCCATATTAAATCATAAACAGAATTTGAAGACAGATGCAACATTTGCACATGAGAGTGAGGAGGAACAAATGAGGCGAACGATTTATGCAGAGTCATAAGAGTTTACTCTTTCTTTGAATCTCATTTGTCATGCAGCTGTCAACAGTTCGGTAAAAACAAGGTGATAATAAATAAAGTGCTCAAGTGACATGGGTGACTAAGTATCATATACACATTGGTGAAAACAGGACATATATTCTATGTACAAATCATACAAAGGAGTAATTATTTGATGCAGCCAGTATATTGGTCAGATAAGTGTCTCTGGTAGAGTCCAACATTGTTTTGCAGTTTAGACTCAGAAGACGTGGTGAGACTGGACCGATATTGAACGTTGACGTTTCAACCCTGACGTAAGCGTGGCTAAAAAAGCATCATGGCAGGTCTTCTTCAGTACAGGACAACAACAGGACAGCCTAAAATGAAATGAATCCAAATGTGTCGGGTATGTTCCAGCTTGTGGCATCTAAAATGCAACAGTTGTACCCAAGTTACGATATGCACCGATTTAGTTTTAACGGGGTCAGTCAATGAACCGAAAAGTTGTGAGATGTGGCTGTAGTGAACGTCAGGTGCCTGAAACAATTTAGGGTGAGTGATTAGATCACTGACTACGGACGGAGGCCAGAATGTGGAAAGTTATATGGAAGACCTTACCTAAATTCCTTAATGAGTAAGAAGGTGGCTGGTGGCACCAAATGGTTGCCTTAAGGTTCTAAAACTGAAGAGTGAGGGATTTAATTATAGAAGGTGGTCATTTAAAGTGAGTAGGCCAACAAACATGGCCGAATCGGCCAGGCCTTACCTGATATAGAGTGGTTAGTTGCAGTGGTGAATCTGCAAAGTGGTGCAGAACTGCATATAAAGCAAATAATTGCGCGTTTGGTAATTAATGAATGGTTTTGAAAAATCACCATACAATTACACGCATTAGAAGTTAGAAATTGTTACCTGTCCTAATTACTGGGTGCTTTCCATCGCCCCGTGGAGACGCATAGTCACAGTCCCTGAGAAGTGAAAAGTAAAATCACACATGAGTCTGCAGTGTTAAAAGTAATACAGAGGGGAAAATTGAAGCATCTTTAGCTCCGTCACGAGGAAATGAATGGCGTGCAAGTATGGGGGCGCATCCGCTTCCCTGTGAGCTCGGAGTGCTTCGGTCAGTTGTACACAAATAACACTCTAGATAAGTGCTTCTCATTGCTGTACTTTAATGTGCCTAGTAGTGTCAAAGCTTCCATGTTAAAGAGCAGTAGATGTTGCAACAAAGATAATATTTTGGAATTTCTAAACTCTTATAAGGTCCCAAAGCCGAGACCAATTGCATTGCAAATGCTTGTTACAAACTGAAACATTAAGTGATTTTCCCAGAATCACAGGATGTTGAGCCGATACCGAGATTGGAACACAGTGCACCGGCTGCAAGGTCGACCGCTCTGGCCGTTACACTGCATACTCTCCCCTTGTGCCACATCCTTTCCCATTTTACATACTGCTCCATCTCTGTGTGGAAGGCACTGATAGGTGCTGTGGTAAGAGGGTGAGGCGCTGCTAGGTGCTGTAGTAAGAGGGTGGGGTGCTGCTAGGTGCTGCGGTAAGAGGCTGGAGCAGGAGCCGCATGATGGTGTACTCTGTTCCTTTCCTCCCTAATCCTTACAAATGTCTACATTACCACCAAAATATTGCCAGAATAAGGAGTCTCCGAAGTGATGCACACGCATACCTACCTATCCAGATTCTCTTCTGTTTGACTCAATGCTCCTGCAATTGAGGAAATAACTCAAGACCTGGTTGTTGAAATGAACAGATGACCACAAAGCAGTAAGTAACCCTAAGGTCTTGAGACCTTTCCAGGTTATTTGCCGTGTCTTGCAAATCCTTGATAGAGTGATTGATTTTGCTGCCTGCTGGCAGGCAAGATCAATCTTTGTCTATTCTTTGTCGATGTTCAGATAGCAAGCACGAGTGTGTGGTCTTAACACCGACTGTCACAGATGATCCTTCTGGAATGCCCGAAGTCTTTCTATGAGAGGTTGTCACATGGACTTCATGTAAAAGTTGTCATCATTGTTATGAGAAATAAGGAGCCTCATGATCTGTGATGTGAGTTGTGATTAGTGGTGTGTGAATTATTTGCACATCTAACGTACACCAAGACCGTGCCCATTTAAGCCTCTTCTATTTTTTTATGTGCTTACCTGCAGACTCTTTTTTGGCTTTCTATTAGAACGTGTGAAGTTCAGACACTCGCAGAAGTGAGCATCATATCCCCCTCCAATATATGCTGACACATTTTGTTGTTTATGTTATGGCCACTGCCATGTTAATATAACAGCTTAAAATGGAGGCTCAATTGTCTACATGTGAATCGCGATGATGCATTTATCGCCATACTTACTCTCGGGAATAAATATTTGTGTACATTGCAGAATGAGGCCTTTCACTGAAAGCTCATCTCTTACATTGTTATACTTCAAATACTCACTGTCATTAGTGAGAGTTCTAGAGTGCTGGTTCCACAATTGAAAAGCAATAATGTCTATTAACTTTAACATGTCGCTATCTTGGTTCATGGTGATAATAATTTGTTCTAAAGAAATGGTCGCTGGTGTGCTTGATTTCACAATAGAATAGAATTGATATAAGCCTCCACTATCTTAGATGGGATACCAGGCCACTGCCAGAGCACTCATAATAATCAGCAGAATTCTGAACTTTGCTTGGATGATGAAGCATTGTATACCTGTATTCTTTTAACCTCAAACCCCAACATTCAATTCTAGGAGGCATTTTGGCTTTGGGATTGCTGAATATTGTCAACAGTGATTGATGATCAGTCATTACTGTCAAAGGCTTTCCATACAAAAACACAAGGAAATAGTCACAGGCCCAGGCCACTGCCAAACTTCCTTTATCAGGTTGCAAGTAAGCATCTTCCGTTTGTGGCAGGCTTTTACTGGCCTGAAGTTTGGGATCAAAGCAGGCCATTTCACTGGCACTCTCAATAGCTTGCTTGATTTTTTGGAAGCTATTCTCACATTCTAGTGACAAATGAAAAGACACGTTCTTTTTCGTTAGTTCTTGTAATGGTGCACTAACCGTAGCAAAGACTTGTATGTATCTAGAACAGTAATTGTCCATTCAAAGAAATGATCGTAGCATTGAAGCGTCTTGTGTGAGATGTGCAGTAGACAACGCTTGTACTTTGCTGAATCAGATTTCACAACCTCATCAGAAAATATATTGCCATAGAATTTCAAACATTTCTTGTGGAATTCACATTTGTCAGCATTCAAAGTTAAGCCTGCATCATTCAGTAAACAACATGAGAGCATTGTCATGCTCAAACTGTGTATCTCCGAAAACCAATATGTCATCACTATAGTTAAATGCATTTCCCACACGCTGTATGATAGGTCGAATGACATTTTAGAAAAGTTCTGCAGCAGAGGCTAGGCCAAAACTCAATTGCTTGTAGCAAAACCAACCAATATGGTTGAAAAGGTTGCAATGTACCTGAATTTCTCTTCAAGTTCCGATTGGTGATATTCTTTAATTAGGTTGAGACAAGAGAAAAACTTTGCAGCATTCAATTGATTTATCTTATCAGCAATGTCCGTACCAGGACGTCTCTCTTGCTCAAATGCATTGTTGGCTTGACACATGTCAACACATATGCATACAGCTCCTTCACTGTCATATTTAGGCGCCAAGACGCCACGGCAATTGTGCGCTTCACAAATTCACAAATCAAATCAATCAATCAAATGACAATTACAATGGGAGACACCCATGGTGTTGGACAAGTGGAGTGTTCGATGATGTCATGTTTAGGCGACAAATTAGTTCCTTTTCAACAGCTTCTTGCAAGTGAAATGCAACTTGTCTGTGTCTTTAAGCAACAGGACGAACATCCTTTGTATGTGTAACTTTAGTTTCATTGTTTTGAGTTTTCCTAATCCTTGAAATAATGAATGAAATTGATTTACAACTTCATGATGAGTATCCATATTGCAGTCCACTGATATCAGTCCCATGCCAGCACCAGTGTTAAATCTCAGCAGAAAGGCATTTGAAGCTGTTCCGTGAAGCACATGAATATGTGTTTGTACCAGTTTTCCTATGGTTCATCAAGACCACAAACAAATCTTGACTTTTTAAGGGTATTGAGGCAGCCCATGTGTATACCTTAGTCTTTGACTTCGTAAGTTGTGGTAATGGAAATAATTCTTGATACTTCTCCTCAGGCATGACATTTTTTATGGCACCATGTCAATTCTGAATGGTATCGAACACCTGTTTATATTTGAACAATGTTTGAATGTTTTTGGTGCTTTTTTATGTTGATTTTTCTTCGCCTTCAGTTTTTCCTTACATTTGACATTCCCACATGTGCTTGCCTTTTTGTAGTAAATATCAACATTGCACAATTGTCATTGTCACTTTCACTGGAAACTGATACTGAGGAACTATTTGTCGATGATTTAGATGATGATCAATCTCATTTAGTGTCAATTTGCCTAAGTTGGTGTGGCCGCTTATCCTAGTGGGAGTCAAACGTTACTGAGGTAGCCTTCGTTTGGCCATTTTGTCTTCACGCTGTGACGCACTTACGTTTCTTTTCGCCTTGTAAGTCCTCACAAAACGGTTTGCTTTACCACAGCCGATGCATAGCTGTCCGATAGTGGGACATTTACCTTTACTTGGAAATGATAGCCTACATCTGTATAACAGTTTTTTTCATGTGGAGACATAGCCTAGTGTCCCTCTGCCAGGTTACTTTGAATGCTTATGACTGACACACTATGGGCAACTCTGGCCTCCATGTCAGTTGCTTGACGATCAGCACACTCTTCAGCGTGGGCAGCATTAGGAAATTGTTCTAAGCTAAGTTTCTTTCAGCAATCATCATCAAAAGGAATCTGACAGACACCCATCGATTACTCTGATGGGTATCTTCCTCATCATTAAATTTATTTAATTTACAGTGTTTCACCAAAACATTCAGCCTCTCAACAAACTCTTCGATGGTTTTACCTGGTCTCTGGTGTTCTTGACTGAATATGTACCTTTCATAATCCACATTTGGCAGTGGGCTGTTTTGATTTGATCGTGTATCACTTCACCTTCATGTGGTATCTTCAGATATTTTATAATCTTTTTATAAACTTTTTTATCTATTGCATCTATGAAATCTTTAAAAGTCTTTATCCATGCAGTCCATCTATTGACAATATTGTGTTTTTTGGCAGAATCAAATGCAGTTGGCCGTTTTAAGAATGCAGCAGCTGTATATACATTGGTGGACAGCAGTGGTCTCTCAGGTGCTTCATGTGGAGCTGAATCAGGCAGAGCTTCTCCAGCACCTCGTGATGTGCTGGCTTCAGGGTCATCCTTAATGACTTTTGGAGCTTGGATCTTGCCCTGCCTCTCAATCGGAGCTCTTTACTTGATTGCGGTCTGTGGAGTTGTTCTGGGCCACTATGCAGCAACTTTGGTGGCAGGCTGCTTTGTCTGGGGACAGCACTGCAATCACAACCCCTTCGACCGCCTGTCTGGGGCCGCTCCGCAGTATATTGTGGCTCAACGATTCGTTCATTGTTTTTGGTAAATAGATAATTCTTTGTATACTACAAGTCCATGAAAGCATATAACTGCTATATAAACTGGCCAGTCAGAATGCATAGGTCATGTGGTGTCCCTCTGCATACAACCCAAATATACTGTATATATAACCCCTGGGGTCTTCTAAAATTATCATTGGGGGCTCATTTTCAAGCCCTGTGCACCACTGGAATGTCACTTTATGTGACGTTCCAGTGGCGCACAGGGCTTAGCCATATCTACAAGGCCACATAAAGCCACCTTGCATGGCTTTTAATGACCTTGTAGATATGGAGTGAGGCAACGCAGCGCAGGTCATTGCATTGCCTCACACTAGA
This sequence comes from Lissotriton helveticus, assembly GCF_964261635.1. Classification (NCBI taxonomy): domain Eukaryota; kingdom Metazoa; phylum Chordata; class Amphibia; order Caudata; family Salamandridae; genus Lissotriton; species Lissotriton helveticus. The sequence continues at coordinate 45,545,287 of NC_136059.1, forward strand.
ATGGAGAGGCATGTAACACCCATGGCGTTTGACACTATCCCATTTAGAAGATGTAAACCTGGGAATTAGTCAAAAACTAACGCCTCCCCAGGGGAGGCACAGGGGATGCGCAACAAAGAGAAATAACATTATTTCTCCGAATGTTTCCTCTTTCTATGTGTGCTGCATTCAGCAGAACAACATAGAAAGATGAAATCGCCTCCATTGATTGCTTTTGTGCAGGAAGTTGTCCCTTCCTGCAAAAAAACAACCCTCTCTACAATAAAGACACCCTTACACCATGGTGCAAGGGTTCCTGAGTTGGTGCATGACTGCCAATGGAGCACCAGCACATGGAAAGGGGAGAGTAATTCACCGTATCTGAGAGATACAGCACATTCCTGCACTTTTCTTTTACCTTAGGGCAGCACATCTGGAAGGCTTACGGCGCGGCCTTATGACAAAATATTGTAAACAAGGCCCTGGAATTCCCCAGCTCCAAATAAGCCCATAACATGCAGAGATCCGGTGACTCCTATATGGAGGAGGAATATGTATCCTACCTGCTCCAGGAGGACAGTTTCTGTGAGGCAGCAGATGCCTCTATACTCAAAGTGGTGTCAGAGGCCATGGCCCTCCTTAAGAAGAGGCTCATTGAGTTGGCACAGAAGTACCTAAAACCCCTCAATATGTGAAAAGACTCACTTTGACCTACCCTAACCTCACAACCTCAGTGGCAGTCAGGCACGGGTTCCTCTAAAGCTAGACAGAGAAATGAAACCACAAAGTGGTCAACCTCAGTGTTTTGACCGTCTTAAAAGAGCCTATCTGGGTAAAACCACCCTCAATGCAGGGTTCTATACTTTAAGAGGGGCTACCCCAGATGTTGTCAGGCCCCATTCTCTGGAACCCATCAACAAGGATGAATCCCAATTGGACTTGGAGGGCGACCTAGTCCGAGACAGGCCTTTGTGCCCTTCCTCCGGTACCCCAGTATGGAGGGCAGAGGTCCCACAGGGTGATAAACTCACTGACATAGGGTAGGATATGCTGGCTCCTCTGAATGTGTCCCAGGTGAGAATATGACTGCATATGTTATCGGTAGAGTAAGAACACCTTTGGATATGGAACTATGCAGCCGCCTCCGGGCGGAGTGCACATGTCCATCTTTGGTTGGCAAAGTGACCTGAAATAGATATTAGAATTACCAATTTATTGGTCAAATATATACTCAATCCAAAAGAACGGATACATTGCTCTTGTCACTGATGTCAGGATAAGTTCTTAGATATAACAGGAACCCTCACAAACATCTTTCACATTGCTGAGGAGTTCGAAGAGTCAGGGCTCATGGTTTCCCCAGAAATCCTACTGAAATGGGCCCAGTATGCAGTGATCTTTCTGTGCAATGCAAACCATGCGACCTCTACTGCAAGGCACAGATTTATCTTGAGTGAAGTTGACTCCAAAATGGCTGATCTTGCCACCTCTAAGATGAGTGCTGTTTCCCAAAGGGTTCTCTTTAGTGATCCATTTATCAAGCAGCTAGGGAAGTGTGTGTCGATTGTCACTTTGTTAGATAATGCCAGGGCTCCATTAAACAAATATACAAACCTACATTTTTTTCTGGGGCTGGTCGTGGCAGAGGGTGCTCCACTGACCGTTCCTACTAACAACCTCTTTCTCAGGATCGGGCCAGGTTTAGGGGCTTATTTTTTTTGAAACTTTTGAGGGAGCACCAACCAGAGATCCCTTAATTGTGAATGTTTGCTTCTCTTCCCAGTTACCAGTAGGGTGCAGGATTGCCAGCTTTCTCCTTAGCTGGCAGGCACTTACTTCATATGCCCTTACTTCAGATGCCCGATTCCTATAGAAAGTGCAGTTTTTTTTAAATAGGATTCTATGATTCCTCTTTGCTGATCCGGCGCTCCCGGCCTGTCATATTTTCAGAACAAGATGCCCCCATGGAAGAAGGTGAGATTGTGGACATTCTGGACAAGGATGCTATAGCACCCACAAGAGCACATCCAGGTTTTTTTTTAACAATATATAGTGTTCGTGGAGAAGTGGGACGGAGACCAGCACCCCATCATCAACCTCAGAAGTTCAATGAGTGTTGGTCTGCTGTCAATTCAAAGTGGAGAGGATCCACCTTCTATGGATTAAAGGATCTTCTGTGGCCCACTGACCAAATGGTCTGTGTACCTCACAATCCTGGTCTATCCGCCCCATTGCAGATTTCTGCAATTCCAATTGGAGGCTAAGACATCCAATTCATAATGCTCCTGTTGGACCTGGCCCTTTCAGCAGGGTCACCCCATATGTTTGCCTTTCTCTGCCTCCCTTTGCTGAACCCGTTTATTTCAGATTTTAGGACTCTGCTTAATTTCGTCTCTACTAATCAGTGGTAAAGTGTTTGTGCTCTCCCTTGAAAGCATGGTATAGTTAGCCTACACTTGATTGGTTTATTTAATTTATTTATACGTTCCCTGTAATCGACACTACCCAGGACCTCCAAATTAAATGCTCCTAGTGGCAGCAGCACTCATTGTGCCACCCACTGAAATAGCCTTTTAAAACATGTCTCAGGCTTGTCCACTGCAGCCTGTGGTGCGGTTTTAGATTTCAACCGGCAAAATAAACCTTTTGTTCAGTCTAAACCTTCCTCTTTAATACTTATAAGTCACCAATAAGGAGGCATGCTCTAAAGGCTCTTAGGGCAGGGTGCATGGTCTTCAAAGAGTAGGACATGTGGGTTTAAGTTTTACATGTCCTGAAAGTGAAAAACTCCTAAAATCATTTTTAAAGGCTGTAAGGCAGTCTCTCCATGGACTATATTTGGGTTGCTTTAGTACACCTAACAAGTGTTATCCTCCAACTGGGAGCAGTTAGAGAAATGCTGTTCACACTCAAATTAATTATAATTTTAAATTCTCTTGAGTGGTAACATCTTATTTTGAGTTCCAATTTAGAAAATTAAATTCTTTTCCCAAACAAAGTATGTCTTTCTGCCAGTGTCCTGGGTTACATGGCTGTGAATGGCTCTGTTGTTGTGGGTTGGCTATTGCTTTCAAACATGTCATTCTCACCCAAGAAAGTTGGGAGCCAGGACCAGAAGAAGAACTGACCCGAACCTGTTTTGCGGTAGGTCATGAAATTCATCCACACAAAGACTGACACCAGGGATGAAAATGGGACTTTCAGAACCTCTCATCAGAACACTCCTGGGCCTGTGCAAGAATACATTCAGAAGAAAAACTGCCCTGCTGACTGAAGAATTAAGACTGGACCTGTTAGCCATGCACCAAGGCCATACATAATAACTTCAAGATTCAGGTGGCTGACCTGTGAGAGCAAGGACACAACAAGCTTCCAGAGGTCTCCCTGCAACTGCCCAGCTGACCAACATCAACCGGAACTGCCTGAGCCCTGTTACTGGCTGAAGTGACTGCTGATCCATAAGAAGTAGCGACAGGTCCTGGGCCTTTGGATGGCCTCTTTAGAGAAAAGGTGCAACCACAAAGTGACCTCTTTGCGATGAGAATCGACCGCCCTTGAAGACCATCAAAGCAAAACAGAACTCTTCGAGCAGACTTTGAGAAAGTAACTTTCAGCGGGAATAACTTGGTCCCTGTGTACGACCCACGCTCCACCATATCAGCCCTGAACTTGTGATTTTCCCCTGGCCCATTTCAACATAATAACCACAAGTGGAGCTTTTTGCTTTTATATATATGCATCATATCACACGTCTAGTGCCCATCCTGTCATCGTTCATTCAGTACATCTTTCTGAGCCTATTTCATTATAAGGCCCCCTGACACCTATGGTCATCCCATCTTTGGAAAGGTATTGTACTGTCTCTCTATCAAAAAAGGCCAAAACAGACATATGTTGGTGGCTCTTGCACTTGGAGGCGGGATCAGAAGCGCAATATTCAGATCTCACCCAGTACTTAAAGTAGGATCAAATACCAGCAGAAGCATCTGAGGGGGGCATATGAAGGGAGTTGCGGTAGAAGAAGAATGGTCCTTTGAAGAGCAGCAGCTACACATCAACCTCCTGGCTCTCTTGGCAGGATCCTTCTCAGTGCAATGCTGGACCAAGAACATGGTGCTCCTTCGCAGTGCGATGCTAGACATAGTCCAATGATGTGACCCCTTCAAGATGGATGACATCTCAGCTGATTGATATATTAACTACCTGGGGAAGCATGATCTCGAACATTATCAGATGTGGTCCATGACTTAATGGATTACTGCCCGGAACACCAGATCTCACTCACAGCGGAATGCCTCCTGGGGACCTCCAATCAGGTGGCGGACTGGCACTAAAGGCACATACAACAAATGAGCATCTGGAAATGTTCTCACAGGGTATTCAATGGACTGGTGAACAGAACTGATTTGTTCAAAATAGACCTCTCTGTGTAATGAATGGATCACCACATTGACAGATATTTCAGCTAGAGGCCAGATCCAAAGGCGGCAGCAATGGATTTCTTTCTCCAAGATTGGACGAAGGAAATAGGCTATGCCATTCCTACATTATCAATGATAACACGCTTCACTGCTCAGGTGTGAAGGCAGCAGGCAGCCCTAGTGGTTGTGACTCTACTTTGGCGCGCATAATGTCTGCTATCCAGTTCTGTTAGAACTGTCCTGTTATTCCCCAAGCTGTCTTCACCTGTTTACGAATCACCCACTATTCCCTCCGGTAACACTCACAGACTGATACTGAAAGGCACTCTACATCTTATAGCATGAAGGATTACTTATGGCATTGAGGGTTACAAGTAAAGATGGAAAGTCCCTGGCCTTTTTGTCAAACATATGTTTATTAGCATTTTTTTATATACTGCAAAACAATATGACAAAAGTGAGATTGATAGAAGCTTACAAAGCATAGCAGTATGGAGAGTCCAGGATTGATGTAGGGTACTAGGCACATGTCCTAGTCTATTTCCCAAAAAAGACTTACAATGACAAGTACAGAATCCAATATTGTAAGGGCGTGGAATAAGCTTATCCTAAGCGGTATACCCAGAACCCGTCTTTCTTTTGCGACAGGTTTTAACCCGAAACCTTCCAACTGGGAAGGTGCCCCCCAAGAGAAGAAACCCCCAGAAGTAGAACTCCCACAAAGTAAAAATCAAAATTAACCCAACCCCCCTCCTTCCCAACCAAATACTGGTGCTGGCAACATAAGATCAACGTGTTACCGGGTCGAGTTATGCACAGATAGTTTAAAATTGAAAGAGACGTATATCTCTGATGGAGGAAGGACAGACTGCCAATGGTAATCCCCTTGTAAGAAAGGCAGCCAGCGGACCCATCTATATTCAACATTTTTATAATCGTCTCAGAAGATGTTTGACATCCTTTCGAGACATAGTAATTTCCAGAGCCTGTAGTGCCATAGTGAGACAGCAGGAGCCTCCTTCCTCTTCCAGGCTGCCGCGATAGCTACTTTCGCTGCCCCAATGCATGTCCACATGATGGCCTTGTCTGCCTTGGTTTGATGTACGAGAGAGGGGTCACAGAGGCCCAGGAGGATCTCCACCATCGTAGTCAGAATGGGGTACCCGATCATAAGTTTCATTTGCGCGAGAATTTCCTCCCAGAAAAGTCATATAGCGGGGCAGACCCATCAAATGTGTTGAAAGTCACCCAATAGTCCGCACCCCCTCCAGCATTTATCAGATGTGTTCATGAACATCTTTTTGAGCTTAGCGGGGCACAGGTACCAATCCATCATTGTTTTGAGGTGGGCTTCCCGTAGCTCTATAGAGTGATTAAATTTTGTGATGTCTGACCATAGCTCCATCCACTCACTGTCCTGAATATCGCGTTGCAGTATTTCCTCCCACATAGTCATATATTGGGGTTTTGGAGAGTGTGTAGAGGTAAGTAGGTAGTTGTATAGAAATGAAATCACTCCTTTCATAGAGTCTACATTTTGTACATAGGTTTCAAACTTCGTGAGCGGGTGTGTGGCTGCTTCATGGATATGGGGTGTAAGGGCCCAGTGTTTCAGTTGAATGTAATGAAAATATTCAGCAGGATCCAACGCGTAGTCCCTCCTGCAATTATCGAAAGTTAGAAGATCAGAGTTATGGAATACATGTGTCAGCGCCAGACATCCACCTTATCTCCAGGGATTAAAGGGTCCCTCTCGAAGAGCTGGGGCGAAAGTCAGATTAAAGTGGAGAGGTGTATATGCCGATGGGAATGTGGACCACTGTTCGTTCCCTGATATGGAGTCCCATACTTTCAATGTAGTTTGGGTAGGAGTGCTAATATAGGCGTTCTCGGGTCTCTCCCTCTTTGGTCTCCATATGAGGTCCCAGATCGTCCTCCCTGCAATAGCTCTGTCCATATGGAGCCAGTGTTTCTCCGATTCCCTCTTGGACCATTCTGTCACCACCCGCAATTGAGCAGCTTTATAGTAGAGTCCAAAGTCTGGCAGGTCCACTTCTCCCTCTGTCCTCGATCTCCTCACTATTGAGAAGAAAAAGTGTGCCCACCCTCCTTGCTATATAAACCGTAGTATCATGGACCTAACTTGGGGAAGGAAGTCTTTGTAGAGTTCAATAGGTAATACCTGAAAAAGGTACAGGAGTTCAGGGAGCACTGTCATCTTTACTACGTGTATACGGCCAAGCCAGGATATAAAGAGCAGCTTCCAGCATGCGAGATCAGCTTGGAGCCACGAATGGGAGGGCGGGAAGCTAGCCTTCAATAGCCCCTCCACCCGTGGTGTCAACTGAACTCCCAGGTATTGGAGAGAACGAGAGGTCTACTGGAGCAGAGTGTGTGCTTGTATCTCTCTGTCCTCACTCTCTGGGACTGTGAGATTAAGTATATAGGATTTATCTATATTGACCTTTAAACCTGCTATTGCTTCGAACCTTGCGAGTTCAGCTTGAAGTGTGGGGAGAGAGGTGGCCGATTTGGTGAGGGACAAAAGCACATCATCAGCAAAAAGCGAAATTTTATGAGTATCGCCACCAAAAGGGATTCCCTTTATCTCCGGGGATGCCCAAATGGACATGGCCAACCGTTCAATGCTGAGGGCGAATAATAGAGGCAACAACGGGCACCCCTGGTGGGTGCCCCTAATCAGGGAAATGGGAGCTGACAAACTTCCATTCGCCTGCGCTCTAGAGCGAGGTTGGACATAGTTGGCTTTAATCATGGCAATACATTTATCAGCGATCCCAAAGTGTGTGAGCTTTGTAAAAAGGAATGCCCAATCAACCCTGTCAAAAGCCTTCTCGGCATTCAGTCCGACCAGCACTGCTGGAATCTTCCGATTGGTGGCTTTCTCAATAAGATGCACTATCCGTCTGGTGTTATCATGAGTCTGACGGCCTTTAATAAATCTGTATTGATCATGGTGGAATAGGTCTTGCATAAGGTTATTCAACCGGGTCGCTAGAATAGCCGAGTAACGTTTTGCATCCAAATTTAAAAGGGCAATGGGACGGTAAGAAGCACACAGCTGCGGATTCTTCCCATGCTTGGGGATAACTGTGGCCAAAGCCTCCGCCATTGAGTGAGTGACTTCACCCTCCTCCTCCATTTTATTAAAAAGGTATATGACATGGGGTATAAGATCCGGGGCGAAGGTTTTGAAGAATTGGGCCGTGAGCCCATCTGGGCCTGGGGCTTTATGTAGTTTCAGGGATTCATGGCTGAGTTTACCTCTTCTGATGTTATAGGGGCTGTGAGTTTGTCATTCCATTCCTGCGAGACCCCAAGGGAACTGTAACGTCTGACGGTAGCTATGTTGTCTGTCTGTGTCTTGTGGTTCCCCTGTATATAGGGTCCTGTAGAAGGATCCAAAGATATCGGCCTTTTCCGCATCTTTGCGAGTCAGCCTTCCCCGCCCATCCTGTATTGTATTCTCGTTCCCACTTCTCCTTCAGCTGTCTAGCTAGGTGTTTACCAATCTTATTCCCCTAGGAGTAGGAGAGTTGACGTAGTTTCAGGGGTGTGAGCTCTGCCCTGTTATTGTAGATGGCTCTAAGCTTCCACCGTAGGGCGTTAAGTGTGTGTAGTGAGTCTCTGGTGTGGTTGTTTTTATGCTTCGCTTCAGCTAGTGCCAATTCAGCCTCCAGGTCTACTCTCTCCTTAGTCCTTTGCTTATTAAGGGTGAAGTTGAGTGCTATACATTTCCCCTGAATAACCGCTTTGGAAGCGACCCAATTATTGAACACTGAGGTGTCTGCAGGCGCATTCATAGCAAGAAAGTTTGTGATTGTGTCTCTTAGTTCAGTGCAGAGTACTCTATCCCTCGTGAGTGAGGCCGGGAAGTACCAAGTGGGAGTTGTGGATGCAACACTGCTCCACGTCATACATATCGAGACCAGGCAGTGGTCTGACACAAAGAGAGAGAAATCCTGACCTCCATGAGTGTTCCCATTAAAATCTGGCTAGTGAAAAGATAGTCTAGCCTAGAATACGTGCGATGTATGTGGGAGTAAAAAGTGCAGTCTCGAGTCTGGGGATAAAGAGTACGCCAGTCATCTTGAAGGCCCATGTCATGTATTTGTTGTTTGACATCTGTGGAGAGGGAGCTAGTTTCTAGTCCATGGTGTGGGTGCTATCTATATCTGCCTGCCAAGTCAGGTTGAAATCCCCCAGCAAGATTGTTGGCCCTTCTGCAAAATCCTGTATTTTCCCCAGTAGTGGATGTAAAAAGGCTGCCTCTCCGGTTTTGGGTGAGTAGATCGCAATGAACGTGCAGAGTGTACCCTTCAGGGTACCCTTAATCATAAACCATCGTCCCTCCGTGTCCGATTGGGTGTTGGTTGGTTGAAATTTTGTAGCGTTATGAAAAAGAATCGCAACACCCCGGTGTTTAGGGAGTGCGGAGGCCCTATAAAGCAGCGGGTATTGTTTGTGGCGGAATTGGGTTTCCTCTGCTCTAGACAGGTGTGTCTCCTGAAGGGCCACTATTTCAAGGTGATGGTCCATAAGATATTTCTAGACTTTTTGTCATTTTTGTGGTGAATTGAGACCCTTCACATTCCAGGAGCCTATAGTGAGTACCATCTGTCCAGTGTTGTCCCCCCTGCACTCTCTTGGACCTGTACGTCAGGCCAATGTATCCTGCAGTAAAAGCTGTGAGTAGTAGGTGTCCTAGGTGTATCTGCTGTGTGGAATACATCATGATCCAAATATACCTTTGCAAAATACATTTAAAAGGCCACCACCAGTCCCCAAACCCTCCTCCACCCAACAAACTTAAAAAACCAAAACACAATATTACCAACATCATCAAGTGTCGGATCGATGACAGTCCTCCGACATTGGGTTGAGTAACTCAGTTAAACGTGATGGGGATGGAATGACCAAGGTCCCCGTCCGCGCCCATCCCGAACGCTCCAGAGGTTTAATCGCCTATCCAGCGTAACCAAGCGGCGAGGCCGACTCTATGTGCTTAAGTCCCTGATGTGGACAGTAGTGTTCTGATCACAGATGTCTCTATATCAGGGCTGTCTGCCTTGTTGCAATAAAAGCTGTAACCCTGTGAGATTATGAGCTGTGTTTGGTCCTGCTCTTGGTTGTAGTCCCCTCCCTAGGATGGGGGGGGGGTCCCAAATCAGAATCTTATTGTCACAATTGTTCCCATATGCAGTGTGGCAGATTGTTCCCCAGTCCTGGGGCTTTCGTTCAAACTCCTGCCTTAGGTGTCCTTTGGCTGGGTAGGGTAGGCCTTCTTAAGCACTTACCTCAGGTGGTAGCTGGGTTGTAACTGTACCTTATGCTCTTGCTTCATTTGTGGTTTCCTCTTGAGCTTGTGGAGCATTGAAACATGGGAGAGCCATTCCTCAATGCTCCTTGATCCTTGCTTTGTGAGGGCTCAAGGTCTCTCGTAGAGTGACCCAATAGTTCTAGCCCCTCCCTTAGGTCTAAAATATGTTCCTGCTTGTTTTGGTAGTTGAAGCTCAAACCGAACGGGTAAGTCCATCAATATCTAATTTTGTTGTCGCGTAATTTTGACGTGATGGGTCGGAACTGATGTCTCTGTGCCAGGGTCACAGGCGCCAGAACCTGATAGATGGTACAGGAGTGTCCGTGGAAGGAGATATTGCCCTTTTTTCGAGCCACCAGAAGGACCGCTTCCTTCACCTTGTAGGAATTACATTTTGGGAGTATATCCCTTGTCTGCTTCCGTTCACCGGTCGGTGTACTCTTTCCAGCTTGATCTTGGGTGTCTGTGGAATTATGGTCTCTGTGAACAGTCCCTGGAGGAATGCTTCAAGGTCTGGCCCTTCTGCTCCTTCCTCCAGGTCTCAAATTTGTAGATTCTCCCTTTGAGCCCTGTTTTCTAAGTCTTCTGCTTTTAACTGGGTTTGGCGGTGCTGGTCTTGGAGAGTATGCATACCTTCCTGCATTTCGGCCGTGCGTTTGTCGACTTCCTGGATTTGTGCTTCCAGGTCTACCACTCTAGTGCCCACCAAGTCCACATCTTGCTGGAGGCTAGCCAGCCATGCATTGAGGTCGGACTTCAGTTGATCAATGGTAGCCTTAATGTCTTGGCTCAGTTCCCTCCGCAGTTCTGTTTTAAAATCACACAAAGAGGCCATGAGATCATCCTTAGTAAGGGCCATAGCATCAGTTCCCTCATCGCTATCTGAAGGCAGGAGTTTGTCCGCAGGTGGGAAAAAGTTGAAGACTTTATTCGATGCTCTGGTCAGCGTCTTCTTCGGCTGCATAGAGGCCGGACCAGTGTGACCCCCACCATTAAAGCCAGGGAGGCCCTTTATTGCAATGTCCGTCACTACTGTTCTCCGCACGTGTATGCAGTCGGGAGCTATAGAAGGAGAACAATTTTCGCGGTCCTTGTGGGTTCTGGTCTCTTAGGGCGATGACCCCAAATGTATTGACAATAGATCGCACTACAGACACCTGCTTAGCGGTAATTTTCCGTGATCCCTGGACCCCAATGGCCTGAGGACGTTGGGCATAGCCTTGCCTGTAAGGACGATCAGGGTCAGATGCTGCTGAGGGCTCTCACCTTGTAGGGGGGGATCTTTGGTTCGCTTTCCATCACCAGGTAGGTGGCTTGCCTAGCCTCTGTGGGAGGCATGATGGGTGGGCTGTTCTCTGAGTCAGTCTATGCCCCTTGTGATTGCGCGGGCCCTGACCGCTCCTCAGAGGTGCCTCCCATCAGCCAGCAGTATCGCCCCACGAAACAGCATCAGGCCGCTGAAATGGCTCTTCTTTCATCGGCGCTTCTCTGGAGGGGGCAATGCGAGCAGGTAGCAATCGGCAGGAGATTTGGTTTACTCGCCGTTGCCCAGTACCGACTTGGCCGCCATCTTAGGGTCTGGCACAAAGTATACGCATATCACGGAGAGGAACGGGCACCGCTAATTCCCGAAATCGTGGTAAAATCTAGTTTTGCTGCCTTGCCTTGCTCGATTGGTGCTCATTTGGCCCTCCGGACTCCCAGCCTGCAATACTCCTGCGCCTTCCAAAGTTGTGTGGAGTGACAGGACTAGTTGTGGCATGCTTACCTCCGTGTCCGATTCCCCACTGCAGATATCTGGCTTCCCTGGTGTCCGCCAGTGCTTACATTTGGCCAGATTGAGTGGGGCCTCGACTTTGGGCCAGCCCAGCGGCCACTACTCCGGCACTCGGTAGCCACCCCATCTCAGGAGGTGGCGGTCGCCATTTTGGTAGGCTCTGAGGCCGATCCGGCGGTTGCTCAGTGCGGCTCTTAGCATGCACAGGAATCACATGCCCTCATCTTGGGGCTCTCAGGAGATGGTCTCAGCGGCAGCTGCGGCGATGGCAGGTGGCATTTAGGAATCCAGAACTAGATCATGTACCGGGAGCCGAGACAAATTACGTCTGCTTGGCCATCTTGCCTGGCCTTTTGTGACAAGCTGAACCCGTACTCTCCAGAGCGTGGGTGGATGGACACGTCAAATTACATGTCAGATTGATCGAAATGGGTGGGATGGTGCTTGCAGAGGAACTTGGATCCCCTGGGGGCAGATGTCGTCCATATTTACATTTCCTGGCTAGCAGGCAGAAAACGATATGGCATACAGGTCCATGAATACCTACCGGTCAGCCATTTTGGCAGGACACATTCTCATTGACATTCGCTCAGTGGGGGAGCATCCTCTGGTTAGGAAATTACTGAGAAGTATTCGACTTTCCTTTCAACCAGACCAAGATATTCCTCTTGTAGGGATGTAAATAGGGTTCTAAACCTAAACTTGCTATGCTTCTCTGCTATGTCTCATGCAAACTCTTCTCGGATGTCAGACCTCTAGTTATTACAGATAAGTTATTTACACTAGACAAGGTCACTTTTAAGAAGAAGAATATCCAAAAACGGTGTCATATCCTTCTCTTCAGGATGATCCAAAAATTGTGTGAAGTAAAATGCATTAAGACATACAAGAGAATGACGGATTAAATCTGTCCCCAGGGAGTGAGGCAACTGCTTATTGCCCTTCAATAGCCCCAGATGGCACTCTCTTTTTCCACCATCGCCAGGTGGGTGTGATGGTTGATGCAAGAAGCTGCAATCGATACAAGGAACTTGGGCCGTCATCTAGCCAGGTGTGCCATGGCCTCCAAGGCTTTTTCCCTGGTTTGTGACTTGAGGATATTCTAAACAGAGCAGATTGGTCTTCAGACTCAACGTTTTAGTGATTCTGCTTTAAACCGTTCTTATATGCTGACCTTCAGGAGGATACTAAAGACCTGGCTGTTCGATCAGTAGCGGCCCCCACCTCCCCCCCCTAGCGCCTTGAGACCCTCACGGGTATGTAGAGCGCTTAACAAATGACTGATTGATTTATTATATGTGGCTACACTAGTAGTCAGCAACCTTTAAACATGCATAATCCTCACCTCTGCTCCTGAAATAGAATGATACATTTCCCAGGTATCGTGATAGAAAGTTTTAATTCTATTAAGGACACAATGGTGAGAATTACCCCACCTGATATCAGGGATGCTGTTTCCACCCACGGAAGTGATGATTACGCACCGCATGATTTTAATGATGTATACTTATGTTGGTTCTCAAGGGTATACCAGGCATGACTGGCAGAGGTAACAGTGGTGGGGCAGGGCAGGGAGAAGTTGACAGACGATGGGATACAGAAAGTAAAATAAAAAAATAAAAACTTACCTTTCGCTCATCGCATCACCACATCGCCAACTTAGTGATGCAGCGAGAGCAAAGTAAGTGGTTTTATTTTGTTTTACTTCCCCTATCCCGTTGTTTGTTGACTTCCCTCCCACCCAGCCCTGTCCCACCAACTCACCAATGTTACCTGTACCAGCCATGCCAAGAGTTTAAAAGCTTGATTTTGTGAAGAATAGTAGTGTCCTGATTGGATCCTCCATAGGGATAGCACACTCATTGATGTTTTTTCTTGCAGTTAATGAATCATCTAAACAAGATTGAGTGGAAAACATGGATTAGCTCCTGTTGCACTAAGAAAGAGGGTGATAAACCTGTGGTGGTTTGTATGTTTTATTCTAGTTTGGCGGAAGGACAGGGAACTGTACTGGGTGGTGTGAATTTGATTACTAGTGTTAGTTGCTGGGTGTATACTGGAAGTCACAGTGGGCCCCTGGGTGCTCAATTGACTGATATATGGCTAGACTGGTTACAATTGTGGCATGGAAGGTGAGAGGCTTCCTGCACGTGGAAACGAGTTGGCGTCTTTGAAACTAACATGCGCGCAAAAATGTTGTGTTGGTGAATAAATTTCCTATATCACCACTGCGGTCATTAAGTGGCCCTCTTAAGGTCTTTGACGATCCCTACATTATGCTATCAAGTAGCAAGGCTTCACCGTGCAGTGATTTATTTTTAGTGCGATATTGAATATCGATGCTGGAGGACCTGAATGTCTATCGGTCTATGCCTCACATTTTAATATAGAAGATCTCTTGTCCAAGAATATTTTTTGAGTCCTGAAGATGACCGTTAAATAACGTATCGGTCGAAACGCCGTCGACGCTTTTCTGTGGCTTGAGTTATTATAAGGACACAGTATTTATGTTTATGGTGTTCCTTTTTCTGTTTTGTGATATGTATTGTTGTGGCCACTTGTCTGGTTTATATGTATTGCTTTTTTTGTATACCAGCGTTTTTCTTGTATGAGACTATTTATATAACAACATTTTTTTTTCCAATTGGGTAACTAAATAAATATATAATTTTTGATACTACTGGGCTTCTCTGACTATCATAATGGATATTTTTCCAATGTTTTAACAATTTTCCTTTCTCCCTGAGCCTTTTGTTTGATATAATTGGGTGTATACTGGAAGTCACAGTGGGCCCCTGGGTGCTCAATTGACTGATATATGGCTAGACTGGTTACAATTGTGGCATGGAAGGTGAGAGGTTTATATCATTTCATTAAAAGGCATGGGTTACTGTTGTCTCTTAGATGTTAGGGGGTAGGAGCAGCATTCCTGCAGGAGATGTAGCTCAATGCCCAGGAGCATATGAGCTTGTCGAAGAGATGGACAGGGTTTGTAGTCATCTTCGTTCTCGTCTGTCTCCAGGGTGTGGCCACCATGATAGAGGGGTGGACATTTTAGGGTATTAGCAGTGACATATGACCCAAAAGGGCGGTGTGACATGGTCTCTATGACTTAACATGGCTTTAAACAACTCCTCCCTCTCCATGAACCGCCAGATCAATGCCGTCGCCTCCACCAGCTTCAACTGCCTGTGAATCCTCCACAAGACCCTGAAATGTATCCCCCCAACTGCAGAAGGACCGTCACCCACGCGCTCATAACCAACAGACTGGACTACGACAGCGCCCTATTCGCCGGTATCAACAGAACCCTTCTACACAAACTCCAAACCAATCAGAATGCCACAGCCAGACTCATCCTCGGGACAACGTGTCACAAACCCATGACTCAACACCTTTGAGACCTCCACTGGCTCCCTGTCGAGAAAAGGCTCACCATCAAACTCCTCACCCACGCCTACAAATCCCTCAACAACATTGTACCCAAACACATCAACAAGAGAGTTTCCTTCCATGTACCCAAGAGGAAGCTCCGCTCCACCGACCTCACCCTGACGGAGGTCCCCTGCATTCGCAGAAACAGAACAGGTGGGAGAGACTTCTCCTACATCACCTCAAAGATTTGGAACGAGCTCCCTGTGAACATCAGATGCTCCCTGATCCTGCACACGTTCAGAAACGACTTCAAGATGTGGCTCTTCTACTGATCCGGGGCTGCCCTCCCTCCCTGGAGCTGCACCCCCCCAGCGCCTTGAGACCCTCACGGGTGAGTAGTGTGCTTTATAAACCCTTGATTGATTGATTGATGTGGGAAAGCACATTCTGCCTTGGGGAAAACCCGAGTTTTTTAAAGTTACGATAAAAATACAAAGTGTAATCTGAAATGCACCCTGAAGTGTAAAAAGCTAAAGCAACCATGAAAGGAGAGACTTCAGAAGCCTTCAGCTGCACCCAAGAAGCAGCCAGGGGTAGAAGAGCGCACCGTAAGTCCGTGTGCGGGCTCAAGAATGTGTATATTATGGTAGTGGTGGCCTCAGTGAGGTAGAAGCATCAGAGCAGCATCTTGCTGGTTAGGGGGCTTCTAGGAGCACAGCATCCACCCATCATTGCTCTACCAGCCTCTATAACCTTGCCACCGTAAGTCGCTGGGGTGGAAGCGTTAGTACCTCTGGGAGTAGACACGCTTGGTGTCAACCTCTTTCTTGGGCTACTTTTCTGACTGTGTCTTGGACGTGGCTGGGACCTACTGAGTTCTAGGATCTGATTAGCTTCTAGATGAACTTGTTTAAAAATATTAATATGATTTTTCATGAAATATTCAGTGTGAAGCAGTATACAACATTGAAGGTGTGTCACAGCCTGTAGGTAAAGCTATAAAAGGCATAATATTTGCATGTTTTGATATCATCTTGAAATGTTCCTGGATTTTTAAGTGCTCGCATTTCATTATTCAATGCTTGGGGAATACCCATGAGAAATCCAGTGTGTCTGACTTGTTATAGCTGCATGCCGGATGTATGATGCTACAAAGCATACTTTTGCAACGCCTACCTTTACATCGCAATTTTTACAACGCATACCATTACAACACATAGTGCTTTGGAGCGTTGGATAGTGGATAGTGGATAGTTTAATTTACTATTCCAACTCCAGTCCCCGTGGATAGTAGGGAAGGTGTTGGATAGTACATTAAACCTATTCCCTATCCTAGAGCGCCCCCCAGCGCTATGCGTTGTAATGGTTTGCGTTGTAAAAGTTGTGTTGTAATTGTAGTTCGTTGTAAAAGTTTCGTTGTAAAGGCTGTATACCCTGCATGCCACATGAATTGTTTTAGGCACCTCATGTACGAAGCACTACTTTGATCACATTTAGGCCATACCTTCTTCAGGGCGGAGATGTACCATGGGGTTGGGGACACGCAAACAAGAATAAATTAATGATGGGGATATAACGAAGACAGTAAGGCAGTTCGGATGACTTATTTCAAAAGGTTTCTGTAATTGAGGCACTCTTTCATATACCAAAATGTGCATTCGCTAGTCATGCATCAAATATCGAATAATTCCAGCCGGCACGCCAGTTCATCACGTCGGGGATGGAATAGCCCAATTGAGGCCTTAAAGTGTCGCACTCTTTTCTGTGACAAAGGATGCTCAAAATCAATTCATGGTGGACCAGGAGGGCTCCAGTCGGAGATCCTGTAGAATCCGGGCTGAATATGTTCTCTCAGAGGAGGCCTTTGGCTGGGTTCAGAGAGACAGCGTATGGGATTTCCAGAGATCGAATAACTTGCAGGGGATAGCAGTAATTAATGAGGCGGTTTCCGCAATTGGTGTGCTCCGTCTGTGATAAGGGGTCGAGTCAGATGAACAGCCTGCAATCTCCAGTAGGAGACGTCTATCTAGGATAGCAAACGAACCCCACAATAGGCGGGCTCCGGCCGAAGTGAAGGATAATGTCAAATGGACATTCTGCGATGCCCAGTAAGAGGCGTCTATCTCGGACAGCAGACAAATCCCTGGAAAAAAGGGAGAAATCCAGGCGGACCGTAGGCGGCAAAGCGGCTCTCGGAAACAGCTGGCCATGTTCTGATGTTAACATGGGCTTCTATGGGAATTAACAAGGGCGTATTATCAAGCCCATTATCACCGTTTTATCAACAGTTTCCTGCCGATAAAGCAGCGATCATTTTAACACCGGTCCTTGATAATATGCCCCTAAGTTTTGAGTTTTTTCCTAAGTGCCTAAAGGTTTACCTAATGAATGTTGATTAGGTACAATTTGTGAACAATTTTTACAAATGAAACAATAGTGACCTACCGAAGTTTTAGGGATGTTGGTCTGCTAGTGCAGAAGCGATTTAAGGTACCTCTGACCTAAGGGTTTAGTTTGTATTCCGGGAGGCATTTAACTGCTGTGACCTTTCATTACTGTGAACCCTATGTGGCTTCAAGGCATTTCACAGGCTGTTCCCATTGGTTTTAGCCATCCGACGATTTGCCATAAATTAATTTTTTTGCATTAGTTTATTTATTTAGTGCTATTTTTGGGTTGCTGAATGTTTAACCTGTAGCATTTCCCTGAGTCAGCCTTGGACTACTCTGCCCTACTGCCCTAAGATTTAATTTCCTAACAGGAGTACTTGGTCCTCAGGTTCAGAGTCTGCACTGCGGAGGCCTTAAGGCACTTGAAGTGAAAGACCCCATTTGTCATCATTGGGGTCTAGTGACGTCTGGTTGACCTAGAGCCCTCTGATGCTGGCTTTGCACAGTAGAGGTGAGTGTCTGTTGAATCTATGGGCCTGGTTCACAAACTCACTTTGTAGTAGGTTTGTAGTACTACCACAAACATGACAACACAGTGCTATTCACAAACTGCACTTTTTAGTAACTTATACTTTATAGCAAGTCCCTAACTTCATTATCTTCTATTGGAGGGTGTTGCAGTAGCAGTGGTTGAACATGTGCAGTGCTGGGTTTATAACTATTACAAAAGGATGTAAATCACATCTCTTTCTCTTGGTGCACTAGCCGCGTTGTGGCACTCAGGAAAGCTTCACGACAAAGGTTGCAGGTTAAGTCCAAATGGGATTGGGATGTGGCTGAACAGATACAGACTATGGAGAGGCAAGTATTGGTTGACTAACACAAACTGGAATAAGGCACGGTTCTGATACACACAGGTTCTTGCACCTGATCAGCTTCTTGGAAGTCATATAAAGCAGACTTTGTCCTCTGTCTGGAAGTTTGAAGGGTTTCACAAACAAAGGGCCTGATAATCAAAGATACACTTTTGGGTAAGTTTATGATTGCTTGTTATTCACAAAGATACTTTACCAATAGTATTGTTGTGTGTCGATTTAGATACCATATATAGATTTCTCGATTTATGCCTTTATATAGGTACAATTCACATTGCCCTTATTTAGGCATAGAAATCCAGCCCTTATTTAGGCATTGCTCATGCTAACCAAATACAGGCATGATCAACTGCATCCGTCCATCCACGTCACAACGAGTTCTTGGAAAACCAGACTCTTAAGCCTTTAGGACTGCCCCTTGCTTGGATATTGATTTCCCCAAGAACTCATCAATTATGCATGAACATCTATTCCTTAGGGGTTCATTCATGACGTTCTTATGCTCAATTTCTATGTCAATATTGGCATTCCTAAACACCTTCAAGGTATAAATAAACCTTCACTTGCCATGGCAAACAATGGTATGGTTCAGCTGCCTACTTGTATGACAGGGCTCGCCACAGCAAGTTCGGAAGGAAGTCAAGTCCCCAACTGAAGGTGTCATCCTCCTCGCAGAGAATCCAGCTCCAGTGTTTCTGACTCCCCTTGCGGGTTGTTAGAGATCGAGACTCAGAAAGAGATTCCAACCGCTCTCATTCTAAGGTATGGAGCTGACTAGAACCTATAGAAACTTTTGGCAACTCTTGGCTAAACTAGACTATAGCTAAACAGCACCTATTTCTTCCCTCGTACTACACTTAGGTTAGGTACACTGGGGTAGGATTATTTTAGAAGCAACAGATGAGTATTTAAGCCTGTGGTATTTATGTATGTATTTTTATGAATATATGTCATAGCTACAAACCATGCTATTACAGTATTATTTTATCTTACTGCAAACGCTGTACGTATTATACTTCGCATTCTGTCTTACAATTGTAGCAGTTCATATCTCTTGCATGAGAAATGAGACTGTTCAATAAACCCTTTTTATTGAAACGCCCGTCTCCCTATTTCTGTGCAAACTCTGCAGAAACGAAGCATGCACGATTGACTCAGTGAAACGGTTATCTATTGTTTCCACGATTCTGAGATTGTACCGACTCTAAGGGAAACAAAGTTGTCATGTTTATGCAGTTGTCAGAAACTAATCCCTTCTTGTTTATTTGAGACGTTTCTAGTGACCTCTGAGTTAGATGGCACTCATAAGTAATTAAGTAAAATGTACTCGATAGAGTCATACTGACCTCAGTCCTATGTCAAAACTATAATGTATATTATTCTAATGCACAGAGCCTATCAGAGATATAGGAACTACACTACAGTATCTCCTCACACATTAAACGATGGGACAGTTCTGTCTTTTTATATGCAGATAATCCACAGTTGTTATAACAATACTAATAGTAAAATACCTTTGTGACTAGTAAACAATAGTAAACCTACACAAAAGTGTAAGTTTACCTTTGTGAATCAGGCCCTAAATGTTTGTATTTCTTGATTTCACTTGTTGTGGACTCTATAAGAGTTCTCTGTGTTTGTGGTTTATTTTAATCCTAGGAAAGCTTGTTGAATAGGAACAAATAGGTGGGCTGCCCAGACGCTGATCTGGAAAAATGAACACAAACAGAAAGAACTAATGATTGGCATCGTACACGGTCTTGTGGACTTATTCACTTTGGACCGTTTGGTTTTACAGGACATGATCATTTACAATATGTACGTAAATCAATCTTAGGGCCTGATTTAGATCTCAGCAGATGGGTTACGCATTCACACCGGTGACGGCTATCCCATTCACCGAAATATAAATGCCATTATATCCTACGGGATTTATATTTCAGTGGGCGGGATATCCATCGCCATTGTGATGGATCAGGCCCTTACCTATGCTCCAAAAGGAACAGTCCAGCTTGAGCTGCCAGGCCCAGTCTCCTCTGAATGTGAACACAAGCAACTCGGACAACTATCAGCCGTGTTGGGTATCATCAGTAAGGTGCAGCTCAGATTCTACAGCACAGCCAGCAGAGGACTCACTTCGGAGTACACCCACTCCACATGAGGCATCACATTGATGCAACAGCAGGTGATGGGTGGCATAACTAGCAAAAGTCTCCACCACTGAACTCCCTCGGGCCATTATGTCACACCAGGTGCAAATTAACCACCTCAGACGAGAAATGTACAACAGCCTTCACTGTTACGTATATATGTAGACTGTGGTTTGATGCCAGATTACATTGTAGTGGGAATCTGAAACTATATTGGAATGTTGTAAATGATCATTATCGCTTTCCTGTCTATTTACTGACAGTTTTGAATATTGAATTTAATCTTAAGTACGTGCAGTTTTTCTCTTGTAAAGTGCTCTTAGACTCTAGCATCTGATACCTTGTATATAGAACTGCTAACAAATGAATAAAACAAACATTTTGTCCACTAATGTATACAGATATATCTTATTACATTTCTAAGGTTTGACTGCACCAAGCATTTTTCCATCATGGACTGCTCTATTTTCCTGTCACCATTTAAGCAGGAACAAGTATCTTCCTCTTTCATTAACTCCCCCAACCAGAACAGTGGGGCTTGCTAGGACTTACCTTCAGAAAGCTCTTGGCTGCTGCCCGGCAGGCCTGGTAATACTGGAGATATGAAATAGTTTCCCACTGCCCGTCTCTCTTCACTGCCATCGCTGGGTGGCTACCAAAACTCTTGACTGCATCCCATAATATCTGGTGGATGGTGACTGGAGGCTCTGAGGCTGGTCCTGTATCTTCAGTGTGCAACCTCACCGCCCCATCCCTTTCAGTTGTCCAGATGCTGTCCGCTGGGGCCAGATTCAGCTCGATGGGACAGCTCCTCTTCCCCACACCTGCAGACTTTTGTCCTAAGGGGGCATGAGAAGAAAATTAGACAGCAGTACAAAGACAGGCCTTCTGCCACACATGTCCTGGGAACTATGATGCGTGTGTTCTTCCATTGGGTAGTTACATTGCCAAAAACTCTGGGGGGACAAGGAAGCCAGCTTGAGCCAGAAAAGGACCAAACAGTGCCTGCACCGCTCACGCCTTGGCCGCCCTCCTCCTTCCATCCTCATTTGTTTGCATGTTGGATTACCATTGCACATACAGTTGCTGGAAACTTGGCAAGTGAGACTATCTCTACACAGAAGGCCACAGCAACGCTTTCTACCTGAACTCACCTGCACAGATGCCTGACTCCGGATCACTTAGCAGCTTATACTTGTGAATTTCCATCATCACACATGCTCCCAACACTGTGGTCTAATAAACAGCCATTTCTTTTGCTGGCCTAACCCTTCCATCCCTCCCAAAGCACCTCCCACTTTTAACACACTATAATGAGTGACAAATTACTGCTCTAATCCTCTCTCTTCCCTCCTCTGGGCTTCTTCCTTTAGGCAAAGACACTAGAATGGAGCCTCTATATCTTGCAGCCTCATTAATCGTTCCATCACCTACTTCCTCCCCTCCCCGTTCTCAGCTCTGGTGATTTAGCTTAAGAAGCAGTCTTCTGATATCTCCTTGGTTTCTTTTGTTTGTTATCATCAGTGTATCAGTTAAGGATCCATCTTTCCTTCATAATGTTCTTGAAATGCATATTTGAGTGGGACTGGGACACACTGCTAATCTCTTTGTGTTCTCCTACCAGAGACATTTGTTCAGCCAAGAGGTTTGTTAAAGTCACCAAAACCTCAAGATAGCAATATAAGATCCAGTTGTACATGTTATATATTGTTTATATGACATGGTTAGTTTGGGATAGCTAGTTTGAAAAATATTGTAGCAAACAGGTAACTGCTGACTTGAAAATAGTGAAAGTAATACAATTCTGTTGGATTGGAAAGGGTGGAGTCTGGGCCAAGATGGTGATGGACCTGCTCTAACAAGAGGGACAGCAGTACTTCCTGTTGGGATGCCTGAACCCACAGAGTGCCCTGCCCAGGAGAAGGGTAGCGGGCCGGCCTTACACCAGTGACTGAATAATACACTGCTCTGGGGAGACCGGGGGATCTTGGAGGATCAATAGCAAGTTGGGAGTGGAAAAAACATTTTATCAGGGAAGAGCATTCAGGGCAGTCCTGGGGAAACCGCCGTGTGCGCAGCAACAGAGCAGCAACAACAGAGGAATCTGCATTAGAGAAGCTGCTGTACGCACATGAGAGTAGCAGCCTAAAGGGAGCAGCAAGAGGAGCAGAAGCTGCAGTAGAGAAGCTGCGGTACGCCTTTGAGAGTAGCAGCCTGGTGGGTGTCGCAACAACAGAGAAAGCTGCAGTTTGAGAAGCTGCCGTACACCCCTGAGAGGAGCAGAGTAGCCTGATGGGAGCAGCAAGAGCAGAGGAAGCTGCAGTTGAGAAGCAGCCGTACGCCCATGAGAGGAGCAGAGTAGCCTGATGGGAGCAGCAAGAGCAGAGGAAGCTGCAGTAGAGAAGCAGCCGTACGCCCATGAGAGGAGCAGAGTAGCCTGATGGGAGCAGCAAGAGCAGAGGAAGCTGCAGTAGAGAAGCAGCCGTACGCCCATGAGAGGAGCAGAGTAGCCTGATGGGAGCAGCAAGAGCAGAGGAAGCTGCAGTAGAGAAGCAGCCGTACGCCCATGAGAGGAGCAGCCTAGTGGGAGCAACCAGAGGAGTAGAAGCTGCAGTAGAGAAGCAGCTATATATCCGTGAGAGGAGCAGCCTGTTGGGAGCAGCAAGAGTAGATGAAGCTGCAGTAGAGAAGCTGCCATATGCACATGAGAGGAGCAGCCTAGTGGGAGCAACCAGAGGAGTAGAAGCTGCAGTAGAGAAGCTGCTGTATGCACATGAGAGGAGCATCCTGGTGGGAGCAGCAAGAGCAAAGAAATCTGCAGTAGAGAAGCTACCGTACACCCCTGAGAGGAGCAGCCTGGTGGGGGCAGCAACAACAGAGGAAACTGCATTAGAGGAGCTACTGGATACCCATAAGAGAGACAGCATAGAAGCAGTAAGTACAGTGGAAGCTACATTAGAGAAGCTGCTATACGCCCATGAGAAGAGCAGCCTGGTGGGAACAGCAAGAGCAGAGGAAGCTGCAGTAGAGAATCTGCCATATGCACATGAGAGGAGCAGCCTAGTGGGAGCAGCAAGAGGAGCTGAAGCTGCAGTAAAGAAGCTGCTGTACGCGCATGGGAGGAGCAGCCTGGTGGGAGCAGCAAGTGGAGCAGAAGCTGCAGTAGAGAAACTGCTGTATGCCCATGAGAGGAGCAGCCTGGTGGGAGCAGCTACAACAGAGCAAGCCGCAGTAGAGAAGCTGCCATGAGAGGAGCAGCCTCTTGGGAGCGGCAACAACAGAGGAAGCTGCCGTAGAGAAGCTGTTGTATGCCAAAGAGAGTTGCAGCCTGGTGGGAGCAGCTAGCCTGGTGGGAGCAGCAGCAACAGAGGAAGCTGCTGTACACCCATGAGAGTAGCAGCAAGAGCAGAGGAAGCTGCTGCAGATAAGCTGATGTATGCCCATGAGAGGAGCAGCCTGGTGGGAGCCTCAACAATAGAGGAAGCAGCATAAGAGGAGCAACTGGATACCATGAAGACGCACAGCCCCATTAATGATCACACCGTACTGGTATTCATATTATCTATCTATCTATCTATCTATCTATCTATCTATCTATCTATCTATCTATCTATCTATCTACCAATCTCACCAACGATCACCCTGAAGCCGCACCGCCCCGCTAATGATTACACCTATGAAGCAAAAAACCTCACCTGCAAGCTACAGAACATCCAAAATGGCAAAACTGGTCCTCAACCTGCCCGGACACTGCCACATTTCCCAGCACCTGCGCACTCTCCACTGGCTCCCCTTCGAAGTTAGAGTCACCTTCAAAATGCACACCCACGCTCACAAGGCCCTCCACGACACCGGACCAGCATACCTGAACAGCCAACTCAAATTCCACGCACCCCAAAGGACCCTACAATCAGCCAAGCTCTCCTACGCCGTGATCCCCGGAATAGAAAGACCAGATCGGTAGGCCGCTCTTTCTCCTTCCGCGCGGCCAGAACCTGGAACGACCTTCCGCTCCACCTCAGACAGATAACATTGCTCCCCATCTTCACAAAAAACCTCAAAACCTGGCTGTTCGACAGACCCCCTCCTTGATGGACTGGAACCAGCAACCCCCCGCCCCCCAGCGTCTTGAGACACTTACAGGTGAGTAGTCACGCTTAACAAACACCTGATTTATTGACCTAACTGGTATTAATCTATCTATCTATCTATCTATCTAGCTATCTATCTATCTATCTATCTATCTATCTATCTATCTATCTATCTATCTATCTATCTATCTATCTATCTATCTATCTATCTATCTATCTATCTATCTATCTATCTACCTGACGATTACCCTGTAAGCATGCAAAGTTTTACTTCAAAGCACATCACCTTAATCAACATTTAATCATTGGATTAACCACTATCCTTGGGCTACGGAGTAGCGTATTTCTCGTCTTTCAGCCCTTCAATGTTTTGTAAGGGGTAGTAATCACTATATAAATAATGTTACAATTTCTATTGATTATATATTGCCTACTGGCATTTGCCAGTAGATAGTTAGGTCTAACTTTCCATAGTCTGAACATTTTTTGGTTTGCTAATAACTTTGTCCCCGTTGGACAAATCATCACGAAACTTTCCAGAAATAAAGTTGTATCCACCTTATCTCTTTCTTGGAAAGTGTCGGGGTAACTTTTATATTTACTTCTGCCACTTTTGCCCCTTTATTTTTCCCCCTACTTTTGATGGTTTTGGGGCTTAAATACTCTTCAGAGGTGTTTAGCTTGGTTTTCCCCCTTCTTGCCCGCTCCTTCACTGCCAGAATGGGGGGTGAAATGCGTGGTGGATAAACAGAGTTTCCTTTGGATGTATTAAACACTGTCCTGGCTCTTAGTGTGTATCTGTTCTTTCTCTCGGGAGACTGGCTTTCCTCGATGCTACTGGCCCTTGTTGTACTCTCTTTGGCGTTTTTGGCATTTTTGCCCTTGTCACAGCCTCCCTCTACATCCATGCACCTTACCGAATCACTCGTGACGTTATTACCGCTGAATTGGTGATTTGATCCTTGTACAGCGTAGGCACATATATTGCTCTCACCACCTTCTCTCCCTCGGTTGCTCCCTGCCTCTGCCTCGTATATTACACAGCCAGCACTACTTTGCCCCCGTGTCACACTACTTGCGGTTTTTATTTCTGCTCTCCTTGCCGCCTCAGCTCCGCAGACACTCCCGCTGGTTCTGCCGCCGCTGACCAGGAACACCAGCAGTGCAGAATCACACCTCCTCCTCAGCCTGGCTGCCTCCTCCCACAGCCAGTGTCGACTCTCAGAGGAGTCGTTACCGCTCTCCGGCAGTTTGTGGTCCCTGCCCCAGCTACGCCCGTTTTCGCCGGTCACCCACCTCTCACCCTTGCTTAACCGGCGGTAACCAAGATTCGGGGGGTTCAGGGGCATACTCGACCAGCAAGCCGTAGCTACGGTAAAGTTAAAAAAAGTTCAATTTAAATAATTACGATACAGGGAAATGCTGAATGCCGATTATAAGATCTTTATGGGCATTTTAGCAGGGAGATTGGCCAAACTGATACCTAAGTTAATACATCCAGATCAGAAAGGGTTTGTCGCAGGTAGACTTATCCAGGAACAAATACAGCTTCTTATAGGTAACATCGACCTGGCTATCCAGAGGACAGAACCCTTGGCCGTTGTCGCCGTCGACGCGGCCAAGGCGTTTGACAGAGTTTGCTGGGTTTATCTATGGGAGGTTCTGAAGGTTATGGGTTTTGGCCCTATTTTTATACAGACCTTGCAGAATTGCTATCAGGGTGCCTCTGCCCAAATATTTTTGAATGGGTTCCTCACTGCGAGTTTTAATATTCAGAGAGTAACGAGGCAAGGGTGTCCGATTTCACCTCTTTTGTTTAATTTATATGTGGAACCGTTGGCCCAGATGCTTAGATTGGATGAGTCAATTTATCCATTCAGATCAGAACAATACGGCTCCAAAATAGCTCTGTATGCTGACGACTTGGTGCTGTATACAAGCGACCCAGATACAGCTATCACAAGGGTGGAAGAGCGTATGAGCGAGTTTGGATTACTTTCTGGGTTTCTTGTTAATAGAACCAAGACGGAGGTGATGTGTTGGAATTTGGAGTGGTCAGGGACAGAAAGTGAAGAGATGAGATACTTGGGGATTTATGTAGTGAAGGAAATTGAAAAGATCCCTGAGCTAAATCTAAAGAGGGTGGTAAAGGAAATTGACAGTATATTCAGTAGATGGAGAAATCTCCCATTGACCATATACGGGAAAACCAACTTAGTAAAGATGGTCATCCTTCCTAAACTGTCATACATATTCTCTTCAATTCCACTGACATTTCCGAGTAAAAGTCTGATTAAAGTACAGAGTAAGATCAACAGTTTCATTTGGGGCAACAAAGGGGTTCGACTGGCGTGGAAAAAACTCAGACGCAGATTAAAAAAAGGGGGGTTAGCACTCCCAGACGTAAGGCTATATGCAGCAGCGTTTCAGTTTAAAAGCATAAGGATGCTGTTAGTAAAGCCAGGAGAATCAGCCTGGGGGAGGTTGTTAGGCGAAATGGTGGGGGTATAAGGGGGAGGAGATGGTGAAGCATTTCTGTATAAATTTGGATCACCAAGGTTCTTCAAGAGGGTTCGTTTGAAGGTTTTAAGGGCATCTCTACAGATTTGGTGCAGGCTCAGGCGTAGCTGGGGCATTGGATACTACTCTGATAATGCCCCTGTATGGGATGCCCCAGGAACCCCCGATTGCTTGCAGGATGGTTTGGCACTGCCGATAAAGAGGGCTGGTGTCAAAATTTAGTCTGAACTGTTGGACACTGGGGGGATATATCCCTGGGATTACCTGAGGGCCAAGATTGGTACTGGGCTCTCGAGATTCAAGTACATACAGTTAACATCATGGTATGAGGCAGAAAAGCAGGAGATCAGTAGAAATAGGGAGATCGAAGACTTGCTGCAAGGGACACGCCCATTGAATAAGGAAATCTCTATGTGGTACAATAGTTTGCTAGAGGCCGAAGACCACGAGACACCTCCCCTTGTTGCAGTGTGGACAGGAACCCCACTCAGGTCACCAGAAGACCTTTTATATGAATCCTCACTGAAGACCTTGTACAGATTTGTTAAACCCGCCTGCCTAAAAAAAAATAATTTCTTTGTTATTAATAGACTTTATTACACCCCGGCAAAAATTGCAAAGTTCGCTCCTTATCCTGTCCCTAAATGCCCCAGATGTGCAGTACCTCTTGCCAATGACTTACATATTTTCTATGAGTGCCCAACACTCACAAGATTTTGGGCTGAGGTAGGTGACAACTTACTGGACATACTTAACACCAACATTGAGATAAATATGCAACTGGTGTTCTTTGGAGATGATGGTCGCCTCAGCCAGAACCTTTCACAGAAAGATAGGGGTTTACTATTGAACTTGATATTGTTGGCAAGAAGGGAAGTGTGTAAGAGGTTGAAGGACCCCCTACCCCCGCAAAGGGAGGATTGGCTTAAAGCTGCATTCTCTATGGCACGACTGGAGTATGATGGAGTGGGGGATAAGATCTCGAACATGTGGCACCCCCTTGTGAGCTGGGGCAAGAACTTAAGATTACTGTGACATCATTGGTCTTATGATTACACCATGGTCCCTTACAAAACAATGGGACTGGTTGGACGACCCAAGCGAGTGCGGTAAGCCGTAGGGGCAACAGATAACGAAGGCGGCTTCATAAGACCCGCAGAGGCTTGTAAGGTGAGATGAGGACCAAAAAAAAAAAAAAAAAAAAAGGAAAGTGTCGGGGTGATCCAGTCAGTGGGGGCAGGGAAAATAGGGTTGTCTAAAAATATAAAAAGCCCATACATTTTCCATAGGATTTTTTTGACACGGCTGCATCAAAAACTGTTGAACGGAGTTGCACCAAATTCGGCAGGAAGCTAGATCTTAGATCTTAGTTGGTGTAAATCTGCTCAATAGTTTTTGAGATATTTAGGGTAAAAAATAATTGTATATTTTGCCAGTTGGGCTAGCAAGAGCCCCTTAGGCGTCTCATTAAAGAGTGAAATTGAAAATGGAGCTCTGCGGTTGCTCTAGAGGCCCATTTTTTCTGTGAGTTTGGAAACGAGACGCTCCTGACAGTCCCACGAGAGTGAGTGCTCTGATGGTCTGGCTGTTGAAATGTTAGAAATGAAACAGTCACTATTAATGTTTACAGTAAAAAGTTAGAGGTGTTGTGGAAATGAAGTAACTAAGCAATATACAGGGGCAGCAGAAGGGCATGCTGTCCCCCTTGATTAAGAGAGCAGGAGTCAAAGAGAGAACTACTATGAAGAAATGAAATGTATATCGTTTTTGACTAATTTCTTTGATATCACGGTACTCTTGCAGGATCGTGGATAGTAAAAAGGAGTAGATGTTTTCTCCATGCACTCTATTAGTAGGAATAGATATTCTGGTCCTTGTTTATGAGAGGAAGTGTGTAAGAGATAAGTACTGTGATGATTAAAAGGTTAATTTTTTTTTTTTAAGTTAAGATTTTTGGAGACTCGCGGGATCATGAAGAGTAGGTAATATTTGAAGACACTCTGCTATGCCCACTTCTTACTGTGGGAAGGAATCTTAATGTAGATGGTGTTATCAGACTCTACTATTTGTGGTCATTGGTTTGAAAAGAGTTGTTGAGCAGAGTTAATGCTCATCCACACCCTACTATGCACACCTGTCATCTGTGTGAGATGTCTGGAAGAAGAGACTAGAACCTCCCCACACCCTACTAAGCATGTGCAACATCTGAGAGTGAGGTCTGAAAGGGAAGCCCAGTCCCTTCCTACTAGGCATTCCCATCATTACAGAGAGAGGTCTCATCAGAAAGACCAGTCCCTCTGCACACCCAACTATGCACACCCATCATCTGAAAGGAGAGCCTAGTCCCTTGCCACAACTTACTACGCACACCCATCATCTCAGAGAGAGGTCTGAAAGGAGAGGCCAGTCCCACCCCAAGCCCTACTACTCACTACCATCATCTGAGGAAGAGTTGTGAAATGAGACACAGTGCACAGTGGGGGTTGCATTTACGTATGGTTATTAATTATTACTTTACTTAAAGAAATTCGTAGAAATTCACTGGAAAAATCTAAAGTTAAAATAAGGTAATAGGTAGATGTGATAGAAAGATCTGTTTTTATTCTTTTACTAAACTTGAAATTCAAAGAGAAGGCGAAAGGTTAAAGTAACTTTATACTCTGGTGAATTTGTCGGTGTGAACATTAATGTTTTGAAACAAACCATAAATCAGTTATAGTTAACATCGCTAACAATAACTTGCCCCCCAACCAAGCACTGCATATGACCTCACATAGTACATCACTCATGACATGTTCAATGACATCACTCATGGCATCATCCAATCTTCCATTTACCACATATTGCTGTATAATTGACTCTGGATTTACACGTAGCATAGTCCACATTAACAATCAACCACAGACAAATGGGAAACCCTCATTGAATACGGTGTTCCATTTGTATGCAACTATTCTGAGAAAGCAAAATTAATGAATGCCAATTCCCAAAAAAGCCTCCAGGCATCAGTGCAAAGATCACCACCACTCAAATAGTATAAATCTTTGTCATCACAAAGTTCAGTGATTCAGTCAGTTAAAGCCAGTACCAGCTCCAAAGTATTCTTTATATTTGCAGATTAGCCTTTACATTTGCAGATTAAGTCATAGTGCACATTAGCATTTCTTTCAGACAAGCAGACTCCCTGGCAGGAAAGCTGGTTTAGCTGTCTGCCCGGCTCCAGTTTCACAGCACAGGACACTCGCAGAATGACACTTCAGCTGTACCACTGAAATCATCAGAATTAAGGGTCCTGGGACTATTGTCTTTTTACAAAAAGTTGGGGAACAGTTTCTTATAAATCAAAAAGGTCTGGAGTGTCATGCTCCTCTGATCCTGCCCACTTCAAACTCTGCCTCTATCCTGTTTCTCTACCCATTCTCCTACATCCTACTGCCTCTCTTTCCAAGGAACACAGGAGTGCTCTAAAGAGGACATTTGTGCATCTTGGCTGCAGGCAGTTTACATGTTTAGTGGGCTCAGGGTCTGGGAGTTGGTTTTGCCAGTGCCTGTGCTTGCTTCCCTTTGGCTCCTATGCGCTCCCTCTCGCACACCACATCAGAGATAAAGAAAAGCTATTGTTATGCTGCATTAAGACCTTGCATTAAAAAAATAATCTTTTGGTAATTTGTTTTGAATAATACACCAAATACACTTTTTATGAACCTTGTCTACTTGCATCTCATTCACAAACTCCTTAATATTTCCCAATTTCTCATCTTTACATTAACAAGCATAGCTCTAATTGTTTTCCTTTCACCTTCTACTGTCTACAACAAGAACATAATGCAAAGTGCTATCATTCCACACAGGGTCATAGATTACACCTTAAGAAATGAGACACGTTAAGTCGGGATACCCAGGTGACCTACCAGGATCCATCACAGCGGCGACCAGGGTCACGGCCACAGAGTCCTCTGAGGGTCCGTCTCCTAATCCCCTCCTACAATGACAGCTCGTGGATACGTCACGCTCCCTTGTTGACTTGCGAGGGACTAATGGATGGTGAGTCTGAAGCGAAAATCACTCAATCAGCATTTGTATAGCGCAGCACTGGCACCTCTAGGGCTATCTGGGTGCTGTGAGTGCGACGTCTCTGTCAAAAAGTCAGGTCTTGAGTTTCTTCCTGAAGTCCACCAGGGAGGGTGTTGTTCGATGTACAGTCAGCACTCTCTGTTGACCACAAGAGCTGTCTTCCTATCTTCTCTGACACAGGCTCCCAGGAGTCTGGCAGACTCGAATTAACTCCTCTCCAGGGAAAATCATTAAACTGGCTTCTGAAGGCTCCTGATGCTGCAGAGCAAATGGTACCTTTGAGCCCTGGAGCGATGTGGACAGGTGAGAGCTGAGGACACACTGCCTGTGCCCACTGTCTTTCATTTAGTCATGCCATAAGCACAAGAACACCCACATTCTGTCTATCAAAGTACAGTGTGCAAGCCTTCAAGGTTCAGCAGCCAGGGTGTGTTGAGCAACTTCTCATATCCTATGTTGTCATCTGGGTGTGTGCTTTCCCAAGTGATGTTTCAGACTTCTCTGCCTGGGGCACAGGCTCGAGCCTCTGCTTATCATTTATAAACATCCTAATTAGTATGTTTCCTAAAGTAGAATATTTTGTTCAAGTCCCATTAGTGGAATTATGGTAACCTTCAATAGTTTACCTAAGCCATCATCATGAAGATTGTTATACAGTTTGTACAGAGTACAGACAACAATAGAAAAATCACTAAGATATCAATCATGCATTAAAAGTTATTATTATTATTCAAAGTTCTTTTATAGCGCGTGGCTTCCCACCAGGGTTTCACTGCTCCTGATAAAAAGAAGCCAGATAAAAGCAGATGTTCATGTCAGACATTCCTATCTATACATTAATGCACAGTGTATAAGCCTCCCAGGTGCAGCAGCTAGGGTGCCTCCAGTACCAATGGGCAAATCATGCTGCTAGACGCCACCTGAGATCTGTTTCCAAATTGTGTATTAAACCAGCTAAAGGTCTGGGTAGAGGAAAGATATCAGGCCCCAGGATCAGGCGGGTTTGAGACCAAACCCCTCCACCTTAGACAACATATGTGTGTTTTATTTAATCGTGGAAAAGTATGTCCAGAAGTGGGGTGTGTCTGCCTACAGGACCTATATTGATTTTTCCACCACCTTTGACCATGTGGTCAGGCATACCCTCTGGTGGCACCTTGGTGCTTGGGCATTCCAGAAGTTCTACTAAAAATGATCCTGGCCCTGTACACTTCCACATAGTGTCATGCAATGCTTGGTGGTAATCGCGGTCTTACAACAAAAATTTAAACCAGATATAGTTTAAAACAAGGGTGCTTA
Organism: Lissotriton helveticus; assembly: GCF_964261635.1. Taxonomy (NCBI): domain Eukaryota; kingdom Metazoa; phylum Chordata; class Amphibia; order Caudata; family Salamandridae; genus Lissotriton; species Lissotriton helveticus. Next base: position 45,577,579 of record NC_136059.1, read on the forward strand.
GTGGTGCCCCGGCTCTTCCCTATATATTGCTAATTTGCTGGAGTTGATGAGCAGTGTAGGTGGTGATGCCCCAAAAGGTAGGGTCTCAGTCCGTGGGGACACCACTATCTGTGGATGATTTTGTGTTATTAGATCTGACATCAAAAGGACTGCAGAAACAACTTAACTTGTTATCATCTTATGCTGAGACCTAATATTTGAACTGCAACATAAATAAAAGTAAGATCATAAAGTTTCTCACCACGGATATAGGGCCAGATATACCGATCGCAGAATTTCAGTGTTTGCGATCGGTAATAAACCATGTGAAATGTAGAGGCAGAAACACCGAATCGCTAAATAAGAAATTCCCTAAAAACAACGGTAAACAACTAGCGATTCCCTATTTTGCGAAAATGCCACACCAACTCATTATTTAGCGATGAGCAAAATAAGGAATAGCTAAAAAAAATCGCTAAGCAATGTACATATACTCGCTATTACCGGACCCTTAAAAAATCGCTAATTAAGAGTCGCAAACTACCACCAACACAATAGTGGCCCTCTACGTCCTTGCAAGGTGGCTTAGGATACGAGCTGCAGCACAAAGGATCTGGAGACAACAGGAACACGTATACAGATTGCGCATCACCTTATTCCAACTCACAGACGCTGAAATCCATGAGAGGTAAAGGCTTTACCCAAACACCATCCTGGACCTGATACGGGACTTGCACCCAATCCTGGAGCACCAGACACCAAGGGCGCACGCAGTACCTCCACATGTACAGGTACTCTGTTGCCTACACCTACTGGCATCCAGCAGTTACCAGGGGTAATAGCTGTGGCAGGTGGAGTCACACAGAGATGCCTGTCACGTTTCTTCAATACATTCCTGGACGCCACGTTGCAAAGGATACCACACAATATCCAGTTCCCCAGCAAACAGGCAGAACTGCATAAGACCAACATGGACTTTTATCAGAAGGCCCAGTTTCCACACGTCATAGGGTGCATTGATGGGACACATATACCAATCTGCCCCCTGCTGATATTGAGTACATCTACCGCAACCGCAAATCGACACATTCAATAAATGTACAGGTTATATGTGATGCTTCTCACATCATCACCAACATAGTTGCAAAATTCCCAGGGAGCACGCATGATTCCTACATATTCAGGAACAGTGGGATCTATTCCCGTCTTGTTGCAGGTGAATTTGGAGAAGGGTACCTGCTAGGTAAATCCATGTGACACACCCTGAGGTATACATTAGATGCAACGATTGCTGACTGTGAATAATTTTCCTTTCTTTTACACTTAGAAGATAGCGCATATATGGTGCGTGCCTTCATCCTGACTCTGTACCTCAACCCTTCTACCCCAAGTGAAAGGAGATATAATGTGGCACATAAATCTACGCGCCATGTGGTGGAGCGTACATTTGGACTCCTCACAAGCAGGGTCCGCTGCCTCCACAAAAGTGCAGGTGCACGGCAGTACCGGCCCTTAATCTGCTGCAAAACAATAGCTGCACTTGGCCATCTCCATTTGCATGGCCACTGAGCGCCTCCTGAGGACATGTGTGGCATTGCACAGCCTATTAACTGCCTCAGTGTGCCCTTCAAGTCTCTGTCTGTCCCTGCGCCTTGCACCACGTTCACTATCAATCTTGCTGCATAACAGCCTCACAGCATCAGACATCTCCTTCATGCCCTCTGTCACTGTGTTGTTGAGGCAGTATATGGCCTCCTTCATGTCTTTGAAGTTTTTATTGTTTGCCACCATATGACATTTCATTGCCCTCATTGTTTTTCCTTGCAGGCGCTGCACTTTAAGCATCTGTCCCTCCAGACCAGAGAAGACACTGGACTCCTCTGCCTCAGGACTGTGTTCCCTTTGTCGGCGTCTACGTGCATCTGTGTTGCCAACCTCCATGGGGGACTGTGTTACTGATGCCTGTATTTAATCCTCCTGCGAGGTCTTTTGTGCTCCCTGGCTCTCATCCTAGGTGCCCCCCATCTCCTGGAGGCTACACACTGTATACCTGTTGGCTCGTGGCGGTGGTGGTAGTGGTGGTGATGGTGATGGTGGTGTGGCATCAGCAGGTGATAGGACATCCTCCTCCAGTGTGATTTGCTCCCTGGAAGCCTCTCCTGTCTCCCCTTCTGCAGCCTGGCGCGATGTTTTACCTGTGGCTACAGAATGTACTATTACTTACTTGTCTGGCAGCATTTGCCTACAAATAAATGACATGACTGCCAATCTAGCTGTCTGTCCCCCGCTTGCTTATCTATTGATGTGTTTTACATGCATATGCTTTTTGGGGACTGACTGATATGCTATTAGTTGATAGGAACTACATCTCCCATAATGCATTGCTGATTTCAGACAAAACATGGTCCGGAGTGGGATTCTTGCAGTGGGATTGGGGTTAGGGAGGAGGCACAGCATGCTGTGCATGCATCTTACCTCTTTTGGACCCTGTGGCTGAACTGTCCACGTCTCTGATGCCACTGACGCTCTCCAACTGGAAGGTGGACTCCATCATTTGTTCTAATGCAGTCGGTGCAGGCGCTGTTGATGCCCCACCTGTTTTACTGGCTTCAGCCGTTCGACGACCCTCTCCTTGGCACATTTCCGGAGATCGTACCATTGCTTCTTGTGGTCCTCTGTTGAGCGATGGGGGGTGCCAATGGCATTGCTTTTCTGCTGGATCACCAGCCAAATCCTCAGTGTTTGTGCCTCAGGGACATGCAGGGATTTTTTGCCAAAGAGCTGATCATGATCCTTCACCAACTCCTCCATAAGGATCTCCAACTCCCTCTCACTGTGTTTGCGCTTTCTTTCTCCAGCATCCTTCCCCTTCTCTTGTGAGTCCATGGTTCTGTTTTTGTTCATCAGCTAGGTGGTAGTTGTGCAGCTCCTGTGCTTTTGCTCCTGCTCCCTGCCTCTCAAACAGCTTCAGGATCAGTGCAGCTGCATGGGTGTGGCCACTTCCTGGTTGTGAGGTAATCAGGAAGCACAGGATTGGCTGGATCATAGCTTTGCGATTTTTTTTTTATAATACCGGATTCGCTAATTACTGAATCGGTATTATGGATTCAGTAATACCAATTCGGTAATGAGGAATCGGTATTTTTATTAGCGATTTTTACCGAATCGCTAACTTTTAGCGATTTTTTATTTACTTTGGAAATACAGAGTTCTTAATAGCGAATCGGTAAAATTTGCTATTAAGAACTCAGTATTTCAGTTTTACCTACATCGGGCCCTTTATGGTGCAATGGGACAAAGGCACTTTAACCATTTATTAACTGTATATAAGATGAAAATACCCCAACATTGTCATTTGGTGTAGACATTGTAGAAGTACATCACTGGCACTGTATGTGTAGGTCAGAGGGGAAGATCCTGTGGTCTTTATACAGCCTAAATACAATGGCATCAATTGAGGCATTACACATTGAAATGAGTTTGGTAAGCACTTTAATAAGAGGATTGGCAGCCATAATATGATGAGGATACCGTCTTATTTGACAGGAGAAGGCCCCTAGGAAGCTTATAGGAAAAGAATGCTTTGACCCTATAAGGAGGGATTATACATTGATCAGATCTGCAAAATATGAGATAATTCAAACTTAGAGGTTATTTGAGCTCATTCCTGAAAAATAGCTCTATGGAATATAACATTTAGCTCTGTGAGGGAATAAAGAGGCTGGTTGAAATAATACTGTCTTGATGTGTTTCAACGACACAACTTTATCTAGGCTGGAACTTAGAGTATAGTGTCGGCCAATGTAGGCTATTGCTTAGCATAATGATCTCCTTTTAAACAGTATACAGATGCCTGGTGGTGAATATCATGGCATGACAAGTTGTGTAATTTATAGAAGGGTTAGATCACATTGTATTTGTTTGTCCTGCTTTTTATCCCCCAGATGTATCTTTTTAAAACATCTTTGTATGAAATAAGGCCTTAAGTCAGCTAGAACAGCAGCCCAGATGTTATACTGTCCAGTAAATAAATTGATGTGTTGCAAAACATTTGCGTTTTTTAAATTTATTGTAAAAAAGGCACTGCCTTGAATCATATCTATTAAATTACTATTGATCTCTTTGTAGCTCTAAATCTTTGATAAAATCTTGAAATCTTGAGTAACTTATCATATTCCATGCTATCAGGTGGGTGTGTGCTTTCCCCATGCCATGGTTCCTGCACCCCTGCCTATGCCACAGGCTCTAGCCTCTGCTTACAAATGAGAAATATCCTAATTAGTATGTTTCCAACAGTTGAATATTTAGTTCACGTTCCAGTAGCGCCTCATGGTGAAGTTGAATAGTTCACCTGAGTCATACCTGGGATTGCAGCACAAGTGATATGTCAGCTGCATGTGAGTGAGAATAAAAGGAATTACAGAACGTTCTGAGGAAAATTCCTGCACTCTCAGGCAGTCTGTCTGTCTGAGGGACAGCTTTGATCTTGTGTCATTAATAATTTTACATGACTTATTTCTGAGAATATGTTCCATTTGTCTCTTTCTTCTCAATACATCATGACTAGACACTCTTTTTTTAAGTTTGAGTTTGTTAAACAATGAAGAAATAAAAGCAAAATAGAACAGCATGTCCATAAAGTATGATACAACTCATATATGTATAGATATGGTAAAAAGAAAAAATAAGACTCAAAATACAATCATTATCAGGAAACATGCTGCGTAATAATGAGATATGAAGGAAGGAAAAGGAGGGGAAGAGGGGGGAAGAGAAACAGGCAATGAAGCATATACCATACTTTATAACAATAAAAGGAAAATAGCATATGGAAATAGTAACTGTAAGCCTAAAATCAATTAAAGAACATCTATCTTACAATGATACAAAAAACGAAGTCAGGGATAATATTGGTATGTTATTTCAAAATAAAAAAGACAACATAGTAAATAATGGTGGTTTCCGGACTTCATCTAAAGTGGTGATTGAATACGGTGTTCCATTTGTATGTACCTGTTCTGAGAAAGCCAAATTAATGAATGCCAATTTCCAAACAAGCCTCCAGGCATCAGTGCAAAGATCATCACCACTCAAATAGTATAAATCTTTGTCATCACAAAGTTCAGTGATTCAGTCAGTTAAATCCAGTACCAGCTCCTAAATATTCTTTATATTTGCAGATTAGCCTTTACATTTGCAGATTAAGTCATAGCGCACATTAACATTTCTTTCAGACAAGCAGACTCCCTGGCAGGAAGGCTGGTTTAGCTGTCTGCCCGGCTCCAGTTTCACAGCATATCATATGATATTATTATAATCTATCTATCTATCTATCTATCTATCTATCTATCTATCTATCTATCTATCTATCTATCTATCTATCTATCTATCTATCTAGCTATCTATCTATCTATTTGTCTGTCTATCTATCTAGCAGCTCCCCAACAATTAGACAGATGCCCCAAAAGCCCCCGCTAATGATCACACCTAACTGGTATTAATATAATCTATCTATCTATCTATCTATCTATCTATCTATCTATCTATCTATCTATCTATCTATCTATCTATCTATCTATCTATCTATCTATCTATCTATCTATCTATCAATCTATCTATCTATCTATCTATCTCGACAAAGGTGAATCCTCTCTACTAATCCTTCTTAATCTCTCGGCTGCATTTGATACTGTCCACTATCCCACCCTTCTTAATACCCTCAAAGATCGCTTTGGAATTGAAGGCACTGTACTTAAATGGTTCTCCTCGTTCCTCCGAAATAGATCTCAACAAATTAAGCTTGATCACTGCCTCTCCAAACCTTAACCGATCTCACTCGGTGTCCCTCAAGGATTGATCCTTTCCCCAACCCTATTCAATCTTTTCATGGAACCACTCATTCTCAAACAAGCCAAAATCAATTATCACCTCTATGATGATGATACTCAACTGTACTACAAGATTAAATCCCACTAGGACATCTTTCACCTCAATGACACTCTGATGAAAGTCCAAACCTGGTTCCGTCTCAACCATCTCAAACTTAATCCTAAAAAAACAGAAATCATCCTGTGCACTCCCAAAAATAACCCCCTTCCCATTCAACTCTGGATTAATGATATCAAAGCACTTAATTGCACCCTCTCCACCTCTAACTCTGTCAAATCACTAGGCATCAGCATCGACCAAAATCTTAATCTCATCCCCCACATAAAAAACGCAGCCAAAAGTGCTCTTTTTACCCTTCACCACATTAAAAAATTAAACCTTTTATTCCAGCTGATGACTTCAAAATCATTGTACAATCACTTGTCCTTTCCAAGATTGACTATGGCAATGCCACTCTTGCTAGAACCCCTAAAGGCCACCTTGCACCGATCAAATCTGTTCTCAACCTTGTCACCAGACTTATTTCTGATTGTAAAAAGTTTGACCATATCTCCAATGTCCTCAAAAACCTAAACTGGCTTCCAGTTGAAGGACGATCCACATATAAGATTGCTTGTATCACGCACAAAGCTCTTCACCAAAACACCCATTCTTACCTTTCAAGCAAACTTCAAAAAGCAGGATGCTCTAGATCCCTGAGGAGCACTAACTCCCTTACGCTGATCCCTCCTAAACTATAACATAAAAAAGACCCAATCTCGTGCATTCTCTGGTACTGCTCCGACGATTTGGAATTCTTTCCCCAAAGACCTTCGCTGCAACCTCTCTTACCCTCTCTTCAAAAAAAGACTCAAAGTACTTCTCCTCAACAAACACTGGGGTTCCTAATGTTTTTGACTCTGACCCCGCTCATTACCGCCCCACTATGATTCACTTTTTACTCACCCCCTCTCCCTCCTTCCATTCTCTCACTCCCCTTCTCTACACCCCCTTCTCTCCCTAATGTCAACTCCCTTTTATCCCTATTATTATCCCGTTGTTTCTCTGCCCCCCTCTAGCATGTAATTCAATGTTTTACCTTTTTGTGAATTTTTCTGCACATTATAAGTTGTTTCACCCTCTGAGGCGGAAAGCCGGAGGTTCTTTAAGCTCTGTCCTTTTTATTGTGATAATAGATTAATGCTTGATTGAAAAAGCTATTTTAGGTCGTTTTTAAGAATTGTGTGTGAAACTTACCTCCGCTTCATTTAGAAAGCGGTTTTCACTGGACCCGACTCTCCCTTCATCCCACTACTGCCTGGGCCACTCTCAGCTGATTATCGACGCAGAGAGTTGGTCCCGGGGAGGTGAAGGCGTTACAGCGGCCATATTGAGGGTGGTGGCGCCCTGACGCGCTCTAGCTCTCTATAAAACTGGAAGGGGGTACTCCGCGTAGCGGACGCGGTTTGCGGACGCGCCGGATGCACACCGGAGTCATGCCAGAGTCCTGCCCGTCTGGGCCCGTCCGGGCCAGGACGGGCCCAGGGGCCAGGTACTCTGCTCGACCAAATCCTGCAGTCCCCGTTATAAGGTATAGTCGTGATGAGTTATATGCCCTAAAGGGGAGGGAAAGCTCTCACTGTACCAAGTTCGACACATATTCAAGGACTTGGAAACCATGTTCAGGATGTAACTATAACTTGACCAACTCCTGGGGGAGAGAGTACACCTCCCATTCGTTTCGCCTTGCATTATTGAATTGTAGATCTTTCCCGAAACATGCGCTTGAGCTCCACATGCTCCTGGAGGAACGAGACCTTGATGTACTCTTCCTGTCGGAGACATGGATGGATGACAGCTCAGAGCCGGATATTATACGGGCTCTTCCTTCTAACTTCGCTATGCTGAGGCAAGATCGCCCACTGGGCCGGGGTGGAGGCATCGCCATTATTTACAAGAAAACACTGATCTGTAGAATCGAAGAAATTACAATCTCAGGAGCTGAATGCCTGAAGTTTGCGATCTTATTTTCCCCTACCTTTACCTTTTCTGGATTGTTGCTTTATAGACCTCCAGGCCCGTATGGCCAATTTTGTGAGGATCTTTCGACTACTGCAATAAATTACGCAAGCTTTGCTCCCAATTTCACCATTTTAGGTGACTTTAACATCTATTTCGATGAGCCTGACTCTCTAGCTTGTCGTAACCTGACTTCCAATTTGGAAGTGCTCCAGTTGAAGCAAATAGTTACAGGTCCAACGCACAAAGCAGGACATACCTTAGATCATTGCCACACTAATATGGATACCCTTAGTTTTGATAAGTCCATCAGGATTCCCTAGTCCGATCATTCATTACTACTTTTCTCTCTGACCCCGGAGAAACAGCAGGAACCGGCTAGTGTTTCCAAACGGACAACTCGAGTCTGGTCCAAACTCCCAATAGAAAGCTGGAACAAGAGTTTGAAAGAAACATTACCCGCTATAACGAATGATCCTTTGGAGGCCGATGCACGGTTTAAACAATGGGTGGAGGCATCTTTGGACCTTACCCTTCCTAAAAGCAATCTATCCCACAGAAGTGGTGGAAATTAAAAATCTTGGTACACCCCTGAGCTGAAAGCTCTCAAATTGCTGTGCAAACAACAAGAAAGAAGCTGGAGGAAAGATTATACGGCAACCAGTAAGGAGAGCTATAGATTAGCTTTAAGGAAGTACAAACATGAAATAAAAAATACACAATCTAACTACTTGCAGTTAAAAATCAGTGCTGCAGCTAATGCACCCAGAGAAATTTTTAAAATTTTGAATTCTCTTGTTGCTCCCCCTGTGCCCATAGCTGACCCCGGCCAAGCAATTACACGCTGTAATGAACTTGCTCATTTCTTTTCCACAAAGGTGGCTAATATATTTTCTTCTTTTCAACACTCTCCCACTGAATCCATCGGCCCCTCCTATGCAGGTGTAAATGAACTTGAGCATTTTGATCTGTTGGACTGCTCAACCACCAAAATGCTTCTAAAGAATCTTAAATCTGGCTCTCCTCTAGACCCCGTACCTCCAACTATATTGAATCTGGTGTCTGATACTGTGACTCCAGTGATCAGGGAGGTGATTAACTCCTCCCTTATAGCAGGCGTAGTACCCCCTCCTGGAAACAGGCAAGAGTGAGGGCCTTGCTAAAAAAACCTAACCTGAATCCGGATGACTGGGCAAACTACTGTCCAATATCCCTTTTACCAACTGTTAGCAAACTTGCTGAGAAGCATGTAAATTCCGTGCTCTCCTCCTTTTTCGAGAATAGTAACTCTCTGCACCCTACACAGACAGGCTTTAGAAGCAATCTGGGTACAGAAATAGCCTTGGTTACAGTGGTGGAGGAAAGCAGGAAGATCATGGACAGTGGAAGTTGTGCAGCCACATTACTTTTAGATCTGAGCGCGGCCTTTGACACCGTGAACCATTCCATTCTGATTCAGAGGCTAAGAGAAGTAGGTGTCACGGGCCAGGCGCTCAATTGGCTGTGCTCCTTCCTGTCCGATAGATCGTTTGCTGTGGTTGAGGATAATGTATCCTCCCCACAAATGTGTCTACAGTGTGGTGTTCCCCAGGGCTCCTCCCTCAGTCCTACCTTATTTAATATATACATGAGGCCATTGGCTGAGGTGGTGCTGCCCTGGGGGGTACAGCTGGTGACATATGCAGACGATACCCAGCTCATCATCTCCCTGACCACCTAAGCCGCCCCGTATGAAAATCTTACCACCTGTCTTGATAAGATCTATGACTGGATGGATAAATCCTTTTTAAAGTTAAATGGCGCAAAAACGGAGGTGATGATGCTGGGATACAACCCACCCACCACTGTGGAAAGTTGGTGGCCTTCTAGGCTTGGCCAGCCACCTCTACCAAAGGAAAAAATTAAAAGCTTGGGGGTCTGGCTAGACCCGGCTCATAATTTTGCGGTACAGGCCTCGGAGGGTTGCAGGTACCTGCTTTGCCTATATCAGGCTACTGAGGAAAATTGTTAGGCTTCTTCCTTTCGAAGCTAGGAAGATCTTGGTGCAAGCGCTGATCCTGACATGTTTGGATTATGCTAATGCACTATATCTCGGTGCCCCAACTACGGACAATCAGAATTCTACAGACAGTACAGAACTGTGCAGCACGAATGCTGCTGAATGTCCCGCGTAGGTCATCTGCCAAGCCTGGTCTGCGCCAGCTTCACTGGCTACCAGTGAAACAAAGAGTGGAATTTAAAGCTCTGACTATGGTACATAAGGCAGTTAATAAAACCGGACCTGCCCTTATCCAATCCATGCTCTGCCCATATGCTCCCAAGCGGATCCTGAGATCCACTAACAAAAACTTGTTAGCGGTCCCCAAGACAAGGAGAGTGCGCACCGGAGGAAGACGCTTTCCTTACAAGCTACAAATCTTTGGAATACCCTTCCCGAAGCAATCAGAATGGAAGCAAATCACTTAAGATTCAGAAAATTGTTAAAGACCTTCCTGTTTGTTTGAATCTTGGAGTTTGAATGAGTTGGAAGCGCTGGGATGCCCTCGGGTAGCCATGCGCTATACAAGTGCGTAATTCAATTCAATTCAATTTATTATTTATTAATATGTCTACCTACCTTGTAAAGGGCTCTGATACTCTTGGGTCCAGCAGCGCTATATAAAACTTCATAAATAAATGAATAAATAAATCTATCTATCTATCTATCTATCTATCTATCTATCTATCTATCTATCTATCTACCTATCTCACCAACAATTACCCTGTAGCCGCAGAAGGCCCCGCTGATGATCACACCTAACTGGTATTAATATAATCTATCTATCTATCTATCTAGCTATCTAGCTATCTAGCTATCTAGCTATCTATCTAGCTATCTCACCATCGATTGCCCTGAAGCCGCACAGCCCATGCTTATGAGCACACCTAACTGGTATTAATATATTCGATCGATCTATCTATCTATCTATCTATCTATCTATCTATCTATCTATCTATCTATCTATCTATCTATCTATCTATCTATCTATCTATCTATCTATCTATCTATCTATCTATCTATCTATCTATCTATCTATCTATCTATCTATCTGTCTGTCTGTCTGTCTGTCTGTCTGTCTGTCTGTCTGTCTGTCTGTCTGTCTGTCTGTCTATCTATCTATCTATCTATCTATCTATCTATCTATCTATCTGTCAGTCTATCTATCTACCCGACGATTACCCTGAAAGCATGCAAAGTTTTACTTCAAAGCACATCACCTTAATCAACATTTAATCATTGGATTAACCACTATCCTTGGGCTACGGAGTAGCGTATTTCTCGTCTTTCAGCCCTTCAATGTTATGTAAGGGGTAGTAATCACTATATAAATAATGGTACAATTTCTATTTATTATATATTGCCTACTGGCAGTTGCCAGTAGATAGTTAGGTCTACTTTTCCATAGTCTGAACCTTTTTTGGTTTGCTAATAACTTTGTCCCCGTTGGACAAATCATCATGAAACGTTCCAAAACTAAAGTTGTATCCACCTTATCTCTTTCTTGGAAAGTGTTGGGGTGATCCAGTCAGTGGTGGCAGGGAAAATAGGGTTGTCAAAAATACAAAAACCCCATACATTTTCCATAGGATTTTTTTGACAAGGCTGCATCAAAAACTGTTGAACGGAGTTGCACCAAATTCGGCAGGAAGCTAGATCTTGGTCGGTGTAAATCTGCTCAATAGTTTTTGAGATATTTAGGGTAAAAAAATATTGTATATTTTGCCAGTTGGGCTAGCAAGAGCCCCATAGGCGTCTCACTAAAGAGTGAAATTGAAAATGGAGCTCTACGGTTGCTTTAGAGGCCCATTTTTCCCGTGAGCCTTCACACTCTTTTGGAAACGAGACGCTCCTGACAGTCCCAAGAGGGGGAGTGCTCTGATGGTCTGGCTGTTGAAATGTTAGAAATGAAACAGTCACTATTAATGCTTACAGTAAAAAGTTAGAGGTGTTGTGGAAATGAAGTAACTAAGCAATATACAGGGGCAGCAGAAGGGCATGCTGTCCCCCTTGATTAAAGGAGCAGGAGTCAAAGAGAGAACTACTATGAAGAAATGAAATGTATATTGTCTTTGACTAATTTCTTTGATATCACGGTACTCTTGCAGGATCGTGGATAGTAAAAAGGAGTAGATGTTTTCTCAATGCACTCTATTAGTAGGAATGCATATTCTGGTCCTTGTTTATGAGAGGAAGTGTGTAAGAGATAAGTACTGTGATGATTAAAATGTTAATTCTTTTTTTTCTTAAGTTACGATTTTTGGAGACTCGCGGGATCATGAAGAGTAGGTGATATTTGAAGACACTCTGCTATGCCTACTTCTTACTGTGGGAAGGAATCTTAATGTAGATGGTGTTATCAGACTCTACTATTTGTGGTCATTGGTTTGAAAAGAGTTGTTGAGCAGAGTTAACGCTCATCCACACACCCTACTATTCACACCTGTCACCTGAGTGACATGTCTGGAAGGAGAGGCTAGAACCTCCCCACACCCTACTAAGCATGTGCAACATTTGAGAGTGAGGTCTGAAAGGCACTCCCATCATTACAGAGAGAGGTCTCATCAGAAAGACCAGTCCCTCTGCACACCCAACTATGCACACCCATCATCTGAAAGGAGAGCCGGGTCCCTTGCCACACCTTACCTCTCACACCCATCATCTGAGAGAGAGGTCTGAAAGGAGAGGCCAGTCCCTCCCCAAGCCCTACTACTCACTCCCATCATCTGAGAAAGAGTTGTGAAATTAGGCACAGTGCACAGTGGGGGTTGCGTTTACGTATGGTTATTATTTTATTACTTTACTCAAAGAAATTCGTAGAAATTCACTGGAAAAATCAAAAGTTAAAATAAGGTAATAGGTAGGTGTGATAGAAGGATCTGTTTTTATTCTTTTTCTAAACTTGAAATTCAAAGAGAAGGGAAAAGGTTAAAGTAACGTTATACTCTGGTGAATTTGTCGGTGTGAACATTAATGTTTTGAAACAAACCATAAATTCATCAGTTATAGTTAACATCGCTAACAATAACTTGCTCCCCAACGATGCACTGCTTATGACCTCACATAGGACATCACTCATGACATGTTCAATGACATCACTCATGACATCATCCAATCTTCCATTTAACACATATTGCTGTATAATTGACTTTGGATTTACACGTAGCATAGTCCACATTAACAATCAACCACAGACAAATGGGTAACCCTCATTGAATACGGTGTTCCATTTGTATGCAACTGTTCTGAGAAAGCCAAATTAATGAATGCCAATTCCCAAAAAAGCCTCCAGGCATCAGTGCAAAGATCATCACCACTCAAATAGTATAAATCTTTGTCATCACAAAGTTCAGAGTGATTCAATCAGTTAAAGCCAGTACCAGCTCCAAAGTATTCTTTATATTTGCAGATTAGCCTTTACATTTGCAGATTAAGTCATAGCGCACATTAACATTTCTTTCAGACAAGCAGACTCCCTGGCCGGAAGGCTGGTTTAGCTGTCTGCCCGGCTTCAGTTTCACAGCACAGGGCACTCGCAGAATGACACTTCAGCTGAACCACTGAAAGCATCAGAATTAAGCGACCTGGGACTATTGTCTTTTTACAAAAAGTTGGGGAACAATTTCTTATAAATCAAAAAGGTCTGGAGTGTCATGCTCCTCTGAACCCGCCCACTTCAAACTCTGCCTCTATCCTGTTTCTCTACCCATTCTCCTACATCCTACTGCCTCTCTTTCCAAGGAACAGAGGAGTGCTCTAAAGAGGACAAGTGTACATCTTGGCTGCAGGCAGTTTACATGTTTAGTGGGCTCAGGGTCTGGGAGTTGGTTTTGCCAGTGCCTGTGCTTGCTTCCATTTGGTTCCTGTGAGCTCACAGGGCAGACACGTGTCTCTCTAAACCTAAATACTCCCTAACCCCAATCCTGTTCCTCCCTCTCGCACACCACGTCAGAGATAAAGAAAAGCTATTGCTATGCTGTATTAAGTCCTTGTATTAAAAAAATTATCTTTTGGCAATTTCTTTTGAATAATACACCAAATACACTTTTTATGAACCCCGTCTATTGCATCTCATTCACAAACTCCTTCATATTTCCCAATTTCTCATCCTTTTGTTTTTTAACAAGCAGAGCTCCAATTGTTTTCCTTTCACCTCCTACTGTCTACAACAAGAACATAATGGGTCATAGATTATACCTTAAGAAATTAGACACATTAAGTCGCGATACTCGGGGGACCTACCAGGATCCATCACAGCGGCAACCAGGGTCACGGCCACAGAGTCCTCTGAGTGTCCGTATCCTACTCCCCTCCTACAATGGCTGCTCGTGGATACATCACGCTCCTTTGTTGACTTGCGAGGGACCAATGGATGGTGAGTCTCAAGCGACAATCACTCAATTAGCATTTGTATAGCGCAGTACTGGCACCTCTAGGGCTATCTGGGCGCTGTGAGTGCGATGTCTCTGTCAAAAAGCCAGGTCTTGAGTTTCTTCCTGAAGTCCACCAGGGAGGATGCTGTTCGAAGTAGAGTCAGCACTCTCTATTCCCCACAAGAGCTGTCTTCCTATCTTCTCTGACACAGGCTCTCTGGAGTTTGGCAGATTCGAGTTAACTCCTCACCAGGGAAAATCATTAAACTGGCTTCAGAAGACTCCTGATGCTACAGAGCAAATGGTACCTTTGAGCCCTGGAGAGATGTGGACAGGTGAGAGCTGAGGACACACTGCCTGTGTCCACTGTCTTTCTTTTAGTCGTGCCATAAGCACAAGAACTCCCGCATTCTTAGACAACTTATGCGTGTTTTATTTAATCATGGAAACAAATGTCCAGAAGTGGGGTATGTCTGTCTAAATTACCTATGTCGATTTTTCCACCACCTTCAACCGCATGTCCAGGCATACCCTCTGGAGGAAATGTAGGGCCAGCTGTATCAAAGGGCTTTACTCATTCTGTGTCCATGGGAAAATGTGTTCGTACATATGGCCCTTAGTGTAAGGTAGTTTATGTAAGGGTTAGATCACGTTTTATTTGTTTGCCCTGCCTTTTATCCTCAAGATGTATCTTTTTAAAACATCGGTGTATGAAATAAGGCACTTACAGCTAGATTCATCAATGTCCCAATCTGCGATTCCTAAATTGCGATAAAAAGCAAATCGCAATTAAGGAATCGCAGATTGGCATTCATGAACATTTGCGGGAAAAAAAGCGAATCTCAGTCGGCCGCAATCGCCGATTGCGAGTACCCGAAAATCAGTAAATATTCGCATAATCGCCCGATACCCGTTTAGAAATTGCAATTTCGCAAATAGCGAGATCGCAAAAACGGGAAGTCGCATTTTGAGCACAGTGATGACATCACAACCAGGAAGTAGGCAGGTTCCACCTTCATTCAGCAGTGAGAGCCTGAACAGGAAGCATCACATTCAGAGGTCCCCTCCAGTGTGCCTACAGGAGTTGTGCAGGATACACCCCAGTGGCAAGCATGACTGAGGAAGCTGCAGCTGGATCTGCTAGTGGGCGCAAAAGAAAAATCAAATTTTCGGAGCAAGAACTAGAATTCTTGATAGAAGGAGTCTGCAAGGACTACAATCGGCTGTTTGGGAAAGATTCGAGGAGGGTGCCCAAGGCCGAAAAGAGGCGGCTGTAGTTGCGCATCCGTACAAAAGTTAACTCTGTGGGGGTGACCCAGCGCTCCGTGGACGAACTTAAAAAACGCTGGTATGACCTCAGAGGGAGGTCAAAGGAGAAGATAGCGGAGAGGCTGGGGGAGCGTGTGGCGACAGGTGGAGGGGAGCCCACTGTCCCACCGAATACACCACTGGAGGACCGAGTGGAGGACACAATAAATCCACAGGCATGCAGGATTCTCCCCACGTGCGTGACGCATATGAGCAGGTGGTTGGTTGTCCCCTTCTGACTCACTGCCAGAGATGTCAACAGGGATCCTGCGCTTGGTAGCAATGTTGTGAAGGATAGCACACACGGCCACAATGCGGCAGCAGACCTCAGGATCGTATTTGATGGCCCCACCTGTCTTGTGCAGTATGCGGAACCTGCTTTTCAACAGGCCAAATGTCCTCTCAATACAATTCCTTGTGCGTATGTGTGATGCATTAAATCGCCGTTGCTGTTGTGTGGCAGGGTTGAGGTATGGGGTGAGGAGGTACTCACGGAGAGCGTAGCCGCTGTCACCTGAATGAAAGGAGCAGAGGGTGAGTGCCTATTCTGCGCAGCTACATGGCCACAGTGTACATTTTTTGGGCATGTGTACTTACCTAGTAGGTGTCCTTCCCCAAAGTCGCCCCTGGCCAGTCGTGTGTGGATGCCGCTGTGCCTGAAGATGAAGGAGTCATGTGTGCTCCCCGGGTACGGTGCCACAATGTCCGTGATGAATGTTTTTGCATTGCACACCATCTGGATGTTGAGGGAGTGGTAGCTTTTCCGGTTGCGGTACATGTACTCCGTTTCAGCAGGTGGGCAAATGTGGATGTGCGTACAGTCAATACATCCAATGACGTGTGGGAATTGAGCTACATTGTAAAATTGCAGCTTGGTCTCATTGAGGTCCTGTTGGCTGGTGGGGAATGATATATAGTGGTGTAGCCAGGTCAGCATAGCTTCCAGGAAACTCCTTAGGCAGCGGGACATGGTGGGCAGGGATATCCCCCTGCACCGGGACCATCCCCTGGAAGCTTCCGGAGGGCAGGAGGTGCAGGCAGCACAATACCTGCACATGTGTGGGCACGGCATTGGTCCTCCTTGTTGGGTGCTGCATCAGGGGGTCTAGGTCCCGAATGAGCTTGATTATCATTGCCCCACTCAGGCGGTACTTAGCATAGATTTGCTCCCTGGTTTGGCCCAGAAGTGTGACCCGCTGGCGGAATATCCGCTCCTGTATCCTCCGTCTGTTGTGTGCAGCTCGCTGCAGCCTACGCCGCCTCACCAGCATGTAGAGTCCAGGCATTGTGGGAATCCCCAGGCTCCAGCTGCATGTCCTTATGTGTTTGGTCAGCCCTGCACCTGTTGGGAGTAACTTAACTGTTTTTAAAAAATATTTTTTTTTCGGTACTGGTTACCACCTGATTTGAGTTCTTCTTAATTTGCGTGTCGCTATTTGCGATTTTCTCGTTTTTCGCATTTAGCGATTTTTCATGAATGCCGATTGCGACTGATTTGCGAATTCGCAATTGATTTAGCAGAATCCATGGATTTTCGCTATTTCAGATACGCAAATGCCCATCCTCCAGGATTCTGCGAATTTATTTGCGAACTCGCAATTTTTATTTAGCGATTTCGCAAATTTGGGATTTTCGGTTTCTTGAATTCCTTTCCGTCAAATTGCGATCGCAATTGCGAATTCGCAGCTATTGCAATCGCAATTTGGCTTCATGAATCTAGCTATAAGTCAGCTAGAACTGCAACCCAGATGTTATACTGTCCAGTAAATGAATTGATATGTTGGAAAACATTTTAGTTTTAACAAAAATGTACCTTTTTGAATCACATCTATTTAATTACTTTTGATCTCTTTGTAGCTCTAAATCTTTGATAAAATCTTGAAATCTGGAGTAACTTATCATATCCCATGATGTCAGCTGAGTGTGTGCTTTCCGCATGCCATGGTTCCTGCACCCCTGCCTGTGCCACAGGCTCTAGCCTCTGCTTACAAATGACAAATATCCTAATTAGTATGTTTCCTACAGTTGAATATTTAGTTCATGTTCCAGTAGCGCCGCATGGTAAGGTTCAATAGTTTACCTGAGTCATATCTAGGATTGCGGCAAAAGTGATATGTTAGCTGTATGTGGGTAAGAATAAAAGGACTTACTTCTGTATAATAACTCTGTACAAAAGACACTGAATTTGTCATCCTTAGACGACAGGCCCAAAGTACCATTACACATCTAGGTGGAACCTCTGAGTGTACCTTTCGGGTTTAAAAGAAGCACATCTTCACTGGGCAACCAGAGGAGAAACTTCCATTCTGACCTAAGACGCTGGGATTCCTGCATGCAGAAACTCCAGCACGCAATGGTCGACATCCCTTGCGGTGTGTCAAACTAGAGACCAAGACGGGATCCTTCGTTCTCTCCCATCAGCAATGGGGTTAACTCTTTTCTAGGGCATTCTTGGCGTAAGACCTACATACATGCTAAGTATATTTAGGTTCACTTAGGGTTAGCATCTTAGGAGTACGCATGATTACTGCAATCTATCTATATGCCTGCATGTCTTCACTATTTTAGCACCATGGTAGAATTCTATCTTTTGTTTACTTTGCTGGTACTTGTAATCATATATATCTGTTTCTGTCTAATAGTTGTTACAGCACACTATACTAGAATGACTCTGGTTCAATAAATGCTTATTGAAAACGTCTCAATCATTATTCTGTGTATTTCTCTGAGACCAAGTGAGCACAAGTGACGAGGAGAGAAGTGCTGTACTGTTTCCACGGTCCCTGAAGGATCGAGAGTTGTCATGTTCGATAGTTGCCAGAAACTATTGGTACCTTGATAAGGTTAGGGGGCTTATACTGGCACTGTGAGCTAGCTGGTCTAAAGGCTAACATACTCTTTGGGGGTGTCTGCAATCAGTCTGGACACCAATCCCTTAGTTTATGTTGTCTAATGGTGCAGATTCTATATAGATTTATAGTAACTACACAACAATACCTAAGGTGATTAGAAGGGCTGATATGTGCATCTCCGTTTTTAACCACATTAAAACACCCTAATGCCGGATATCTCTTTTACTGTTCCTAACCGTCACCGTGAGTGTCGTAGTAGCATTCATACCCAGGTCACAAAATCAGAGTCAACCTTCAATCCCTCCAACACCCTAAAAACGTACTCTCAACCCACGGCATGAAAGGTTATATCTGTATCTAAAGCAACTGTAAAGTCATTTCCCCAAAGAGTTATATAAAATACTAAACACATGCCATTCTTCAAATAAAGTGTACTGATTAAATGAAACAGAGATCCAGACTGGCAGGATGAACTATCAAAGCAAGGCCCAGAGGAGGGTTGTTGTAATGTCTCTGTCTGTATATCAGCTAGGCCTATGTTGTATCCACGTGTACTTGTGGTGGGGAATAAGTCCTCAACATCCGTAGAAATTATGTCAGTTTTATTGAGACTATGAAAAGCACCTCACAGCTGTCCCAGTCATCAGCAGCTGCCACTACCCAGACTCCTCCCTCTCCATAACCTTCTATATCTCCATTCCAACCTCCAATTCCATATAAGATTTTAAACACAACATATCCCTTTTCCTTATAACAAAACAAAATAAAATCAACAAATATTAGCAATAATATTACAATACATAGTGTGAACTCAATACACAATACAATAGTTACTTTGGGAACTTTTGTTCAAACCTTGTCCATTAATTGTTCAGCACACAACTCCTGCATTACTGCAGGATGAGATCTTGTCATTTTCCTAGCATTCCAAACCTTGCAATTCCTTTTACCTTTCAAATTTTAGATGACAAAAGAGTTCCCCCTTTCTTACCCATTCAGACCTTCCTTGACGCAACCCAATCATTCACCTGACTGTACATGTTTTACGGTTTGATATTCTCGTGTGTCTTGTTTGATTACCTTTCTGACATTTACTCACTCTCTCAGGTCACCCAAATTACATCTATATTTGTGCACTGCATCCATCCAAGATACACTATATACACATATAGTTCTCTTCTTTTTAAATAAACAAAATGGTGTAACTTCTGTAGAAGTATGATGTGTGGTTCTATCATTACACAACATCTTTTGAATTGATTTCCTTCCAATATAAATCACTGAACACACTTGCACACTTTCAGACAATACTCAGTTAAAACGTCTCCACAAAGGCATTTCTTCTTGGATGGTAAAAACCTGTGCAATGGTGACTAAACACCATTATCCCACAAGAAACCTTCCATTTGCCTTGAAACAAATTGTGGGCCATTACCAGCTACTATTTCATTTTGCCATCTCTCTCGCACAAATTCCACAACAGTGTAAAGAATCAGAACCTGCACAATTCACTAACTTCACATCTGGCCACTTACTTTCCTGAACAACCTTTCACAGAAACTTGCCCACAAATATTTCAGACCTAATTCCTGGCAAGGACCACTTGGAAATGAGCGTTTCCTGGGACTTGTGCAATTTGTCACTCATTCTGCATGGTAAACCACTTCTCACGTCTTTCAATTGTCCAATCCACTCCACTTTTCTCTTCATTGCTGATGTTCCACCATGTCCTTTATGCGCAAAATCAATTATTTGCTCTCAGCATTACAGGAACAACCAACATGTCACCAGGGTACAATTTGTTGTCATCCCACAAACTGTCCAACACCAAGGTCTTAGTCTTTACATGGCCATCATTCAACGTAACACTTCTTGATTTCCAACAAATCAGCATCCAGATTTCTTTCAGAGTCCCATTCCATCTCCATGATAACTCCTTTACAATATTCACATACTGTGGCTACAAACATATCATCTCCCCTTTCACCACAATTTCTTGTCCTGTCATCCACAGCGTGAAGAGGCAGAGAGGATAACCAGTTGGCTTTAATATTATTAAGTCCAGGTACATATTTAACATCAAAGGAGAACTCATGTAGGTAATAACGCCCTTAATCTAATCTTGGCGTAGCATTTCCAGCTCCCTTCATAGAAAATAGGTACACTAAAGCTTTGAGATCGCATAACCCCTAAACCCCCCCTAGAGCCAAATACCGGCAGTAAAGATGTAACCCAAATAACCAGAGAGTCAAGTGTTAGCCATAACCAGGATGTTTTTCATCTCCCACCGGACTCTGCACCTTATGTACTAGTCCTAAGTGGAGTCCTCCCTTTAAAAAGGGGACAGAGGGAGTCTTGGCCAGACTTGCAAAGAAAGTCAGTGGACTGGCTTTGCATGCAAAAATGTTTTAATCCTAATAGAAGTAATGATATAATTATGGCCAGACGAGTTGGGTGGATGGGCCCCTCTCATAAACATATCCAGGGGGACTGTGTGGTCTTAAATTTTAGAAGGCCCCAGCAGGTTCGCCTTCTTTTGTCTATTAATGATGCAACCTTTAATCCTCGTACTGACATTAGTGCCCTTCCTTTGGGCTATTTTTGAAAACCCCATACCCCACCCAATAGTGGCACTGGAACACCTATACCCCTGTCCATTAATTTTTGTGCTTTTCAAAGTTTAGATCAACAAGACTGACCACCAACACGCTTAGATTTTGAGGCTGTCAGTATTTCACCACCCAGAGTAGTACTGACCGCACCACCTCAAGGGAAGAAAGTCCCAGCAACAAGGAATGATTTTTTTTTCTGTCCTCATACATGCCACCAGAAAATAACCACTCTAGATGGGATCTCTATGGGCCACTAGCACAAACCGATTAAGTGCTTAGGCCTACAGAGGTCACCCAGAGGTAGGCTGTCTCCTTGTCCAACTCCCGTTACCGTTGGTGTTATACCTTGCCCCTTGGGTGGACCAGACCACAAACCTCTGGCATAATCATTGGACTCTTTATTTATCGGACCATTCTTTCAATGCAGACCAGACCTTGGTAGCGCCCTCTCCGCTACACAACATATCTGTCTGGCTGATAACCATGATATTCCTTAGGCAGTCCGCAAATCTTGGGGGGGGGGGCTCAGATATCCACTCTCTGCATATCTCCCTCCTTGCAATGACAATAACATAGAATAGAAACTGTGAGGAAACATCTCTGATGTTGTATCCATCTGGCAGACCAAAAAAGATCAATGTAGGGCTACAGGTAACTGGTGTTAATAATACCTCCTCCAAAAATCCACACACCTGCCTCCAATAGCTAGTTATTTCTGGGCAGTCCACAAACATATGTATATCATCGGCAGGAGGGAATATGCATCTTGGACAATGATATGATTCCGCTGAGATCCTTGATAATTTCGCCGGAGTCCAATATACCCTATATGCAGTGAACAAGTGGTTCCGTCTGAGGTTAGCTGGTTTTATGATCTTCTGTGAGATTGTAAATTAATCTATCCAGACCTTCATCATCTTATCTGCATTGTTCGTTAACAGATTATCCCACAGTTTCATTATTTCAGACTCAATACTATCCTTAGCACCCACTAATGAGTTATACCAGAGTGCGACCTCCCCTTTCCACCCTTTCCCTCTATCGATTGAGTCTAAAATCCAGGTCTCCTCCTCATTCCCCCAACCCTGCCTCCCCCACCAAGAAGACAATTGATAGTATTTGAATCTTGTGATGGACCCTCCTCTTAAGTTTGATAATAATTCCCAGTCCATTAGTTGAGAGTTATTACAGAGGTCACCCCATTTCACAAAGCCCGCCTCTCTCAGTGGAAGAGCCAGTCGATCTAATTGACACTCTGGAGTGCCCGGTGAATCCCATATTGGGGCTTGAAGATTATAGTATGGGATCGCGAGAGTCTTGCATATAGACTGCCAGATCTTAAGTGCCGCCTGTAAAAGCTTCAAGCGGACCTTTATATAGTATTTTTGGTCCCCAAATTTACAGAGGAAACATTCTAGACCTTGTGGCTAGTCTGATAGCATTGCTCGGAAAAGACGGCCATGCGAAGAAGAGTCCAACTTGTTAGCCAGGAGTCTACAATTCTTAAACTGAAAAGCATAACAGTAAAAAAGCAAGTCAGGGAGAGCCAAACCCCCCAGCTTTAGTCCCCTTCTTCATTTCCTCCATGCTATCCTAGGGGATTTGGTGGACCAGATAAAGGACCCAATCTTCCCTTGAAGAATGGTGATGTCTTTATGATTAAAAATCAGGTGGATGTTATTAAACAAAAAGGTGATTTTAGGGAGAATAATCGTTTTGATTAAATTGACTCTACCATACATGTTCAAGGGTAGACTGCCCCATCTAGTTAACAGCTTATTTATCTCCTTTACCACTATCTGCCAACTAGTTTTTGGAACGTCCGCTCATTTCTGTGTGAGGTATATGCCCAGATATCTAATTTTTTGTTTGGCCCCAGGTACGGGAGTCGGATTATTCCAACTCATTATGTCAGTTTTTTCTTTGTTTATTTTATACCTTGACACTGTTCCAAATTCTTCTGCTAATTTAAATAATCTAGGAATGGCCTCAGCGGGGTTGGCAGTATAGAGGAGAAGATCATCAGCATATAATGCCGTCTTTAACTCTAATTCTCCCATTTTAAATGGTGTAATTACAGGATCCAGTCTCAAAGAGCAGACGAAGGGCTCGATATATATATCAAAAAGAAGCAGGGAGAGAGGGCAGCCCTGCCTCGTGCCTCTGGAGATATTAAACCATTCGGTTAGGCTACCATTTATCAAAACCTTGGCACGGGGGCTCCTATATAGTGTTTTTATTCCTTCGATAAAGGAAGATGGGAACCCAAACTTTACCATGGTCTCCCATAGGAATACCCAATTGACCTGATCGAATGCTTTTGCAGCATCGATCGCTACAATAGTAAGTGGCAGTCCTTTCTCCTCAGCTAATCGATTGCTCCAATCGCCTGAAATATAAGCTCATTAAGCTGTCGACCAGGTATGAATCTCCTCTGGTCTGAGTGAATAATAGTCTTGATCACTTTAGCCAGTCTGCTTGTTAATATTCCAGAAAATATATAAAGATCCGAATTAGGAAGGGAGATAGGTCTATACGATTCAATCTTTTTAGGGTCTTTATTAGGTTTTACTATCAAAGCAATGGTGGCTTCTGACCATGAGGGTGGGATATCACCTCCCTGTCGAAAAATTCTGTTAAAGAGTGACAGCAGTACGGGTAAAATTTCATCAAGATTATCCTTATAGATCTCCGTCGGCAACCCGTCCGGGCCAGCAGCCTTGTTTCTGCTCATCTTATTCACTTGTGTCCTTATCTCCCCCTCTGTAATGTCACGGGCTAAACCGATCTTATCAGAATCACTCAGTTGGGGTAGGTTCCTCAAGTTCCACCACCGCTCCAGTTCCTCAACTCCCAGACTACTAATTTCTTGATATAGTTCCTTCATGAAGTCTCTTGCTTCTTCCCTGATCTCCTCATCCTTCGTTAATAGCACCCCCGTATCTCGCTGAATTAAGGAATTGATGTTATTCCTACTCCTCTCAGATCTTGCTTTCCATGCCAAAAGAGCACCACACTTTTCCCCATACTCAAAGTTCTTTAACTTGCTAGTATCCCATCTATCCTTGAATAATTTTTCTGCTCTTGCTTTAAAACGTGATTGTAATTCTAAAAGTTCCTTTTCTAATTTCGGAATTTTTTCCCTATTCTCCAGGACAGCCTACTGTAACTGTTGCTCCTTCTTTTTAATGGAATCAATATCGTTAATGTCCATTTCCTTGATGAATCTTTTTTATGAGCCATCTGAGAACCCAAAATCCCTCTCATGTAAGTCTTAAATGTTTCCCAGACTATTTGTTCTGTGGCTGTTCCTATATTAAATAGAAAAAACTCAATAACACTATCCTTGACCTTAACTGTAATTTCTTCATCAAGAAGAAGTGTTCTATCCAGAGTCCACCTGCAGGCTAGAGATCTGGCCTTAGAGTTGACCTTTAATTCGATCATGGAATGGTCGGAAAGACCTGCTGGGGTATATGAAATTGAAACTATGTCTGACATAAGTACCCGGTCTGCCAGAAAATAATCAATCCTGGAATATTGTCTATATTTTTTGCTATAAAAGGAGTATTCCCTTAAAGCTCCATGCTTGGCTCTCCATGTATCCTGCAAGTTAAACTCCTTCATACTATTTTTAAGAGCCGAGAGAGAATTTTTTGGGACATTATATTTAGCTTTGGAGGTACGATCTAGCTGACTGTCAAAAACTAAATTAAAGTCACCTCCGAATATTACTGGCGCCGTATGCTGTATTAGGGTTCCCTCTACCTTTAAAAGGAAGCTGAAGTTATCCTCATTAGGACCATTATATACCGCACACGTATAGGATGAACTACCTATAGAAAGGACTGCCACCAACCATCTTCCAGAGTGGTCAGTATCCCAACACTGAACCCTAATCCCCTTATTTGCTTGAACAATTAAGGCAACCCCCCTTGTAATTCCTTTTTGCCTGGAACATAGGACATCCTGAACCCAACTAAGTTTCACAAAAACTTTATTACATAGCTCAGCCTCTAGATGTGTTTCCTGTAATAGATAGACATGGGCTTCAGCATTTTTTTAAAAATCGCAGATCATTATTTGTTTTTTACGCCCCCCCCATACCATTTAAATTCCAGGAGAGAAATTTGTTACTTATTGCCATACTGACAGCCATTATCTGGTTTGATCCAGCAGATCCGGCAATTGGCCTCCCTCTGCAGCTTAAACTTCTGACGTAACAATTTTGTGACATATGAGGACATTTTTTTTTTTTCACCCCCTCCCCCATGACCCCCCACAACTCCTCCCCTGAGGAACCCTCCCATCATGTCAGGCGTTGACCTCGCCTTTAGGGAGCCCCTCGCCCTTGCGACACTACTTCTATAAAAGGATTTCTTTCCTTCACCTTTTTTAAAAAAGAATTTCTCCTATTTTCACCCAGCAAATTGTACCCCACCTTAGTGAAAGCTATCCTATTATTCTTTAATTTTAAATGACTAATAAGAGGGGAAAAAAAAGAGAAAAATATACGTTCAAATATGTATTCATGTAAACTAACTTACTTTTCCCTAAATGTAGTGAATCTCCTAATTATACCTTTCAGTGACCCATTGGAATTGAGCCTAACTATTTCCTCATTCTTAGCAGTAATTCATCCACTTCCTCGGGGTGATTACAGTTGTGCATTTTATTATTCCACATCACCTTTATTAGGGCTGGAAATTTCATTTGCACTTGTGCACCCAGTGATCTAAGTTCTGGCATCCTAGATCCCAATTCCCATTGCCTCTGAGCTGTCCGCCCCCCTATATCAGATCTAATTTGGTATGGGTTAGCCGGGTAGTGGAGGGTGGATCGTGCAAGACATCTGCTTAGTATTAACTCCTTAACACTGAAAGTTTGAAAGTTTACTAAGATCTTTCTAGGCGCCTTACGGTCCGGATGTAACCTGAAGGGATCTCTGTGTACCCTCTGAATTTCTGCCTCAAGATCAATATCCAGCCGATCCTTCAATACCCCCTCACGTAGGAGTCTACAAACAAACCCTTTAATGTCTTCCACTTCCTCTCCTTCTGGAATTTTTCCACTTTTCTTAGCACCCCTACTTTCTTGTCTTTTTATATGGGGTTAGAGGGATCGGCCCTCCCTTTTCAACTGGCTCTACAGATTCCAAAACCCTGTGGCGTCTCAAGTCCTGTTTTGACCTTAGTTGGTACCTATATCCCGTTCCCCCTTCTGGCTCTTTAGACTTACCCTGCTTGACCCCAGGGGAGGCTGTACCCGTGCTCACGTGTGAAAAATGTGTAGAGCCACCCCCCTCCCACAGGGGTCTGTTCTGTGGAACTGCTGTTGCTGCAACTACTACTGCTGCTCCTGGTGGTGAATTTGTCTCCATACAGGCCCCCCTCCTTAATACCTCCTTACCGGTGTTTCGTGCTCCCAAGGATTTTGCTGCTGAGAACTGCCCCCAACACACCGGACCTCGAAAGTGGAAAAGGAGTGCCCCCCGGGAGTGGTGCCACAGGGTCCTCCGGTATCTGTAACCCGGCTCACACTGCTGCTCCCTTCCTCCTACTCCTGCTCCGGCTCGTGCAAGATGTAACTTCACCTCAGCCTCAGCCTCCGTTGCTGCTCGCTTCTCAGGATAGATTCCTGTGCCGTCCCAGGTGCCTGCTAACTCCGCCTCCGCCGTCCTCGCAGCATACGGTTCTAGCATTCGCCCTGCCTTACTGGGTCCTAGCGCCCGAGAGCGCTACAGCATAACCGCCGCTGAAGGAAAGAAAATAAACGTCAGAATGATAGTTGCCTTCTGTAATATTACGAAAGAAATGCTCACAGTTTCTCACCGCATATCTAGGGTGAAGCCGTCTTAAAGAATGCCAAATTTCTGCGAATACACCGCCTGTAGTGTCTCCGTAGCGAGGAGCTTCGCGACAGCCGTTAGCCTGCCGCCGCCATGTTCCTCCACTCTGCCTCAGCAACAAGGAATGATGGCACAAGTCTGAGCATACTCAGTTGGAATGTGGCAGGTCTCCGATCAAAACTTGATGATATTGAATGACTAAATTTGATCAGGGAACATGATATTTTGATGTTTCAAGAAACTTGGGCTACCGAAAACTTATACATTGAGGGTTTTCATTGTTATAGTGTTCTTTCACAAAAACCAAGGAAGGAAAGGCCATCACTGGGATTGTTCATAGGATTCAAGGTGACATCTGGTGGCACATTTGAAATAATCCCAACGTATAGCCTAGATTTTCAAGCTGCATTGTTTAAAAGGGGTATTCAATTTTATTTATTAATTTTTATAACAATGATTTTCAGTCAGTCCCTAACAAAAGCTTTTTAAAGCTATTTAATTTTATGTGTGATCCTGATATCCAGTCTGCAAAAATACTTTAGGCATCTTATTAGGTGGCGATTTTAATGCTAAATTTCAAAGCCAAGGTACTGATATGTTAACATCTTTCTGTACACAACCCTCTTATACCAATCTAATGTTATGGACTTAGTTGTAAGTTCTCATAGGACTAACCACCCGACATATAGAGGAAGGGGGAGCGGCTCTACATTAGACTATGTTTTTGTATGCCCCCTAATTGAAAAACTGGTGACTTTTGCTGCGGTGACACCGGTGACACCGTCTGATTTTGGGGATCATAACCCGATTAAAGTAATACTAAAAGCAACCAGATGGACTATCGCTTATAGCGACTGTGTAGCGGCAAATTTATCAGTCTCAACAGTCTCATCAGATAATTTAAGATTATGTTGGAAAGGGGGAGACAATACAGAAGTCTTTAAGGCACTGGCTAAAAACAACATGCCTCTGATCGAGTCCTGCCTTTCTCTTGTCTTAACACCTGAACAGATAATCGAGGACTTTGGTAAGATATGTCTGACTGTTAAAAGTCTCATATCCAAACCTCCCAAAAAGGTTGCTCCTGTCCCTAGTTGGTTTAATCGAGACTGCTCGAAAGCAAATAGGAATCTTTGCAGGGCCCTAACTACTGTCCCGAGATGCCCTATAACGGTTAGGCAGGCCAGAAATAATAACAAGGTAGTAACCAAAATTAGGAGAAATGAAGTCCTAAAGGAGCGCTGGGACAAGTTGTCCGCCGCCGACAATTTAAATAATGCTAACATCTTATGGGCAGCAGTGAGGGATGTGCGTTCACTGACACCTATCAGTTGCAATCTAACTAGTGAGGCCTGGGTGGTCCATTTTGCAACTATTTACTGTGCCCCATCTCCATCTGACCCAACCCCTATTTTTGGTAATCCTATACCTATAGGCATCGGCATTTCAGAAGTAACTGAAGCAATTGACCAAAGTTTAGGCAATAAAGCACCCGGCCTGGATGGGCTGCCAATAGACGTAATTAAATGGAATCCGGCGTTTTGGGCCCCCTTACTTTTGAATATTTTTAACAAATTGACCCTGGCGAAGATCCCAGAAACTTGGGCGAGAAGTGTAATAGTTCCGATCTTTAAAAAAGGCGATAGATCACTACCGTGTAACTATCGAACTATCTCCCTAATAGACAACACCCTTAAAATTTTAGGTAGAGTTCTTTATAACAAAATTATAAAAAAATTTTAGATTGGGCAGAGGAAACTAACATCTTGGACCCTTGTCAGCTGGGTTTCAGGAGTAAGGTGGGAACAAGGGAGCAATGCCTTAACTTGAATTTAATTATTAGTAAATATACTTTTGCTAAGAAATCCCCGGTCTATATGGCCTTCATGGACTTGTCCACAGCTTTTGACCTAGTCAATAGGTCTAAGCTGTGGGCAACCCTTCTATCCAAGGGTCTGGATGAAACTATGGTCAATTTCCTGGCTTATCTGCACAGAGATCTTAAGGCCCAAGTACGAATGGGGGTGGGAGGAGAGGTCTCAGGGTTTATTGATATTGGCAGGGAGTTCAGACAAGGTTGTGTTCTGGCCCCCATGCTTTTTATTATATATATCAGTGACCTGAATGCCTCCCTGAAATTGGCCACCCAAGACGTCCCATATATTAACAAAGTACCCATTCCTGCATTGCTCTACGCCGACGATGCAGTTTTAATAGGCCTCCTTGTCGAAGATTTTAATATTTTTGTGAAAAATCTAGACTTACAAGTCAATTTAAAAAAATCTTTTTTAATGAGCAGTGGCCCAGGCAAACGGGCTATACGCCCGATTGCAATAGACGGCCATAAGATGACGGTGGTAAAATCCTTTGTATATTTGGGTTTGGCCTTTGCTGCGAACAGCTCCTGGAGTGAGCGCTTAGCTCGCGCCAGGAGCAAGTTCTCAAAGGCCAATAACTCTATTTTAAGCATCCCTCGCTCTAAGACGATGGGTGCAGTATTAGCTGTCCAAAGGATTTAGAAACATCAGTGTACCCCGGTAGCGACCTATGGTGCTGAGATATGGGGGACGGACAGCTGCTCTGGTATACAGCAGGAGGAGAATAGATTCTGCAGAAAAATACTGAATGTCCCTATTTGCTTAGGTTGTGCTAGGGGCCTAGATATCCCGTGGTTGGGTGAAGTGTTGAGCAGTTTGCGCAGTATAAATATGGAAAGCATTTTTTGGGACCCCCTCACTTGCTGCTTTAGTCGCAAAAAAGGATATGCAGAATGCTCTGTACTCCTTATATAAGACCAAGCGTGAGGCAGTAGAGGTCAGCAAAACTACTGTGCGTAACTATATGGCCATTGAACATTATAGGCACCCACTCCACATCTATTTGTTACTACCGATGACTCGCTGGAAGACAAGTTTATTGTTCCGTTTAAGGGCTGGCACAATTTGTTTTGTACTCTCCTTCCCACTTGGTTATTGTTCTAATTTAAACTCAATCCCGTGCCTGTGTGATGGGAGGAGTGAGCAATCTGTAAAGCATTTTATATTCTCCTGCAAATTTTATATCAAAAGTTTTTATGCTCGTATTTTAATAAGAGAAGACCAATTAGTTTAGAGGCAGCACTTGATTCCATGTTAACTTTAGATGATGAGGACCTTATATTTCGCACTTGCACTTTCCTAAAATCGGCAGTAAGGGCACGCAGATCCATGGTTGAAGACTGAGAGTAATGTAAATAGTTTTGTACTGTGATGATCTCAAATTTTGCACTAAGTCACTTATGATCTGTATAATGAATGTATTTAGAATAGTTGACCGGTTCAAATTTTAATATGTATGTAATGTATTTTTATACTGTGCTTTTATGGGTACTGTGGTACCCGAATAAAGATTGACTGACTGACTGACTTTGAGATTGGTTATTAATTCAAATAGACTACCACAAATATAATTTTTAAAATATTTAATCTCCAACCAACATGCTAAAGCTTCATTCTTGATCACACTGTACCTTTCCCCTGCCCTCTAAGGCTATGACAAGCAAATGCTACCACCCTTTCAATTTCATTCCTTTTTTGCTTCAAGACTGCACCAAACCCATACAAACAGGCATCTGACACAAAAACTGATCAATCATTCATGTTAAATGGCTTCAAACTTAGCACAGTCATGAGGCTACTCTTAAATCATTCAAAAGCAGTTTCACAATAATTAGCCCAGTCAAACCTCACATTTTTCTTTAAATGTTTCCTTAATTCCCAGGTCAAATCAGAAACACATGCAATACATTTTGCATATTACTCTGCCATTCCGAGGAAAGACCTCAATTGTTCCTTGTTAGATGGGGATGGGGCACTCTCACTGCTTCTACTAATTTCATTTAGCGACTAAGGGCCCGATGTAGGTTACCAAATACCGGTCGGTAACGGCCGAATTCGGCTGTTACCGACCGGTATTTGGTGATTGAGATGTAGGGGTCAATATTTTGCACAATCGGTAAATTTACCGAATCGGTAAATTTACCGATTCTGTAAAATACAGAATCGGTAATTTTACCGATTCGGTAAATTCCAGATGTAGGTAGCACTGTCTACAGTGCTACAGGTCTTCAGAATTTGGTATTTTACCACCCAATCCTATTGGGTGATAAAATACCGAATACAGGTGTACATGCACATCTGTGCATGTACACCTGTGCCATGTGGCACACAGACATGCCCTTAGGGCATGTCTGTGTGCCACATGGCACACATGCCTGTACTTGGGGTGCTAGCGGGTGTCAAAGTGACACTCCCTGCACCCTTGCAGGATTCGGTATTTCCCATTGATTCCTATGGGCTGCAAGACCCATAGGAATCAATGGGAAATAGCGATTCG
The DNA here is from genome assembly GCF_964261635.1 of Lissotriton helveticus. Classification (NCBI taxonomy): domain Eukaryota; kingdom Metazoa; phylum Chordata; class Amphibia; order Caudata; family Salamandridae; genus Lissotriton; species Lissotriton helveticus. The sequence goes on from NC_136059.1 coordinate 45,608,850, forward strand.
GTATTTACCGATTCGGTAAATACCGACTAGTACAGATTCGGTAATTTTTTACCTACATCTGCCTGCTTCAGATTTACCGACTCTTAAATACCGAATCGGTATGATTCAGTATTTAAGAGTCGGTAAATCTGAATTACCTACATCGGGCCCCAACAAGACTTCTTCCTGGAATATATGTCCTAAATATTCCATTCGTCCCCCTACAAAATTACATATACTAATGCTTACTTTCAGTCCTATATCATTCAATATTGTTAACCTCTTTCAAAACTGCATGATGCTCATCAAAATACTTTCCCCAAACCAGAATATCATCTGGAAAAACTTCACATTAGACTCATTAGCAAAATAACGTCTGCATAATCCTTTGGAATAGGAGGAGGGGATGATGGCGAGCTGATCCCACAGTTGGTAGTTCCTCCTCCTTGTTTTCTACTCTGAATGCTGCCGCCCCGCTACACGCCACCCGACACTGAATAGTTAGGTGCCTATCTCCCGCTCACTCATCAGCAATCAAGCCTTCTCAGGCTGCTTATGTGTCAGCTGCGTGGTTGGGGCTGTTGAGGTTTCTTGCCACTTTGTTGCAGAATACTGCAGGGGCTCGGCGGACTCCACAGTGACTTGAGTTTGCGCTTCGACACTATAGTGTTGGCGCACTCAAGCGCTCTGCGTGGTAGACTGGGGACTTGTGGTCTGGCGAGAGCCCGAGCTGGACAGACTGCTGGGAAGCAGTAGTGGGAGACCCGGAGAACGGGTCTGACTTGCTGGTATCGACAGTAAATTTCCACACATCGCAGGTTTCAAGCCCCATTTTAAAATTACTGCAGGCCTGCACAACAGGAAGTCTGCTTCAGGAGCACTCTAAAAAGACTTACTTTCCAGAGAGGAAACTACGTTGTTGAATGTTCTAATGGCAGCGGCTCCGGCTGCGAGGACCGGCTCCCTCTCTGCTATTGCTTCTGCAGAATACTACATTGTAGCGACAGACATGGAATTAACAAGCCTGCTATATTGTCTAAATTCCCCCTCGCTGTCTACTTCCAGGGCACCGAATCAGCAACCTCATTCAGAACTAACATTGACAATATCCATGGGAGCAGCGCTGGCCCCTGATCCTGTGAGTACTTTGGGGTCTTTTACGGCTAACAGCACAGACGGGGCACATGGAGAGGTTGCAGTCTTGTTGGACACATATAATCTCTTGGCAGTACCTGTTTCAGAGGCACCTCTAGCCGTAGATTTCACTAACATTTCACAATTACTTGGAGCCATAGCTTTAGATTCTGCCCCTACCTATAAGGTTGACTCTACTGGGAAGCTAATACTTTGGATGCACATTTGGGGAAAACAGAAGAGGCTCAGAGAGTCTAGAGCCTAGTCTTGCCAGGGAAATGTTAAGAAATCAAATGAGGCTCTCAAAAACTCTCAGCCCGGCAAGTCTGCTGCTTCATGGACTAGGAGCAGGACAGCTAACCGAGGCACTAAAGACATTCAGGGATTGGGTGATATCCAAGGGTGAGGTCAAGCACAATCTTCAGCTTGCCCACTGCTAATATTGAAGGCCAATTGTTGACAAAGGGGTGAATGCGACAGCCGGGGAAGACCTCACTACAGACTCTCATAGCCCAAAGCCTTCTCACTCCCTGGGTCAAGCTCTACATCTCTAGATGGCTCTCCCTCCAGTCTTCCCTCTTCGGGGGTTAATGCAGATACTACTGATACCAACGGAACACAGGAACCTTCTCTGTCTGCAATTTTACAGTTGCTATAGGTCAAGCTGGAGAAGGCACAACAACATTAAGCACAAGTCAGAGTAGGCAATGCGATAAGGCAACAATCTTTAGCTGAAGTCAATGGAAACATATACAGAAATGGTAGAAGTACAGCATTGAGTGGTCGAATCATAGGAAGTGGGAACAGCCAGTTAAAAATGTATTGAGAACCATAATCTCATATATACCCTTCTCTAAATTGTAAACTGCCAGCATAATAGCCAGCCATTGTTGCAATGTCGGAGGGATTTTATCCAGCCATACCCTGGCTATAGCCAATCTAAGAGCCGCCATGGCAATAAACACAAATTCTTCATACTCATTATCAGTATTCCCGCTAACTCCCAACACTATCAAATGGGGGTTTAGGATAGTCTTAATCCCCAAGGCTCCTGCTAATAAACTTTCAATCCCTTTAAGCAGCGGCTGAAGATGAGGGCAGGTGGCAAATATATGAATACTATCTGCCGCCAACTCATTGCATCGGGGGCAGTTAATCCCAGCTATCCCTCCTCACTGAGCAATTCGCGCCGGGGTAAAGTAGAGTGCATAGAGCGTTTTGTAGTGTTAAGATTGGAGAGGGGCGGAGCATAGCACTGAGCATCCTAGTTTCAAAGAGGCTTGAAAATAGCTTACATCTGTTTCCAGTTTCACAGCCCATTTGGCAGCTTGCTTCCCAAGATCATCCGATTTAGTAGCTACCAGGGCAGCATACAAACTGCGAATAGAACAGTCCCCCCTCTCTCTATTACTTCTAATATATCATTTTTGCCAAACCCAGCCGCCCCCCCTATTTTGTTTCTGAGAAAACTCCTCACCTGAAGGTACTTAAAAAAACTCCCCCTATTGATATGAAACTTTGTCTCTAAAGATGAAAATTGCATAATCCCCCCATCCGGCCCCAATAGGTCTCCTATCTTGACTATCCCCTTCCTAGTCCATTCAGCCATAGTTGTATCCGCAAAGATCAAAGGCGGTAAGGAACGGTTCCTATACAATCTAACGTAGCTGTTAAACCTCCCCAAACTGATTTTCTTTGCAAACGCCGTCCAGACGTTATAGGCTGCCTTAATAGTTTTGGATCGCGTCCTCTTAAAATAAGAGGAATCAGTGCAGCTCAGGAAGGCATTCTCTGTACTGGATCCCAGAGTAAATTAATAAATCCTGGTAGATAATGCCGTTATTTTAGGATCGGCGCCGCCGCCTCCAATTAGGCCCTGCATAAACTGCAGCACAGCTGCCCAATAATAAAGCCTGAAGTCAGGTGCCCCCCATCCGCCCCTCTCCCTGGGTAATGACATGAACCTATACGCCCGCCTGGTCTTCCCATGTGCACAAATACATTTATTCAAAATTGATTCTAGTTTGTTGAACCAGTGCGCTTCAAAAAAAAGGGGGATTGCCCTAAAAAAGTATAAAAACTTGGGGAGTATTAACATTTTGATAACGTTTGTACGGCCTACCAGGGACAGCCGGAGATTATTCATCCTTATCAAATCTGAGCTTACTTTATTAATTAATGGTGTCAGATTACGCTCCACAACCGTCTCTAAGTCAGCAGTAATGTCTACGCCCAAATATACTGCTGCGCTAACCACCCGTGGGTCATTGCAGATGGCGTGGGGATTCTTCACAATTTGGGTCTTGTTACTGTTGAGCTTATACCCCGAAATTCTCCCAAACCCATGTGCCTCGGTCTCTATTTCTATTATTGCCAGGGAAGGATTGGGGGTTATTATCGCGACATCGTCCGCGTAAGCTAACACTTTAACCTGCGTACCTAATGTAGTTAAGGCTTGGATGTTGGGATTACCGGACAGTCTACGCAGGAAGGGATCCAAATAGATTGCGAACAGAAGGGGAGATGAAGGGCACCCTTGCCGCGTACCTCTTCTTATCTGCACTTCCGTAGTAAGCCCCCTATTGATCCTAATTTTGGCTGTGGGGGCTGTATATAGCGCTTGAACCGCTCTGATGTATCCTTCTCCCAGACCAAACCATCTCATCACCTCCCATAGATAATCCCAGGAGACCCTATCGAACGCCTTCTCAGCGTCCAGGAATAACGCAGCAATAGGGTCTCCCGGGATCTCAGTAGCATCGAACATGGTGATGACCTGCCTAATGTGTTCGGTGGTTCCCTTTCCTGGAATAAATCCATGCTGTTCTGGGATGACCAACCCCTCTATTACCTTAGCCAGTCTTTTCGCAAGAATTTTAGAGAAGAGTTTAGCGTCTGAGTTCATTAGAGTGATAGGCCTGTATGACCCTAGGGCTATAGGTGACTTGCCCTTTTTTAGTAACACAATGACTTCTGCACCTCCCCAGGATGCTGGGATTGAGAGCCCTTGTTGTGCCTGAAGAAATGTGTCTAATAAATCAGACACCAAAGCATCCTTAAATATCTTATAAAACTCCAGTGTTATCTGGTCTGGGCCTGCAGCTTTTGCTGAAGGGAGTTCAGCCAATGCCGCACATACTTCTTCAAGGCTGATGGGCAGATCGAGTCTTTCCCTCTCCTCCGCGGGGAGACCGTCTGCAATAACTTGGTTGAGATACTCCTTAATGTCTGTACTTTCTCCTCCCTGCTCACTTTCATACAAATCTGAATAGAATTCCCTGAAGACCTCTCTTATACCCACAGGATCTAAAATCATGCCTCCTTGCTTATCTTTTATGCACTTAATATCCCCTGCAGCTATCTTCTGTCTTGTCCTGACCGCCAAGATATGGCCCACCCTCTCGCTCATTTCAAACGCTTCCTCCTTTTTAGCCAAATATTTAGCCGCAGCTTTACTAGCTATGCCCTCTACTCCATCCGTCTTTAATACCATCATTTTCAATAGATGTTGTTCCAAAGGGCTGCCCGCTTGAATCAGCCATGTCAGCTCTTCCTCTGCATCCATTAAGGTCTTAAACAATTCCTCCACCTTCAATTTTTCATCCCTTTGTCTATGCAGCGAGTAGCTAAGTGTCTCCCCGCGGACCCCTGCTTTGAACGCGTCCCAAGCATTGCCCGATGACGTGCTCCCTCTATTGATCCTCAAAAAATCTTTGATCCAATTGCTCATATAATTTACATACTCCCTATCTTTGAGAAGGGCCCTCTCAAATGTCCAGCAATATGGGTTAACGGCTACCCCTCCTAATTCTATTGTCACCACCAGAGGGTTGTGGTCCGAGACTAGTCGGGGGAATTTTGCTATTTGTGATCTGGTAAGTAAGGAGTGGGATATCAAAAAGTAATCCAGTCTTACCGTAATCTTATGCGGGGCCGAGAAATATGTTGTGCCATCAGACTGTGGGCACAAATTTGCCCATAGGTCTACTAAAATATTATGCTGTGCCATATCCACTAGGGCTCTGTGTGACCTTTTCTTCCTCCCGCTATAGCCCTGTCTCTTCTGAATCTCCCTATCCGAGGGACTATTAAGATTAAAATCACCACAACATATGATTGGCTCAGGCCAATTCGCCATTTCTAAATCAAGAAATTCAAATACATCTCGGTCGTCCCCTGTGGAGCCATAGATAGAGATCAGTGTAAACTTCTCCCCCTTAAACCCTACTTCGACTATCACCCACCTCCCCCATTGATCCTCAAGCTTTCTCCCTACTCTACATTCCCTATCACGGCCCAAAATTGCCACCCCTCTAGTCTTAACCCCTTGTTTGGTATGGGCTAAAACGGAAAACCCTAACTGTTCAAGTAGATAACCCTTCCCTCCCTCCACATGCGTTTCCTGCAAACACACCAGATCCGGCTTCATTATCTTCAGAAATGCTGTAACTCGGATGTACGTTGTTACAACGCTGGTTGTAACAACGCATACCTTTACCACGACTTGGGTTGGAGGGCGCGGATTTAGGATTTTTATAATTTTATATTCCAACACCAGTCCCCGTAACAGTAGGGAAGGTGTTGGAATATAAATTTATAAAATTCCTTATCCCACAGCGCCCTCCAGCGCAAGTCGTGGTAACTACTTGCGTTGTAACGGCCGCGTGGTAAAGGTACCGCGTGGTAAAAACTTTGTGGTAAAGGTTGTTTACCCTGTAACTCGGATCCTTTTTTGTGCATCATTAAGCCCACAGACGTTGAGAGACGCAATTCTACAACTCATTAGAAAACTACGAAAGGTTGATCCAACTTCTCAACCAATCTCACAAAATACATAGTGCTAAAACCAAAGTGCTGATGTGTGTGCTGTGTGTGCTGTGTATGCCCCTTTACCCCACTCCCCCATCCCCCCTACTAACCCCCCTTATCCCCCCCCCTTACAGGCAAATAGGCCTCCCATGGCCTATGTGTGGACGCTTGGAAATGCAGTGGTCGCCTCCCCCTCCCCCCCTCTCATACTGATTCCAAAACCTACTAGAAAGAGTGCATACCCATCCCAGGAAATTGGGGACATTATCCCAAACTAAGCCCCGAACTTCACCCTCCTTTGAACCCCAATACTTCCACCATATACTCCTTGGCCTTAATCTCGGAGAAGAACATTTTCACCACCCCTTTAGTGACCACTTTCAGTTTTGCTGGGTACAGTAAAAAAACTTCCGACCCCAGTGCTTGTATGGGGGCAATAAACTGTCTGAGCCTCCATCTGCGCTCCACGGTGACGTGGCAGAAGTCAGGCCTGGCAAAAAAGGTTAGGTCACTAAAGGAGTGCTTAGACTCTGGCTTGGCTTTTTCCAGAATTAACTCCCTTAACAGAAAGTTACCAACGTAAATCAAGATAGCTCTTGGCCTGCCCTCTTGACGCCCTGCTTGGCCTTTCTTAATCACAAAGGGGAAGCGATGTGCCCTCTGAATTTCTATCTCCCATTGCCATGAGGCTAGCTCGGGAAAGGCCCCCTAAAGAGTCTAATATCATCCCCTTCCAAGCCCTCCGCCACTCCCAACAGTCTAATGTTATTCCGCCGTTGGCGATTTTCATAGTCCTCGAGATTCCAGAGAACATCATCCGCCACTTTCTGCTGATCCTGTTTGAGTGTCTTGAGGTTGTTAAGGTCGTCCTCGAGCTTCCCAGTCCTTTCCTCGACTTGGGTAACCCTCTCATCTACCTCGTCAAACCGCTTGTTCATCTTTCTTAGAGTGTTCTGGATTTTCCTTGACTCTTGCCTTGCCCTCCGACTCTCAACTCTTGCCTCGCTCTGCATGGTTTTCAAAGTACTGAATAATAGCTCCAGAGAGACAGGCTGGGGCAGTAGGTGGGGAGAAGCTTGTGCACCGGGCAGGGGGTGACGCCATCCTGCTCCAAGTAAGTCTGTGACGTGGCTGAATAATCCCAGTCTAATTTCTTTGAGGGGTCTGAGGGGCTATCTGCGAGGGTGGGTCTTCTCCTGGACACACGCTTTTTTTTGGGGGTACTTCTTTGAGCTGAGGTACTACTTTCCGTGTCTGTAAGTTCCCCTGAGCTGTCCTCCATACTATCCACAGATTGAGAATCTTCATTGACTGAGTAAAAGCGGTCAGGAGATGTAGCACCACTAGCCCCCCTCTCACTGAGGCTGCCCTGACCTGTGCTTAACTCTGCAGCGTTTTCCATAAGCGGACAGTTTCCCCAGTCTCCTGGAGCATCAACCACTTCTTCTCCCCCCTCAGCCCCCCTGTTCTCGTTATGCCCTAATGTCTGTACTGTGGCTCCTCCTCCTAAGCCTTCTCCGTCTTCTCCCCCAATGTTTGAGCCACGGATCCTACCCTCGGGGCCAGGGGTACTTACGGGTCTGCCGGGCTAAATTTCATCCGAGGCTGCTGCGCGAGCCTCTGCGCCGCTCTCGGGTTCCTGCCTCTGCTCTGCTACCGCCGTCTCTGGTTGCTTAGCAACGGCACCGTCGGCGTCCATGAGGACGTTCAGCCCGCTGTTCAGACCAGCCGAGCCCTCGCCTCGCTTCAGCTTCCCAGTTACCGCATCTCCCATAGATATGTTAGCGAGGCTTTCCACCATCGTGGGCTGGCGCAGGTTGGTTTCTTTAGACCTTTGTTTGGGTGGCATGGGTTTACTGGGGACGTTGTCCCGCTGTGCGCTTGATGTGAGCGACGCCTCGCAACCTGCTTTCCTGCCCGAGAGTTTCCCAGCTGCAGCCTTCTGTATCCCGGTTCCAGCCAGTACTTTCGGGTCATTTCTTTTTTTCTCCTTTTCACTCTCCTTTCTCGGCTCTTTCAGGACTGTTACCTCCGTGCCCCCTTCTTTCGTTTTGCTGCCCTTTACGATCCATGGAGGCATTCTGTAATTTATTAGCGTGAATCCAGCCGTAAGCTTCCTGTGAGCCAGGAGTAGTACTTTCAGGACAATATCCCTGGCGCAACTCCGTATGCTCGTCCAGCGGCTGGTTTTGCTGCTTTGTGCCTCCCGAGCTAGAGGTCAGACACCCGCTTTCATCTCCTGTGGGGGTCACACTCTACTCAGTCAGTCAGTCAGTCAATAAACTTTATTCGGTTGTTCGTTTTGACAACCATAAAAGTATTTACATTACAATTAAAAAGAACACATTCATTTAAAAGAGAGAATTCAATTGTTATTAAAAATCACAAGATTAAAAGTGCTAAACTATATCAGAAATTGAAGACCGTATAAAAAATAGAATTCCTTTAGCAACAGTTATAAATAACAATTCATATATCAGTATTATTATCCTTCCATACTGTTTCTGAATTTAACTGCCAGCTTTAAAAAACTACATATAAACAAAGTGTATTCACAGTTTAGCAGCTGTAGAAAATGTTGTGCAGGACGAAATTGTACAAAGTTCAATTTTTTCAAACAGGGTTTCAGGTATAGCTTCCTTGGTATAGCGTAAAAAGGACAAAAGAACAGAAAGTGTGCCAGGTCTTGCGGAGACTTATCGTCGCAGCCGCAAGCCGGCAACACTTGACCTCGATGGGAGCCCCTAGGAACAGCCAGCAAAAAATGAAACAGGTTAAACCTGAACCTTGTCAGCAGGAAACGGTCATAACTCGACATTTGCCATGTCAGGTAGGGTTCCGTGAACAAAGTGCTTTTAATTAGTATATGGTTACGTACACTTTCTTTTTTTAGTTCACATGATTCCCTATCCTGCTGTCTTGAGTCAATAAAAGCATTTTTGACCGTAATAAGATCCGTTTTAGTGATAGAATCCGGGAATAGAAAAAGTTCAGGGCGGCCTAGATCAGTAAAGCACTTAAATAAGTACGTAAGCCAGGGAACCTCCTTCCTGTTGTCCCATGTAAGTGCTTCTCTTAGAATAAGCTTGGTAAGTGGGATATTGTCATTTAGCCAACAATTCATCCAGCATAACAGGGGATTCACTGCAATTTTATCACATACATACGGGACCCCCAGTTCTTCATGCACAGAAAAATTTGCTGTACTCCTGGGGACCCTTAAGACCTGTTTTAAAAAGTTATTTTCAACTATCTGTAGTGCATCCAGTGGAACATATCCCCATATTTCACTGCCATAACAAACTGTGGTAATGCTTTTGGCCTTGTAAAGTTGGAGTAGAGCGGCAACTGGGCTATTTCCCATTTTTCTGGAGAAATCCAATATAGCCGCGTTTACCCTAGTAACATCTCCCTTCTTTTTTTGGATCACGGGTCCCCAATTTAGTTGACTGTCAAAGAGGACCCCGAGGTAGGAGAATGTGTGGGTTACAGGGATTTCTACTCCAGCTACATTTAAGCGATTTGATTTTTTAAAGCCTTGACCAACCTTCATTATGTAGGATTTGGTGTTATTAATACTTAAATCTCTTGTCTTCATAAAAGAGTAAAAGAAATCTAATAAAATTTGGAGTCCATTTGCCGTTCTGGATAAAAGGACTGCGTCATCCGCATATAATAGAACCGGCAGTCCTTTTCTACCAATATACGGATAATCTGTGTTGGTGCTTAAAAGGTGGTCTTCCAGGTCATTAATGTATAAATTAAAAAGGAACGGGGCCAGAATGCACCCTTGTCGGACGCCCCGATACACTCCAAAGTCTTTAGACACTTTTAGGTCCTGGGTGTATCTGACATTCGCTTTAGTATCTGAGTGCATATCTTCTAAAAAATTTACTAGGTTTTTATCCACGCCCATTTTTTCCATGACGCCCCAGAGCCTTTCCCGACTCACGCAATCGAAAGCCGAGGAAAGGTCCATGAAGGCCATGTGAATCGTTCCTCTTCGAGCCTTGGTATACTTCCCAATGATAAGATACAAGTTTAGACATTGAGAGATAGTAGAATGTCCAGGCCTGAAACCATACTGGATCGGAGATATTATGTTATTTCCCCTGACCAACTGATCAGTCTATTTAAGATGACTCCTCCAACAACTTTTGCCACGGAATTTATTAGTGATATTGGTCTGTAGCAGGCCGGGCTGCTACGGTCTCCTTTCTTGAATATAGGTACAATTGTAGATACCCCCCATGATTTTGGGCATCCACATAACACGGCAGCGTTATGTACTGCTGTAAGTACCGGCGCCCATAGTGCTACACATGATTTAAAGAGGTCAGGCGGAAGTCCATCAGGACCTGGGGCCTTGTTATTTGATAGACCTTTAATTCCTTTAATTATTTCATCATTTGAGAAGCATAGTGAAATTTCTCTACTTTTCATTAAGCTGTGTTCTGCCTGTGACTCATTATTTTTAAAAATAGAGCTGAAGTGATTTATCCATTCATCCTCTGGGATGTTTGTGCCCACACTTGAGATACTAGGACAATCAAATATTGGTTTATTAATAATCTCCCAGAACTTCGAGCTGTTTTTTAGTGTCTCGGGGTCTAACAGTGACTCCCATACACTTTTTTTAACTGCTCGCTTGCGGGCGGCCAGTGACTTCTTATATTCAGCCCGCAAGCCCTTGATGATCAGTGGATCTCTTGGTTTTGTTTTTAAAGCTTTCTTAAGCTCACGGCCAGCCTTCGAACAATCACTGTCAAACCATTTCGGGTTACTATTTGAATTGATTTTCCCCTTGATAGGTATCGTTAAAAATGACTCCACCTTCTTGGCTATCTCCTTGAAGGATGTCAAGATTTGCAAAGGTGCTGATACAGGAGATGTGCATACCGTCAATTCGTGGTTACATACTACATTAATAGAGGTATAAAATTGATCGCAGTCCACCATTGACCATTTTAGGCGACGCTTGCCATTAATGCATTTTAAAAGGCCACGGTCCTCTCGAGAGTTGTACTTTTCAAGTAAACTCATGCCCATAGTAATGCATAAAGGGTTGTGGTCGCTGTAAATACTCATAAGGATCAGAAATTCCTCAATAATATTAACAAAGTCAACTGAAAGAAGAATATGGTCTATATATGATCCTGTAGCATGACCTTTAAAGGTAGGGGTTAAGAATACAGTTTGATCAGGTACTGTCGACATTGCCGTGAATAGATTGTTTTCATTCATTAAGTCGTTTAAACCTGTACCCCTCCGCGAGTGTTCAAAGTGTATTCCTTCCATACTATTACAACCCAATTGTCCAGCAGGTCTCACGCTAGGGTTCCCACATAAATGTGTATTAAAGTCACCCGCTAAGATTTTATGACGTGGTAGAGAGCTATCATTTGCCCCTAGCAAATCACGTAAAGGCTCTATATTGCAATCTCCACACTGGTTAACAGCATTATAAAAATTAATCAATACAAAATTAGTTTTACCCCTTTTAAACTCTAGGATCTGGATGTTATTATTACCAGAATAGTGTTCAGTTTTGTGACATATGAGTGACAAGTTAACAAAGATAGCCAAACCCCCTTTGGCTCTTCCACTAGCAGATGGAATTGCCGGGATTATAAAGCTCTGATATCCTTCAATATGTAAGTTTCTCCCTACCACCCAAGTTTCTTGGAGACATATTATGGGATATTTTTTAACAAAGTGCAACCAATCTTTATCTTTCAGTTTGTCAGAGATTCCTGCTATGTTCCATGATAACAGTGATAATCCCTCCTTACATTTTTGACGTCCACCTTGTGTTATATCCATTTTCTCACATACAAGTGGGCTAGTGGGAATAACAGTACTGTGAAATTCTTGAACTGTCCCAGAGTTCTCCATAATGTGAGCCGGATGAAGAGCTAAGTTTGTATCAGTATGTGGACCAGGATTATCATTTTGAAGGATGTCTGCACCCATTACCACAACATTACCAGCCACTGAATTTAAAACTTGGTTAGCATTCCCTAAGCCTGTGTCTTCCGGTAGGCAATCAATAGGGGCAGTGTTGCAGAATGTATCTATTAGTCATTCTACCCCATCCAGCCCACCCTCAGCAGAGAAGACATCGTACCTATTGGAGATGGGAATATTAAAGTATTGGTGATCTGTGTGGTATGGTCGTAATGGTTGATCATATCTGTCCCTACTATGGCCCCAGTTATCAGTTGGTGCGTCAAAACCCCATCCGTTTGTTGTTTCTGGCCGTATCGGCCTAGTATAAGTGTGAATAGGCTTAGGGTATGTCATGCTCCGTTGTTTTTTACCAAAGAATTCCAGAGTAAGAGGGATGATGGTACCTCTCCTTCGTTGCGGCGGTAGAATATTAGGAAGGATATTTGGTAAGACTGCAGAGTTTGCAAAATTTATAATTATGCAGTCGCCCTTAAATTTTTTAGGATTTTGTCCTATCCATGTTGCCCTTCTGGCTGATTTAATATCTCTAGCTAGCTGTTGCTTCCCCCATGGGGCCAACCGCATATTGCCTGATAGCCAATGCAGGGCTTTACTTGTTAGCGCCGTGGGGGATTCAGATTGATCCGGTGCTAATGGGGGAGCATTTGCTAATACCAGCACTAATGGGGCTGCGTCTTCAATGAAGAGTAGTGTATCTTCTTCTACACTTGGTAGGGTTATATCAGGAGGATGTGGAGGTTGGATCTCCCTTGACGGAGAGTGATTGGACGCAATAGTTGGAGTCTGTTCTAAATGATTTACCTGTATGGTGTTGGGAGTTGTACTCTCATCTAATCGAAGGCCAAATACCTCTTTTACAGGTAAAACCAAGTTTTTAACTGTTCCAGATATGATTGACACCTCTTCCATTATCTTCTTCTGATCTGCACCCAGCTTTTTAACATCTGCAGATAACTTATCCAGTTTAGTCACAACCGGTTTAATTAAAGCTTTGAGTTTGGTGTCAATTAAATCTGCTATCCTGGCTATAAATTCTTCGTCCATATTTGGCTTCTCCACATCTTCTACTTTCCTCCTACCTTTTTCCCTACTTCTCAATGGTGACGCGGCCCTCTTCCTCCCTGAACAAACTCCACCACGGGGTAATGATGTTTTTCTACACTTTCTAATAGCTCGAGGTGCTGGGGCTTGAGCAGGGGGGTCAGCATCAGTATTTGTCTGCTCACTCTCTTGTGCAGTGTGATCTTCTTCAAGATCAACTATCTGCGAGTCCGAATCATTAATCCTGGCTGTATCTTGACCTTGTGCTATGTTGATACTCAAATTTGAGGGACCAATGTCAAGTGTATCAGGATCTAAGATTACACTTCCCTCAGCCTGAGAAAGGATATCAATCCATGGTGATTCTGGTGATGGGCTTAAGGGAGATAAATTAGGGGAGTGACTAAGACCTAAGGATTGTCTCCTATCGTTATTGATCTTTGACACTACTTGTACCATATAATTTTCAATGGAATTACCCCCCACCACAGCGTTCTTTTTTGGCATTTTGATAGAGGTTGGTATTAAAACCTAGACTTTAGCAAACTAATAAGTCAAGAGGGCACACAATAATACAATACAGAATTTCAAAGATTGAACGAGAATTTCAGGGATTATTAGTCTTACTGTAACCAAAAAGGTCAGGTTCAACAAGGGCAGAGTAACGTGTCCAGTCCAGTCTCAGCCTGTCTCGGACTGTCTAAGACTGTCCGCCCTTTGTCCGGGCTTCGTCCGGCATCCCGCACACGCGTCCCGCTGAGCGTCTGTTGCACGTTTTTTGTAGGAGGAGTAGGGGGCGGGAAGAGACTCCAGGTGCGCTCCGATGCTCCTGCGCGGAACCCTGGGTCTCGCAGTCCCGTCCCCTGAAGCAGCAGGCTTCCCGGTGTTAGTTGAGGCTCTGAAACGCCTTCTCCTCACTCCTTTTGGCAGCGGCTTAGGAACAGGAAGAAATCCACACTATGGCATGAACACTGACTCAGCTGCGAGCGGCTCCCGCGAAGCGGGGGCCGCGAGCTGTTTTGTACGATGCAGGCAATCAAGGGAGGAGCAGGGGGCGGGAAGAGACTCCAGGTGTGCTCCGATGCTCCTGCGCGGAACCCTGGGTCTCGCAGTCCCGTCCCCTGAAGCAGCAGGCTTCCCGGTGTTAGTTGAGGCTCTGAAACGCTTTCTCCTCACTCCTTTTGGCAGCGGCTTAGGAACAGGAAGAAATCCACACTATGGCACGAACACTGACTCAGCTGCGAGCGGCTCCCGCGAAGCGGGGGCCCGGAGCTGTTTTGTACGATGCAGGCAATCAAGGGAGGAGCAGGGGGCGGGAAGAGACTCCAGGTGCGCTCCGATGCTCCTGCGCGGAACCCTGGGTCTCGCAGTCCCGTCCCCTGAAGCAGCAGGCTTCCCGGTGTTAGTTGAGGCTCTGAAACGCCTTCTCCTCACTCCTTTTGGCAGCGGCTTAGGAACAGGAAGAAATCCACACTATGGCACGAACACTGACTCAGCTGCACATTGAGGGGAGGAGGTGGAGTAGGATGCGACTGCTTACTGCAAACCCTCGGCGGCCATCTTGCCCTATTCCAACTTATGGGTGTTTGAGATACCAGAAGGTAGAGAAGGGGAGGATCCCTGGCAATTTATCATACAGCTGTTTAGCAAGGCTTTTCCCATTCTTATGGACTAGGACATGCATCCAAAGGATGCAACATTATCCCACAAATCATGATAATAATACAGCTTTTCCAAATGCTCACCCGGCACATCTCCGCCCTAATCTAATATATGTTGGTAATTTCTTGCTGTGACAGTCAATTTTGCTGAAAGCCCGGTGTCATAAGCCACCTACCTGGATTACAGATGATTCCAATGGGGCAGCAACACTAGTTCCCGAAACCCTCCAGAGACTTTCCCTCAGTTTACAGCAGGTGACACTGCTCCGGTGTCAAATCACAGGGGGTAGAGGGTCAGAAAGGAGAGAGTCTGTAGATTCAAAGATGCTGAGCCTCATCTACTCAACAGCAACACTGCCGCAGGCATTCACACCAGTCTGATGAATGGTACCAGCAGATAGGGTACCTATAAACAAACAAATAATAAGGTGTTAGTAGAGTAATTACTATGTCTCTTCGGGTATAACCTCATGAAAGATTTTCAAATCTCAACCAACCTTTAGTTTTGTTGTTTTGTTTTTCATTTAGATTGTCTGTAGAGGCTCCTTTATCAAAATTATCAAAACTGCACTGAGCATGATTTCAGCATCAAACCCACCCGCAAAAATGGATAAAGTTAGCTTCACCCAAGTCCTCTCTGGCAGATCCTGCCAACAGTACGTACAAGTTGAACAACAACATTGGTTATCTTAGTTTGCAGCATGATGTTGCGACTGACTACAGTGCACAGTGAAATCAAGTCTGTTAATGTGTCTCTCCTATTCTTTTTGTTCTTTTTTCCATCCAGGTGAAAGACTAATGTGGGACTTTCTTTACCCTGAGGTCGACGGGAAGGATCAAGAGGACTGGTAACACAGAGTCCTGGAAGCCAGGAAACAGGTAAGTGACAGGCAAAGAGGCTAAGCGAAGGGGATGAGTGTGAATGGTCATTAAATAAGACTGCCTTAGAACGTTCATAAAGGTCACATTCTAATTGTTTGTAGTAAGGAGCAGGAGCAGATAATTAATAAGGCTGCCTTCTTGAAGGTGCTTTAGAATATTCACAAAGGTCAAGTTCTAATTCAGGATCAGGTGCAGATGATTAATTTGATGAGGTTGTCTTCTAGAAGGTGTCTTAGAATGTTCACATATGTTGTGTTCTAATTTCTTATAGAAAGGAATAGGTGCAGGGGATTAATTTGATGAGGGCTGTCTTCCCGAAGGTTCATGTTAAGGTCAACTATACTGATTGCTTGATGCTTAATCTGGTGGATTTTCTGGATGTTTCTGTGGTGCCTGAAATCTGACCTTACATGTGAATGTAAGGTTTGATCTCCTTCTCCCTCTGATGTCCTGATTTACTTATACTCTGGTCAATTTTCTCAGTCTAAAGCGCCATGATACCTGTAGGGTGGCAGTCTGCGCTATATAAGAATCTCTTTCATTTCTTTCTCATTTAATATGAGTCCTCCCGGTATATTGTGATAGTCAAGAGAGGTGAGCTGTGGCAGGAATCCTGACACCCGGCAAGCTTCAACAGAGGTGCTTGACTCCATGTCTATTTTTGTTTGTTCATATTTGGACAGATGCTGGAAACCCCACCAGCTGATTGATCCTCTGAAGGCGGCTGGGGCCCAAGTCTTCTGGCAAGTGTCAGTTAGCCTAAAGAATGCTAATAATAGTCGGTTCCAAATCTGTTTTACTGAACACGATGCTGCGCTGGTCCTTATCAGACTAAAGAGGACGGCACCATAGTTTGGTCTTTATAATGCTTATTTTCTCTTACAGGCACATGCATCATTATTGCATTTTGCAATTCCTTAATTGCGAAAAATAAGGAATCGCAATTAAGGAATTGCAAAATGAAACGCATCAAGAAATTGCAAAAAATTTTGCGATTTCTTATTATTCCTTAATTGCGAGTCGCAATTTGCGAGTCGCAATTAAGGAATACCTCCCCATTCATTCCTATGGGCCTAGAGGCCTATAGGAATGAATGGGAAGAAATTCTCAATTTGCGATTAGCAATTAGCTAATCGCAAATTGAAAATGCGATTTCAAGGGTGCAGGGGTGTCCAAAGGACACCCTGTTACACCCCTGAAATCAATCTGTGCACATATGTTGTGCCCACACATGCCCTATGGGCATGTGTGGGCACAACATGAAACTTTTCGCAAATTACCATGAGGTTCAACCTCATGGTAATTTGCTCCCCTTAATTGCGAAATCGCAATTTTTTAATGTTTCATGCATTGCATTTAAGGAATCGCAAAATGCGATTCCTGAAATGCAATGGCAATATGAGAATTCGCAAATATTTGCAAATTTTAAAATTGCGAGGCCTTTGACCCTTCATGCATTCCAAAAGAGGATTTTGCGATCGCAAACGGCCGATTTTTGCGATTCGCACCGTTTGCGATCGCAAAATCCTTTGATGCATGTGCCTGTTAATGCTTTGCTGCTGATAATGTTGATTATAATAGTGCTGTGCCAGGTTTTCCCTGATTAAGGTCTTAATTTGTTTGTTTTCCTTTTCATTGTCTTCTCTCTTTGGGGTGGTAGGTGTGGTGTGGCAGGGCAATAATTGGGGGTGAGAGAAGGTAGTCTCTCAGGACTGTATCATCCACCAATAGCCTTAGAATGGGGTGATTCCCTTAGTGGTCACAGGGGGGTACATTACCTGCAAGTACACGTCTGGATGGGGTGCGGTACAGGGACTTGCAATAAAGTTCTCTATGGATAAGGTGGGGTGCTGAGGGGTGAAATAAGTCAGAACCCCCTTGACCCTCTCGTAACTGTATTTTCTTGTTCACAATGGAGAGCAGGGACGTTCTTGCATTCTCCTCCCAACATCCTCCGAATCAGTGCTTCCGGTCACCGCTCCTGTTCCGGGCATGGTTGCTGTATCAGCACCTCCCTCGCCTGACAGCCTCGTAATTTTTCTGCAGGTTGCTTTTCCTACCTCTGGTATTCCTGTGCCTGCAAATGATAAAACAAAATTATTTAAAGAATCATAGTTCCCAGTCATGGTAGGATGTAACATATTAGCGCTTCTTCTTGAAACTATAATACTTATCTGATTCTACACTTCTTCAGCCTTGTAGAGTGTATTCTCTGCTTTGATTTTCTTCATTTCTTTTGCTGTAAAAATAAGAGAATTATATTATTTAATGATTCTTGAATTATGTAGTTAACCCATTCCGACCCAGCACTTTTTTGTGCTACACTTTTTTTTCTCTTGTTATCCTGACTAGGAAAATACGTTATTAGGTTTTTTACCTAGTGTTTTCAGCATGTATATATTTTTATGAGTCCATTAAGGTTGGTATGTGTTACACCTATCATTGGTTATAGCTTACATTCTGCAGTCCTAATGATTAATAAGTGTACTTTTACTTTATAGAGGTTACTGTGTCAGTCTCAAGTTCGAGTTGTTCATATCTCCTTATATCACCAGCAGAACATTCAACAGGTATACTCCAACATTAGCCCCACGTTCTACATAGCAGTCTTTTTTAGATTCATACAAGATACTCAGCAATTGTATCTTTTTCTATTAGGAAACATATGCGACACCAAACCAGACGGTCCAATGGAGTCTACTTCTTTTCCTTTTCCTTGTTTTGTTTCCCCCCTCTTCCTCACCTTCTCCTATTTGGCTTTGAGTTTGTTGGGCAGAGGAGGTGGGTGAGGGTAGTTGGGTTCTAGCATCTGTTGCTTCCACTTCACCCCTGCGGAAAACCCAGGTGAGCCTCACACATACTACTGCTAATTAAATGCTTAATTTTGGAAGAGGGTTTCTACTTCTCTTTAATGCATTTTTAATGACAAGCAGGCCTCAAAGTAAGGTGTAATTTAGGCAATGAGTATAAATTGCATTTAATACCCGCCGCCGACACTACCATTACCATCCCGGTGCCGGTGAAATGCACGCTGGTGAGTTTTTCCGGTCCTTTTCCTAGTGGAGGTCTGCGCTCACTTGGTCAACACGTGGTGACTGTACCGCGTACCAAACTTTGCCGCATGGGTGGGCGCTCATTCCGGGTCTTAGGAGCCAAGCTTTGGAACTCCTTGCCGTTGGACATCCGTAGCATGGAAAATCTAGTTTCCTTCCAGAAAGCGGTCAAAACCCTGCTGTTTCCTCCCCCTAAAGGTCGCTCTCCCGACATGGCCAGCCTCTTTGGTACTGCACTTGATCTATTAGCGCCGGGACGCCCCTTTGCTGGGGCAGCTGTCGCGCTCACACAAACTATTAACATAACATAACATAACATGTAAGTGCAGAATCCCTGAGCCAACGAGATTGTACCGGTGTTCTGCTGGGTTTGTGATTTAGTCGGGCCGCACTGCATTGAGGCTGTTACACTCTACAAGACTCTCCAGCCACTATGGAGGTGTCTCGGGGGGGGGGGGGGGGTGCGGTTTGACTTTGCTTGAAACCCTGATACCTAAACGCTAATCGGGTGTTGGAGGGCCATTATTTGGATAGCCTCATTTTACTGCATACCAACTAACGGATTTTCATTTTAACCGTCACATATTACTCACCTTTGGTGACGTTTTTAATTGGAAATTACCTCTTGCTCCCCCCCTTTCCACCTCTCTCTTTCTTGATTAAGACCCAATCGGTGTCCTTGAACCGCCGACCGCTGTAGCATACATGTTTTGCGGACAGTTTAGATGAGTCCTATTACACCCATATTACTGGGTTCTTTCGGTTTTTATTTTTAATTTTTTTGATATTATAGTGAATCTACTAACAATGTAGTGACTTCACTTCTGAATGAGTGACGCCATTATAGGAGGTAGCATAATATATACTATGTGTAGTACCTTATTTCCACTATGATACAGCATGACTGAGCACTAGACACGATCCTTCCATGACTACTGATACGCCAGATAGTAATTGTCCTTTGGCTAATGAGGTTTTTGGCATCAATGTGTGTTCTTAAAGTCTGGTACTTCTTTTTTCTCCCCACCTACAGGTCTACCATGACAAGACAGGGTATGCAGTTTCACACTTGCCTACTAGTGTATATAGCATAGCATTGATCCTGAAGAAGTGTCCTGATCACCCTTGACTCTTGAGACACGAAACATGTTGATCATTGGAGAGTAGAACCCTTACCATTAGACACCTCACAACTAGGTTTTGGTCCTCTCTACATAATTTTAATGAGGCATTTTACCTTTATAATAAAGTTTGGTTAGGACTAACTGACCTGTTTTATTTCCCAACCCCCTCCTACTACACATACTTGGCCTCTCACCCCAACTGCACCCACCGGCAGGAACTAAAGATCCCCGATAAAGAGCCCCGGTTTTGGGTGCCCATCAGGTATTGCAGCGCCGACCTGACGAGGGGCAGGCTCAAATGATGAAGCATGACACCTAGCTTGCTGGGTGTGTGAGAGCCCGACTTCCAACAAGGAGAACTGCCTCTCCTTACACATATTAGTGGTTCCTCATTGATCCCACTACCGGATCTCGCTCAGTACTTCTAGATTCCACTCAACCAGAGGAACTTCGTACCTTCTTTTGCAATAAAGCATTTAATGTAGTGCCATTTAATCAACAACAAAGTGATGAGAACGGAGTGCAAGGATGTGCTTGAGAGTGTTTAACATTGTTGGGCTCAATGTGTTCCCAATTACTGGTTGAGCTTGTGTGGAAGAGCTTGATACCGCTAACATCAGAGTGAGAGGATGTGCTCAAACAGATTTATCAGAGAGCATGTTTTACACAGGCCACATCTCCAGTTGCCAGGTTAGCACAAGGCAGAGTTTGAGTGCTCCACATCACTAAAACGCTAAAACACAAAAAGCCACACTGTCACCAGGCTGTAACTAGTAAAAACTCATCCTGTTATCCTCAGTGCTCATGCCATCCTTCACCACACTCTGTGAGACTCCATGCTGGCCAAAATAACAGTATTGGTGTTTGCCACAAAACCTTGCCAAGATGCACTTCAGGTCGTTCACAGGAAGTCAGCAAGGACACTGGTGGACACCAACTTGTCATCACTAATAGGTTCTCAACACCAGTTGAGCCTTTAGAAGGCCATCAACCAACAACTTACTGAACACCTGGAGAGAAACAATTTGCTAGATACCTCCTAGACGGGCTTCCACACCAACCACAGCACCAATACCACCCTGCTCGCTGCGACGGATGACATCAGAACCCTCCTCAACCTTAAAGACATATCGGCCCTTATCCTGTTCTACCTCTAATCAGTGTTCAACTCCTTATCCCATCATCATTTCATCAAGATACTCTCCCACATCAGGATCCAAGTAGAAGCCCTCTTATGGATTGCATTCTTTCCCACAGGACGAACCCAGAGAGTCCACCTACATCCCTTCCCATCTGAACACAACAGCATCATCTATAGCGTTCCGCAAGCTTTATCCCTCAGCCCCATCCTGTTTAACATCTACATGATGCCCCATCCTACATCGTCAGAACACATGGCCTCAACATCATGTCTTACATAGACAACACCCAGCTCATCCTCTCGCTCTCATAAGACCCTGTTACCACCAGGACCAACTTTCACTACTGCAAGATAAGAGCCGCCGCCTGGATGAGGACTAACTGACTGAAGCTCAACACGGACAAGACTGAAGTGCTGATCTTTTGAAACACCACCTCCCAATAGAATGACTCCCAGTGCACAACCAAACTCGGACCCACACCGACAGACCACGCCCTTAGCATCATCCTGGACAGTAAACTCACCATGGAAAATCCGATCAAAGCAGTCTCCCCTGCCTGCTTCCACACCCTGTGCATGCTTTGACGGTTCTTCGGGTGGCTTCCCCATCAAAACCATGAAAACCATCATCCAAGCCCTAGTCACCAGCCAGCTCGACTACTATATGCAGGAATGCCCTCCCACTTCTAAAAAAAACTCCAACGATTTAGAAGTCGGTGGACAGACTCATCATCAGCCTCCACAACTGTAACCACATGACCATCTACCTCAGGAACCTCTACTGGCTCCTCGTCCTGAAAAGGTGGCAATTCAAGATAATGATACACACCTACGAGGCCCTCCACAACTAGGGACCACCATATATCAACCACAGCCTGAACCCTCCAGACACTTGTGCTCCACCTCCCTTGCTCATACTCCTTGCATCCGCCAAAGCTACAGTGGAGGATAATCCTTCTCCTACCTCACTGCCAATTAATGGAACAATCTTCCCCTCCACCTTCGAACAGCACCCTCTGTCATGGAAGTCAGATAGGGACTCAAGACGAGGCTCTTTACTGATTGCAGTGGGAACCAGGAACCTAGCACCGGGATACCATCACTGATGATTAGCTGTGCTCTACAAATCCTGAATAATTGATTGAAAATCAGTAGAAATTAATATAAGTTTTACCAAGATCATGACAAGTGTCCTCCAGCTTTCCCAGTCAACAGCAAGTGCCCCTCTCCATAACCTTCCATCCTTTTCATAACAGATGTCAAACACAACGGGCAATTATCAATCAATGTCCTGACCAGGTGCTCCATATCTGTGTACCAAACTCCTAACTCTTTCCTCACAAATTTGTATTGTAGTCTGTTAAATTGAACATTTGAATGTGAAGGACCCTCGGAATCCTCATTGGCAACAAGCCTACCATGAAAGCACAGATCAATGCTATCTCCTCCTCCTACTTCCACTTTCTGCACATGCTGTGTTAGATCTTCATGCAGCTACCTCTGCACACGACAAGTACCGTGACACAGGCCCTCATCACTAGCTGACTGAACTATGTTGGGAAATGTTGCGTGATGATAGAGGTATTGAGCAGGGTGGTGAGTTCCTGGCCTACCCTTTGGTTTCCGAGATTGAAAATGTGGTGCAGGAGATCCCACCTGAAGGGATCCTAAGGTGGAGGTGGTGTCCTGGGTGCAGAGGAGGTTCCAAGTGGTCAGTCTGTGGTACGTGTCGGTTGCGGTGATAGTGCATCTGTCGAGGAAGTATGAAGGTATAGGCTGGGGTTTGAAGTTTCTATTTATGGTTGCAATCTTGTCATAGAAGAAGTCGGTGAAGTTGTTGCACAGCTCTTGTGAGGGTGTGATGTTGTTTTCCCTGGGTGGCAAGTTGGAGAATTCCTTAACAATTGTAAGATACCACCTCTAAGTACAGTACACTATGTAGAGAGTGCTAGAAATCTCCAGAGGAAGATAGAGGCAGCTCATAGATAATTCTAAGTCTCTTTTTGAGGTAGTGTGGGCAAGCAGTTAGGCTTATCAGAGGACTGTGTAAAGCATGCGTTGTAGTCCCAGAGGCAATAAATGAGACACACACCCAAGAATTAATTTGAAACCAATTTGTATAGAAATAACACTTATCTTTATATATATTTGAGAAGCAAAACTTCAAAATCAGAAATATACTTCATGCAGTTTGATATGCGAATAAATACTTTGTAGGCATTTAATCATCAATAGGAATTGCAGTGCAGTTCAAAGAATGCAGAACCTTTGGTATCTCGGCCCTCGGCAGTCGCTACAGTCAGATATTTACCATTGCGGTCATCGGCGAAAGGAATGGAAGCATATAGCTTGAATGGAGTTCAGGAGACCACCAACAAAGTTACCATCGCATTAACAGCAGCTGGTCCCTGTAGGTCAATGGATACCAAACACCGCCAACCCAGCGTTGGATGATGCGATTGCTTGAATGAGGTGTTGATTTGGATAGCGGAGGACAGCCTTCTCAAATACACTCATGGTCACTGGAAGGAGGCCTCCACCAAGGAGCTTCGGCACCGGCAGCGGGCAGGCCACAGGTGTGATGCAGAGTAGACCGTCACAGATCAGGAAGTAGTGCCAACGTTGCTACAGTACATCGATGCGTGCAACAGATGCTGTCTTTTTTGTTGTTCTCCTCAGCAGGTGGTGGTAGAGTTTGAAGGAGATCTTGAAGGCTGCCCTATATTTAGTTTACCCATCCTTGTCTCCTGTCTGTATTCGTGTAATAATAGAATTAAAATATTGTATCTAAAGCATTGAAATATCTTTGTCTGGTTTCATTGCTTCAAAAAAACCTAATCTCCACAACATATGGAGTAGATATGTTTAGCAAACAAGAATCCTTCCCATGAAGCATCCTTCCATCAATTCATATCTACCCACCAGGATCCTGACCCTTAGCAATAGCTTGAAACAAGACGCCCCTGTCAACCTACACAGTCACATTCTTCATGGAGCAAACCAGAAGCAAAGAATAACCACTTTTCCATTTCCTGCAAAACTTTTTTGTTCAAATGTGTTTCCTACAAGCATGCTATTTTAAAATCTCAGTGCTTTATGCGCAACAATACCCATTAACTCTTTGCATAGTCATTCAACGGTCAGGTCATTAATATCTTCTCTCCCACCATGTACTACAAATCTTCCATACTCTCCATCTTTGCCCATGCTACCTCTTCATGTCTTTCCTTCTAAGTGAATACCACAGTTGCACAATCGTGACTCTTGACCCGGAATCAGACAGGGAGAAGAAAAATATCTTTAAACAAAACACCTCTACTCTCAATGCGCACAAAAACCCTAGGAATTGGAAGAGCAGGCTAGAAAGCAACTCTAGCAAATCCTTACACCACCCAAAATCGATCCACTCTCCGGTCACCACCAAAACATTATTGCGACGAACAGTGACTGTTCAGGCATCATTACAGCTCTCAGGTGCTCCAGGGCCTGTGAGCAGCAGAGTCCTTTCTCAATTCAAGGTATAAAGGAGTCACAGAGAATGCAAGAAAGGCAGTATGCAACAACATTTACAACATTTTCCATTAGAACCTCGTGTGTCAACTACTACAGGTGTATATTCAAAACTAACACTACCATTACAGCAGCATTCAGAATCCAAAGACAAGGTGCCATCTTCATTCACTGTTGACTTGCGGGCATAGTAATTACCAGTGTCACTGTCACTTACAACTATTGGGAGATATGCCCACCTTTGTGTGCAAAGTTTGGGATGAACTATCTGTATAAATTTGCTAGACCCAGAAAGCATTGATCATCTATAACAGACGTTGGAGATGGTCAATCCAAAAAAACAGAGACTGGGATCACTCGACAGGCCTTGAGCAGATAGGTTGTAGCCCAGATCTCAATGGGTGTTTGGATGAAATTTCGGGAAAAAACTATTGTGATTAAAAATATCATGATAAGAATATCGGGCATCAAAAAGATAGTCAACAAGAATATGGTAGGTACAAAATTGTGTTCAATGTAATATCATGTATAAATGGGAATTAGTATAGCATTTATTTATGTGTGTTTGAGTGGGGTTTTGGTTAGATCATTTTTTTGCTATGAAATTTTTGGAATTTGTTATTTTTAGTTGTATTATTGTAGATAATTAGTCGATAAGTAATACTTTTTGTAGCGGGATATTGGGTTTTAGTGAATAAGGGTGGCGAGATTTAAAAAAGAATTATGTTCAACTTTAAAGATATGCAAATTAATAATTTAACATGTTTAATCCTATTTTGATATTAATTAAAGCATATGTTCATGGTAATAATTTTTTTAATATTATAAGATTTAAAAGCAGTTATTTGTTTACATAAATTAGAATATTTAGAACATATTTATGTTAATTGTTAATATTTTATTTTATTTTTTTAAATTTCAAATTGAATTGCTTTATTACATTTGTTAGATTTAAAATTTTAATTTTAATTAAAAACTGTAATTAAAATGTTTAAATTATAAAATGTATTTAAATATTTTTTAAATGTATAATTTTTAATTTCGTATTGTGATTTGATTTTCAGTTCTTTCTGTAAAGTTCATAACCTGTAGTTAATATTTTAAACAATAGAAATATTTGTAATAGCCATTCAAATATTCATTTTATATATTTAAATTTAAATATGATATATGAAGTTTTTAGTTTAAATTAGAGTGTTTTTAGAGACTTTGTTAATTTTGTATGAAAAAATATGTGTGACTATGGAGTATTAATAATGTAATAACATTTTGAATTTGTATTATCGTGTGTAAAATGTTTTATTTTAAAGTGGATATTGTAAACCTAATCTCTTTAGCATCCAATACCTTCTTTAAATAGTCTTAAATTTACGGCCCTTAACCCCACCAGGTAGGTCGCTCCCCCTCCGCACAGCACCGCCTATGTCTCCTTGCCCCAACTGCCGCTGCTGAGGGCGTTCAAGGCGCTCCACCACCCGCAGGCTACCACCTGCGCCTCAATCCTGGTGGCCAGTGGTAGGCCGTAGGTAGGTTTGTTCATCCTCCGCTTTATTGCTTTTAATGTATTGTCTGTATTTTCATTGTTGTGTCTGTGACTGCTGTTGTCTGTCTTCCCCCTCTGCCTGTACGTGGTCCGTGCCCCTTTTTCTTCCCACTGTTCCCCTTGCTGTCCCCGTGCTCTCTGTGCCCGGTCTTTCCTTCTGTACCCCTCGTGGCCCCCGTGGCCCTGCCCGGTTTTCCGAATTGTTCCCTTCGCTGCCCCGTGCCTCTCTGCCCATTCTGCCTTCTGTTCTCAACTGCCACTGTATTTCTGTATTCTGTATTTTGCCTCTGCGCCACTCGTTTTTTCTGTGCTCTTCTGCCCTCTGTGCCACTCATTTCCCCCTTGTTTTTGTGCCCCTTTTGCCTCTGTTCCACTCATTTTTTGTGCTCTTCTGCCCTCTGTTCCACTTTTTTTTGTGCCCTTCTGCCCTCTGTGTCACTTGTTTTTCCCTCGTTTTTTGTGGTCTTCTGCCTTCTGTTCCACTCGTTTTTTGTGCCCTTCTGACCTCTGTTTCACTCATTTTTTCCCCCATTTTTTGTGCGCTTCTGCCTTCTGTTCCACTCATCTTTTGTGCCCTCTGCTCTCTGTTCCACTCGTTTTATGTGCCCTTCTGCCCTCTGTACTACTCGTTTTCCCCTAGTTTCTGTGCTCCTTTTTCCTTCTGTTACCTTTGTTGTGCCTCACTGCCCTGGCCGCTGCATCACCTGCGGCCCCGCCCCCCTGACTGCCCACTGCCCATTCGCTGCCCCCGCCTCCCACCCCCCAGCTACTCCTCCCTCCCACCTCCCCATACATGCCGGCCGCTGCACGGCCGGAGGCGTGCCTTAGGCAAGCCCGTCTGCGCCCGTCTGCGCCCGTCCGCGCCTGGACCACGCCCATCGCCAGACCCCGTCTTCTCCTCAAGCCTGCACATCTCCGTCAGCCACACCACCAAACTCCTCTGGACCGACCACCACTGCATCCACTTCGCCTTCCAGAAACCCACCACACTCCACCGCACCCACAGATCCCCCGCCACTGCTGGAGCAAAATCACTGAAGACCAACTACACGCAAACCTCGCTCTTAGCCCACCCATCGAACCCTCCAACACCGACGACGCTACCCACAGCCACAGAGGCTGGGTCGAGGACTGCACCAACACCCTCACCCCACTGAAGAAACCCCCCACAGAGACACAACCAAGAGGGCCAGCTGGTTTACCCCAGAACTTCTAGCCGCCAAGCAAGTCTGCCGGAAACTAGAGAAGAAATGGTACAGTGAACAAACTCTGGACAGCCACGCAGCACACAAGGACGCCATCCACAACCACCACCATCACAATTAGGGCGGCCAAGAGGACTTCCTTCAAAGACTGCCCCGACAACAACGCACACAATAGCAAGGAGCTCTTCAACTTCATGAAGGAACTCTCCAATCCCAGCTCCAACACCAACGACATCCTGCCGTCGCAAGCCCTGTGCGACTCCCTCGCCACCTTCTTCCACCGCAAGATAGCAGACATCCACGACAGCTTCAACACCCTGACAGCCCCAACAGAGAGCAACACAACAGACCCTCCGCACATCATCAACCATGACCCCCTGCTAGCCTGGGCCAGCGTGAGCATCGATGACACCATCAAGACCATGTGCACAATCCACTCCGGCTCTCCGTCACACCCATTCCTGCACCACGTCTTCAACAGAGCAAGCAGCTCCATTGCACCCCAACTGCGCAATGTCATAAATCTCTCCCTCGAGACCGCGACCTTCCCAGAGATCTGGAAACACGCCGAGATCAAAGCCTTACTAAAAAAACCTAAGGCAGACCCAAGAGACCTAAAGAACTTCCGGCCCATCTCTCTGCTCCCCTTCCCGGCCAAGGACATCGAGAAAACCGTCAACAGACAGCTAACCCGATACCTCGAAGAAAACAGAATCCTGAACCCTTCCCAGTCAGGGTTCCGCAGCAACCACAGCACCGAGACTGCCCTCATCACTGCCACAGACAACATCAGGACCCTGCTGGACAACCTCGGGACCACAGCACTCATCCTCCTAGACCTCTCTGCTGCCTTCGACACCGTCTGCGACAGAACACTATGCGCACACCTCCACGCCACAGGGATCCAAATCAAGGCTCTGGATTGGACCACCTCCTTCCTCTCCGGCAGAACCAAGAGAGTCCCCTTCCCCCATTCCGTTTCAAAGCCTCCGAGATCATCTGCGGCATACCCCAGTGATCCTCCCTCAGCCCGATGCTGTTTAACATTTAGATGGCCGCGCTCGCACACGTAGCCTGACAGCACGACCTCAACATAATCTCCTACACCGACGACACTCAGCTGATCCTCTCCCTCACCAAGGACCCCATCACCCCCAAAGCCAACCTCCACGGAATGAAAGCCATCGCCGACTGGATGAAGACCAGCCGTCTGAAGCTGAACTCGGACAAGACGGAGGTCCTCATCCTCGGCTCCAACCCTTCAGCCTGGGACGACTCCTGGTGGCCGACGGCACTGGGGGCAGCCCCGACACCCACCGGCCACGCACGCAACCTGGGAATCATCCTTGACCAAGCAAGTCAATGCAGTCTCCTCCTCCTGCCTCAACACCCTCCGCATGCTCTGCAAGATCTACAGATGGATCCTGACAGATACAAGAAAGACAGTCACCCAGGCCCTCATCAGCAGCAGACTCGACTACGGAAATGCCCTCTATGTGGGAGCCCAGACCAATCTCATTAAATGACTACAACGCATCCAAAACGCCTCGGCAAGACTGATCCTCGACATCCCAAGCCACGGCCACATCACCCCCCACTTGAGAAACCTGCCCCCAAAGTCATTTCCCGCATGGCTTTCCATGGCGGAGTCTCTGTCATGGAAAGGCATACCCAACTACAACCATCATTATATGGATGGCGGTGCCTGAAAGGCACCACCCCATTTTGTGGACTTTTTTTGCCCGGCCGGCAATCGTGATGAATACGACCGGTGGATAAGCGGCAGACGGACTTTCCGCCCACCGCGGTACCCCCCCCACCATAGTAATATGGCGGGGGTAAATTGTGTTGTGATGGTGGGCGGATCGCCACCGCCAACCGGGCTTTGGTGATCCACCCGCCATCATAATGAGCCCCATAATGTGGCAGTTGGACTACTATGCTCGTTAGCAGTTGGTTGGCTATGTTTTATAAGTATAACAAGCTTTTAACTTTTTTAACATTTCATCAGTATTATTGCAATATTTACAGTTCATTTGTATGGAGAAATGGTATTTTCTTTTGGTTTCATTTAGCGACCATTTTCCTACTAATCTATTTCTGTTATTTTTTGTCTATTTTCCCAAACCAAATCACAGTAAAGTGCTGCTGTTTGTCAGAACAGGTAAGTTCTTTTTTGAGCATTTGTTAAGGGTTTTGAAGGTAAGGGGAATTTAGGAAGGAGGTCTAGAAATTAGTTATAGGGCCCGACATCCTGAGCTTCCCTTCCGACTGCTGCATTTTATTAAGGGGGTCGGAGGGATAACCAAAAGGGGATACCGCTCCTGTTCCAAAGCGCTCTGTGAGCCCATCGGAACAGGAGCGGAGTAGTATTCTCTTAAATGACGGCAGAGCCAGGCTCGGGTCCACTGTCGAGATTACGATGTCGGTTTCCGACAGCCTTTCCATGTCGGCCTTTCCAACATGGAAAGCGACATTAGGGCAACTAGCAGGGCTCTCCTTCCTCCATGGCCCTCTGCTAGGAGCCTGGGGGGCAACCCTAAAAAACCCTGCCCCGTGAGGTGCCTGCCACGCGGTGCGGGGATTTTCACAAACTCCCATTTCTAAATGGGAGCTTGTGCAGCGGGTGGTTTTTGCCCACCACACAAGTACCCATAGAGAAATGGGAGTTTGCAACCGCACCATGAAGCTCATTATGATGTTGGGCAGAGAGCCTCCTACAAACAGTCGGAATCTCCTCGACTGCACTGCAGCCCTTCCAAATGACTCGGTTGGTTTACATTCCGAATACCCGATTACAATGTTTGGGTTGGAACGTAAATCGCACGGTCATTACGAATCGGTTCTGACCAACTCGTGGAGTATTCATGTTGGTCTGAACTGCATCGTACAACCCTATGGACTGTGTTTCCGCCCTCGGGATTATGATGTTGCTTTCCAACAGCCTTTTCCGTGTCAGCCTGTCCGACACAAAAAGGCTGTTGCAAAGTGACTTTTGGGGCCCTCTGTAAGTGCTCCCTAGCCTGCGGCCTACAGTTGATGGCCGAGGGAGTACCTAAGGAACCCCGCTGTAAAACCGTGCCCGTGACAGAGTGCAGGGTTTTCAATACACACCCTATTTCCCCATAGGAGCTTGTGTTACAGACGGTTGTAACACAAGCTCTCATAGGAAACAATGGGAATCAGACCGAACAATGTTCGGTCACATTGTGATTTTGCGGTCGGAACAGCTGACCGCAAGTCAGTAGGTGCTGAATTCCGAGATGGTGTCGGCGGAGGCTTTCTGCCCGACATCGTAATGAGCCCCCATGTGTGGTTGCATCGTAATCAGGTGTGCGGAGCCGCCGACCTATGGTCGGGCGGTTTCCACACCGAAAAGGTGTTGGTCGGAGGCAATTCCGACCCACATCAAAATCAGGCTCAACATGTCTTTTGAGTTTTTTTTTGTATATTTAGATGCACAACAACAACAATAATATCATTTCAAATACTAAATCTATCAGAGAGGGAAAGGAAATAGAATTCTCAAATAATTTGCTATGATACTGGAATAATTGATCAAACCATACATATCCAAAGGAGACATCTAAAACCAAAATGGGTTGAGCCACACATTATAGTGAATTTTGTAATGCAGATGTCCCATCAAATGATTACATAATTACTTATCTGATCATACATTTTACCAATAATTCTCATTTGTTCATAAAGACACCATATAATGGTGCAAAGCTTCGATCATGCAAACCTACTTATCATGAATATAAAGTGCTAATGCTCCTTATCATCATCATATTGCACATATCCCATAATGTGCACTAAATCATTTCTAGTTAATTTTATTAGCCAAACTGGCTACAGATTTAGTACACAATTTGTGAAACTGTTGCGTATACCACAACAGCGCCATTCATTATAAAGTGAAAATGCTTCCATAAACAACCCAGTCTTGTAAAATTTCACCAAAAAGGTCTGAATAAAAATCTATGAAAATTCAGCTAAGATAATCAATCTAGTCAAAATACATGCAATAAATATTAGAATCTAATATTCCTATATAAAAGAGTGCAATACATCATCCCTATTTTTATCTTCACCGAAATTCAAAAAGCAATCAGAGTTTGCATCTCACTGCCCAAATATATAGTTATGTTCTTCCCCACAACGGTATTATACCTCTGCTGCTGTGCCTAATGTGCTATGGGATCCCAGTTAAGTGTCATCCAATACTCTATAACCTGCAAGTGCTGTAAAGTAATCAAAATCAAAAATAAATATATATGGGTCAGCCTAAAAAGAAATGTAATGTCCTCATATTTCAAATCGATTGGGAGTAAATGATCTGTATGGTTTATACGGTTGTTCAAGCCAAAATGGTGATAAGGACCTCAAGTGGAGACTATATGGAACATAGTATAGGCCAAAACAAACTCACAGATGGACATGCAGTTCAGCATCAATGTTATGGCCCCATGGTTTCTCAGTACCTGAAAGAATGTTCATTCGCGATTCACACTGATGCAATTCTAGTTCCCTATTGCCTCTACGCGCATGAGCTTTGAAATGTTTCAAGCCATAATATTGAAAATATGTCATATCTCCTTGATTCTGTTCCCAACAATGTTTAGCCATGGAGTATGTACAATCATTGTGTTTTAAGGCCATGATGTGCTGTCAAATCCTTAATTTTAGCCGATTGTTCTACCCTCATATCGCAGGCCACAACCACATTCCAATGCATATACCACAAACTCTGTTTCACAAGTAATCAGTTCCCTGATCTTAATCGTCCTGCCCTCAAAGGTCTTATATTCAATACAATTCAGTCGAAATTTGCTGGCCTTACAGGTGGAACATTTTCTGAAACCCAAAACTCTACTGGTCAGCCAATCAGGTTCTAGGTGATACATAGATCTAGTTAACATATCCCCCAGAGATGATGCCTTTCGATATGTGATCTTAGGATGCTGGCCAACTACATCTCTCAAATGTTCATCATGTTTTAAAACGTGCCAATTCCAGTTGATCACGAAACTGATCGAGCTATGTTCCATTTTGTATCCCATAAAAAAGCGTATAAATTGGTCCCAGTCTCCATCCACCCTATGTTACAGAGCGGACAAAGGAGGTGTGCTCAACAACTGCCCCATGTTTTTAGTTAGGACACTTTGTTTTGCTTCTCTGAGGATTCGTAATGGATATCCGCTTTCTGCAAATCTCATAATCATCATATCAGTGGAGCAGATACTGCGGTCCCTGAGTAATTGACTATACGGAATACTCCATTATAAGGAACACAGGTGCCCGCTATTGCCTTGTAAGATGGAGTTACAGGCGGTCTTTATTCGTAATACCTTAGTTTGTATGGAGCCACCCACTACTTGAACTATCACATGCAAGAAATCAATTTCTTGCATAATCCAATTTGTAGTCGGTTGTATATTATATAGATTGGCATTAAAGATAGCAATATATTCACATAAAGATGTTTCATCTCCTTCCCACAATATAAACACATCATCAATAAAGTTTACCCACATGGCAATCTTATTGGTATAATCTGCAGTGCATTCCGCCCAAGCAACTTCTTTCTCCCACCATCCCATGTAGATGTTGGAGTACGTCGGGGCAAAAGCTGCCCCTATTGCAGTTCCCTATTTTTGGAGGTATTATTTTGTTAAAGAGAAAGATGTGGTGGGTAAGACAGAAGGAGAGCATTGCGATAAGCATCATAGTATGTTGAGTCAGTGCCAAATATCTCAATTTTAAAACGTACTGGCATGCCGCTATCCTATATTGATGTGAAATGGAAATATATAGGGAACAAACCTCAAATGTTACCATGATGTAGCCACTACGCCACGAGATGTTGTTCACTTTCCTTAAAAAATCATTTGTATCCTGTAGGTAAGATGCAAGGCTGGTGTCATAATGACAAATGAACAAATCCAGAAATCTAGAGCTGTTTTCTAACACAGACTCATTCATGCTCAATTGGTCTTCCAGGAGGATCTTCGGAAGGCAGTAAATTACTGGCACCCTAGGATGGCCAGTCTTTAAATATTTAAATATTAATCCCTGTAGAGCCCAACCCTGAAGCAGGTCATTATATGCATTCTGATAATTATTAATCGGATTATTTCTTAATTCCTGATAGTGTTCTTTGACCTTAAGTTGCCTTTTCATTTCTTTGATGTATTGGTTGGTGCTTAAAACGACGACATTGCCTCCCTTATCTGAGGGTTTGATAATATGGCTTTCTTGTTATGCAGTGCATTTCATTCAAGCCAAACCTGGGCAGAAAAATTGTTCCAATTCTTTTGCCGTTCTGCTGTTCTTAACTTATTAATGTCATTGATTATAAATTCATGGAACACATCAACCAACTTTCCAGTTGGCAATTGAGGAGTAAACCTACTCCATGGCCTCAGACCACTGTCAATAGTATTAGAAAACCTCATTTGCTTAAGCAATGGAACATCTATTACTTGAGAGGGAGGACCAGGGTCATGAATGTTTTCACCCATATCAAGAGCATTGATTTCCAGAATGTCAGAGGTAACACCAACTGTAAAATGTGTGGATTTGACAGCCTAAGGATGCATATTAATGGTGGGTCCATATATATATGCCCTGCCCGATATCGGGCGTGTCATGGATTTTCAAGTATAAAGAAGATACTTGCACTAGCCACTCACAGTTCGTCCTTTCCCTGAGGAAGAAGGCAGGCCCTTCGAAACGCGTCGGACTACACAGGATGAACTTCTGACCTCTGTTATGGGGGTTCCCTCCTTGACCCTGAGCGAATCAGTGTGCTGCTGCAGAATAAAGCTGCTGTTCTGCTATCCCCGCGAGTGTGGTGTGTTCTTTGAACAACGAGCGGCTATCTATACAACGGATCCATCACCGTTTTACCACACCCGCCCTTAGGAGTGCACGAGCGCCTTGATGGAAAACGGAGCCTGGCAGTGAACCTGCATGCGCCCAGCACCGCCATGGTGTCAAACCGGGAAAAGAGCCGTAAATGGAAAATCATTCAGATTGATGAGAATACGGAATATTCCGCCCTCACTTTCAATACCGGGATGACGCGTGGCTGGCGAGGGGGTACACTACTGGTGGTTTTGGCAGCAACACAGGCTCAAGACAAGGGACGCTATATGCTGTTACATCGGGAAGGCATACAAGTACCAGAAGACATTGCGGCATCTGCCCTGCCCGATATCGGGCGTGTCATGGATTTTCAAGTATAAAGAAGATACTTGCACTAGCCACTCACAGTTCGTCCTTTCCCTGAGGAAGAAGGCAGGCCCTTCGAAACGCGTCGGACTACACAGGATGAACTTCTGACCTCTGTAATGGGGGTTCCCTCCTTGACCCTGAGCGAATCAGTGTGCTGCTGCAGAATAAAGCTGCTGTTCTGCTATCCCCGCGAGTGTGGTGTGTTCTTTGAACAACGAGCGGCTATCTATACAACGGATCCATCACCGTTTTACCACACCCGCCCTTAGGAGTGCACGAGCGCCTTGATGGAAAACGGAGCCTGGCAGTGAACCTGCATGCGCCCAGCACCGCCATGGTGTCAAACCGGGAAAAGAGCCGTAAATGGAAAATCATTCAGATTGATGAGAATACGGAATATTCCGCCCTCACTTTCAATACCGGGATGACGCGTGGCTGGTGAGGGGGTACACTACTGGTGGTTTTGGCAGCAACACAGGCTCAAGACAAGGGACGCTATATGCTGTTACATCGGGAAGGCATACAAGTACCAGAAGACATTGCGGCATCTGCCCTGCCCGATATCGGGCGTGTCATGGATTTTCAAGTATAAAGAAGATACTTGCACTAGCCACTCACAGTTCGTCCTTTCCCTGAGGAAGAAGGCAGGCCCTTCGAAACGCGTCGGACTACACAGGATGAACTTCTGACCTCTGTAATGGGGGTTCCCTCCTTGACCCTGAGCGAATCAGTGTGCTGCTGCAGAATAAAGCTGCTGTTCTGCTATCCCCGCGAGTGTGGTGTGTTCTTTGAACAACGAGCGGCTATCTATACAACGGATCCATCACCGTTTTACCACACCCGCCCTTAGGAGTGCACAAGCGCCTTGATGGAAAACGGAGCCTGGCAGTGAACCTGCATGCGCCCAGCACCGCCATGGTGTCAAACCGGGAAAAGAGCCGTAAATGGAAAATCATTCAGATTGATGAGAATACGGAATATTCCGCCCTCACTTTCAATACCGGGATGACGCGTGGCTGGCGAGGGGGTACACTACTGGTGGTTTTGGCAGCAACACAGGCTCAAGACAAGGGACGCTATATGCTGTTACATCGGGAAGGCATACAAGTACCAGAAGACATTGCGGCATCTGCCCTGCCCGATATCGGGCGTGTCATGGATTTTCAAGTATAAAGAAGATACTTGCACTAGCCACTCACAGTTCGTCCTTTCCCTGAGGAAGAAGGCAGGCCCTTCGAAACGCGTCGGACTACACAGGATGAACTTCTGACCTCTGTAATGGGGGTTCCCTCCTTGACCCTGAGCGAATCAGTGTGCTGCTGCAGAATAAAGCTGCTGTTCTGCTATCCCCGCGAGTGTGGTGTGTTCTTTGAACAACGAGCGGCTATCTATACAACGGATCCATCACCGTTTTACCACACCCGCCCTTAGGAGTGCACGAGCGCCTTGATGGAAAACGGAGCCTGGCAGTGAACCTGCATGCGCCCAGCACCGCCATGGTGTCAAACCGGGAAAAGAGCCGTAAATGGAAAATCATTCAGATTGATGAGAATACGGAATATTCCGCCCTCACTTTCAATACCGGGATGACGCGTGGCTGGCGAGGGGGTACACTACTGGTGGTTTTGGCAGCAACACAGGCTCAAGACAAGGGACGCTATATGCTGTTACATCGGGAAGGCATACAAGTACCAGAAGACATTGCGGCATCTGCCCTGCCCGATATCGGGCGTGTCATGGATTTTCAAGTATAAAGAAGATACTTGCACTAGCCACTCACAGTTCGTCCTTTCCCTGAGGAAGAAGGCAGGCCCTTCGAAACGCGTCGGACTACACAGGATGAACTTCTGACCTCTGTAATGGGGGTTCCCTCCTTGACCCTGAGCGAATCAGTGTGCTGCTGCAGAATAAAGCTGCTGTTCTGCTATCCCCGCGAGTGTGGTGTGTTCTTTGAACAACGAGCGGCTATATATATATATATATATATATATATATATATATATATTCTCTGAAAAAAACACAGGTTTCGGGGGCAGGGGCGTTTAGTTAGTCGGACATTTCACACATACAAAACCAGAGAAATTCGTTCGTTATAGTTATTTAAGCTAACTATAACTCGCTCTCCCACAATGCACTGCTGATGACGTCACATATTACATCACTCAAGACATGGTCAGTGACATCACTGATACCATCACAAATTTAAGAATGTTTTATATATATATATATATATATATATGTATATTTATTACCTACTGGCGGTCGCCAGTAGGTATATATAGTTAGGATTTTTTTCCTATGGGATTTTTGAAAATTCTATGTCGAATAACTTTGGCGTTTGAGGACGGAATTGGCTGAAATTTTCAGGAAAATGGAACATTTAGTTTCTGAGCAGCCCCTGAAAGTTTGGGCGGGTTTCGTCAAGGGGGGGCCGAGAAAAAAGGGGGGTCCCAAAACACGTTTTTCCCATGCAATTTTCCATAGGGCGGTTGCACTCACTTTTAGCCCGAACGGCTAAATGGATTTCCACGAAACTTGGCAAAATTGTAGGGACTGTTAGCCCGATGTGCCTTTGCTAGGTCTCAATGTTGGACTTTGGCCCTTAGGGCAGGTTCACCCCTAGACTTTTTGCCTTTAAATGGTGACCTGGTGATGGTGATTTTTGGGTTCTGCACACTTTCACTGTGTCCCAGTGGAAAGTGCGTGCGCACTTTGAGTGCATGTGCTGAGCTAGGCCTGCCCGCCCATAGGAATGCATGGGGAATGTCTGTGTACCTGGTAGTTCCTGATGCGTGGGGAGTGCGGGCTCGAGTTTGGTATGTGTGAACTCGTGGGAGTGAATGCTGCGCAACGGTATGTGCAGCTTGTATGTGTCTAGTGGGAAAGTGGCATTCCTAGACATGGCTGTACGTGTGCTGTGAGGGTGCTGGCGTGTGATTGGCTGGAGCTGGCTGGCATGCCAGGCTCCAGGAAGGCTGGATGGGTCTGCCCGGTGGTGAGTGGGAGATTAGCATGCTGATGGCTGGGGAGGAGTGTACCTGTGTCCTGAATGAGGCTGGGTTTCCCCTGACAATGCTGGCTCCGCCCCCCTGTGGTGCGTCTAACGACCCTAGCCCTGCCAGTGAATAGAGTGTGCTGATGAGCACATCAAGGGTGCTTACAAACCAGCTGCGACTGGTTCTGCTCCCACCCTGCACTTACAGACAAAGGAAATGATGTATAAAAATGGGGCTGTGTCCCCACAGAAGTTGTTCTCTTCCAGGATCCTGAGGGGGCTGCTGCTGCTGCTGGGCCAGAGGACCGCCACTTGGACTGTCTCCCGGCCTGGAGACCCAGTGAGCTGGCTCTGGGCCCAGCCTTGCCCCCCCCTGCCTTGCTGAAGGACTTTCTCTGGACTTGTGCTGTCCTGTAGCGCTGGGAAGTGCTGGTATTGCCTCCTAGCGCTTGGAAGTGCTTGCAGATTCCTCCTAGCGCCTGTGAGCGCTTTTGTTCTGCTCCTAGCGCTTGAGAGCGCTTTATTTCCTGTTATAGCGCTTTGGAGGGCTTGATTAGCTGTTACAGCGCTGGGGAGCACTTTATTTGTGAAAGCCGGTGCCCACCCGGCATTCTCCCCCTGTTTTGCGGGCTGCCTAAAGAGATTTCTTTCACGCCGGAGCGTGATCCCTGGTGCCCCCCAGCTCCTCCTTGGGCCGTGACCTGATCGGCTGGCCGCCTCCCGCTGAAATCACTGAAGCCCCGCAGATCCGGAGGACCAGACTCCCCCTGTGAAGCTTGGGAGCCCCGGACGCCCGCCCCGCTCTGTGCAGAGCCGCTGTGTGCCCCGCACCCACCTTCACTAAAGTACTGTACGGGACGTACGCTTGCTCACTCTGGATGCGTGAGTATTGGTAGGGCCTCGGGGGTACACGACTCACGCGAGATGCGTGAGATTTGGTAGGGGCGGTCGATTTCTCCCTGCTAAAGCGCACAGAAGCGCTACGAAGCGTCCAGGTGGCATTTTTGTGTTGAGCCCGAGAGGCTCAGGGGCAAATATTGATCTAGAGTCTCCAGAAAGGGGACTCCAATGTTGGGGGCCACATTTGTTGATCAAAGCCCACGAAAGGCTCAGGGGCATAGTTGTGCTGGTTACTAGAGCCTGCGAGGCTCCCACCTTGCCCCACCTTTTGCTCAGAGCCGACAAGAGGCTCAAAGGGGCATATTTGTTTTCAAGCCTAGGATAGGCTCCAGGGGCATTTCCGGTTCTGGAGCCCTGAGAGGGGCTCTTGAGTGCCCACATTGTGTTTAAGAGCCTGAGAGGCTCAGGAGGGCCATTCTCTTTGGTTAGAGCCACAAGGCTCTTGGGGGTCATAAGGGCTTTGTGCAGAGCCTGAGAGGCTCCAACGTTGTCCCCACCATCATTGCTTCACAGCTGCCCAGCTCTTCGTGGGCAGCTGCCACGTTTAGGCCCCCTGACTTTGGACACAGGGCGTCCTAGCCCTAGAGAGGCCAGTTGGCCTAGGGACAGTCACAGGTGGTGACTTATGTGAGTTTGGCGCTATTGGGTTGTCCTGCACCTCTGAATGTACTGTTGATGCATCATGTGTTTTCGTCCCCTGCACCTCTGAATGTGTTTTAATGCGTCATGTGCCATGTTCCTTACACCACTGAATGAATGTTATGCATTGCATCATGTGTTATGTTCTTACACCCCTACAGGTATTGTGATACTTAGGTGGTTGTTTTCTCCCTAGTACAGGTGGTGCTAGTGAGGTCCTGGTTACCAGTGATTACTGGTTGTGCGCTATTATGTGCTAAAGTAATTTTACATTCTATGTGCTATTTCTGAAAGTGTTACTTCTGATTCCTGACAGTGGTCCAGGTGGCCCTGTCTTGTACATATCCCCTGTAAATTCTGCCCGTGCCTCTGGCACATTGTAAAGTGTGTGTTTTATCTAATGTGTTTTGGTGTAATATAAAGGCTATTTTTATATAACCTTGTGTGGAGTTTCCTTTGTGGTGGGTCCTGGGTGTTGTTGCTGGGGTGCGTGCGCAAATACTTAACTTACATCGCCTCCAAGTTTAGCTTTGCTGCTCGCGCCACGTTACCTAGAGGGTGAGCAGGGGTTATCTTGGCGTGTAACTCCCTTGCCCTGACTTGGGAGTGGTGGTCGCTGACTGACTTTGGCGAAAGCCCTGGCCAGCCAGGGATCCCATTTCCAACACTCAATATATGTGCTCCAGTGGATTTTGATAAATTAACGTTCCAAAAAATATATATATCTGTAACAGCGCTCCGGGTAGCGCCCCGGTTCGCGTACCTGACGCGTAACGGAACATCGCGAAGCGAAGCTGATTGGCTCTCAGGTGTCTGTCAACATTCTAAACAGTCCGGAGCGGCCGCCATCTTGTCTCTCGGTAGGATCGAGAGACAAGAGGCGGCCAAAACAAAGGGGGAAATGACCATAAGGCGGCATAGTAGATCCTCCCTGACCCCCTAGGTATGATGTGGAGGCTTTAAAAGGGCCCCGCGTGGGGAGCGCCCGGAACGCGCACCGGGAAGCGGTCCGGGGAGCGTACTATTGATAGACTTTTCAAATATTGTATGTTTATTGATTGTTCGTTTTTTTTTTTTTTTTTTTTTTTTATTTAAGTAGCAATATTTATGATTATTAAATATAATTTTATTTTTGTGATTGTTTTTCAAAATTTAATAGAACGTCTAACATTTGACTGTCCGAAATGTCGTCATTTTCAGTGTCCGAAATGTCATTATTTTGAGTGAACATAACTTGCAACATTTGAGTGTCTGAAATGTCCTCATTTTGAAGGAGGAAATCTACAGATTGTACACATTGTAGTAGTTCATGGTCCCGTGATTCATCCATGAATTCAATGTCATTTGGTTCAATGTTTTCTTGATTGGTCTCTGCAAGGACAATTTCAAATGACACTTTTTGTTCTCCTTCCATTTTGCCTGAAATTTGCATAAAAAAATATATATATTAGTAGAGATAGGGCAATGTTGGGATTAATTTTAGATAGGTAGTTTTTAACAGTGAATTTATCTTTGGGCAGTGTATGGCATCAGACTGGAAGTAGAAATATAAAAAAGTGTATGTGATGAAACCTAAGTAAATTCATAATTATACAAGACAAGCCTAAATCCATCCATAACTATAACAGAGAAGTCTATCTAAATCTATAACTATTACAGAGGGATAGTATATACCTATCAGAAAAAGTTTTCCATGTTAACTTAAAGTGCACAATATACTTCAGTTTTCAAAATATCATCTTAGCTTTTAAAAACAAGTTTAAGTTGTCAGTGAAAATGCTCTTGCAATGTACTTCAGGAAGTAGTAGTCAAAATGGCTGTGTTTCTCTCTCTTTCTTTATATATATTCAGGTACATAACCAATCAAATGTCAGGTAAAAAAAGTAGAAAATAAAAGTACCATTTTCATTGGTTGTCAATTCCAACACTTCAGATGTGTTTTGTGAAGTAATTTACCTCAGGGTATTTAGAGAGGTCTACAGGCTAAATGGCTAAAAGGAATTCCAACCAAATTTGTGAAAATGGTAGGGATTGGTATGTAGTATGAGCTAATCTATATTTGGTGAAAGTGTCTCCAGTGGTTTTTCTGTAAATTACTTTCCCACCTTTTTTAAGCGAGCGCTTCCCGGTGCGCGCCCCGGTACGCGAACCGGCAGCGTTACGGGAGTCCTCCATTTTGTGTTTCGGTAGAATTGAGATACAAGATGGAGGGCAAATAATGTTCAGAATG
The DNA here is from genome assembly GCF_964261635.1 of Lissotriton helveticus. NCBI lineage: Eukaryota > Metazoa > Chordata > Amphibia > Caudata > Salamandridae > Lissotriton > Lissotriton helveticus. The sequence continues at coordinate 45,649,908 of NC_136059.1, forward strand.
GGTATAAGGGGGCACGGTAGACGTATCCTGACCCCCTAGGTTTTCTGAGGGTGGCTGAGGAGGCCCATATGTGCGAGAAAAAAAAAATGTTTAGCGTCCGGTGCGCGTACCGGGCAGCGCTCCGGAAAGCGTAAATTGTGAAAATTAGTTAAAAAAAGTTACATTTAAAATTTGTTTATAGTGATCATAGTTAGGGTAGCTCTGAGAAGAGCTTTTGGGTCTGTGGTAGATTTAGGTACTTATAAGTAGGTACCAATACATAGTCTTAAATTCAGGATGAAAATTCTGTTCCCCTCATCTGAGAAGTGAACTCCATGTCCTCTGTAGATATCTTGCATGTAGTAACGCAAGTTATTGTTGTACATGGAGCCCATTCCATGGTCTCTCATGTAAGCTGAAACAGACTTATTTACATGCTTCCTCGATTTCTCAATTTGTGGACAAAATTGGTTCGACCACCTCCATTTCTGTCTTTGGCATATATTTGAATATACCAAGGCAGTTTGAGGAAAAAGTGCCATCAATTGGTCAAAGGTGTCCTTTAAAAGCATTTCCAGACCTACCCCAGTCAAAGTGCCCAAGTCATTTCCTCCACAGTGCACAATTAACAGGTCAGGTTTTGGCAAATGCAAAAAGGTTTTCACCAATGGAATCAATTGGTGACATCTTAATCCTCTGTGGCCAATCCACTTGATTTCCACATTTTGTAAATTGAAGTTGTATAAATTTCTGTTATCAGCATACCTTTGAGCCCAGTGGATGTAACTATGTCCAACAATCCAGACAGAAAACATGGTGAGAGGAGGTTCTGCTGCAGTCAGATGAAGTGTGGGTATGAAATGGCAGTTGAAACAGTAGGAGTTTGTAATGAAAAAAACTGTGGAGTTTGTGTGCTAATGATTCAGTAGCAGTGATTGGTGGATTTTGATTGCTGAAAACAGAAAGTTAGGGTGCATGGATGAGTTCTTTGAAAGATGTAATTTGAATGGTCAAGAAAAAATCATTTTATGAAAGATTGCACTTTATACGCAGGTGTACTGAGAGTTCAGAGTTCAATTGAAACATTGTTGTGTGAACTTGTAAACATGAGAGGTCTTTCAGGAGGTGGTTGCTATGGAAAAAAGGCAGAAAGGGCAGAGGGGGGAAGGGTGTTGATTTGAAAAAAGTGAGGGAAGAGTTTTGATTGGGTGACATGAGAGATATGTGTGATGAATTACAGCCTTTCTGTGCCATTGTTGGTTGCAGCCTCTGGAGTGCATACCTTTTGCTCTGCTAAAGAAGAATTGGTGTGTGTCTGAGACTGTTTTGAAATCAAAAAGTATTTGCTAAGGTGAGAAAAGATTCATTTAATTTAGATAGAGAATAGTATGCTTTAGTGAGAAAATTATGAAGAAAGTTGTGTATTTAAAATGTTGCTTTGTGTCAAGTGTTTTACAAATAGATTTTGTTTCTTTGAGTTACATAGCCATGTTAAAAGTGACGCAAAAATAGTGCAAGGGCCTTAAAAATACGCTTTCATGTGTGTTAGGGCATTTTAAGTCATTTCCCCATGAGTGTGGGTAAATAATTGCTTTAGTTGATGTGTTTAAAAACGTTTTTTGAAATCAATTAGGTTTCTTGATATGTACTGCTAGAGTTTCACAGGTTGCTTAGGGCATATTTACAAGGCCTTTGAGTCACTTTGACGTTATTTTCCCCATTTAAATTTAGGTCATTTCCCCGTGGTGCAAGGTCCTTGTAAATACGCCCCCATGTGTGCTTGGCAAATTTAGATTTTGTTTCTTTGAGTTACATAGCCATGTTAAAAGTGACGCAAAAATGGTGCAAGGGCCTTAAAAATACGCTTTCATGTGTGTTAGGGCATTTTAAGTCACTTCCCCATGAATGTGGTTGAATAATTGCTTTACTTGATGTGTTTAAAAACGTTTTTTAAAGTTAATTAGGTTTCTTGATATGTACTGCTAGAGTTTCATAGGCAGCTTGGGGCATATTTCGAAGGATTTTGAGTCACTTTGATGTTATTTTTCCCATTTTAATTTAAGACATTTCCCGTGGTGCAAGGTCCTTGTAAATACGCCCCCATGTGTGCTTGGCAAATTTAGATTTTGTTTCTTTGAGTTACATAGCCATGTTAAAAGTGATGCAAAAATGGTGCAAGGACCTTAAAAATACGCTTTCATGTGTGTTAGGGCATTTTAAGTCACTTCCCCATGAATGTGGTTGAATAATTGCTTTACTTGATGTGTTTAAAAACGTTTCTTGAAGTCATTTAGGTTTCTTGATATGTACTGCTAGAGTTTCATAGGCTGCTTGGGGCATATTTACAAGGCCTTTGAGTCCCTTTGATGTTATTTTCCCCATTTTAATTTAAGTCATTTCCCCGTGGCGCAAGGTCCTTGTAAATACGCCCCCATGGGTGCTTGGCAAATTTAAGTACTGACAGGGTGTGCTTCTACATAGTACCTGTGTTGTGTTTGTGATGTGATTGTGAAATGAGCAAAAATATTTGCACGTTTTTCAATTATATCACCTGTGTTTCCTAACATTACGAATCACATTGTGTAGATGAGGTTTAGGTCTGTCCAGGGAGACAGAGGAGGTCTGGCCTTTGTTCAAGAGTGCAGTGGACATGACTCACTTCATTGGTAGGCCTGCACATGTATTATCTCCTCTGTACTCTTCAATAAGCCTAAATTTCATCTGCAACCCTGAGTATGCCTCACCTCAAACAAACCTCTGGATAGGCCACACCTTATCGTCATCTTGAATCAATCATTTAAAATGTTAGCGGCAGATTTATGATGGCCGTGCGCCTCTTTTGTGCCGCTGTTGCGTTACTTTTGTGACGCAGCAGTGATGCAAAAGATGCACCATGTTGCAAGATAGGCCTCACTTCATCTGCAACAAGATACCGTCAGTTTAAACTGTAAACATTTAGGACTGTGTAGGGGGCATGGAGAAGCTGAATCTTCTGTAAGTGTCAAAATTGTTGCATACAGTGCTCACCTTCTGCCTACTCTTTGATATGCTAGACTACATCTGCACAATGAGATACCTAAGCAAAGGAAACACAGGTGATGTGATTGTGAAATGAGCAAAAGAAATTGCAAGTTTTTCAATTACATCACCTGTGTTTCCTAACATTACGAATCACATTGTGCAGATGAGGTTTAGGCCTGTCCAGGGACACATAGGAGGTCTGGCCTTTGTTCAAGAGTGCAGTGGACATGACTCACTTAATTGGTAGGCCTGCACATGTACTATCTCCTCTGTACTCTTCAACAAGCCTAAATTTCATCTGTAACCCTGAGTAGGCCTCACCTCAAACAAACCTCTGGATAGGCCACACCTTATCGGCATCCTGAATCATTCATTAAAAATGTTAGGGGCAGATTTATGATGACTGTGCATCTCTTTTGCGCCGCTGTTGCGTCACTTTTGTGACGCAGCAGTGGTGCAAAAGATGCACCATGTTGCAAGATAGGCCTCACTTCATCTGCAACAAGATACCGTCAGTTTAAACTGTAAACATTTAGGACTGTGTAGGGGGCATGGAGAAGCTGAATCTTCTGTAAGTGTCAAAATTGTTGCATACAGTGCTCACCTTCTGCGTACTCTTTGATATGCTAGACTACATCTGCACAATGAGATACCTAAGCAAAGGAAACACAGGTGATGTGATTGTGAAATGAGCAAAAGAAATTGCACATTTTTCAATTACATCACCTGTGTTTCCTAACATTACGAATCACATTGTGCAGATGAGGTTTAGGCCTGTCCAGGGACACAGAGGAGGAATGGCCTTTGTTCAAGAGTGCAGTGGACATGACTCACTTCATTGGTAGGCCTGCACATGTATTATCTCCTCTATACTCTTCAATAAGCCTAAATTTCATCTGCAACCCTGAGTAGGCCTCACCTCAAACAAACCTCTGGATAGGCCACACCTTATCGTCATCTTGAATCAATCATTTAAAATGTTAGGGGCAGATTTATGATGGCCGTGCGCCTCTTTTGTGCCGCTGTTGCGTCACTTTTGTGACGCAGCAGTGATGCAAAAGATGCACCATGTTGCAAGATAGGCCTCACTTCATCTGCAACAAGATACCGTCAGTTTAAACTGTAAACATTTAGGACTGTGTAGGGGGCATGGAGAAGCTGAATCTTCTGTAAGTGTCAAAATTGTTGCATACAGTGCTCATCTTCTGCGTACTCTTTGATATGCTAGACTACATCTGCACAATGAGATACCTAAGCAAAGGAAACACAAGTGATGTGATTGTGAAATGAGCTAAAGAAATTGCACATTTTTCAATTACATCACCTGTGTTTCCTAACATTACGAATCACATTGTGCAGATGAGGTTTAGGCCTGTCCAGGGACACAGAGGAGGTCTGGCCTTTGTTCAAGAGTGCAGTGGACATGACTCACTTCATTGGTAGGCCTGCACATGTACTATCTCCTCTGTACTCTACAACAAGCCTAAATTTCATCTGTAACCCTGAGTAGGCCTCACCTCAAACAAACCTCTGGATAGGCCACACCTTATCGGCATCCTGAATCAGTCATTTAAAATGTTAGGGGCAGATTTATGATGGCCGTGCATCTCTTTTGCGCCGCTGTTGCGTCACTTTTGTGATGCAGCAGTGGTGCAAAAGATGCACCATGTTGCAAGATAGGCCTCACTTCATCTGCAACAAGATACCGTCAGTTTTAACTGTATACATTTAGGACTGTGTAGGGGGCATGGAGAAGCTGAGGTTTCTGTAAGTGTCAAAATTGTTGCATACAGTGCTCACCTTCTACGTACTCTTCCATGTGCTAGACTACATCTGCATAATGAGATACTTAAGCAAAGGAAACACAGGTGATGTGATTGTGAAATGAGCAAAAAAAATTGCACGTTTTTCAATTACATCACCTGTGTTTCCTAACATTACGAATCACATTGTGCAGATGAGGTTTAGGCCTGTCCAGGGAGACAGAGGAGGTCTGGCCTTTGTTCAAGAGTGCAGTGAACATGACTCACTTCATTGGTAGGCCTGCACATGTATTATCTCCTCTGTACTCTTCAACAAGCCTAAATTTCATCTGCAACCCTGAGTAGGCCTCACCTCAAACAAACCTCTGGATAGGCCACACCTTATCGTCATCCTGAATCAATCATTTAAAATGTTTGGGGCAGATTTATGATGGCCGTGCGCCTCTTTTGCGCCGCTGTGCGTCACTTTTGTGACGCAGCGGCGGCGCAAAAGATCAATCAATCAATCAATCAATCAGGTCATTTGTAGAGCGCACTACTCACCCGTAGGGTCTCAAGGCGCTGGGGGGGGGGGGGTGCCGCTACTGCTCGAACAGCCAGGTCTTGAGCTTCCTCCTGAAGGAGAGGTGGTCTCGGGTCAGGCGCAGATTGGTCGGAAGTGAGTTCCAGGTCTTGGCGGCCAGGTAGGAGAAGGATCTTCCTCCTGTTGTCGCTCTTCGGATGCGGGGGACGGCAGCGAGGGCGTGGTTGGTTGATCTGAGGAGGCGCTTGGGAGTGTAGAAGTTGATCCGGTTGTTGAGGTAGGTCGGGCCTTGGTCGTGTAGGGCTTTGTGCGCGTGGGTGAGGAGACGGAAGGTGATTCTCTTGTTGACCGGGAGCCAGTGCAGATCTCTCAGGTGTCCGGAGATGTGGCTGCGTCGGGGGATGTCGAGGATGAGTCTCGCCGAGGCGTTCTGGATCCGCTGGAGTCTCTTCTGGAGTTTGGCAGTGGTTCCGGCGTAGAGGGCGTTGCCGTAGTCCAGTCGGCTGGTGACGAGGGCTTGGGTGACCGTCTTCCTCGTCTCGGTGGGGATCCACCGGAAGATCTTCCGTAGCATGCGCAGGATGTTGAAGCATGACGAGGAGACGGCGTTGACTTGTCTGGTCATGGAGAGGGAGGAGTCCAGGATGAAGCCCAGGTTGCGTGCGTGGTCCGTCGGTTTGGGTGCGGTGCCCAGGGCGGGGGGCCACCAGGAGTCGTCTCAGGCGGAGGGCGTGGAGCCCAGGATGAGGACCTCCGTCTTGTCTGTGTTCAGTTTCAGGCGGCTGGTCGTCATCCATTCGGCTACGTCTCTCATCCCTTCGTGCAGGTTGGCTCTGGCGGTGGCGGGGTCGTTGGTCAGGGAGAGGATCAGCTGGGTGTCGTCAGCGTAGGAGATTATGTTGAGGTTGTGTTGGCGTGCGATGGTCGCGAGGGGGCTCATGTAGACGTTGAAGAGGGTGGGGCTCAGTGAGGATCCTTGAGGGACGCCGCAGATGACTTTGGTGGCCTCTGACTTGTACGGTGGTAGGCGGACTCTTTGTGTTCTTCCGTCGAGGAAGGAGGTGATCCATTCCAGTGCCTTCTCCTGGATTCCGATGTTGCTGAGGCGCTGTACTAGGGTGCGGTGGCAGACAGTGTCGAAAGCCGCGGAGAGGTCCAGGAGGATGAGGGCCGCTGTTTCTCCGTTGTCCATCAGAGTTCGAAGGTCGTCGGTGGCGGCGATGAGGGCGGTCTCGGTGCTGTGGTTCGCTCGGAAGCCGGACTGTGAGGGGTCGAGGGATCCATTCGTCTCGAGGAAGGCGGCCAGCTGTTTGTTGACGGTCTTCTCGATGACTTTGGCCGGGAACGGGAGAAGCGAGATGGGACGGTAGTTCTTGAGGTCGGTGGGGTCTGCTGTGGGTTTCTTGAGGAGAGCGCTGAGTTCGGCGTGCTTCCAGCTCTCGGGGAAGGTGGCGGAGTCGAAGGAGGTGTTGATGATGTCCCGCAGGTGGGGTGCGAGGACAGCGTCGGCTTTGCTGAAGACGTGGTGAGGGCAGGGGTCGGTCGGAGATCCGGAATGGATGGAGTTCATGGTGCGGATGGTGTCTTCGGTGCTGATCGGGGTCCAGGTGCGGAGGGTGGTGGTGGGTGGCGTCGTTGCGGTTGTGGCTTGCGTTGGTTGGTTGTTGAAGCTGTTGTGTATGTCCGTGATCTTGTTGTGGAAGTAGGACGCGAGGGAGTTGCAGAGTTCTTGCGACGGGGTGATGTCATTGTTTCCGGCGTTGGGGTTGGATAGCTCTTTCACGATGTTGAAGAGTTCCTTGCAGTTGTGTGCGTTGTTGTCCAGCCGGTCCTTGTATGCATTTTTCTTGGTGGCGCGGATCAGTTGGTGGTGTTTCCGGGTGGCGAGCTTGAGGGTGGTCATGTTGTCCGTCGTTGGTTCCCTTCTCCAGGCTTTCTCGAGGGCTCGGCAGTTCTTCTTGGAGCTCTTGAGTTCGTCGGTGAACCATGGTGTTTTTCTGCTGCAGGATCTGCTGGGTGGGGTTCTCAGAGGGGCGAGTTCGTCCGCGCAGTCGTTGATCCATTTCGTGAGGTTGTCGGCGGCCTGGCTGGGGTTCGCTGAATTGGCGGGAGGGTGCTGGCTCAGGGAAGCGGTGAGCTGGTCGGCTGTGATCTTATTCCAGCTTCTTCGAGCAACCTGTTGCTGGTGGTGGTGGATCGTCGTTCTTCTGAAGGTGAAGTGGACGCAGCTGTGGTCCGTCCAGTGGAGTCCTGTTGCGTGGCTGAAGGTGACGTCTTTGCTGGATGAGAAGACGGCGTCGAGTGTGTGTCCGGCGAGGTGGGTGGGGGTGGTTACCAGTTGCTTGAGTCCGAGGTTGTCGAGGTTGTCGAGCAGGCTGATGGTGTTGCGGTCGTTGTTGTTCTCCAGGTGGAAGTTGAGGTCCCCCAGGAGGATGTAGTCGGCGGAGGGGAGAGCGTGCGGGCTGACGAAGTCGGCGATGTCCTCGCTGAATCGTGTGCGTGGACCCGGGGGTCTGTAGATCAGGGTGCCTCTGAGGGTGGTCTTCGGGTTGGTGTGGATCTGGAAGTGCAGGTGTTCAGCGGTGGTGAGGGTGTCATCGGTGTTGGTAGTGATGCGGATGGTGTCTCTGTGGATGATGGCGATGCCTCCTCCGGTCTGGTTGTCGCGGTCCCTCCGGGTGATCTTGTAGCCCTCTGGGATGGCGATGGCGATGTCTGGGGCTGAGGAGGCGTTCATCCAGGTCTCGGTGATGAAGGCAACGTCGGGGGCGGTGGTGTCGAGCAGGTTCCAGAGTTCTACGGCGTGTCTGTGGACGGAGCGGGTGTTGAGCAGGATACACTTGAGGTGGGTGCTGCTGGAGTTCGGCTTGGCGGGTGCAGGGAAGGTCCGGATGCAGGTGAACTTGCAGGCGTGGCAGCTGAAGGGTCCGTGGGTGTGCTTCGGGGCGGCTCGGTGACATCCTGGGATGTGGCCGGTGTTGAGTGCGATGAGGTCGGTGGCGCTGTAGGTTCGTCGGGTCGGCTTCCGTCGGTGGGGGCCAGGGGTCCTGGCGCTGGTCGCGGTCCGGTCCCGGACGGGCGCAGACGGGCTAACCTTTGGCGCGCCTTCGGCGCACAATCGGCGCACCCGCTGCGCGTGACCGCTGCGCGTTCGCACGGTCGCCATTTAAGGCGAAGTGCGCGGGTGGGCGGAGCAGCTGGGAGGCGGGAGCGGGGAGGGAAACAGAAGAGAAAAGGGGCGGGGCTAAGGCGGTGGCGGGAAGCGGGAGCGGGGGGCGGCGAGGTGGGCAAACGACGAGAAACGGCAGATACAGCAAAACAAGCACAAATCTAAGTAAAAACGGGGGAAAATACAGTGATACACGATCTGGGCACAGGAAGAAAAAACAAGCACAAATTCAGGACAAAAACGGGGGAAAAAGACAGTGATACACGATCTGGGCACAGGAAGAAAAACAAGCACAAATTCAGGACAAAAGCGGGGGAAAAGACAGTGATACACGATCTAGAAAAACAAGCACAAATTCAGGACAAAAACGGGGGAAACCAAAGGAGAGCGCTCAGGGCGGCAGCGAGGCCGGCGCTGAGGCAGAGGCAGGCACTGGGGGCACACGCAGCAGATGGTGGCCGTGCGGCGCGGGGGTGTCCCACAAGATGCGCTATGTTGCGACATATTTACAACTTGGTGCATCTAGGCAGATGTGTCATGCTGTAAAGTCCTGTGCCACATGAAACCTGCGTCAGGTTTCATGTGGGCGTTTTGTTGCAGGGTGGGCAGTCATTTGCATGAAAGCCCTGTAAAACTAACACAGTAAAATTAAGAAGATTGCAATGAGTCAGCTTTATGGCATTGCTGAATCAAATCCTTACGCCTGTTTGAAACAGGCATAAGGAGTGATGCACCATGCAATGTGTGGCTTGCCCCTGTGCATTGCAGTAGATATGTTGCGCTTACGACGTGATTCCTGCAATGCGCCGCTTTTGTGGCACAGATGCGTGACGCATCTGTGCTGTTTTAGCACAATGGTCCTCCGCATTGTAAATGCGGCACATCATGGGTGGCAGAGCAGTGGCGCACTTTAACTGGTGCATCCCTGGGGATGCGCCAGTTAACATAAATCTGCCCCTTTACATTTAAGTATGAGCAGGGGACACAGAGTTGGTGAGGCTTATCCAAGGTTAAGAAGAGATGAGTCCTGTTCACTGAAAACTTGGACATAGGCCTCACCTCCTCAGCATCGCTGGACATGGTTAAATAATATCTGCAAAATGTTACTCTTGTTAAACAATTTTACTATTATAGTCTCTGAGATTTGTCTCTTACTCTGCAACATCTCATTGTTGTTCTCTTTCTTTAAAGATAACGACAACATCAAGCATCAGTGATAATGAGCAATCTGTTGATCTCGATCTTATCATTGAACTTGTTATTGAAACGTCAGTGGAAGTAGATCCCTTGGATGATTTATATCCTGTGGATGATGAAGAATATGATGAGGATGCTGATTTGTCAGAATTGTATGACATAGGGTGGGCAGCTGACCTGCTCGAGCCTATTAACCTATAAAGACTTTTAAAAATAAATTTAAGTTACTCGAAATGAAAAGTAACCATGTAAACCGTTTCATTTAAAATTGAATACAACTTCAAAAACAGCTTGTGTGAAGTGTCTTTAATAAAATAGTGAAATATGCTAATAAAATTAGTTCAGATTCACATATAAAAGAGCACAGGTCAAATGTAGAAGCATTCCATTTCTTTGCTACTATTTGTGAGTTTTAAATTTGCCAATGCACTAAAAATTATTGTATGTAGAATTGACAACTAGCATGTAAATTTTTTGACGACTGTTATTGATTTACTGGTTGGTAATAGTGGTTAATAACATTTTTTATTATATTTTACCACAGATTCAACTGCAGATCATTTCAAAACTACACTATGCCATCGAAGGAAAGAAGCCGAAAGGCTACAAAACGTCAAAGACAGCAGCTTACTACATGCTTGCAGCAGTCCTCTACAATAAAAACTCGTCAAGTCACCAAGAAAGCTCCGGGTAAGACAACGAAATCATTCCTAAGAAACATTTGCAGAAATAAAAGTATCACTACAGAACATGTTTTAGTCCAGAAAAAGAGAGCCAATTTAAACGGAAAGGAAAGGCCAATCAAAAATGTTACTGCTAGAGCAGGAGATAACTCTGTGCATGGTAGTAGAAGGAAAAATCAGTTTAGGGACATTCGTAGACGAATGTTCCGCAACAGGATAATTGGAAATTTGTTAAAAAATATTAAGAAAGGTCAACAGAAAGTGGCTTTTTATAAAAGAAAGAACAATATTGAGAAAATTATTGATCAGGCATTCGAAATTAAGCGAAAGTTATTTATTTTGATAATCAATAGAATTAAGAAACTAAACAAGGGAATTTATGATTTCAAATCAAATAGTAGATGGAAGAGAACAGTTAATCGTAGTAATTTTTGTGAAGTTTTTTCAGGAGAATGGATGCATAGTTCAAGTTGTGAGGCATTTTTTAATGAGGAGAGTTATTTCCAGGATAATGATTTGGTGCATGCAGTTGACACCAGTGGTCGAGCTTATGAGGTGAAAGATGGTTGTCCGGTTGAAAAAGAAAAACTTGTGACAACAGAGGCAGAAGAGGTGTTAGGTAATGAGGTTTTAGGAAAACGTCCTAAGGGACCAGTGAATACCTGGAAGTGTAGTAGTATTTGCAGTGTGCGACAGGATTCCCTCAATTTGCTTTGTGATTTTCTACGGACATTTAATAAGAAAAGTTTGAAACAGAAAATGAAGTTGTTGCAAGAATTAGATCCTTGCAGAGTGAGAGAAGTGACAGGTTTGCATGGTCATTCATTGGCTTGTCTTTCCAGGAGAGTATGCCAGAGTGTTTTTCATCATTTCAGGATGCTAGCAGTGCATCATAATAAAGTGAGGAAATTAGTTAGAATGTTGTATTATTCTAAGAGTCCAGCAATTATGCTTAAACAATTATGCACTGCTCTTTTGCATGGTTCAGAAGTAGATGTGAAGAATATTTGTGCAGAAATTGAGTTTTGTTACTTTGCAAGTAAAGAGGAGAATGTTGAAATTAACCCAGAAGAAGAAGGTAATGTGGAAGAGAGTGTACAGGTTTCCAGTACAGATAATTTTCAGAAGGAAATTGCCACGTTTCAGGTGAAATCAAGTGAGAGGCCTAATTTCACTTGTGTGTGGTGTCGACCCACTTATTATAAGAATCATACTAAGTTAGTGGATTTATATGCAAAAAGTGAAAGGGAAAATAATAGTGAATGGAAGGATTTCGCAACATACTTGATGGTAGAAAATTGTTTTGATTTGGGATCGGATCTACGTGTGTGTACTTATTGTTGTTGCAAATTAAATCAAAACCGGATGCCTGCTGGAGCGGTTCATAATAATCTGGAATTGGTTGACATTCCTTCTGAATTGAAGGATTTAAATACTTATGAATCTATTTTGATTCAAAGTGTCCATCCCTTGCAGGCTATTGTACGAATGGAGCCAAAGACTGGGAAATTGCCTCCATCAGATTTACAGAGAGGATTAAAGGGAAGAGTTGTTTATTTGCCTCTAGATTTGAAGAAAAACATTAATACAATTGGAGTAGAGAAAGTGGAAGAGGAACCTCTGGTTATCTTAGTTAATGGGGTTCCGACAAAGAGTAAGAAAATCTGGCAAGATTTAGTGGATGTTAGGAAAGTCAAAAAGGCAACATTGTATTTGAAGAAAAACAATAAGTATTACAAGAATGTATATGTTACAGAAGAGGAAGTAAGTGAAGAAGAGGATAGCGATTTGTGTGCTGGTCAAATTGAGAAAGTAGAAGCCTCTAAAAATGAAGAAATATATGAACATTATAGTGTTCATCCTTTGCATTCCAAGGAAGTCATGGGGAATGCTATTGAGTTGTTTCAAATGAAACAAGCCAAAGGGAATCCCATTAGTGTTTGGGAGGAAAGTTTGGAAGCTCGGTGTTTCCCACAACTATTTCCAACAGGTCAAGGAGGAAGATATGATGAGCGTCCTGATCAAATTCCTGCTTCTGAATACCGGACTTTACGATTGTATGCAGAAGATCCTAGGTTTCGTCAATGCATTCCCTATTTGTTTCATCTACTGTTTGAAAGTGATCTGTCTGGACTGTCATATGCAGTGAACCACATCTTGAAAAGTGGTGTACAGATGCAAAATATCTCGGCAAGAGACTTTATGGATAAAGTCAATGTGCAAGACAGTATTTTGGATTCTCACCTGATTAATCTCATGGCGTGTCAGCGTGGTACTAATGAGTATTGGTACCGTCGTCATGGTGATTTAAAATGTATGCTGAGGAACTTAGGAACTCCCACATGGTTCCTCACTCTCAGCTGTGCCGAGTATGGCTGGGAAGACTTACTTGAATTTCTACGAGAGGCAAATGGAAACATTGAAAATATCGAATTCAAGACACCCGGAGAACTGTGCTCTTTGGATCCAGTCAATGTATGTAGGTACTTCAATCATAGATTTGAAGCTATGATGTCTTTCATCATGAACAAGAAAAATCCACCTCTTGGAGAGGTGTTGGATTTCTTCTGGAGAAAGGAGTACCAAGCAAGAGGTGCTGCTCATATACATATGCAGCTATGGATCAAAGATGCACCCAAATTTGGAACAGATCCGGATGACTTAGTGATGAGTTTCATAGAACAGTATTCTACATTGGCTGTTCCAAAGATAAAGGAAGACAAAAGCCTAAGAGAACAAGTTTTACGCTTCCAAAGCCATCGTTGTGGAAAGTACTGTCGTCGTAAATTCAGAAACAAGGACAAGTTCTACACAAAATGTCGTTTCGCCTTTCCACGACCAGTGATTTACAAAGGAAGAGTGAACTTTTGATGTCTTCGCTGCGACATAATGTGATGAGGAAATCACCCAAAAATACATACAATTTGAAAAGGAACGAAGAGTCCAAGTACATCAACGACTACAACCCAGTGATTTTGTCCATGTGGAATGCTAACATGGATATACAGTTTGTGGCTGATAACTGTATGGCTGTGGCTCGGTATGTGACATATTACATCACCAAAAAAGAAAAGACAGAATTGAAGGATATGTGGGAGGACATTTCCCATGAAAAGAGCCTCAGTAAGAAGTTGTACAGTTTCAGTCTGAAGATGTTGTTGCATCGAGAAATCGGAGCTTACGAATGTTCTGACCGGTTGTCTTCAGCAAGTCTCTATCCCAAACCTAGGAGTATCATTTGGGCGAGTCTTGGTCTTGCTGCAACGCGTAATCGAGTTCTGAAACCTGTGCGGGAAATTGAGTATTTGGCGGAAAAGGAGCCAAACAGCACCGATATTTTGAAGACCAACATGTTGGATACATATTATCCAAATAGAAGCAGTCACCTCGAGAATGTTTGTCTGTATGAGGTTCTACAAAATTACATATTCAAGAGGAACATCAAAGAAGATATTGATAAAGGAGTGTATGCTGTAATTGGAAGTGAGGGATGTCTGGTCAAGCAAAGAAAATGCCACTTGGTAAACCATTGAAAATTGAGTGGCGAATCTCCTGAAAGAAAAGAGTTTTTCTATTTAGCACTTTTGCAACTTTTCAAGCCTTGGCGTGCAGAAGAGGAACTGCTTGGAGATTTCCTCTGTTACGAAGATTCTTTCAATGCCGCCAAGGAGACCATAGAATGTCCTGTTTTTCCCAAATATCTAGAAATGTTGAATGCGGAAATCGAGCAGGAAGCAACGATTGCAGCCGAGATTGCTAGAGACAGTTCTCAGGACAGTCAGAGTTCTGTTTCATTGAGTCAGGATCCAATAGGAGGACCAGTTATCGAAAATGAAGCTGCCACTGCCATGATTGAAGTGGAAAGAGCCATGGCACATGCTCAGGAGGATGCGGTTAACTTAGAAGACTTGGAAAGACAACTCAACGTTGAGCAGAGGAAAATATATGACGAAGTTACCAACCAAATTGACCATGGATTAAGTCATGAGAAGAAAGAGTGCTCATGTACATCATTGAAGCCTGTCCGACTGTACGTGAGTGGAGAAGCGGGAACTGGAAAAAGTTTCCTCATTAAAGCAATTTCATGTTATTTGCAGAAAAGGACTGAGTCATCGCTGTCTTGTGTTGTCACCGCTCCAACTGGACTGGCAGCACATAACATTAAAGGTATTACTTTGCATCGTCTACTGATGCTGCCAGTGGAGCATGATAACAAATTACAATACCACAAGTTATCTGGAGATGCTTGTTGTGAAGTTTCCAGAGTCTTGAGGAAAATGAAACTTCTTATCATTGATGAAGTAAGCATGGTTTCCAATGTCATGCTTGCCTTTGTGCATTTGAGAATGCAAGAAGTTCTCAAAACAGAGTATGATGTGTTATTTGGTGGCAAACACATCATTGTTTTCGGTGATCTTCTGCAGCTGACACCAGTGAAAGGACAACCTGTGTTCAAAATGCTCACGCATGAAGATACCAGGAAGTGCCTAGGGAGCATTGGCAACGTTAATATATGGTTAAACTTCAATTATGCTGAACTGCGTGAAAATATGCGTCAAGCGAAGGATGAAGATTATAAGAATATTCTACAAGATGTTAGAATCGGAAAAGTGACCGAGCATGGGAAAGAAGCTTTACATGCACAATTACTCTCAAATTTGTATCCAGAAGAAGACGTTGTGCCTGAGAATATTTTTCGGAAAATTACTGAGAAGAAATCTGGAATATGTTTGATGCCAACTCTTGCAGAATGTGCCATCTTCAACAACAAAATGTTGAATTTAGAAAACCAAGAGATTGTGAAACTGGAAGCTATTGACAGAATAGAGCATATGGGAGCAACAATTATTTTGTCTGAGAATTTGAAATCAAAATTGAATTCATTAGAGCAGACTATATCTAAAACTGCTGGTTTTGAAAAGACTGAATGTGTGCTTAAATTGCCGTATAATTTTAAGAAGGTATTTACATGTTGAAAGAGGTCTGGTAAATGGATCAATGGGTAATGTTGTTGATTTTGAGAAATACAGAAATAGAGATGGAATTGAATTTTTAAAAATTAAATTTGATGGCATTGGGGAAGTACAGCTAATTGGTCGTTGCTCTGCTAGGTTTTTGCTTGTAAAAGACTTATATGTTCGCCGTAAGCAGTTTCCTGTTTGCTTGGCATATGCGGTGACAATCCATAAATCGCAAGGTTTAAGTGTAGACAGTGCATTGGTGAATATTGGCAGTTCTGTGTTCAAGGAGGGTATGGCATATGTGGCATTGTCACGACTCAGAACTTTATCGGGATTGTACTTGATTGAGTGTGATGTCACAAACATTTGTGCAGATCTAGATTGTGTTAAGGAATACAATAGGTTAAGAAGAGAGTATGCGCCACATTTGCCTCAATATCCTTTGTTTGAGAAACGTGTGGTAGGCCGGAAACGAAGAAATGTGACCAATAGTAGGGAGGTTGTAGCAAAAAGACGAAAAGTCGATGAACCCAAAATTATAAGCAGAAAAAAAATTGATTCTGTTGAAGATGTTGTTGGTTTTCAATTTGAAAATAGTTCTGGTGTCAACTGCTATGCTAATGTAGTGGTTAATGCTGTCTTTTCTCTAGAAACTTTAAAAGAAGAGATTGTGGTCAATTCGGATCAAAGATTTTGCAGTTTGTTGAATTCTGTGTTAGAGAAATGTAGCACTGATAGAACAAAAATAGAAAGTGTGTCTGAAATTCGAAATCTGTTAGACAAATGTTCAGGTCAAACGCAATTCTCTCAAAATATTCAGCAAGATTGTCTGGAGTTTTTAATGTATATGCTTGATGTATTGCAAGATGAAGGTGTAGATGTAGATCATCTGTTTGGCCTTTCTTATCAATGGCAGCATGACTGCGAGAACTGTAGGGTATCAAGTACTACTAGTGTAGACTCAGAAAGATTTATATATTTAACTTTGCCAGACAGTAAATCAGTGTCCTTTAATAAGCTAGTAAAAGCAGCCGATCACAACATGGAGTGTAGCCAATATAACATTATTTATACGAACATATGGCCAGTATGTCATTTTAATGTTCCAACGATGTAGGCCTGATGGAACAAAATTGACAACTTTAATTAAAAATGTTGTGGCTTCGCAGTTGTTAATATCAGGAAGGACTTTTGTAACTGCAGCAATTATATATCATGACGGTCCTTCAACAACATCAACAACATCAACAACATCAGGACATTACACAGCTTATTTGAAGTCTAGAAACGGCTGGTTATTCTGCAATGATTCTGTTTTAACTTTTAAAAAAATTGCCTTTTGACCTTAAAAATTCTTACCTGGTGTTTTTACAACCAAAATTTTAGGGAAAGAATCTCGGGATTTGCTCTGAGGAATTTCAAGAGGTTCTAATGGCTCCTACACTATTTGGCCTTGAGGATAAGTGTAGTACAGAGTAAAAAGTTATTTTTGAGTTTTAAGTAGTTCCTGAAAAAAAGAAGGTTTTCTTACAGAAAGTGGTGGGCACGGATTAGTTAAAGGACAACAGAGTATTTTCCAAAGCAAACGGTGTTCTTACCATAACACTTGACGTCATGGAAAAATAACTGCACTTTGAATGAGTTCAGAAAAACTGTTTCTTTTAATAAGCTAATTCAAGCAGCCAATCAAAACATGGAGTAGAGGTAATGTAAGTCTGCAATGCTGTCCACATTTTTTGAACAAACTTTTGGTTATAATGTCATTTAAAAATTCCAACTATATAAACCTGATGAAAGTAAGTTTTCAACTTTAATTACAAATGTTGTGGCTACACAGTCGTTGATTTTAGGAAGAACATTTGTAACTGCAGCTATTATATGACATGATGGTCCTTTGACAACATCCGCTTATTACACAGCTTATTGAAAATGTAAAAAAAGCTGGTGTTTCGGAAATGATTCACATTTGACTATGAAACAATGTTGCCTTTTGACTTAAAAATATTCTTACTTTCTCTTTTCAGAAGAGATAATTTTGGGTAGGTAACTGGCCTATAATGATTCTAGGAGTTGATATAATTTTATGTAATGTTTTATATTGCTTTGTGATTAAAAGTGATGTAGAGAATTAAATAATTGTAGTAGTCATAGAGGTAGTGTAAGTGTGCCTCATAGTAAGCAGTATCAATGTCATAGGAAATGTGGAACATGAGTGAGCAAGAAGGGTGAGATATTGCTAGTACAGGATTGTGAAAGTGATCTTGAACGTTTTCTTTCTGAAAGTTGCGGAAAAGGAAAATGACGGGATTTGCTTAGAAGAATTCCAAGAGTTATAAATGGCTCTTACACGATTTGGCCTTGAGGAAAAGTGCGGTAGAGAGCGAGAAGTCATTTATTGTATGTAACATATTTGTCAAAACGATGGAGCTTTTCTTTCAGAAAGTGGTGGGCTGAAAATAATAACAGCAGAACAGAGTATAAGCTGTTCATAGGACATCCTTCGACGTCATGGAAAGTAAGTTACTTTTAAGGAGTTCTGATTTCTGATTGGTTATGTTATATGGGTTTTTTATACACAATCATTTTGATTGTGTTTTTTTTTCCCCGCTGTTATATGATGAATACCTTCAAGTCACTGTTTTTAGTGAAATTTGATATATTCTGAGAACAGCAAAAATAAACCATTTAACATGTATAATTAATTCTGTACTTTTTGTATTTATGATATACATTTAGAACTGTGTAGGAGGCATGGAGAAGCTGAGGCTTCTGTAAGTGTCAAAGTTGTTGCATACAGTGCTCACCTTCTGCGTAGTCTTTCATATGCTAGACTACATCTGCACAATGAGATACCTAAGCAAAGGAAACATAAGTGATGTGATTGTGGAATGAGCAAAAAAAATTGCACGTTTTTTAATTACATTACCTGTGTTTCCTAACATTACGAATCACATTGTGTAGATGATGTTTAGGCCTGTCCAGGGAGACAGAGGAGGTCTGACGTTTGTTCAAGAGTGCAGTGGACATGACTCACTTCGTTGGTAGGCCTGCACATGTATTATCTCCTCTGTACTCTTCAACAACTTAAATTTCATCTGTAACCCTGAGTAGGACTCACCTCAAACAAATCTCTGGATAGGCCACACCTTACCGGCATCTAGAAACAATCATTTAAAATGTTAGGGGCAGATTTATGATGGCCGTGCACCTCTTTTGCGCCGCTGTTGCGTCACTTTTGTGACACAGCAGCAGTGCAAAAGATGCACCATGTTGCAAGATAGGCCTCACTTCATCTGCAACAAGATACCGTCAGTTTTAACTGTATACATTTAGGACTGTGTAGGGGGCATGGAGAAGCTGAGGTTTCTGTAAGTGTCAAAATTGTTGCATACAGTGCTCACCTTCTACGTACTCTTCCATATGCTAGACTACATCTGCATAATGAGATACTTAAGCAAAGGAAACACAGGTGATGTGATTGTGAAATGAGCAAAACAAATTGCACGTTTTTCAATTACATCACCTGTGTTTCCTAACATTATGAATCACATTGTGCAGATGAGGTTTAGGCCTGTCCAGGGAGACAGAGGAGGTCTGGCCTTTGTTCAAGAGTGCAGTGAACATGACTCACTTCATTGGTAGGCCTGCACATGTATTATCTCCTCTGTACTCTTCAACAAGCCTAAATTTCATCTGCAACCCTGAGTAGGCCTCACCTCAAACAAACCTCTGGATAGGCCACACCTTATCGTCATCCTGAATCAATCATTTAAAATGTTTGGGGCAGATTTATGATGGCCGTGCGCCTCTTTAGCGCCGCTGTGCGTCACTTTTGTGACGCAGCGGCGGCGCAAAAGATGCGCTATGTTGCGACATATTTACAACTTGATGCATCTATGCAGATGTGTCATGCTGTAAAGTCCTGTGCCACATGAAACCTGCGTCAGGTTTCATGTGGGCATTTTGTTGCAGGGTGGGCAGTCATTTGCATGAAAGCCCTGTAAAACTAACACAGTAAAATTAAGAAGATTTCAATGAGTCAGCTTTATGGCATTGCTGAATCAAATCCTTACGCCTGTTTGAAACAGGCATAAGGAGTGATGCACCATGCAATGTGTGGCTTGCCCCTGTGCATTGCAGTAGATATGTTGCGCTTACGACGTGATTCCTGCAATGCGCCGCTTTTGTGGCACAGATGCGTGACGCATCTGTGCTGTTTTAGCACAATGGTCCTCCGCATTGTAAATGTGGCACATCATGGGTGGCAGAGCAGTGGCGCACGTTAACTGGTGCATCCCTGGGGATGCGCCAGTTAACATAAATCTGCCCCTTTACATTTAAGTATGAGCAGGGGACACAGAGTTGGTGAGGCTTATCCAAGGTTAAGAAGAGATGAGTCCTGTTCACTGAAAACTTGGACATAGGCCTCACCTCCTCAGCATCGCTGGACATGGTTAAATAATATCTGCAAAATGTTACTCTTGTTAAACAATTTTACTATTATAGTCTCTGAGATTTGTCTCTTACTCTGCAACATCTCATTGTTGTTCTCTTTCTTTAAAGATAACGACAACATCAAGCATGAGTGATAATGAGCAATCTGTTAATCTCGATCTTATCATTGAACTTGTTATTGAAACGTCAGTGGAAGTAGATCCCTTGGATGATTTATATCCTGTGGATGATGAAGAATATGATGAGGATGCTGATTTGTCAGAATTGTATGACATAGGGTGGGCAGCTGACCTGCTCGAGCCTATTAACCTATAAAGACTTTTAAAAATAAATTTAAGTTACTCAAAATGAAAAGTAACCATGTAAACCGTTTCATTTAAAATTGAATACAACTTCAAAAACAGCTTGTGTGAAGTGTCTTTAATAAAATAGAGAAATATGCTAATAAAATTAGTTCAGATTCACATATAAAAGAGCACAGGTCAAATGTAGAAGCATTCCATTTCTTTGCTACTATTTGTGAGTTTTAAATTTGCCAATGCACTAAAAATTATTGTATGTTGAATTGACAACTAGTATGTTAATTTTTTGACGACTGTTATTGATTTACTGTTTGGTAATAGTGGTTAATAACATTTTTTATTATATTTTACCACAGATTCAACTGCAGATCATTTCAAAACTACACTATGCCATCGAAGGAAAGAAGCCGAAAGGCTACAAAACGTCAAAGACAGCAGCTTAATACATGCTTGCAGCAGTCCTCTACAATAAAAACTTGTCAAGTCACCAAGAAAGCTCCGGGTAAGACAACGAAATCATCCCTAAGAAACATTTGCAGAAAAAAAAGTATCACTACAGAACATGTTTTAGTCCAGAAAAAGAGAGCCAATTTAAACGGAAAGGAAAGGCCAATCAAAAATGTTACTGCTAGAGCAGGAGATAACTCTGTGCATGGTAGTAGAAGGAAAAATCAGTTTAGGGACATTCGTAGACGAATGTTCCGCAACAGGATAATTGGAAATTTGTTAAAAAATATTAAGAAAGGTCAACAGAAAGTGGCTTTTTATAAAAGAAAGAAAAATATTGAGAAAATTATTGATCAGGCATTCGAAATTAAGCGAAAGTTATTTATTTTGATAATCAATAGAATTAGGAAACTAAACAAGGCAATTTATGATTTCAAATCAAATAGTAGATGGAAGAGAACAGTTAATCGTAGTAATTTTTGTGAAGTTTTTTCAGGAGAATGGATGCATAGTTCAAGTTGTGAGGCATTTTTTAATGAGGAGAGTTATTTCCAGGATAATGATTTGGTGCATGCAGTTGACACCAGTGGTCGAGCTTATGAGGTGAAAGATGGTTGTCCGGTTGAAAAAGAAAAACTTGTGACAACAGAGGCAGAAGAGGTGTTATGTAATGAGGTTTTAGGAAAACGTCCTAAGGGACTAGTGTATACCTGGAAGTGTAGTAGTATTTGCAAGTGTGCGACAGGATTCCATCAATTTGCTTTGTGATTTTCTACGGACATTTAATAAGAAAAGTTTGAAACAGAAAATGAAGTTGTTGCAAGAATTAGATCCTTGCAGAGTGAGAGAAGTGACAGGTTTGCATGGTCATTCATTGGCTTGTCTTTGCAGGAGAGTATGCCAGAGTGTTTTTCATCATTTCAGGATGCTAGCAGTGCATCATAATAAAGTGAGGAAATTAGTTAGAATGTTGTATTATGCTAAGAGTCCAGCAATTATGCTTAAACAATTATGCACTGCTCTTTTGCATGGTTCAGAAGTAGATGTGAAGAATATTTGTGCAGAAATTCAGTTTTGTTACTTTGCAAGTAAAGAGGAGAATGTTGAAATTAACCCAGAAGAAGAAGGTAATGTGGAAGAGAGTTTACAGGTTTCCAGTACAGATAATTTTCAGAAGGAAATTGCCACGTTTCAGGTGAAATCAAGTGAGAGGCCTAATTTCACTTTAGTGTGTTGTCGACGCACTTATTATAAGAATCATACTAAGTTAGTGGATTTATATGCAAAAAGTGAAAGGGAAAATAATAGTGAATGGAAGGATTTCGCAACATACTTGATGGTAGAAAATTGTTTTGATTTGGGATCGGATCTACGTGTGTGTACTTATTGTTGTTGCAAATTAAATCAAAACCGGATGCCTGCTAGAGCGGTTCATAATAATCTGGAATTGGTTGACATTCCTTCTGAATTGAAGGATTTAAATACTTATGAATCTATTTTGATTTAAAGTGTCCATCCCTTTCAGGCTATTGTACGAATGGAGCCAAAGACTGGGAAATTGCCTCCATCAGATTTACAGGGAGGATTAAAGGGAAGAGTTGTTTATTTGCCTCTAGATTTGAAGAAAAACATTAATACAATTGGAGTAGAGAAAGTGGAAGAGGAACCTCTGGTTATCTTAGTTAATGGGGTTCCGACAAAGAGTAAGAAAATCTGGCAAGATTTAGTGGATGTTAGGAAAGTCAAAAAGGCAACATTGTATTTGAAGAAAAACAATAAGTACTACAAGAATGTATATGTTGCAGAAGAGGAAGTAAGTGAAGAAGAGGATAGCGATTTGTGTGCTGGTCAAATTGAGAAACTAGAAGCCTCTAAAAATGAAGAAATATATGAACATTATAGTGTTCATCCTTTGCATTCCAAGGAAGTCATGGGGAATGCTATTGAGTTGTTTCAAATGAAACAAGCCAAAGGGAGTCCCATTAGTGTTTGGGAGGTAAGTTTGGAAGCTCGGTGTTTCCCACAACTATTTCCAACAGGTCAAGGAGGAAGATATGATGAGCGACCTGATCAAATTCCTGCTTCTGAATACCAGACTTTACGATTGTATGCAGAAGATCCTAGGTTTCGTCAATGCATTCCCTATTTGTTTCATCTACTGTTTGAAAGCGATCTGTCTGGACTGTCATATGCAGTGAACCACATCTTGAAAAGTGGTGTACAGATGCAAAATATCTCGGCAAGAGACTTTATGGATAAAGTCAATGTGCAAGACAGTATTTTGGATTCTCACCTGATTAATCTCATGGCGTGTCAGCGTGGTACTAATGAGTACTGGTACCATCGTCATGGTGATTTAAAATATATGCTGAGGAACTTAGGAACTCCCACATGGTTCCTCACTCTCAGCTGTGCCGAGTATGCCTGGGAAGACTTACTTGAATTTCTTCGAGAGGCAAATGGAAACATTGAAAATATCGAATTCAAGACACCCGGAGAACTGTGCTCTTTGGATCCAGTGAATGTAAGCAGGTACTTCAATCATAGATTTGAAGCTATGATGTCTTTCATTATGAACGAGAAAAATCCACCTCTTGGAGAGGTGTTGGATTTCTTCTGGAGAAAGGAGTACCAAGCAAGAGGTGCTCCTCATATACATATGCTGCTATGGATCAAAGATGCACCCAAATTTGGAACAGATCCGGATGACTTAGTGATGAGTTTCATAGAACAGTATTCTACATGTGCTGTTCCAAAGACAAAGGAAGACAAAAGCCTAAGAGAACAAGTTTTACGCTTCCAAAGCCATCGTTGTGGAAAGTACTGTCGTCGTAAATTCAGAAACAAGGACAAGTTCTACACAAAATGTCGTTTCGCCTTTCCACGACCGGTGATTTCCAAAGGAAGTGTAAACAGTTTGATGTCTTCGCTGCGACATAATGTGATGAGGAAATCACCCAAAAATACATACAATTTGAAAAGGAATGAAGAGTCCAAGTACATCAACGACTACAACCCAGTGATTTTGTCCATGTGGAATGCTAACATGGATATACAGTTTGTGGCTGATAACTGTATGGCTGTGGCTCGGTATGTGACATCTTACATCACCAAAAAAAAAAAACAGAATTGAAGGATATGTGGGAGGACATTTCCCATGAAAAGAGCCTCAGTAAGAAGTTGTACAGTTTCAGTCTGAAGATGTTGTCGCATCGAGAAATCGGAGCTTACGAATGTTCTGACCGGTTGTCTTCAGCAAGTCTCTATGCCAAATCTAGGAGTATCATTTGGGCGAGTCTTGGTCTTGCTGCAACGCGTAATCGAGTTCTGAAACCTGTGCGGGAAATTGAGTATTTGGCGGAAAAGGAGCCAAACAGTACCGATATTTTGAAGACCAACATGTTGGATACATATTATCCAAATAGAAGCAGTCACCTCGAGAATGTTTGTCTGTATGAGGTTCTACAAAATTACATATTCAAGAGGAACATCAAAGAAGATATTGATAAAGGAGTGTATGCTGTAATTGGAAGTGCGGGATGTCTGGTCAAGCAAAGAAAATGCCACTTGGTAAACCATCGAAAATTGAGTGGCGAATCTCCTGAAAGAAAAGAGTTTTTCTATTTAGCACTTTTGCAACTTTTCAAGCCTTGGCGTGCAGAAGAGGAACTGCTTGGAGATTTCCTCTGTTACGAAGATTCTTTCAATGCCGCCAAGGAGACCATAGAATGTCCTGTTTTTCCCAAATATCTAGAAATGTTGAATGCGGAAATCGAGCAGGAAGCAACGATTGCAGCCGAGATTGCTAGAGACAGTTCTCAGGACAGTCAGAGTTCTGTTTCATTGAGTCAGGATCCACTAGGAGGACCAGTTATCAAAAATGAAGCTGCCACTGCCATGATTGAAGTGGAAAGAGTCATGGCACATGCTCAGGAGGATGCGGTTAACTTAGAAGACTTGGAAAGACAACTCAACGTTGAGCAGAGGAAAATATATGACGAAGTTACCAAGCAAATTGATCATGGATTAAGTCATGAGAAGAAAGAGTGCTCATGTACATCGTTGAAGCCTGTCCGACTATACGTGAGTGGAGAAGCGGGAACTGGAAAAAGTTTCCTCATTAAAGCAATTTCATGTTATTTGCAGAAAAGGACTGAGTCATCGCTGTCTTGTGTTGTCACCGCTCCAACTGGACTGGCAGCACATAACATTAAAGGTATTACTTTGCATCGTCTACTGATGCTGCCAGTGGAGCATGATAACAAATTACAATACCACAAGTTATCTGGAGATGCTTGTTGTGAAGTTTCCAGAGTCTTGAGGAAAATGAAACTTCTTATCATTGATGAAGTAAGCATGGTTTCCAATGTCATGCTTGCCTTTGTGCATTTGAGAATGCAAGAAGTTCTCAAAACAGAGTATGATGTGTTATTTGGTGGCAAACACATCATTGTTTTCGGTGATCCTCTGCAGCTGTCACCAGTAAAAGGACAACCTGTGTTCAAAATGCTCACGCATGAAGATACCAGGAAGTGCCTAGGGAGCATTGGCAACGTTAATATATGGTTAAACTTCAATTATGCTGAACTGCGTGAAAATATGCGTCAAGCGAAGGATGAAGATTATAAGAATATTCTACAAGATGTTAGAATCGGAAAAGTGACCGAGCATGGGAAAGAAGCTTTACATGCACGATTACTGTCAAATTTGTATCCAGAAGAAGACGTTGTGCCTGAGAATATTTTTCGGAAAATTACTGAGAAGAAATCTGGAATATGTTTGATGCCAACTCTTGCAGAATGTGCCATCTTCAACAACAAAATGTTGAATTTAGAAAACCAAGAGATTGTGAAACTGGAAGCTATTGACAGAATAGAGCATATGGGAGCAACAATTATTTTGTCTTAGAATTTGAAATCAAAATTGGATTCATTAGAGAAGACTATATCTAAAACTGCTGGTTTTGAAAAGACTCTGAATGTGTGCTTAAATTGCCGTATAATTTTAAGAAGGAATTTACATGTTGAAAGAGGTCTGGTAAATGGATCAATGGGTAATGTTGTTGATTTTGAGAAATACAGAAATAGAGATGGAATTGAATTTTTTAAAATTAAATTTGATGGCATTGAGGAAGTACAGCTAATTGGTCATTGCTCTGCTAGGTTTTTGCTTGTAAAAGACTTATATGTTCGCCGTAAGCAGTTTCCTGTTTGCTTGGCATATGCGGTGACAATCCATAAATCGCAAGGTTTAAGTGTAGACAGTGCATTGGTGAATATTGGCAGTTCTGTGTTCAAGGAGGGTATGGCATATGTGGCATTGTCACGAGTCAGAACTTTATCGGGATTGTACTTGATTGAGTGTGATGTCACAAACATTTGTGCGGATCTAGATTGTGTTAAGGAATACAATAGGTTAAGAAGAGAGTATGCGCCACATTTGCCTCAATATCCTTTGTTTGAGAAACGTGTGGTAGGCCGGAAACGAAGAAATGTGACCAATAGTAGGGAGGTTGTAGCAAAAAGACAAAAAGTCGATGAACCCAAAATTATAAGCAGAAAAAAAATGGATTCTGTTGAAGATGTTGTTGGTTTTCAATTTGAAAATAGTTCTGGTGTCAACTGCTATGCTAATGTAGTGGTTAATGTTGACTTTTCTCTAGAAACTTTAAAAGAAGAGATTGTGGTCAATTCGGATCAAAGATTTTGCAGTTTGTTGAATTCTGTGTTAGAGAAATGTAGCACTGATAGAACAAAAATAGAAAGTGTGTCTGAAATACGAAATCTGTTAGACAAATGTTCAGGTCAAACGCAATTCTCTCAAAATATTCAGCAAGATTGTCAGGAGTTTTTAATGTATATGCTTGATGTATTGCAACATGAAGGTGTAGATTTAGATCATCTGTTTGGCCTTTCTTATCAATGGCAGCATGACTGCGAGAACTGTAGGGTATCAAGTACTACTAGTGTAGACTCAGAAAGATTTATATATTTAACTTTGCCAGACAGTAAATCAGTGTCCTTTAATAAGCTAGTAAAAGCAGCCGATCACAACATGGAGTATAGCCAATGTAACTCTGCAATGCTGTCCACATTATTTATACGAACATATGGCCAGTATGTCATTTTAATGTTCCAACGATGTAGGCCTGAAGGAACAAAATTGACAACTTTAATTAAAAATGTTGTGGCTTCGCAGTTGTCAATATCAGGAAGGACTTTTGTAACTGCAGCAATTATATATCATGACGGTCCTTCAACAACATCAGGACATTACACAGCTTATTTGAAGTCTAGAAACGGCTGGTCATTCTGCAATGATTCTGTTTTAACTTAAAAAAAATTGCCTTTTGACCTTAAAAATTCTTACCTGGTGTTTTTACAACCAACATTTTAGGGAAAGAATCTCGGGATTTGCTCTGAGGAATTTCAAGAGGTTCTAATGGCTCCTACACTATTTGGCCTTGAGGATAAGTGTAGTACAGAGTAAAAAGTAATTTTTGAGTTTTAAGTAGTTCCTGAAAAAAAAGAAGGTTTTCTTACAGAAAGTGGTGGGCACGGATTAGTTAAAGGACAACAGAGTATTTTCCAAAGCAAACGGTGTTCTTACCATAACACTTGTCGTCATGGAAAAATAACTGCACTTTGAATGAGTTCAGAAAAACTGTTTCTTTTAATAAGCTAATTCAAGCAGCCAATCAAAACATGGAGTAGAGGTAATGTAAGTCTGCAATGCTGTCCACATTTTTTGAACAAACTTTTGGTTATAATGTCATTTAAAAATTCCAACTATATAAACCTGATAAAAGTAAGTTTTCAACTTTAATTACAAATGTTGTGGCTACACAGTCGTTGATTTTAGGAAGAACATTTGTAACTGCAGCTATTATATGACATGATGGTCCTTTGACAACATCCGCTTATTACACAGCTTATTGAAAATGTAAAAAAAGCTGGTGTTTCAGAAATGATTCACATTTGACTATGAAACAATGTTGCCTTTTGACTTAAAAATATTCTTACTTTCTCTTTTCAGAAGAGAGAATTTTGGGTAGGTAACTGGCCTATAATGATTCTAGGAGTTGATATAATTTTATGTAATGTTTTAAATTGCTTTGTGATTAAAAGTGATGTAGAGAATTAAATAATTGTAGTAGTCATAGAGGTAGTGTAAGTGTGCCTCATAGTAAGCAGTATCAATGTCATAGGAAATGTGGAACATGAGTGAGCAAGAAGGGTGAGATATTGCTAGTACAGGATTGTGAAAGTGATCTTGAACGTTTTCTTTCTGAAAGTTGCGGAAAAAGAAAATGACGGGATTTGCTTAGAAGAATTCCAAGAGTTATAAATAGCTCTTACACGATTTGGCCTTGAGGAAAAGTGCGGTAGGGAGCGAGAAGTCATTTATTGTATGTAACATATTTGTCAAAACGATGGAGCTTTTCTTTCAGAAAGTGGTGGGCTGAAAATAATAACAGCACAACAGAGTATAAGCTGTTCATAGGACATCCTTCGACGTCATGGAAAGTAAGTTACTTTTAAGGAGTTCTGATTTCTGATTGGTTATGTTATATGGGTTTTTTAAACACAATCATTTTGATTGTGGTTTTTTTTCCCCACTGTTATATGATGAATACCTTCAAGTCACTGTTTTTAGTGAAATTTGATATATTCTGAGAACAGCAAAAATAAACCATTTAACATGTATAATTAATTCTGTACTTTTTGTATTTATGATATACATTTAGAACTGTGTAGGAGGCATGGAGAAGCTGAGGCTTCTGTAAGTGTCAAAGTTGTTGCATACAGTGCTCACATTCTGCGTAGTCTTTCATATGCTAGACTACATCTGCACAATGAAATACCTAAGCAAAGGAAACATAAGTGATGTGATTGTGGAATGAGCAAAAAAAATTGCACGTTTTTCAATTATATCACCTGTGTTTTCTAACATTACGAATCACATTGTGCAGATGAGGTTTAGGCCTGTCCAGGGAGACAGACGAGGTCTGGCATTTGTTCAAGAGTGCAGTGGACATGACTCAATTCGTTGGTAGGCCTGCACATGTATTATCTCCTCTGTACTCTTCAACAAGCCTAAATTTAATCTGTAACTCTGAGTAGGCCTCACCTCAAACAAATCTCTGGATAGGTCAAACTTTATCGGCATCCTGAAACAATCATTTAAAATGTTAGGGGCAGATTTATGATGGCCGTGCGCCTCTTTTGCGCCGCCATTGCGTTACTTTTGTGACGCAGCAGCAGTGCAAAAGATGCACCATGTTGCAAGATAGGCATCACTTCATCTGCAACAAGATACCGTCAGTTTGAAATGTATATATTTAGGACTGTGTAGGGGGCATGGAGAAGCTGAGGCTTCTGTAAGTGTCAAAGTTGTTGCATACAGTGCTCACCTTCTGCGTACTCTTTCATATGCTAGACTACTTCTGCACAATGAGATACCTAAGCAAAGGAAACACAGGTGATGTGATTGTGAAATGAGCAAAAGAAATTGCACGTTTTTCAATTACATTACCTGTGTTTCCTGACATTACGAATCACATTGTGTAGATGCCTCACTCAGTCTGTATCTGACACTCTTTCCTTCACTTCCTCTGTCTCCTATCTCCCTCACTCTCTTTTCCTTATTCACCCTTTCCTTATATAGTTTACCTTACTCACTTTCTTTTAGTAGCTTACACAACTTCAATTTAGTTTTCTCTTCTATCCTTCTTTTCTGTCACTGAAAGTATCTTCCTTTTTTTTCTCTTAGTAATTTACTCTATTTCAATTTCTTTTTGTCTCTGACTGTCTATCACCGTTTCTTTCTCTTTTTTTTCTGCATGTTTATCTCTAACTTTATTTCTTTGTAAAATTGTCTTTTCTAATTTTTAAATACATGTTTTAATATTTTTCAAATTTTTGTTGTTTCTTTCACAGATTGAAAGTATAAAAATAACAAGTGACTAAGTTAACGACAATTATAAGGTAAGTGTTTTGTACTCTTTTCGTTACATTTCTATCACATTTAACTTCTATTAGTTCCACTGCTTCATTTCTTTAACCCTCAGTTTCCTGCCTTTGCTACTTCCCTCATTCCTTTTTCTATTACTTACTTACTCTACTCCTTCCACTCCTTTCCTCAGTCCCTCTGTTCTCATAGTTCCTCACTCCTGTTCACTCACTCCGTCTTTATTACTCTCACTATCTCTGACTCATCACTCTTTCACTACTTGTTCATTATGCTTTCTCCCTGTAGTTCAAACACACTAAGGGGCATATTATCAACACAGGCGATTGATAATATGCCCCTATGTTATTTACATTTCTTTGCTGTTTCAATCATTCCTTTTCTGTCACTTCTTCTTTTCTGCTTTCTGTTTTTTCTCTCTGTTATTCCACATGTTTTAACCTTAGTCACTATCATACATCTTGTTTTATTCCTATTTACTTTTGCTCACTGTTTTCTTAACACTTTCCCTCAGGATTGTTCTTTTAGTCCGGTTCTATCCCTACCTCTCATTCCACATCCTTTACTGTTTTTCTTCTTATTTTGAACATTCACTCACATTCTCTAAGAAACTCTTGTTTATTATTCTTCTACTCTCCTTTTTTTCTTTCACTTCCTTATCTATTTTGTTTTTCACAATTATACCCTCTTCCATCTTTTCTTCGGTAAATAGATCTATTAAACAGTATCTCTGTGTTACTCCCTCTAGCTGTCTTTCTTTTAACATTACTCTGTGTTTCCTTCCCTTATACTTACTCTTCTTTTTTTCTGGTTCGCTTCCGGTTCGCGTACCGGCGCGCGAACCGGGAAGCGAATCAAAAGAAATATAGGTTTCCAGAGTGCTAAACATTCTAGCAATTTTTTATAAAGGGGAGGTAGTTCTGAAAAGAACTTTTTTTTATTGTTTTTTTTTGTTTTATATTGTTTTTATTATTTTTCTGAACATTTTTTTACTTTTTTTGTATTTTTTGAACGGTTTTATATTTTTTTTGTTTTTTTGGGGGGGAGAAACAAAAATGATTCATTATAAAGGGCTCAACAGGAGCAACAAAAAAAAAGATAATTTATTTTCTGGGGCGTTTTGGACAATTATGATTGTCAATAGCTACATTGATTACATTTATGCTACTTTCCCTGTAGAAAATCAATTGGCCGCAATAAACGCACACTTGTTTCACACTCACAAACTTCATCTGTATATTTGGGACCGTCTCCCTCGCCTCTGGTCCCGTCACTGCCTCTACATTTGATGTACTGGCCACAGGAGGGGGGTTATCCTGCAGGTCACGTACCTGCGCAGCACTATAATTATTAGGGTGCCACCTCTCCATATGGCGATGCATGGTGTAATTGCCATAGCTATATTTCTTATCTGTCCCTCTGGACAGATCTTTTTTGCAGATAAGGCAAGTAACATAGCGGGCATTTACTTTTTTTTGGCCCCTGGGATATTTGAAAAATTGCCAAATGAAATTTTCCTTGACATGGGACCTCCTAGGCTCTTCAGACAAAAAGTGCCTATCTTGGTCCTCTTCTTCCTCTTCTTCCTCCTCTTGCTGAACGATAACCTGAGGAGGTGGTCTTCTCTTCCTAGGAGGTGGTGGTGGTGGTGGGGGTGCACCAGCTGCAGCTACAAGACTTGCCATTTCTAAGTAATCAAAAAAGGTCTTCCTCTCACAAAGTTGAAAGTCAGAGTGAGGAAACAAGGAGGGGTTTTCATCGTTTGGGAAAAAAAAATAGTTCTAAACCAATGAAAAGTGTTATTTTTAGGTCACATGACCTAGCCTTACATCATTAGGAAACCAAAAGTGAAATGAACCAATGAAAAGTTTTATTAACAAGTCACATGACCTGTTATGCTTACGTTACGCGCTCTGCGCCGCGCCCCAGATCGCTTCCGGGAAGCTGCGCTTCGCGCCTTGCTTCGCGCACCGCAGCACTTCCGGGTGCGCTAACGCGGCGCGTCATATGACGCATTACGCGACAACGCGATACGTCGCGGTTACGCGACTCGTCACGATGTTGTTTTCTAACGCGGCAGTTGCGCAAACGGAACGTTTACCGGTTCGCGGACCGGGTCGCGGCAGCAAATTGAGCTAACGGGAAGCTACCCGGTTCGCGGACCGGGAGCGAAACAAAAAAAAATAATTTAAAAAAATACATAAAAAAATTGTATTAAAAACATATAAAAAATATTTTCCCTTTAAAAGAAGAATACATTTTACAGCTTTTGATATTTGCTATTAAAAAACCATTGAAATTCACTGAAAAAACCATAGGTTATAGACCATATATAGTTAGGAATTAGCATTTACAAAACCTTATTTTACTCACACAAAACCATTGAAATTCGCATATATAGTTAGTTGCACTAACTATATATCGCGCACCCGCAATCCACTGCTGATCATGTCACATATTACATCATTCATGACATGGTCAGTGACATCACTGATGACATCACTGATGACATCTCAAATGACATCACTGATGACATCACTGATGACATCTCAAATGACATCACTGATGACATCACTGATGACATCTCAAATGACATCACTGATGACATCACTGATGACATCTCATTTGACATTACTGATCACATCACTGATGACATCATTCATGTGATAATACGATGAACCTCTTCAGACTCTAATATAACCTTAGATACACTCAGTGTAAACAGACACTCACAGACTGTCACTCATCCATGGAGTTACTCACACACCTAGTCAGTCATGCAAAGAATCAATCACACCTCCATTTCCTCAACTATACAGTTATACACACCTTACTTATTCAAACATATACTAACACATATTTACTCTCTTATACAATCCCTGATAAAAGTTCACAATGATCCATACAGCCACTCACACATTCACTGGCTCTTATGTACAGTTATTTATATATGTCAACTCTCACATGTACTGTGTTTTACATATGTACTTACTTTGACATGTAGCACTGAGATATCCATTCACTCACCAATACACTCATGCACACAGTCAACCGCCCATACAGCTGTTTCCACATGCACTTTTGAACCCATACATCTAGTGAATCAACTGCTCACACATCTATGCACAGAGTCATACACCTCCCAGCCACCCACACACACACTCAGTCTCCCATACAAATACGTGGGCAACCAATCAATAACCCATATAGTTACTCATATAGCTACTGATCAACACATGCAGCAGTTTACAGAACAACAGATATAATGATGCACAAATTAAGACAGTTTAGTCACTAACCCATGCACTCAGTGAGACACATTTAATCACTCACTCATACAGTCAGTCATGCACCTACTAAATCCTTCATCCAGACACTTATAAATCCACTCATTCTTCAATATGTAAGACATATTTTAACTTTACAGAAACATTCAGTCACTGGATGTTGTCATCAGTGATGTCATCAGTGATGTCATTTGAGATGTCATCAGTGATGTCATCAGTGATGTCATTTGAGATGTCATCAGTGATGTCATCAGTGATGTCACTGACCATGTCATGAATGATGTAATATGTGACATGATCAGCAGTGGATTGCGGGTGCGCGATATATAGTTAGTGCAACTAACTATATATGCGAATTTCAATGGTTTTGTGTGAGTAAAATAAGGTTTTGTAAATGCTAATTCCTAACTATATATGGTCTATAACCTACGGTTTTTTCAGTGAATATTTATATATATATATACACATACATAAACATTTTCATATACATATATATTACAGTTCACAGAGCACAGTAAAAAAACAAAAACACACATATATATATATATATATATATATATATATATATATATATATATATATATATATATATATATATATATATTCACTGAAAAAACCATAGGTTTTACACACGTTATAGTTAGGAAGTAGCATTTACAAAACCTATGAAATTCACTGAAAAAACCATAGGTTTGACACCAGTTATAGTTAGCTGGAAATTTTACTGATATAAAACCAATGAAATTCCACGTTATAGTTAGTTGGACTCACTATAACTTGCGCGTGTAATGCACTGCTGATGACGTCACATATTACATCACTCATGACATCACTGATGACACCATCCAGTGAATGTGTGTCTTTCTGAAAAATAAATATGTGTTACATATGTATATATTATTGAATATCTTAGTGAATACATATATTACTGAGTAATGCTTAAATATTTAAATATATGTATTAGTGTTTCACTTTGTGTATAAGTGGCTGCATGGGTTGATGAGTAAATACATGTGTATGTATATAGGTTATTAGATGTTTTTCTTAGTATCAGTATGAGTGTTTGCATGCTTTGGTGGGAGTATTACTTAGTACATAGATGCAAGAATGACTGAGTCTCTGTTTGTATGTGTTTTGAAGACAGCATATGTGCAGGACTGTATGGGTGGATTAGTGTGCATATGTCTGTGTTAGTGAGTGAATGACTCTCTTATTAGTGTCTTTATCAGTAACTACATATGTTTTAATGTAGTATATGTGAATATTGATGTATATAAGTGAGTATATGTGAGAGTGAGGTATTGTAAGAGTTCCTGTTTAAATTAGTATGTGTTTCTATAGGTGATTTTTTAAGAGAGTAAGTATGTGTAAGTTTCCTTAGAAGTAAAGTGGTAGTGTGTGTATAGCTGTTTATGCAAATAAATGGATGTTCAATAGTTTATTTGCATGTGTGAGTATGTGTGTGAATAACATTTGGATGACTGTCGGTGTGTAACAGGATGTGTAGGTGTATCACTACATATGATTAGTGAATATACGTATGAGTGACTATATAGAACTGTTGGTGAATTAGTGCATGTGTATATAGATGGTGGAATTATTGAATTGGTTGTAACTGGTATGGGTATCTCCATTTTTTTGAAAACTTTAGTTTCTATTTTTGAATATGCGTTTCAAGGGTTAGATTACAGTGAAAGGAGGCCTGTCACTGTGTCACAAGGATGGTGTTATCAGTGATATCATGAGTGATGTAATATGTGACGTCATCAGCAGTGCATTACACGCGCAAGTTATTGTGAGTCCAACTAACTATAACGTGGAATTTCAATGGTTTTATATCAGTAAAATTTCCAGCTAACTATAACTGGTGTCAAACCTATGGTTTTTTCAGTGAATTTCATAGGTTTTGTAAATGCTACTTCCTAACTATAACGTCTGTAAAACCTATGGATTTTTCAGTGAATTTCATTGGTTTTTAAAATGCTAATTCAGAAATATCTCGTGTATACAACCTATACTTTTGTCAATAAAGTTCTGGCAATATTTTCTTCGGAAACAAGCCGTTTTCTTCACTGTTCAAGTTGCATAGAGACTCCTTGTAAAGCGATACAGAATTAGAAAGTCTGTACCTTGCCTTTTTTTCAAGGCATTAAAATTTGTCTGTAAATAAATATAGCCTTTCTAAACTTTCGTGCGCGACCCGGTGTGCGCACTCTCGGCAACAGTTCTCTATAAAATGGATAGCGCATTTCCAGGCTTTCGTGCGCGACCGTGTGCGCACACCCACCTATATATTTCGTGAAAACTTTGCAATCTGAACTTATTGAATTTCTTCATAGACCCATCAAAGAACTTATAATACGTCAAACAGACTAAACCTAGGCTTCTTTTTTAATATTATGAAAATTTTCATTAAATGGAGCCGAATGTCTTTTTAAACTTTCGTGTGTGACTGAATGTACACACCTTGGTATTTTAAAAAAATATATAAAAGGTTTTATACTTTAACAATTGTATGCTTGAATCGAGCTCAAAAGATATATTAAATCCGAATATGTTTGAATTTACTTCTTTTCACGTTTTGAAACTTCGCTGAATTAGACCGCTACTTCCAAATGACGTACGTGACTAGATACTATCACCGCGTACACGTCCTGAGACGCGCATGTGAAGTCATGTGACTTGAAAACAACACTTCCAATTGGTTCTTAGTAGTTTCTATTCTGCAATTTACACGGAGGACTCCACCCACTTCCATCACTATCTTTTGTATTCTCAAAAGAGAACAACGTTCAACACCCTTCGGAAGACTTTGCTGAAATGGCTGCCGCCCCGCATTCATCTTCCGAATCTGAAGGAAATGAGCGACTACCTTTAAAAAGAAAAAAGGAATCTTTTATTTGGAAATTTTTTACTTATCCTGAAGAATTAAAGAAAGTAAATGCGCCAAAAGTTACCTGCACGATATGCAATTCGGTTCTCTCAAGAGGAAATCCAAGAAAAAAATATTCCTTTTCCATACATACCATGATGCGGCATGTCAAACAAGTGCACCCTGTGGAATTTGCAAAGGCATCGACAAGAGCCCTGGCCACGCTATTACCATCAGAGGTGGCCAGCACATCTTCTGGTGGACGACCTGTATCTCCATCGAGTGCTGTGATGGACTTGAGACCATATCTTGCAAAGGTGCACATGAAATGCAACGAGTGTGGAGAAATTCTTCTGTACGGAGAGCAGAGCCTCATTCTTACTAAACTAAAAATTGAGAGTCATAAATGCCCCGAGAAAAGATACATTTCTTCATTTCATTTAAAAAACAACATAACAGTTGTTTAAAAAAAAAAAAAAAAAAAAGTTCTTTTCAGAACTAACTCATTGTACCAAAAACAGCTCCAGGAGCATATTATAAAGGGCGTTTATCTCCCCGTTTTTGGCTTTTGATCGTGCGCGACCGTGTGCGCGCACCCGCCGATATATTTCGGGAAAACTTCGCGATTGTAACTTATTAAATTTCTTCATAGACCCATCATAGAACTTATACTACTCAGAAGATATATTCAATCCGGATGTGTTTAGATTTACTCCTTTTCACGTTTTGAAACTTCCCTGAATTAGACCGCTACTTCCAACCAGATACTATCACCGCGTACACGTCCTGAGACGCGCATGTGAAGTCATGTGACTTGAAAACAACACTTCCAATTGGTTCCTAGTAGTTTCTATGCTGCGTCAATACCTACGCCTGCTTCAAACACATGCACAGTTTTGAAACAGCATGGGCCTAAAAGTCACTGAGTGAAATATCATACATTACAGTCAGCCACTTTCAAGACGCATTCCTTCAGAGGAACACTTATCGTTTATTAGAGGTAGATCGTCCGACTCCACCGGAGGACACCCCTAATAAAAAAGACATATATATAAAATGCGGACTAGCCGCTGTATCGTACTAGCAAACTTTAACTTAAAAATCGTTAGAGAAAACAAAAGGAATTGCACAAAATCAGTAGGCCACTGATAGGATCTCTTTTTGACCTTGCTAAAATAGAAACATTAGGAACAACCCCTCATGAGAAATATGAAACTAGTGAGAGAAACCGAGCTCGACGCCATCTTGCCCCCTTTTAGGCCCCATCACGAACATAGATAGCCCCACATAGCAAAACGTGATCTTATCACCTGCCCAACTTCCGATCTGACCCCCCCCCCCCCCTTTTGCTCTCATGTCCTGTCGGAATGTCCGGCTGTAGATTACAATCACATTTTACTTTTGGGAGGGGAAACGACATCAGAGCGACAAATATTAGAAATATACCATACGACAGCAAAATAACAGGTTAAAACGTTTTTATTCTTGAACAAAAATATATTAAAACAACTATGGAGAACCATTACGCGAATAGTCCGGAGGCGACACCACGCGCCAAGGCCTGTCCCCAGGATGAACCAAGGGATCCGTTCCTGGGGCCGTGGCAAAGAGCGGCCGGCCGCCATCGGCCAGAGAAGGCATGGGCCCTACCCGAGATGTAGTTGTGGTCCCATTCTCTTCCTCTTTCGGCACCTTGCAGGCCACGAGGGGGGATGTCTTGCATATGCCTCCGACCCCCCCCCCTCTCTTCATCGCCTGGTCCGGCCATAACAAATGTCTGCAAGACGCCGTGGGGTGCACTGGGAGGGAGAGGCGGCGCAGACGATTCTCTTTCGGCGCCTTGCAGGCCACGAGGGGGGGATGTCTTGCATATGCCTCCGACACCCCACCCTCTCTTCATCGCCTGGTCCGGCCATAACAAATGTCAGCAAGACGCCGTGGGGTGCACTGGGAGGGAGAGGCGGCGCGGACGATCCTCTTTCGGCGCCTTGCAGGCCACGAGGGGGGGATGTCTTGCATATGCCTCCGACCCCCCCCTCTCTTCATCGCCTGGTCCGGCCATAACAAATGTCAGCAAGACGCCGTGGGGTGCACTGGGAGGGAGAGGCGGCGCGGACAAGCCTCTCCCGCCTCCCCACGTGGAGGCCCCTCAGCTGCACCCCCAACGCTCCACGGACCCGTCAAAGGACTCGTCCACTCTTGCGGTGCAGCGACGCTCCACGCACCCATCAAAGGACTCGTCCACTCTTGCGGTGCAGCGACGCTCCATGCACCCGGCAAAGGACTCGTCCACTGTGGCGGTGCAACGATGCTTCGCCCGACAGGCTTGAGTCCATCAGCTCCTGCAACCCAGTGACTGCCGGTGGTTGCAGATCTTTCCTTTCAAAATGCTGCCAACAATATTTTCTGAATGGCGTAGCCACGAGACGTTGGCGCTCTCATGCTGACGCCAGCCTCAGTTTGAATGACCAACAATCCGGGGCGCGGCGCGGAGCGCGTAACGTAAGCATAACAGGTCATAAGACTTGTTAATAAAGCTTTTCATTGGTTTAGAAATATTTTTATGAGCATATTTGACTATTTTATTAAAAACACTACACATAACCTGTTTTTCAAGTTATGTTTAATTTTAAATGAAACGGTTTAAATTTTCACTTTTTATTTCCAGTACATTTTAAAAATAAATGTTTATAGTTCCATATGCTGAAGCACGTCAGCTTCCCACCCTATGTCATACAATTCTGACAAATCGGCATCCTCATCATGTTCTTCATCATCCTCAGGATTTAATTCATCTAAGGGATCCACTTCCACTGACGTTTCAATGACAAGTTCAACGATAAGATCGAGATCAACGGATTGCTTATTATCACTCATGGTTAATGTTGTCGTTATCTTTAAAGAAAGAGAACAACAATGAGATGTTGCAGAGTAAGAGACAAATCTCAGAGACTATAATAGTAAATTTTTTTAACAAGAGTAACATTTTGCAGCTATTATTTAGCCATGTCCAGCGATGCTGAGGAGGTGAGTCCTATGTCCAAGTTTTCAGTGAACAGGACTCATCTCTTTTTAACCTTGGATAAGCCTCACCAAAACTGTGTCCCCTGCTCATACTTAAATGTAAAGGGGCAGATTTATGTTAACTGGCGCATCCCCAGAGATGCACCAGTTAATGTGCACCGCTGCTCTGCCACCCATGGTGTGCCGCATTTACAATGTGGAGCACCATTGAGCAAAAACAACACAGATGCGTCACGCACCTGTGCCGCAAAAGCAGCACATTGCAGGAATCACGTTGTAAGCACGACATGTCTACTCCAATGCACAGGAGCAAGCCACACATTGCATGGTGCATCACTCCTTATGCCTGTTTCAAACAGGCGTAAGTATTTGATTCAGGAATGCTATAAAGCTGACTCAGTGAAATCTTCTAAATTTCACTGTGTTGGTTTTACAGGGCTTTCATGCAAATGAATGCCCACCTGCAACAAAACGCCTATATGAAACCTGACGCAGGTTTCATGTGGTGTAGAAAATGAAAATGTATATGTACATAAGCGGCGTTCATTTGTGTTCACCCTCACCACTGTTGGAGTTAAAGCGAAAGTCACGGCACAGTGGCCCCGCCATCTTGCCCCCTTTTAGGCCCCATCACGAACATAGATAGCCCCACATAGTAAAACGTGATCTTATCGCCTGCCCAACTTCAGATCTGACCCCCCCCTTTTGCTCTCATGTCCTGTCCGAATGTCCGGCTGTAGATTACAATCACATGTTACATTTGGGAGGGGAAACTACATCAGAGCGACAAATATTAGAAATATACCACACGACAGCAAAATAACAGGTTAAAAAGTTTTTATTCTTGAACAAAAATATATTAAAACAACTATTTACATGACAAACGGCCGCAGCAACAAACCCACAATGCATTTCGCCGTCTACTTGACGCCGTCCCTGTCCCTCCTTCCCCAAAGTAGCAATGTTGGGCTACTTTTGGGCTGCTTTCTAGTAGGGTTTTTGAGCGTCAGAAAGTCTACAAAAGCCGTCGGCAACGGCCTGGGGTGGAGAACCATTACGTGAATAGTCCGGAGGCCACACCACTCACCAAGGCCTGTCCCCAGGATGAACCAAGGGATCCGTTCCTGGGGCCGTGGCAAAGAGCGGCCGGCCGCCATCGGCCAGAGAAGGCATGGGCACTACCCGAGATGTAGTTGTCTTCCCATTCGCTTCTTTTTTCAGCGCCTTGCAGGCCACGAGGGGGGAATGTCTTGCATATGCCTCCGACCCCCCCCTCTCTTCATCGCCTGGTCCGGCCATAACAAATGTCAGCAAGACGCCGTGGGGTGCACTGGGAGGGAGAGGCGGCGCGGACGAGCCTCTCCCGCCTCCCCAGGTGGAGGCCCCTCAGCTGCACCCCCAACGATCCACGCACCCGGCAAAGGGTTCGTCCACTGTGGCGATATAGGGACGCTCCACGAGCCCAGGAAAGGGTTCGCATACTGTGGCGGTATAGGGACGCTCCCCGAGCCCAGCAAAGGACTCTCCCACTGTTGCGGTACAGCGACGCTCCACTCACCCAGCAGGGTCTCGTCCACTGTGGCGGTGCAACGATGCTTCGCCCGACAGGCTTGAGTCCATCTGCTCCTGCAACCCAGTGACTGCCGGTGGTTGCAGATCTCCTAAAAATGGCGGTCGACTTTGCAGGAATGGGCCTGGCGTGAAAAGTTGGCCTGGTCGCCTGTTAACCAGAAAATGGGCCCCTGTCTTTCCTTTCTAAAAGCTGCCAACAATATTATATCAGACTCTGCATCGGTACTTACTTATAAATGCAGAAACAACTCAATTAACACAAGGGCTCTTTTCAGAGCCACCTTATGTCAAAGCACTCAAACTTCTGATTTATCTCCATTTTCACACTTTTGTAAATAGTTGTGCGCGCCCCCCGCAACTTTTTTCGGAAAAAAAAATATATATATTTTCGCGTTTAAGGTCCTTACTGCACACCCTGAGAAAACCTACGCAGCAAAACAATCTCTACCTTCACCCCTTTCCATGTTCCAACGCTTTGAAACGAGAATATATTTACTCGCGCGCACCCCGCAACTTTTTTCGAAAAAAAAAATATATATATTTTTTCGTGTTTAAGGTCCTTACTGCACACCCTGAGAAAACCTACGCAGCAAATCAATCTCTACCTTCTCCCCTTTCCATGTTCCAACGCTTTGAAATGACAATATATTTACTCGCAGTGACAAAATGGCCGTCAACACTTCCTGATTTCCTTCGAATCGAACGTTAACAGACGTCACGCAGCAAAAAAAATTCAGCGCACGCACAGCCGCTTGAGTGCGCGCATCCGTCCGCGCTTATAGATATATAATTGACTTTAACTTTAATTTTCTCAACAACTACTGAACGGATTTACACCATTCCACAAAAAGCGTAATCTGCGAGCCGGACTCTACAGTTTTGCCAAATTTCTTATAAATCCATTCAGCCGTTCGACCTGTAGCCGTGTCTAAACGTCCTATGGAAAATAACATGGAGAAAACACGTTTTGGGACCCCCCTTTTATCTCAGCCCCCACTTCACCAATCCCCCCCAAATTTTCAGGGAAGGAGCGGAGCGGACCGAGCCATCTTCTTTGAGAAATTCGCAAAGATGCATCCACCAGGGCCAAAGTTAATCCAAATAGAATGTTGACGATTTCCTATGGAAACTAGGTCCTAACTATAACTACCTACTGGCGACTGCCAGTAGGTAATATATAGTTAGGATTTTTTCTCTATGGGTTTTTTGAAAATTCTATGTCTAATAACTTTGGCGTTTGTGGACGGAATTGGCTGAAATTTTCAGGAAAATGGCACATTTTGTTTCTGAGCAGCCCTTGAAAATTTGGGGGGGGTTCGTCCAGTGGGGGCCGAGAAAAAAGGGGGGTCCCAAAACGTGTTTTTAACATTGAGTTTTCCATAGGGCGGTTGGCCTCACTTTTAGCCCGAACGGCTGAATGGATTTGCACGAAACTTGGTAAAATTGTAGGGACTGGTAGCCCGATGTGCCTTTTGTAGGTCTCAATATATGTGCTCCAGTGGATTTTGAGAAATTAACGTTTAAAAAAAGATATATATCTGTAACAGCGGACCGGGCAGCGCACTGGTTCGCGGACTTTTCGCGCAACGGAGCTTTGTGAAGCGAAGCTGATTGGTTCTCCGGCGTCTGTCAACATTCCAAACAGTCCGTAGCGGCCGCCATCTTGTCTCTCGGTAGGATCGAGAGACAAGAGGAGGTCAAAACAAAGGGGGAAATAACTATAAGGGGGCATAGTAGATCCTCGCTGACCCCCTAGGTTTGATGTGGAGGTTTTAAAAGGGCCCCGCGGGGCAAAAAAAAAAAATAATAATAATAATTGAACGGCTGAATGGATTTGCACGAAACTTGGCAAAATATTAGGGACTGGTAGCCCGATGTGCCTTTGCTAGGTCTCAATATATGTGCTCCAGTGGATTTTGAGAAATTAACGTTCAAAAAAAGATATATATCTGTAACAGCGCTCCGCTTCGCGTAACGGAGGTTTGCGAAGCTGATTGGTCATTCTGTCACTGGGCTATAGTTGGGCTACATCTGGCTGATATTTGGGCTACATTTGTTTTTTTGTGTGTCTGGCGGCCATCTTTGGGCTACATTGGGCTACATTGGGCTTCATTGGGCTACATTCGGCTAATTAGCAAATAGCTCATCGCAAACTAGGAATGGTAAAGAATCGCTATTTATTCCTTAAAGTTCGCTATTTAGGAAATGCAAATAACTTTGATGATACATATGGCGGTTCATCTCTAACAAGATAAGAAGCATAGGGATACATTTATGATGACTGGCGCATCACCAGGGATGTGTTAGTCATTCTGTGCCGCTGTTCCGTCACCTATGGTGTGCTGCATTTACAATGCGGCGCATCATGGGGCAAAAACAGCACAGATGCGTGATGTATCTGTGCCGTAAAGGTGGCGCATTGCTGGAGTTGTATCGCAAGTGTGATGAAGCTCCAGCAAGGGTCGGGGTGCCCCTGTCGCAGGGTTTCTGTTCTCACACAGAACTGTGGACAGAGGATTGGAACCTCGGCGAATGCATTGCTGGAGTTGTATCGCAAGTGTGATGAAGCTCCAGCAAGGGTCGGGGGTGCCCCTGTCGCAGGGTTTCTGTTCTCACACAGAACTGTGGACAGAGGATTGGAACCTCGGCGAATTAGGGTGTCCCAAAACTCACGTTAGTAATCAAAAACTCCTTAGCAAGCTAGGTACAGTGTCACATTGGATATAACAAACTCTCAATGTTTAGACAATCCAGAATATGAACTTATAGTACCTCAGGATACGTGGAACTCATGAACAGTCGGTCGTTATAGATTTCTTAGAAACCAGAACATGGAGTTAAGAAGAACAGATGTGTATTTGAAATGTTTATTTACTAATGCCGTCTTCTCAGGCGTAGTACCTTAGATAATAAAAGTACACATATTATCAGTAGCAAAATTACCAGCATAGTTACTAGTACATAAAAAGTGAATGGTGATAGTATGTTAACATGCTGTAAATGAATAAGAGTTAGCAACACTTATAAGCAGCCGCGGGCCGTGGAGGGAGTTACGGTGAGGCAGGGAGGCGGGGAGGGGGAGAAGCAGGGTGGAGAATACAAGTACACATATTATCAGTAGCAAAATTACCAGCATAGTTACTAGTACATAAAAAGCGAATGGTGACAGTATGTTAACATGCTGTAAATGAATAAGAGTTAGCAACACTTATAAGCAGCCGCGGGCCGTGGAGGGAGTTACGGTGGGGCAGGGAGGCGGGGAGGGGGAGGGGCAAGGTAGAGAGGGCTCCACCCTGCTTCTCCCCCTCCCCGCCTCCCTGCCCCATCGTAACTCCCTCCACGGCCCGCGGCTGCTTATATCTCACCCTCCCTAATACACATATTATATTATTTGCTAAGAAGGTCTCTTTGTGTTGGTTTAGGGCGTGCCCATACTTTAGTGTCTTAGATTTGAAGGAATCACATCAGCATACACCAGCTCTCTCTTCATGTGAACCGCATCAACTGTTGTGTATGTGTGTTCGGCAAAGCAATATAAAACCCGCCTCATGCCCAGAATTGGCAGAAGTTGCACTTATGTTATGAGTATGAAGTCGTGGAGATCAGACCTCATAACAATTCTGTATCGTGTTGTTCTTGAAACTTTAGCACTCGCTGTACAGATATAGTTTAACAAGTAAAGCAGATAGTAGACCAATAACATATTATTCTCATGTAAACCACGATGAACTACTAGGTGGAAAGCTAAAGCAACAACTAAGTGTCGTGTGCAGAAGTTGCAAAAAAGGAAAAATGGCGTTTAAACCGGTAATGAGCCCATGCTAACTTAACACGGTGTAAAGATATCCAGGACCTAGATGACACCTCCTCATGATCCGGAAACGAACTGAATAAGATAATAGAAGTGCCATCTCATGAGAGCAGATTGCAAGTTTATATGTGGACGGTCCGCAAGGTAAAGCATTAAAAACTAGGAAAATTTAATGCTAAAGAAAAATAAAACAGCCAAGTACTTTATCGAGTCTTAAGCCAATAGGCAAGGTAAATAATAACAACTTGACAAATAAGTCAATGAATTGTCAATGAAATGCTAGTACTCAGCATATCAAACATGAAAAAGGTCTATGACATAACTGTGTATGCAAAATAAGCTGCAACAGCCTCCAATAGGAAGTCACCGTCTTCATCCGAAAACAGTTCAGCCAT
Organism: Lissotriton helveticus; assembly: GCF_964261635.1. Classification (NCBI taxonomy): domain Eukaryota; kingdom Metazoa; phylum Chordata; class Amphibia; order Caudata; family Salamandridae; genus Lissotriton; species Lissotriton helveticus. The sequence goes on from NC_136059.1 coordinate 45,694,339, forward strand.
CCAATTTAAAAGCGGAAAAGAACATACGTGCTCTCCCAGCACCGGATCCTCTATCACCATCAGAGGACAGCTCGGTGGGTTTTCAAGAAAGCTCTGTTCCAAGAAAGACTGTGCTGCCGCCAGTAAATTCCAGGGACCAAGTAGTCCATGCATCAATGCCACAGCCATAATCCTTTCGCCAGGACAAACCAACTCGTGAGTAATGATAGGAGTCATCAGCTGATTAAAGTCGACGTCAGGAGAAACCGGTCCGCAGAGACACAAATCAATGGCCCAATCGAAATCACAGGTCAGGCAGTGAAATACAGGCTGGACACAGGTGAAGTAGGAGAACCGAAAAGATAATCCATATGCCGTGCTTAATATCGCCAACGGCATTGTGCCATAATATTCTAGCATGCGATTGCGGAACAGTGTCAGCAGCTGCAGGGTCGGAGGTTGCATAGGAGGGACATCCATATTTAAAAATGTAAAAAAGCACAAGAGCGTCCGCTGGTAATGCAAGTAAAAATGCCAATCTACGAACCAGAGTGCAGAAAATACAATGAAAGGAAGCAGGGATGACTCCAAAGATTTTCTCAAATGAAGTCACGAGACCACTGGTAACAACTTTAAAAAAGTGTGCCAGGGACTTTGTGGAGGATGCGTTAAAGATAGTCGGTAACATGTTGCTGAAATTGAAAGGCAAATCTTAATTGAAAAGGGTGTGCACCTCTGTATGGGTGTTCGCTATGTGAAGTACGAAAGTTTCACGGGCCGAACTCAAGGCCACCTCTCTCTGAGACAAAAGAGCTCTTATTCTTGCCATGCCGTTGAAACGTGTCCCAAGGTTGGTATTTGTGGCCAGATTGAAAACTCCCTATGTTCATGTGTGGGAGGAAATAGAACATTTCTGCAGCAAATAACCCGTTCACTTACTGTTACGATAAAAGGAATACTTTTAATTAACTCAGAACAATCTTCATTATTGAGCATCAAATAACTACCATTTTCCAACAACTTGAACGTGGGGATGATAGCAGGAACTGGCGTGCCTTGCAACACGCAAGCCATATTTGGTCGGTGTTTGTTGCATGAACCGTGTAACTGTATGTGCCTACACATTAGTGAATGATCTGGCGTCTCAGTGCATTCCTCTCCATTCAGATAAACTTCTTGATCATCTTTGAAACATCTGTATGTGTATGGAAGCGACCAGACCTCATGAAGAAAAGCACTACCTAAAGGTTCATAACGACCTATTGGTATATATTTCATACAATTTGAAAACTTATATAAAGCAAAAGGCAGCGTTATTAAACCGTGGATAAGGCATGTTGCCAAAAAACCCTCAATCCTCTGCTGATGATGTCACTGAGCATGTCATGAATGATGTAATATGTGACATCATCAGCAGTGGATTACGGGTAATGGTATCTATAGTTTACTCCCTTATAGCTGTGTTTCTTTTAACATAAGTGTCTGTTTCCTTCCCTTATACTTACTGTTTTTGGTTCGCTTCCGGTTCGCGTACCGGCGAGCGAACTAGGAAGCGAACTAAGAGAAATAGAGGTTGGCACAGTTCCAAATATTGTACCAATTTTTTAATAACGGGGAGGTAGTTCTGAAAAGAACTTTTTTTTTTATTTTTCTGAACATTTTTTTACTGTTTTTGAATTTTTCGGAACAGTTTTATATTTTTTGGGGTTTTTCTTGGAGGGGGCAATGAAAACGATTCATTGTAAAGGGCTCAACAGGAGCAACAAAACAAAAAAAAGAAGTATTTATTATTTTGGGCGTTTCGGACAAACTTGCATATGATAGTCAATAGCTCTGTTGATCAGAGTGATGCTTTTTTCTCCGTAGGAAATGAATCCATCGCAAAATGCGCAGATGTGTTTTACATCACCAAATCTCATTTGTATATTTGGCACCATCTCCCTGCCCTCTGGTCCCGTTACTTCCGGTACAACAGATCTTCTGGCCATAATAGGGAGATTATCTAGGTCGTTCCGAAACTGTGCAGCACTGTAGTTGTTAGGATGCCACCTAGTCATATGGCGATGCATTGTGTAGTTTCCGAAACTGTATTTTTTGTCGGTCCCTCTGGACAGTCTATCTTGACATATAAGGCAAGTTACGTATCTTGCATTTACTTTTTTCTGACCTTTGGGAATTTTAAAAAATTGCCAAATGAAGTTTTCTTTCCGGTGAGACGTCCTGGGCTGCTCAGGCAAAAACTGCCTCTCTTCGTGCTCGTCCTCCTGTTCCTCTTCTTCTTCTTCTTGTTGAATTACAACTTGAGCAGGTGGTCCACTCTTCCTTGGATGTGGTGGAGGTGGTGGGGAAGCACCAGCTGAAGCTACTAAAGAAGCCATTGCTCAGTGATCACAAAGGGTCTTTCTCTCACAATGATGAAAGTCAGAGTGAGGAAAGAAGGAGGGATTTTCATCATTTGGTAAAAACAAGAGTTCTCAACCAATCAAAAGTGTTCATTTTAGATTATATGACCTAGTCTTACATCATTAGGAAACCAAAAGTGAAATGAACCAATGAAAAGTGTTATTACCAAGTCACATGACTTGCTGTGTTTACGTTAAGCGCTTTGCAGGGCCTCCCGGTTTGCTTCCAGAAACCTGCGCTTTGTGACTCGCTTCGCGTACCAGTTCGCTAACGTAGCACGTCATATGACGTATCACGCGACAACGTGAAACGTCATGCGGACGGGAGGCGTCACGATGTTGTTTTCTAACGCGGCACTTGCGGTAAAGAAACGTTTACCGTCTCGCGGTCTATTTCGCGGCATCAAGGTCAGCTAACGGGAAGCTTCCCGATTCGCGAAGCGGGAACGAAGAAAAAAAAATATTTAAAAAAAAAATTATTCATAAACATATAAAATATATTTTTGGATTTAAAGAAGAATACATTTTACAGCTACAGATATTAGCTGTTAGAAAACCAATGAAATTCACAGAAAAAACCATAGGTTATAGACCATATATAGTTAGGAATTAGCATTTACAAAACCTTGAAAATTCACTGAAAAAACCATAGGTTATAGACCATATATAGTTAGGAATTAGCATTTAGAAAACCTTATTTTACTCACACAAAACCATTGAAATTCCATATATAGTTAGTTGCACTAACTATATATCGCGCACCCGCAATCCACTGCTGATGATGTCACATATTACATCATTCATGACATGGTCAGTGACATCACTGATGACATCACTGATGACATCTCAAATGACATCACGGATGACATCACTGATGACGTCTCATTTGGCATCATTCTTGTGCTAATACGATAAACCTCTTCAGACTCTAATATAACCTTAGATACACTCAGTGTATACAGACACTCACACACTGCCACTCATCCATGGAGTTACTCACACACCCAGTCAGTCATGCAAAGAAACAATCTCACCTCCATTTCTTCAACTATACAGTTATACACACCTTACTTATTGAAACATATACTAACACATATTTACTCTCTTATACAATCCCTGATACAAGTTCACAATGATCGATACAACCACTCACTCAGTGGCTCTCATGCACAGTTATTTATATATGCCAACTCTCACATGTACTGTGTTTTACATATGTACTTACTATGACATGTAGCATTGAGATATCCATTCACTCATCAATACACTCATGCACACAGTCAACTGCCCATGTAGCTGTTTCCACATGCACTCTTGAACTCATACACCTAGTGAATAAACTGCTCACACATCTATGCACAGAGTCACACACCTTCCAGCCACCCCCACACAAACTCAATCTCCCATAGAAATACTTGGGCAACCAATTAATAACACATATAGCCTCTCGTATAGCTAATGATCAACACATGCAGCAGTTTACATCACAACAGACATAATGATGCACAAATTAAGACAGTTTAGTCACTAACCCATGCATTCAGTGAGACACATTTAATCACTCACTCATACAGTCAGTCACGCACCTACTAAATCCTTCATCCAGACACTTATACATTCACTCATTCTTCAATATCTAAGACATATTTTAACTTTACAGAAACATACAGTCACTGGATGTTGTCATCAGTGATGTCATTTGAGATGTCATCAGTGATGTCATCAGTGATGTCACTGACCATGTCATGAATGATGTAATATGTGACATCATCAGCAGTGGATTGCGGGTGCGCGATATATAGTTAGTGCAACTAACTATATATGGAATTTCAATGGTTTTGTGTGAGTAAAATAAGGTTTTCTAAATGCTAATTCCTAACTATATATGGTCTATAACCTATGGTTTTTTCAGTGAATATATATATATATATATATATATATATCTATTACCTACTGGCCAGTAGGTAGTTATAGTTAGGATTGTTTTCCATAGGAAATCCACAACATTCTATTGGGAATAACTTTGGCGCAGGTGGACGAATTTTCGCAAATTTCTCAAAGAAGATGGCCCGCTCCGCTCTGCTCCTTTCCCTGAAAGTTTGGGGGGGATTCGTCAAGTGGGGGCCGAGATAAAAGGGGGGTCCCAAAACGTGTTTTCCCCATGTTAATTTCCATAGGGCGGTTGGATTCACTTTTAGCCCGAACGGCTGAATGGATTTCCACCAAACTTGGCAAAATTGTAGGGACTGGTAGCCCAATGTGCCTTTGCTATGTCTCAAGATATGTGCTCCAGTGGATTTTGAGTAATTTAGGTTAAAAAAATATATATATATATGCGCGCCCCAGTACGCACACCGGGGCGCGTACCAGCGCGCTACGCGAGTTCGCGAGCGGAAAGCTGATTGGCTCTCGGGTGTCTGTAAACATTCCAAACAGTCCGGAGCGGCTGCCATCTTGTGTCTCGGTAGGATGGAGACACAAGAGGTGGCAAAAACAAAGGGGGAAATGATCAAAAGGGAGCAGGGTAGACCCCCCGTGATTACTAGGTTTGATGTGGGGGCTATAAAAGGGCCACGCGGGGGAAAAAAAATAATAATAAAATTCGATTTTCGCGGGGGGAGCGCCCGGTACGCGCACCGGGGAGCATACCGGGGAGCGTACCATGGGGAAAACCCAGTGAAACAGTAAAATGATAATTTAAAGTGCTTAGAGGTAGGGTAGCTCTGAATAGTGTTGTTGTGTTGTATGGGTGATTTAAGTACCAACATGTAGGTACCAATGCAGAGTCTTAAATTCAATGTACACCATCTTTTCTGTAGATAACTTGCATGTTGTTACAGAAGTTATTGTGGTATATGGAATCCATACCATAGTCTGTCAGGAAAGCAGAAACAGATCATTTAAGCACTCCCTGAGAAGGCCTAGGGGATCATGGGTAGTCTACCCTGCTCCCTTATGATGTTTTAAAATTGCATAGTATACTGTAAGTCTCACTTTATATTATAATCAATTTGGTACTACTTCATGAATTACATATAAAAATGAATAATGTCTCAAACTATTTTTAATTATTAAATAAAAATTTATTGTTTAGAATTTTCATAGTTTAATAAAACTTCCAGCATCAGATGATCTGGAATCTCCTCAAAATTGCATGATTCAATATTTTGTAAACAGTCAATAAATTGTTGGTCCAGAGACTCATCCATAAAATCCTCGTCAATAAAATCTTTTTGAAGAATCTCCTCATCGGTAATTTCGAAAGAAATATTGATGTTTTCTTGTTTACCTTCCATTTTCTTGCTGTAAATTGCATAAAAAATAACTATATCAGTAGAGTTAGGGCACTCTTGGGTTTAAGTTCAGAGAGGTACTTCTGAGTTTTTAACAGTGAAGTTATCTTTGGGCAGTGTATGGTATCAGGCAGGAAGTAGAAATATAAAAAAGTGCATGTGATGAAGCCTAAGTAAATTCATAATTATACCAGAGAAGTCTAACTCAATCTATAACTATAACAAAGAAGCCTGTCTCAATCTATAACTATAACAGAGGGACAGTAAATAACTAACATAAAACGTTTTTCTAAATTAACTTAAAGTGCACAACATAGTTCCCCTTACAAATTAACAATTTACCTTTCAGAAAGCAGTTGAAGTTTTCTGTGAAAATCCTTTGGAAATGTACCTCAGGTAATACTAGTCAAAATGGCCGTGTTTCCCTCTCATTTTTCATATATATTCATGTACATAACCAATCAAATGTCAGCACATAAAAATACAAAACGAAAGTAACATTTTAATTGGTTGTAAATTCTAACACTTTCATATGTGTTTTTGTCATGTCATTTACCTCAGGATATTTAGACAGGGCTACAGCCCAAATGGCTCAATGGAATTCCACCAAATTTGGGAAAATGGTAGGGACTGGTATGCAGTAGGGCCTATTCTATATTTGGCGAAAGTCTCTCCAGTGGTTTTTATGTAAATTAACTTTCAAATTTTTTGGGGGAGCGCTTACCGGTGCGCGCCCCGGTACGCGCACCGGCAGCGCTACGGGAGTCCTCCATCTTGTAAATGTACATGTAATGTGTTTCGGAAGAATTGAGACACAAGATGGAGGATAAACAACGTTGGGAATGGGTAAAAGGGGGCACGGTAGACTCTCCCTGACCCCCTGGGTTTTCTGAGGGGGGCTTAGGAGGTCCATGTAGGCCCCAAAAATTTTGTTTTTTAAAATTTTTACGGGGTGAGCGCGAGTAATCATTTTGAGTGATGAGAGGTAGGGTAGCCCTGAAAAGAGCTTTTGGGTTCTGTGGCTGATTTAGGTACCTACAAGTAGGTTCCAATGCACATTCTTAAATTGAGTAGGAATATTCTATTCCCCTCATTTGAGAAGTGCACACCATCTCCTCTGTAGATATCTTGCATGTTGTAACGCAAGTTATTGTTGTATATTGAACCCATTCCATAGGCTCTCATGTAAGCAGAAACAGATGTATTCACATGTTTCCGTGCTTTCTCAAATTGTGGACAAAATTGGTTGGACCACTTCCATTTCTGTCTTTTGCATATATTGGAATATACCAAGGCATTTTGTGGAAAAAGTGTCATCAATTGCCCAAAGGTGTCCTTTAAAAGCATTTCCAGACCTACCCCAGTCAAAGTGCCTAGGTCATTTCCACCACAGTGCAAAATTATAAGGTTAGGGTGTGGCAGATGGTAAAAGGTTTTCACCAATGGTATCAATTGATGACATCTCAATCCTCTTTGGCCAATCCACTTGATGTCTACATTTGGTAAATCAAGGTTGTGAAAATTTCTGATAGCTGCATACCTTTGAGCCCAGTGGATGTAGCTATGTCCAATAATCCAGACAGAATACATGGTGAGAGGAGGTTCTGGTGCAGTCAGATAAAGTGTGGGAATGAAATGGCAGTTGGAACCGTAGGAGTTTGCAACAAAAAAAACTGTGGAGTTTCAGTGCTCTTGAATCACAAGCAATGATTGGTGGATTCAGATAGTTGAAAACTGAAAGTTAGGGTGCATGGTTCTGTTCTGTGAAAGAAGTAATTTGAATGGTTAAGAAAAAGTCATTTAAAGAAACATTGCACCGGATAAGCTGGTGTATTGAGAGGTCAAACATCATTGCTGAGTTCATTTGCAACATTGTAGTTTAAACCTTTAAACCTGAGAGTTCAGTGAGGAGGGAGTTGCTATGGTAACAGGTAGAAAGGGCTGAGGGGGGGAAGGGTGTTGGTTTGAAAATAGAGAGGGAAGAGTTTTAATTGATTAACATGAGGGATATGTGTGTAGAATTAGAGATTTTTTGTGCAATTCATGGTTGCAGTGCCTGGAGTGCATACCTTTTGCTCTGCTAAAGAAATATTGGTGTGTGTGTCTGACACTGTTCTCAATCTCCCAAAGCATTTGTAAAGGTGAGTAATGATTCATTTAATATAGATAGAGACTTGTATACTCTATGGAGAAGATTTGGAAGCAAATTGTGTTTTTTTAATGTTGCTTTGTGTCATGTTTTTTTATAATGCTTGGTAAAAAGTTTTTGCTGCATAGAGGAATTGTATTTTGTAAAATTGTGAAGTTTCAGTAGTGAAATTGAATCCTTGTACATAGGACCTGCGCTCTGTTTCTAAAATGGTATTTAAAAAACGATTTTGGGGCAAACGAATGGCTTTTACATTTTTGAGAAGGAATAAATAGTGTCTGCATGATTAAATAAATATATTTGAACCTTTCACAATCATGTCACCTGTGTTACCTCAGATTAGGAAGCAGATTGAGCTTCTTTCCTGTTGGTTTGTGTCATGTTTTTTGATGTTGCTTTGTGTCATGTTTTTTGATAATGCTTGGTAAAAAGTTTTAGTTGCATAGAGGAATTGTATTTTGTAAAATTGTGAAGTTTCAGTAGTGAAATTGAATCCTTCAACATAGGACCTGCGCTCTGTTTCTAAAATGTTATTTAATAAACGATTTTGGGGCAAATGAATGGCTTTTACATTTTTTAGAAGGAATAAATAGTGTCTGCATGATTAAATAAATATATTTGAGCCTTTCACAATCATGTCACTGTGTTACCTCAGATTAGGAAGCAGATTGAGCTTCTTTCTTGTTGGTTTCTGGCATGTTTATTGATAATGCTTGGTATCAACATTTGCAAGATAGAGGAATTGTATTTTGTGAAATTGTAAGGTTTCAGTAGTGAAATTGAATCCTTGTACATAGGACCTGCGGTCTGTTTCTAAAATGTTATTTAAAAGACGATTTGGGGGCAAATGAATGACTTTTAAATTTTTGAGAAGGAATAAATAGTGCCTGAATGATTAAATAAATATATTTTAACCATTCACAATCATGTCACCTGTGTTACCTCAGATTAGGAAGCACGTTGAGCTTCTTTGCTGTTGGTTTGAGTCATGTTTTTTGATGAAGCTTGGTGTCAACATTTGCAAGATAGAGGAATGGTATTTTGTAAAATAGTAATGTTTCACTAGTGAAATTGAATGCTTGTACATAGGATCTGCGCACTGTTTATTAAATGTTATTTAAAAAACGATTTTGTGGCAAATGAATGGCTTTTACATTTTTGAGAAGGAATAAATAGTGTCTGCATGATTAAATAAATATATTTGAAGCTTTCACAATTATGTCACCTGTGTTACTTCAGATTAGGAAGAAGATTGAGTTTTTTTCTTGTTGAATTGTGTCATGGTTTTCGATAATGCTTGGTATCAATGTTTGCAAGAGAGAGGAAATGTATTTTGTAAAATAGTGAGGTTTCAGTAGTGAAATGAAATGCTTGAACATAGGACCTGCGCTCTGTTTCTTAAATCTTATTTGAAAAATGATTTTTGGGCAAATGAATAGCTTTTACATTTTTGACTAGGAATACATAGTGTGTGCATGATTAAATAAATATATTTGCAGTTTTCACAATCATGTCACTTGTGTTACTCTAGATTAGGGAGCAGATTGAGCTTTTTTCTTCTTGCTTTTTGTTAAGTTTAATGATAATGTTTGGTATCAACATTTCCTAGATAGAAGAATTGTATTTTGAAAAATAGTGAGGTTTCAGTAGTGAAATGGAATGCTTGTACATATGACCTGCGCTCTGTTTCGTAAATGTTATTGGAAACAGGATTTTGGAGCAAATGAATGGCTTTTACATTTTTGAGAAGGAATAAATAGTGTCTGCAAGATTAAATAAATATATTTGAACCTTTTACAATCATGTCACCTGTGTTTCCTCAGATTAGGAAGTAGATTGTGCAGATGAGGTGAAGCATGTCCAGGGGTGCAAAGGAGGTGAGGCCTGTGTCCATGAGTGCAGTGTAGAGAACTCACCTCCTCTGACCCTTGGACAAGACTCACCTCCTCTGTGCCCCCTGGACAGGCTTCAATATATTGGGTATAATTGATGGCAACAGGGTGCAGATGAGGTGAGGCATGTCCAGGGGTGTAGATGAGCTGAGGCCTGTCTAGGGGTGCAGATGAGGTGAGGTCTGTTCAGGGTTGCAGATGAGGTGAGGATTGTCCAGGGATGCAGAGGAGGTGAGGCCTGTGTCTAAGAGTGCAGTGGAGGAGAGGCTTCATGAAGTTCAGCCCTCTGCAATCTTAGACACAGGCCTCACCACCTCTGCTCCCCAGGACACGCATCTCTCCCAGTACACTCTTGAACACAGGCCTCACCTCCTCTGTACCCCTGGACAATCCTTACCTCATCTGCAACCCTAAATCATTTTTTAAACAGGCCTAAATGTATTGGGTATAGTTGATGGTAACAGGGTACAGATGAGGTGAGGCCTGTCCAGGGGTGTACATGAGGTGAGGTCTGTCCAGGGGTCCAATTCATGTGCCCTAAATCGATTTTTAATTAATATTTAAAAAACAGAGCACAGGTCATATATAGAAGCATTTCATTGCACTAATGAAACCTCATTTTTTTACAAAATACAATTCCGCTATGTAGAAACATTTCTTTACCAAGTATTATCAAGAAATATGACACAAAGAAAGAATAAAAAAGTTTAATCTGCTTCCTAATCTTAGAAAACACAGCTGACATGTTTGTGAAAAGTGCAGGTATATTTATTTAATCATGCAGACACTGTCTAATCCTTCTGAAAAATGCTAAAGCCATTCATTTGCCCTTTAATCGTTTTTATATTAACATTAAAAAACTGAGCACAGGTCATATGTACAAGCATTCCATTTCACTACTGAAACTTCATTTATTTTACAAAATACAATTCCTCTATGCAGCAGAACATTTTTACCAAGCATTAACAAAAAAAAACAGAAAGCAACAATAAAAAAACACAATCTGATTCATATTATGAGGAAACACACCTGACATGATTGCGAAAGGTGCAGAGGAGGTGAGGAAAGTCGAAATGCCTTTCATGATTGTGAAAGTTGCTGAGGAGGTGAGGCCTGTGTCTAAGAGTGCAGTGGGGGAGAGGCTATATAAAGTCCTGTCCACTGTACTCTTGGACACAGGCCTCACCTCCTCTGCTCCCCTGGACAGGCCTCACCTCATCTGCACTCCTGGTTAGGCCTCACCTTATCTGCATCCTGTTACCATCAATTATACCCAATACATTGAGGCCTGTCCAGGGTGCACGGAGGAGGTGAGGCTTGTTCAAGGGTCAGAGGAGGTGAGTCCTGTCCAATGCACTCTTCGATACAACCCTTACCTCCTCTGCACCCCTGGACAGGTCTCACCTCATGTGCACAATGTACTTACTAATCTGAGAAAACACAGGTGACATGATTGTGAAAGGTTCAAATATATCTATTTAATCTTGCAGACACTATTTATTCCTTCTCAAAAATGTAAAAGCTATTCATTTGCCCCATAATCGTTTTTTCAATAACATTCAAGAAACAGAGCGCTCGTCCTATGTACAAGCATTCGATTAGTAAGCAGATTGTGCAGATGAGGTGAGGCCTGTCCAGGGGGGCAGAGGAGGTAAATCCTGTCCACAGCACTCTTGGACACAGGACTTACCTCCTCTGCACCCCTGGACAGGCCTCACCTCATCTGCACAATCTGCTTACTAATCTGAGGAAACACAGGTGACATGATTGTGAAATGTGCTAATATATTTTTTTAATCATGCAGATACTATCTAATCCTTGTCAATAATGTAAAACCAATTCATGTGCCCGAAATCTTTTTTTAAATAACATTTACAAAACAGAGCACAGGTCATAGGTATAAGCATTTCATTACACTACTGAAACCTCACTCATTTAGAAAATACAATTCCTTTATGCACCAACATTTCTTTAACAAGCATTATCAAGAATGTATTAGTCTCTATTATATTCTCTTCCTGACTTACTCTATTTTCCCACCTGTCCCCTTCTAACACCCTCTCTCTGACTTATTCCTTTTTACATCCTGACTCTGTGTTACACTCTCTTACACTCTCTCTTTGACTTACTTTCTCTTACACCCTGTCTCTAATTTATTCCCTCTCTCTCTTTGTTACAGCAATTTGTAAGTCATACTTTCTCTTACATCCTCTTCCTGATTTAATCCGTCTTACAACCTTTCTCTTTGTAACATTCTCTCCCAGACTTACTCCCTATTACAACTTTTGTCTGTTTTACACCCTCTCTCCCTCTTTCTGATTTTTATATTCTCTTCCTCTCTTCCTGTTACACCCTCTGTCTGACTTACTCCTTGTTACATCCTCTCTCTGATTTACTTCCTCTTACACCCTCTCTCAAACTTACTCTCTCTCTCTCCCTTTTACAGCCTCTCTCTGTTTTAGTCTCTTTTACATACTCTGCCCTTCTAACACCCTCTCTCTGTCTTACATCCTCTTACACCCTCTCTCTGTCTTACACCCTGTTACATCCTTTTTCTGACTTATTCCCTTTGTCCCTTTCTTTGACTGACTCCCTCTCCCTATTACATCCTTTTTCTGTCTTACAACATATTATACACTCTTTCTGTCTTACTCCTTCTCTATGTTTTACTCCCTCTACCTGTTTCTTTGTCTGACTCTCTCTGTCTTTTTGTGTTAGTTCCTCTAGCTCTTTTTCTCTGTCTTACTCCTAGTTACATAGTTACTGTGATATAAACTTAGATATGTTGTAAACTAGTGTTTATATCGTTTGCTTATTGTCATTGCTTTGTTGTTTGGTAATAGTGGTCTAAAATGTGTTATCTTTTTTCTTTAACAATAGTAAGGAAATATGCCCTCAAGGCAGAGGAGAAGAAAAGATGCCAAGCGGAAAAAACAGCAACGGAATTAAAGCACTCCTCTACAACAAATACTTCAAAAAACAGGAAAAAAGCATATGTAGATCAAAAAAAAATGTTGATGAGAAAGTGAATATACAGAAGGAGAGAGCAAATTTGAAAAGGAAGGAGAGGTCCCCCAAAAATGTTACTACTGGAGCAGGAGAGAATAATATGTATAGGAATAGAAGGCAAAACCAATTTAGGGACATTCGTAAACGAATGTTTCGCAATAGGGTGGTTTTAAATTTGTTAAAAAATATTAAGAAAGGTAAAGCTGCTTTTTATAAGAAAAAGAAAAGTGTAGAGAAGATTGTTGATCAGGCTTTTGAAGTTAAGAAAAAATTATTTATTTTAGTAATCAATAGAATTAGGACACTTAACAAGACAATTGATGTTTTCAAATCAAACAGTAGATGCAAAAGAGTAATTAATCGGACTAATTTTTGTAAAGTTTTTTCTGGAGAATGGATGCATAGTTCAAGTTGTGAGCCATTTTTTAATGAGGAGAGTTACTTCCAGGAGAATGATTTGGTGCATGCAGTTGACACCAGTGGTCGAGTATATGAGGTGAAAGACGGTTCTCCGATTGAAAAAGAGAAACTTGTGTCTAGAGATGGCAGAAGAGGTGTTAACTGATGAAGTTTTAGGGAGACGTACTAAGGGTCCAGTGTACACTTGGAAGTGTAGTAGTATTTGTAGTGTGCGACAGGATTCAATCGATTTGCTTCGTAATTTCTTACGTACATATAGTAAGAAAAGTCTAAAACAGAAAATGAAGATGTTGCAAGACTTAGATCCTTGCAGAGTGAGAGAAAACATAGGTTTGCAAGGGCATTCACTGGCTTGTCTTTCTAGAAAAGTATGTCAGAGTGTTTTTCATCATTTTAGGATGTAAGCAGTGCATCATAACAAAATGAGGAAATTAGTGAGAAGGTTGTATTATGCAAAAAGTCCAGCACTTAAGCTTAAACAATTAAACAGTGCTCTTTTGCATGGAACTGAATTAGATGTGAAGAAGATTTGTGAAGAAATTGAGATTTGGTTTTTTGGTGAAAAAGAGGACAGTGTAGAAATTGACACAGTAATGGAAGGTAATGTGGAAGACAATGTACAGATTTCAGGTACAGAAAAGTTTGACCAGGAAATTACCAAGTTTAAGGTGAAATTAAGTGAAAGGCCTAATTGTACTTGTGTGTGTTGTCGACGGACTCATTATAAGATTCAGACTAGGTTAGTTGATTTATGTGCAGAAAGTGAAATGGAAAATAATAGTAAATGGAAGAATTTTGCAACTTTTTTGTTGGTGGAGAATTCTTTTGATTTGAGTTCTGATCAGCGTGTTTGTAAATATTGTTATAATAAATTAAATGAAAACAGCATGCCTGCTACAGCTGTTCATAATATTCTTGAGTTGGTAGACATTCCTCCTGAATTGATGGATTTAAATACATATGAATCTATTTTGATTCAATGTGTCCATCCTTTTCAGGCTATTGTTCGCATGGAGCCTAAAATAGGGAAATTGCCTCCTTCAGATTTACAGAGAGGATTAAAGGGAAGAGTTGTTTATTTGCCTCTAGATTTCAAGAAAAATATTGATACAATTGGTGTAGAGAAAGTGGAAGAGGAACCTCTGGTTATTCTAGTTAATGGGGTTCCGACAAAGAGTAAGAAAATCTGGCAAGATTTAGTGGATGTTAGGAAAGTCAAAAAGGCAACGTTGTATTTGGTCAAAAACAATGAGTACTACAAACATGTATGTGTTGGAGCAGAGGAAACAGCTGCAGAAGAAGACAGTGATTGTTCAGCCGGCCAAATTGAAAAAGTTGATGTGTCTAGAAGTGAAGAAACATATGAACATTATACTGTTCATCCTTTGCATTCCAAAGAAGTATTGGGGAATGCAATTGACTTGTTTCAAATGAAAGCAGCAAAAGGAGGTCCCATTAGTGTATGGGAAGAAAGTTTGGAAGCTCGTTGTTTTCCATATTTATTTCCAACAGGTCGAGGTGGACGATATGACGATCGACCAGTTCAAATTCCTGCATCTGAATACCGGACTTTAAGATTATATGCTGAAGATCCAAGGTTTCGTCAATGCATTCCATATTTGTTTCATCTACTGTATGAAAGTGACTTGTCTGGGCTTTCTTATGCAGTAAACCATATACTGAAAAGTGGAGCACATCTGCAAAATGTTTCGGCGAGGGACTTTATGGAGAAAGTCAATCTGCAAGACAATATTTTGGAATCTCATCTAATCAATCTCATGGCATGTCAGCGTGGTACAAACGAGTATTGGTACCATCGTCATGGGGAATTGAAATGTATGCTAAGAAACTTAGGAACTCCTACATGGTTCCTCACTCTTAGTTGTGCTGAGTATGCATGGGACGACTTACTTCAGTTTCTACGAGAGGCAAATGCAAAGATACAAAATATAGAATTCAAAACACCTGGAGAAATGTGTTCTTTGGATCCAGTGAATGTATGCAGATATTTCAATCATAGATTTGAAGCTATGATGTCTTTCATTACCAACAAAAAAAATCCTCCCCTTGGAGTGGTTTTGGATTTCTTTTGGAGAAAGGAGTATCAAGCGAGAGGTGCTCCTCACATACATATGTTGTTATGGATTAAAGATGCACCCAAATTTGGAACAGATTCGGATGACACAGTGATGAGTTTCATTGAAGAGTATTCAACATGTGCTGTTCTGAAAACTATCGAAGAAAACAGTTTAAGGCAACAAGTTTTACGCTTTCAATCCCATCGTTGTGGAAAGTACTGTCGTAGAAAATTCAGAAACAAGGACAAGTTCTACACAAAATGTCGTTTCGGGTTTCCACGACCAGTGATTTCTAAAGGAAGAGTAAATAATTTGATGTCTTCTCTGCGACATACTGTGACGAGGAAATCACCAAAAAATACATACAATTTAAAAAGAAACGAAGAGTTCAAGTACATCAACGACTACAACCCAGTGATTTTGTCCATGTGGAATGCTAACATGGATATTCAGTTCGTTGCTGACAACTCTATTGCTGTGGCTCGATATGTGACGTCTTACATCACAAAAAAAGAAAAGACAGAACTGAAGGAAATGTGGGAGGACATTTCACATGAAAAGAGTATAAGTAAAAAATTATACAGTTTCAGTCTGAAGATGTTGTCGCATCGAGAAATTGGAGCATATGAATGTTCTGATCGGTTATCATCAGCAAGTCTCTACACCAAATGTAGAACAATTATTTGGGCGAGTCTAGGTCTTGCTGCAACACGAAACCGAGTTTTGAAATCAGTACAAGAAATTGAGTATTTGGCGGAGAAAGAACCAAACAGTACAGATATTTTGAAGACAAACATGTTGGATACATACTATCCAAATAGAAGTAGTCATCTTGAGAACAGTTGTTTGTATGAAGTTCTGCAAAACTATATTTATAAGAGGAACATCAGAGAAGATATCAATAATGGAATATATGCTGTCATTGGGTGTGAAGGATGTCTAATGAAGCAGAGAAAAGGCCATTTGATTAATCATCGAAAATTGAGTTGCGAAAATCCAGAGAAAAGGGAATTTTACTATTTAGCTCTTTTGCAACTCTTTAAGCCATGGCATACAGAAGAGAAACTACTTGGAGATTTTCTCTGTTACGAAGATTCTTTTAATGCAACCAAGGATACCATAGAATGTCCTGTTTTTCCAAATTATCTGCAAATGTTGAACGAAGAAATAGAGCAAGAAGCCACAATTGCTGTAGAGATTGCTAGAGACAGGTCTCAAGACAGTCAGAGTTCTACTTCATTGAGTCAGGATCCGCTAGGAGGACCAATTATCCAAAATGAAGCTGCCACTGCCATGGATGAGGTGGAAAGAGCTATGGAACAAGCTCAAGATGATGTAGTTAACTTTGAAGATTTGGTGAAACAACTAAACCTTGAGCAGAAACAGATATATGACGAAGTCACAGAACAGGTTGAACATGGATTCAGTCATGAGAAAAAAGAGTGCTCATGTACATCATTTAACCCTGTCCGACTGTACGTGAGTGGAGAAGCGGGAACTGGACAAAGTTTTCTGATTAAAGCAATTGCAACTTATCTGCAGAAAAGGACTGAATCACCGCTGTCTTGTGTTGTTACCGCTCCTACTGGGCTGGCAGCACATAACATTAAAGGGATTACTTTACATCGTTTACTGATGATACCAGTTGAGCATGATAATAAATTGCAATACCACAAGCTATCTGGAGATGCTTGTTCTGAAGTTTCCAGAGTCCTGAAGAAAATGAAACTTCTTATCATTGATGAAGTAAGCATGGTCTCAAATCTAATGCTTGCTTTTGTGCATTTGAGAATGCAAGAAATCCTTAGAACAGAGTATGATGTGTTATTTGAAGGGAACCACATTATTGTTTTTGGAGATCTACTGCAGTTGACTCCAGTGAAAGGACAACCATTGTTTAAAATGCTCACACATGAAGATACCAGGAAGTGCCTAGGAAGCATTGGAAAGGTTAATATATGGTTACATTTCAAATATGCAGAACTACTTCAAAATATGCGACAGGCAAAGGATGAAGATTATAAAAATATTCTACAAGATGTAAGAATCGGAAAAGTAAGTGAGCATGGGAAAGAAGCATTATATGCACGATTAATTTCAAATTTGTATCCAAATGAAAACATTCTTCCAGAGAATATTTTTAAGAAAATTACTGAGAACAAATCTGGGATATGTTTGATGCCAACTCTGCAAGAATGTTCCATCTTCAACAACAAAATGTTAAAGTTAGAAAATGAAGAGATTGTGAAACTAGAAGCTATAGATAAAATAGAGCATATGGGAGCAACAATTATTTTGTCAGAAAATTTGAAATCAAAATTGGATTCATTAGAGAAGTGTATATCTAAAACTGCTGGTTTTGAAAAGACTCTGAATGTGTGTTTAAATTGTCGTATCATTTTGAGAAGGAATTTAAATGTTGATAGAGGTCTGGTAAATGGATCAATGGGTCATGTTGTTGAATTTCTGAATTACAGAAATAGAGATGGAATTGAATTTTTAAAAATTAAATTTGATGGCATTGAGGAAGTACAACAAATCAGTCGTTGTTCTGCTAGATTTTTGCTTGTAAAAGACTTATATGTTCGCCGAAAACAGTTTCCTGTTTGTTTGGCATATGCGGTGACAATTCATAAATCTCAAGGTTTAAGTGTAGATAGTGCTTTGGAGAACATTGGAAGTTCTGTGTTTAAAGAGGGTATGGCATATGTGGCATTATCACGAGTCAGAACTTTATCAGGATTGTACTTGGTTGAGTGTGATGAGACAAAGATTTGTGCAGATCTAGATTGTGTTAAATAATACAATAGGTTAAGGAGAGAATATGCTCCACATTTGCCTCAATATCCTCTGTTTGAAAAACGTGTGGTAGGCCGAAAAAGAAGAAATGAGAATAATTGCAGTGAGGTAGTAGCAAAAAGACAAAAAATAGATGACACAGTAATTGTAAGCAGAAAGAAAAAGGATTCTGTTGAAGATGTTGTTGGATTTCAGTTTGAAAACAGTTCTGGTGTCAACTGCTATGCTAATGTAGTGGTTAATGTTGTTTTTTTTCCTTCAAAATTTACAAGAACAGATTGTTGAAAATCGGGATCAAAGATTCTGCTGTTTATTGAATTCTGTGTTTGAGAAATGTAGCAGTGATAGAGCAAAAATAGAAAGTGTTTCAGAAATTCGAAATCTTTTAGACATGTTCTGGTCAAAATCAATTTTCACAGAATATTCAGCAGGATTGTCAGGAATTTTTAATGTATATGTTTGGTGTATTGGAAGATGAAGGTGTAGATGTAGAACATCTTTTTGGCCTTTCTTATCAATGGCAGCATGACTGTGACAATTGTAGTTTATCAAGTAGTACTAGAATAGACACTGAAAGATTTATATATTTGACTTTACCAGACTGCAAATCAGTGTCTTTTAATAATCTAGTTAAAGCAGCTGATCACAATATGGTGTGTACCCAATGTAAGTGTGCAATGCTGTCCACATTATTTATACAACCTTATGGTCAGTATGTCATTTTAATGTTCCAACGATGTAGACCTGATGGAACTAAATTGACAACTTCTATTAAAAATTTCGTGGCTTCTCAGTTATCAATTTCAGGAAGAACCTTTGCAACTGTAGCTATTATTTATCATGACGGTCCTTCGACAACATCAGGGCATTACACATGCTATTTAAAATGTCAAAAAGGATGGAAGCTGTGTAATGATACTCATTTTACTTTCAAACAACGTTTGCCTTTTGACTTAAAAAATTCATAACTAGTGTTTTTAGAACCTAAATTTAAGTAAAGGTAATTGGCCTATAAAGACGGGAGCAGTTAATAAAAGTTAGTTTACTGTTTAAAATTATATTCTGAGTAAAAGCGATCAAGATAATATAAAAAATCGAGTTGTCATATAGGTACTGTAAGTGGATCTCATAGTAAGTGATATCAGTATTATAGGAAATGTTGAATATGAGTGAGCCAGAGATGGAAATATGAATATTTAAACATTGCGAAAATGTTCTATGAGCTTTTCTTTCAGAACGTCGGGAAAACTGTAATTTCAGAGTTTGTTTTGAGTAATTTGAAAACATACTGATACATCTGACACTATTTGGCCTTAAGGAAAAGTGAAGGATTGAGCAAAGAGTCATGACTGAACACAAGGAGGAAATGAAAAGATTGAAAAATATTTCATATGTTCTTGGAGCTTTTCTTATAGAAAGTCGATGAAATGGAAGTTTTAGAGAACAGCAGAGTACTTTCCAACGAAAAGGACCTTCATGATGTACTATTTGGCCTAAAGGAAGAGTAAGTAAATCAAAGATTAGTGTACATATGTGATTTGTAAGTTTATATGGTTTTTTAAACACAATCTTTTAGATTGTGTTTTTTTTCCCCGCTGTTATATGATGAATAGTTTGAACTCACTGTTTTTAGTGAAATTCAATATGTTCTGAGAACAGCAAAAATAAACTAGCTAACATGTTGTACAAATTATTCTATAGTTTGTATTGTGTAATTTATATTGTATTCCCATTGTCTCACACTCACTTTCCTTTTTCCACTCTCTTTCAGCTCTCTTTACTTACTCACACTGCCTTTCTCTCACTCTGTTTCACCCCCATTTGTTTACTCCACTTCTTTCACAACCCCTCATTTCCATTTCAACTATCTGCATCCCCTCTCTCCCTTGCACCACTTTTCAGCTTTCAGTCTCTCTGCTTTACTTCCCTTTTCCGTCTTTTCCTCCTTTGCTCTTTTAGTAATTTCTCTTTACTCACTCACCTCTTTTGTCGCACTCTGTCACTATAACTCACCCACTCGCCCTCACTTATCTTTCTTTGCTCCTTTCTTTTCACCTCTTCTCTCTTTTTTCCATTCACTACCTCTATGTCCTTAGTCCCTCACTCTCCTTGTGATATGCTCACTTGTGTTTATCTACCTTCTATCATTTCTCTTACAACAACTTCACTGCTCCTCTCTCATCGTTCTTCACCCCATTTCTTTTAGTCCGGTTCCATTACTACCCCTCATTTCCTATCTTTCAGTGTCCTTCTCGTTACTTTCATCACCGAATCACATTCTCTCAGTACCACTGCTTTAGTCCTCTTCCCCAATCTTTCCTTCTTTTGCTCCCTTACTCATTTTCCTTTCCTCACTCATTGAACTCCACTTCACTCAGTCCTTCCCTTAGTCCCTCTGTCTACTAACTTCCTCACTCCTTTTCCCTCAATCCTTCTATATTATCCTCTCTCCCTTCATCCCTTCACTCTGTGACTCCCCTTCACTCACTCTCAGTCATCTTCCATTCCTCATTCTTGTAAATGCATCCTCAATCAGACTCCTTTCCCTCTCAGTCATTCCTTTTTTACTTACTCCTGTTTCCTGATTTAGTTTTGCTAACTCACATTCTTTTAGTATCTTTGTTACCTTCAGTTCATTTCTCTCTTTTTCTCTTCCTCTCTGTCACTGAATGTATCTGCCTTACTCTTAGTAATTTGCTCTCCTTCTATTTCTTTTTTCCTCTTTTTGTCCTTCTACATTACTTTATTTCCCTTTCTGTGTCCTTCACTCTTATTTTATTTCTTAGTACACTTTTATGATTTTTAACCTCTTGACTTGTCTCTTCTATTTTAAAATATATATTTTACTAATTATAACTTATTTTTTCTTTTCTCTTTCACAGATACAAAGTGTAGTATAAACATGTAATTAAATTTACATTAATTATATGGTAAGTGTGACTAATAAAATGTAGTTTGTCATCACCCTTTGCTTTAACCTCACTACTATTCTCTCACCCTACCTCACTCCTGTTTCCTTACTCTGCTTCCCTCACTTATTCTTATCCTCCATGTTTACTCCTCTTTCCCTTACTCTCCTACCACATTCAACTTCTTTCAGTCCCCCTGCTTTACTTCCCTTACCCTCTGTTCCCTTCCTTCGCTCCCTCACTCATTCCCTTACTCATTTACTTCACTCCTCTCACTCCTTCTCTCAGTCCGTCTGTCCTCACAGTTCCTCACTTCCGTTCCCTCACTCTGTCTCTCTTAACGTCACTGTCTCTGTCCCCTCACTCTGTCACTACTCTTTCGTCATGCTCACTCCCTATAACTCACCCGCACTCCCTCACTTACCTTTCTTTGCTGCTTCACTCAGACCCTTTCAGTCACTCCTTCCTGTACTCTCTCTGTCCTTTCTCTCTGTCACTCCCCATGTCTTACCCTTATTCACTTTTATCCACTCTCTTTCACCCCTCTTTACTTACACTCACTGCTCTTTTCTCACCCTCCCTCACCGCTGTTCCTTTACTCCGGTTCCGTCACTACTCCTCATTCCCCATCCTTTACTGTCCTTCCCTTTACTTTCAACACCCACTCATATTCTCCCAGTACCTCTGCTTTAGTCTTCTTCCTCTCTCTTCCCTTCTTTCGCTCCCTTATTCATTTTCCTTTTCTTACTTACACCCTATTACACCTTCTCTCTGTCTTACTATATAATACACAGTCCCTCTATGTTGCTCCCTCTAACTCTCGTTCTCTTAACATCACTCTCTCTGTCCCCTTCCCTCATGCTCACTCCTTCATTATTATTATTATTTTTTTTGGTGCGCGCCCCGGTGCGCGTACCGGTACGCGTACCCTTGAGAAAAAAGAATGACAGTTTTTTTTTTTTTTTTTTTTTTTTTAATAAATTGGAGGTAGTTCTAAAAAGAACTGTTTTTTTTATTCTTTTTGTTGTTTAATTTTTTTATTGTTTTTTTGAACTTTTTTTGGCTTTTCTGAACAGTTTTATACTTTTTTTTTATTTTTTATGGGGAGAAAGAAAAAACAGGGAATTGTAAACGGCTCAACTGGAGCAAAAAGAAAATCAGGAAAAAATCAAGGTTTCTTTGGGCACTTGTGGTTATCACCAGCAAGGTTGATGAGTGTAATACTTTGCTCACCATAGGTAATTGTTTTTCCACAAAATGTACAAACAATTTTGTATCTACCAAACTTGGTTTGGATGTTTGGGATCATCTCCCTTGTCTCTGGACCTGATGGAGTGGGTTCTTTCCTTGTTGAGGTTCTGGAAGATGATTGGGGAAGGTTTCTGGACAGTTCTCTCACCTCTGCCGCAGAATAGTTGTTAGGATGCTTGCATTCCATGTGGCGAATCATGGTGTAATTACCAAAAGAATATTTTTTGTAGGGTTCCCCCTGGAAAGTTCAGTGCCACAGATCAGACAAGTCACTTTTGCTGCATTGACTTTCTTCTGGCCTCTTGGGAATTTGAAAAACTCCCACACAATGTGCTCTCTCGGTTTCATGAGTGATGTCACTGACAATGTCATGAGTGATGTAATATGTGACGTCATCAGCAGTGCATTGCACGCGCAAGCTATAGTGAGTCCAACTAACTATAACGTTGGAATTTCAATGGTTTTATGCGAGTAAAATTTCCAGCTAACTATAACTGGTGTGAAACCTATGGTTTTTTCAGTGAATATATATATATATATATATATATATATATATATATATATATATATATCGCCGCTCCTCTTGCACCAGACTCACGCACTCATACACGGGTGCTGTATGCGGGGGGTGCTCCCGCAAATATCACTATCCTCGTCTTCTTCCCAATTCAAAAAGACACATAGATTTTATTTTGACTCTCACACGCACCAGACGCGTTTCGGCATTCACCTTCCTCTGTGGTACCACAGAGGAAGGCGAATGCCGAAACGCGTCTGATGCATGTAAGAGTCACAATAATATATATATATATATATATATTAAGTATGGGCTGAAAATCCGTTCCGCTCGTGGAATTTGGGCGAATTTTTCACAATTTTGCGGTGCGCGAATCGCGCGGAATTGGCAAAGAATTCCCAATTTGCCATGTGGCGAATTTTTTTTGCTTGGTCGCCCTTCAAAAATACAATCTCGCGTGCGCGGTGGTGACTTACCGTGATTCTGAGATCGGCGAGTTTTTTTCCTCCCAGTTTGCCTGGGCTGCGCCGTTTTTGATCTTGCTGCGTGATTGCGCGAGACTTTTCGACCGCGAGTACGTCATTGCGTGATCGCACAAGATTTTTTGACCGCGAGTACGTCATAGCTTCCCGCCATCTTGCACTGCGAGACGCTAAGAACGGGAATACGTCATAAGAGCCCGTGATCATGCATCGCGAGAGTAAACAATTGCGAACACGTAGATGCGCGCAGCTGACTTCCGGCGGGAGATTTGAACGTATCGCTTTCCCGAAATTGCAAAAATTGCAGTTCTGCACAAGAAATCTATCGCTGGCAGCATAAACCTTCTGAAATTGATAATTTGGATCAGAATAACTCCTCAGATTGACATTTGGCTGCACTTTTTTGTGCAAGAAGTGCATTTTTGGGGGTTTGGGAGGAAAGAAGTGCCCCAGAGTGTCCAACTTCCTGTTCTTTTCCAGCAGGCTCCTCCCAGTGCTTTGTCCATGTCCTGGTCACTTTTCATTTGGATCTGGAGCTGGAAGGATTAATCTTTGTGGCTGCTGCTGGATATTTGTATTTGAGGACTTTTTGTTTGGATCACTTTTGGAGTTGAGATTTTACAAGTAAGTTGGTGTTGTTTGTTTGGGGCATTGCAGTTGCTGCAACTACAATTTATAAACTTTTTCACATCTTTTAAAAAAATAATTAAAATATATTGTGGGTAGCCACAGTACCTAGTAGGCCCATAGTTAGTCATTGGTGCATGATACAACTGTTTCTGTTCGTTTTGTTGAACTTAAATATCATTTACGGCATGGATGGCATGGAATTGAATAGCTGACTGTTATTATATCTATGTGGATGTTTTTTGTAATTTTGGGGTGCGTGTCAAAGCCACACTAGCCAGTAGGCCCAGGGGTAGTCAGTGGTGCATGGACCATGTCTTTCTGTGGGGTCTCGTGAATTTAAACATCATTTGGGGTACGGATGTCATTGGATTGGGGTGATTTTTGGTGTGTATTTCGATTTTATGGGTGTTGTTGGGGCCTGGTCCAGGGCCTGGCCATGTGGGTGGGGGCCATTTCTGAGGCCTGGTCCAGGGGCTAGCCATGTGGGTAGGGGTCTAGGGGCCATTTTGAATCAGGCAGTGTGCTTTGTGCCATAGGCCTGCAACCAGCCTGCCTTGCTTTCATCCATTATGCCCAGGGGTAGTCAGTGGTGCATGGGCCAAGTCTTTCTGTGTGTTCTCTTGATTTTAAACATCATTTAGGGCATGGATGCCATTGGATTGGGGTGATTTTTTGTGTGTATTTCTATTTTTTGGGTGTTGTTGGGGCCTGGTCCAGGGCCTGGTCTTGTGGATGGGGGCCATTTTAAGGCCTGGTCCAGGCCTGGCCGTGTGGGTGGGGGTCTAGGGGCCATTTAGAAGCCAAGCAGTGTGCTTTGTGCCATAGGCCTGCAACCAGTCTGCCTTGCTTTCATCCATTATGCCCAGGGGTAGTCAGTGGTGCATGAATCAACTCTCTCTGTGTGGTCTCTCTCTCTTCTATTAATTTAAACATCCATTTTGGATTAGAATTGCAATTTTTATTTTGGGTTTTTCCGTTTTTGGGTGTGTTGTGTTAATAATAATAAATGCCTAGTTGCAATTATTAAGTGATGCACGACATATGCAACATTTATTTAACTGATGTTCCTCTGGCTTCCTTTGCTTTAGGTGCACAAAGACTGATAAAATCATTCTCATCATCATCACTTGCTGTGGTGCCAGGAAGAAGTCCTGCTGCGGTGTGTGCAGAACGTCACATGAGGTCACGTGTGGTGGCCACGTACAACTCTGCAATTCGTACAACAGCGTCCTGCTGTTCTGACATCTGAAGAAGATGGGCCCAAAGAAAGGTGGCCGTAGCTCCTCTACTAAGAAAGTTGCCAGTGCCACTGCCAGTAAGAAGGAGCAGAAGAAGCAAGTGGCGCCACTTACCAAGGAGATTGGTGTGCCGACAGACACTTTTTTGGGGAAAAAAACTACGCCTGCAGCAGCGGTGTCCGCCAGGGACCAAGCGGGGAGCAGCACCTCCGCTTCATTGGTCTCAGTGCCACCACGCCAAGTTAGGCCCAAGTCCATGAGTGCCGCAGAGGCAGCCTCTTTAATTGCTCTTTCACCATCGACCAGTGATATTGGCGTTGACTCATCGCAAAGTAACATCCAATCAATGCATGGTGTAACTCATCTGACGAGTGTTCAACCACAGCCACAATGACAACCACAGGTGCAACAAGGAGAGACGCAAGGAGAGGCACAAAGAGAGGGGCAAGGTGTGGCGGGAGGAGTGGCGCAAGGAGTGGCACAAGGATGATCTAGATCTTGATTGGAACCCACCAATGCTCTGAGAGGGAGGCACGCCATGAGCCGACAAAGATAGCTAAAAGGAAGGTTCCCGCAAGGCTTTCACTTATGGGTGATGACGACGAACAAGAAGTAGAAGTTATGTATTCTGCTGCTGATGAACAGTCTGAAGATGACAACCCAGGCATCACAGTCGTCACTCCAGCCCCAGCGGGCATGCAGCAGACTGACATTTTTACCCTATCCCAAACTGCTGCTGTGCAGGATGTGGGCGGCGTGGCACTGGTGCCACCACCAACACAGGTAACTTCTACACCAACACGACCTACAGCTTCCATATTTTCTCGTCAGAAGGGCCGGCAGGGACCTCCATCCAGCTCGACCTCCATTACCTCAAGTAGTGGTGCTGTAAGTGCACAACAGAGTCAAATTCAGCCACGCCCATCCTCCACTTGATCTGGCATTGAAAGTAGCACCTCCACCACCACCAGAAATCTCCAGTCCCCAGTTTGGGACTTCTTTAGTATTAGCAAAAAGGCGGAAAACCTAGTCATTTGTTCGATTTGTAAACAAGTAGTTAATCGGGGTAAGCTTGGTACCAACTATGGTACCGGAGGCCAGAGAGGTCATCTCAAAAAATACCACATTATCCAGTGGGAGGCGCACCTAAGTAACATCCAGAAAGCCAAATGTACAAATCCAAATGTAGACATTAATATTGCATCTGATGACGAGGAGGAGCTGATCGTGCAGGGGGGAGGTGAACAACCGAGAGACATTTTTTCTGGTACACACAGTATCCCTGGCAGCAGCACTGCAGTGGTAGTGCCCACACCCTCCTCTACCCCAACAACATCAAGGAGGCACAGTAGTCTGGTA
The DNA here is from genome assembly GCF_964261635.1 of Lissotriton helveticus. NCBI lineage: Eukaryota > Metazoa > Chordata > Amphibia > Caudata > Salamandridae > Lissotriton > Lissotriton helveticus. Next base: position 45,720,746 of record NC_136059.1, read on the forward strand.
CAGACACCAATGCGAAAAAGTACATCAATGAGCCTAACTGGGTTGAAGAGGTCTGGATCCTTCTCATCACATATGAAAACGGTCCAGGCCAACATTAAAAGCATGTTTTGGTCAGAGGCGCCATTTGAACGCAACCACCCAATGGCACGTCTTTATAATGCAATGCTGGCTAAAATGTTAGCGCTGGACCTTTTCCCTTTTTCTTGCGTGGAAGGGGTGGGTTTTCTAGAATTTGTGGAAACAGTCTGCCCTAAATGGAAGGTTCCTAGCCGATCCTATTTTGCCAGAGTTGCGGTTCCAGCACCACATCAAGATGTGCTGGAGGTGATTGGGGCAGCTTTGCAGAAGAGTGCTGTTCACACTATCCACCTGACAACAGACATGTGGACCAGTTGCCAAGCCCTTGATTACATGTGCATCACTGCACACTGGGTCTCTCTTGCAGGGGTTAGAGACAAGATATCTGCAGGTGTTGACAGTGCCACAATTTTTCAAGCTAGTCGGAAACATTCAACAGTAGCCATGTTTGCCATAGAGAAATCTCATACTGCAGTAAACATTTTGGAGGAGTTTAACAGTAAGGTCTTTAAATGGCTGCATCCAAGAAAGCGCATGATTGGTTATGTTTCCACGGATAATGGTAGTAATATAGTTAGGGTCATGAATGATGGTGGCTATTTCAGAGTGCCGTGTTTGGCGCACAGTATTAACATTGTTGTTCAAGATTTCTTGAAAAAAGAAAACAAAGTCAACAAGTTACTGACCACCTGCCAAAGAATCTGCACACATTTCAGCCATTTTTTTAAGGCCGGGAAGCAGCTGAGGATCATTCAATGTGTCCGTAGAGTGCCAGTCAGAGGGCTCATCAAGGAGGTGGCAACACGTTGGAACTCAACCTTCTACATGCTTGAGCGTCTGTTTGAGCAGTGCTTGGTAATCAATGAGTATGTCTTTGCACGGGGTTCTTCTATGAAAGACATGAGGCTAGAGGTGGAGGAATGGGACCTAGTTAAAAGCCTGACAGACATGCTTCGTCCTTTTGAGGCCTTCATGTGTGAAGTCAGCAGGGAGGACTGTACTTTGGGCAAAGCTATCCCATTGTTGAGCATGCTAGAGCACCAACTGAAGGCGGTGTCTTTAACGTTCAAAGATGATACTGACAAGCAAGACGCATATCAGTTAGCGGAGAGCTTATTAACCCGCCTACTTGACAATGCAAGGCATAAAGGAATACATTGTGAACAACATTATATTTGTGCCACTATTCTGGATTCACAGTGCAAAAAGGCACTGGCCAGCAATACATTCATTCCTTTTAATGAAACAGATGTTTCAAAGTAGAAACATTGGCTAGCTCTGTCAGCCACTTGGTTCGAAAAAGAGAGGCAGGAAATTGAAGGAACCGGCATAAGTACTACTGAATCAGCAGGCCATCCGGCGTCAAGGTCCATTTCTGTGGCCGAAGGCAGTCACTTTCCCTCACAGCCGTTACCGACACCAGCAACCGTATCATCATCATCCTCACCTGTACCAGGCCCAGCCATGATATTGTCGGAAGCGGATTGGATAACTCATCAAGGGTTTGCTCGTTCCAGTTTTCAGTGCTGCTGGTGCCATTGTAACTTCAAAAAGGACCCGCCTCTCGCCCAAAAATGTGGAGAGGTTAACAATGATCAAGATGAATCAGCACTTGATATTACCAGATTACAAAATACGTGAATCCACGCAGGAAGAAGAGGACACCGACTTAGGTGGCGGAAGTTCTTCTCTGTTAGCTGACCTACTCCCGTCTCAATTCACAGAGTTTGAGGACGAGCTCTACTTCCCTGACACCTAGGCCTGAGACTGACTTCCTTTTTTTTCGTCCTTATTCACTTTTATTCCTGTGTGTCTTTCTTTGTTTTGTAACTTTTACCACAACAAAACTCTAATCACAACAAATCCATCAGCAGCACTGTCTTCGTCTTATTTCCTTATTAAAGGTGCTGCTGTCTGCATTCCTGAAGTTCACAACTCAGTCATGCTCCTCTATCCTACTCCTCCAGACTCCCCCTATCCATTTCCCTCAAGGCAGATGCTGGATTACACAGAATCAAGAAACTGTCGCTTCGTAGACGAGTCCCCTCAAAAGAAGTGGGACTGGAATTACTGACTATATGCTGATTGCTGGCAGTTACTTCTAAAATTGACACAAGAGGGTGCCCTGTGGGCCTTCACTTTAAGAACAAGATGCAGACAAAAAGTGGAACAGGTAATAAATAATGAGATGGCATGTAGTGGACAGCACTGGCTGTCTGGCTCTGATGGAAGCAATTGCTGTTTGTTTGTTGTGCATTAAATGAATCATATGTCTTCTGTTATTATTTAATCTTTTACACACTAAATGTAACTCAAGTCTACTCCGTTTTTACCTTGTTTAATTCAAATTGTACTTCTACTGCAGGGGCCACTTTGTTGCATTTTTTAATATGCAAAATGTCCTTGGACTCACTGTGTTTGTAGACTGCGACTGCATGAACAACATTGAGTTTGCCAATATACCATGATGATGATGTGTCTTTATGATCAAAGTTACATAATATCTTTTTTCTTTACAGTCACTCACTGGGATGGATGGATCATCATCGTCGGTTTACAGAAGAACTATGGCCATTTCGTGAGTGGCAAACAGGTAAACAAGTCAACAACAACTACAGCAGAACTACATGTCTGTCTAGTCGTGGTATGGAGTGGTTGAGCCAGTGTAGTGTTGTTATGCCAGATTCCAGACAGCAGTTCATGTAAAAATGCGGCTATGTGGCTTGCTGCATACAATTAGATATGCTTTGTCTGTTTGTGTCAAAGAGGTATGCTACATCAGGTTGCTTCTCTCAGTGGTGCCTGCCTTGACCGTCTGCATGGCCCTGGCCTGCTGTGTGCTAATTACTATCCTTGAAAAGGAGGCTCAGAGTACGCACTTTAGAAATGATGCTTGTATCTAATACTGTCGCCTCTGAAACTGAAAGTGTTATTTTTGCACCTCACACCATACCTCATATTTTTTCCTCCATGGTTTTTTAATAACACTTCATATTTTTCCATCAACAATTACAGGCCGGCTTTTACCCTGTGCGATGGGAAAAACGATTGACTCAGGCTTACCATTAGCGATCCGCAATTCCGCATCCGCCAGGCAGGCAGTGGACAGTTTGTCTGGTCACCAAAATTGATCGACGGAGCGTCAGATGGAATGGAGGAGTACCGCAAATAAGAGGAATGGCTGGATGCATGCAACTTCCCAAATTGAACAGGACAACTAAAACATACAGTTCCAGTATCCTCTTCACTTCTCCTTTTCTTTTAAATAATGTTATTGGTGTGAACTTCTATGAGTGTGACTCTGTGCATTTGTTTGCTCTCTGCTTCAAATTCATCCCTCCAGCTATTTGATAAGTCTCTTTGCTATTTTTAAAACTAATTTAATGTACTAATAAGTGTTTATTCTCTCTGAGGGCTGATAGGCAAGTGAAATTGCGTAATTACTGCAGACCTGTACTGTCAAATTGTTTCTTCATAGTTAGTAAGTTGTAGTAAGTACTACTTTTCAGTAACCTAACCATCCATTTAGCAAACAACTTCATGCATGCAGTAGTGCACTTCCTTTATGTCCCTTAAAAGATTTATGGATATCTTCGTATCCAAAGATTTATTTTTCTTCATTTGTTGTTTGTCCATGCTATGTTTTTTTCCTCTCTCCCCAAAACTTTCCCAAAAAACCCATTCCCACCCAATTTTCAAACCCTAACCCTCTTTCCCCCGTCTGTGTGGTTTTCATTGAGGTGAGACTAAATGAAAACAATAATTCCACACACTTGCTGGAGAGGATAAGGTCAAAGCAACAGAAAATCAATTTCAAGGCTGGTGAAGGAATCCGAGGATATATTCTTATTCTGCTTGACACACACCCATGAGTATTTGCAAATCAAATCAGAATTTCACGTGCGGCATCAAGTGGATTGATCATCAACAACATCCTCCTCCTACACATGACGAATAGAATGCTTACGCTACTGTGTCCTTCACCTTCAGTACTATTTCTTGTAGTAGCCATACTCCACGCAACTAGTACTTATATTTTGAATACTTTAGCATTGCTTAGGCTACAATTTATTGAACTGTTCTTGTGTACTGTACTATCTATCGTACTGTTCTAATGCTACGCTCAGGCCACTCAATGTTTCATTTCCTTTTTTTTCATATGCTGCTACTGCCAGTGTGTACCACTACTACTACCACCACAACGATGACATTTCATCCGTCCAGGATTCCATAGCCAACCTTAATCACCATTTGCCTTGTAGCCAGCCCTGTGCCTAGCCCTATTCTCAAACATGAATCACAGGTAAGATAAGCATTTTGGGGGGGAGGAATAATGGAGTAGGAGGAGTGGAGAGACTGACGGTAGTACTAGTAAAGTAGTAGGACAATTGAATTCACTAACTCTGTCAGTGGCATTTTTGTACAAATTTGGGCGAATAGACAATTTGAATCAACCAGCCAGTTAAGTTTCAGGAAAACAAACGTACAGTTAACCCACCCCTGCCTCCCCCACAAAACAGTAAAAAACCGCAGATGCTATGTTTAAGTTGAAATAAATATTAATTTGAACCCTAACAAAAATAAACTATCCCACAAGAAGACCCGACCCACCCCCCTCCCTAACGCCAACCAATGTTCAATGAAATCAATGTCCCCAGTCCAAAAACCCCAACGCCCAATTCCCACCCCCCCAAAAGTCTTTAAAAAAGGGGCAAGGGACAGTCTCTCTACTTCCACCGGAGGTGTCCTTTGGCCAGGTGGTAACGCTGTTCTCTCCGGAGGTCCTTGAGCAGGGCTTTCAGCCTCGCCACATCGTGCTCAAGGTTGGACACTCTCAGGGTCAAGCGGTGCACACGACCCTTGCACTTGCAGGTACTGATGGGGGCAGCTGTTGTTTTTGCTGCTCGGTGGTGGCGGCTGGCTGCCAGACCGTGGCTCCGTACCGCTGGAGTATTGCGCTGACCGTATGACCCAGTGGCAGCGGAGGAGGATGCAGCAGTTGTCGATGTTGACTGCGATTCCTCCTCCTGGGCCACCAGCCGCCGATATTCAGCGACAATTGCCTCCAGCTTCCGTTGCCGGGCCCGTCTAGCCAACTCCTTCCTTGTTAGTTTGGAAGGAGTATCTAAATGAAGAAAGAAAACATACTGTAACCAATGCTCTTTAAGATTAACACAAAATGATTCAGCAGAAAGTTGTGTCACAGTAGCACTAGCAACTTGCAAACACAGTACATAACGTTTGCGGCACGTATCTATCTAACCTCCCACTTCGTCGCCCTCTGCTCTAACATTAGTGGGAGTTTCAGGAATTCTACTAGCACTATATGGACTCACTACATTAGACTCAGACAGTACACCAGTCTTCTCCTTCTCTCTTGGTTAGCGAAATTGGTACGTAAACTTGTGGATGCCGGCATAATGCCAGCATAATGCCAGTGCAGTCAACTTGCACCCGAAAAAAACAGACCAAGCCATGATGACACAGACTTGCGTTACTGTTACAAGGCCAGTACATGCAGGTGGTGAAGCCCTTACGTTTCTATTAGGGTGGCACTGGCCATACTCTGTTACAAGGGCTACTATTTATTTATTTATTTATTTTATAGCACTTGTAAGGCGCACAGCTACCCACAAAGGGTTTCCCGGCGCCAGAACAGCATGAACACGATATCACTGGAGAGAGAACAGTCAAAGCATTTATTTATTGAATAACCATGTTTTTACACTTTTTCTGAAATTCATGTAGCTTTCCTCCTTGCGTATATGAATAGGCAGTGAGTTCCACAACGTTGGGCCCAAGTAGGAAAAAGATCTCCCGCCTATTCTGGCCCGTTTAAACCTTGGTACCACAAAGTTTGCCGCTGTGCCTGAACGAAGACTACGATTTGGGAGGTAAGGTTTAACAAGTGCCTGTAGATATTTGGGGGCCGTGCCAGCTTTGATTTTAAATAAATAACTCAAGGCCTTGAAACGAATACGATTTTCAACCTTAAGCCAATGCAATTCCCTAAGATGTTTAGTGATCCTGGCGGATCTAGGGATTTTGCAGAGCAGTCTGGCCGCAGTGTTCTGCACTAATTGTAGACGCTTTATCACTGCCTTGTTTGAACTGCTTAATTAATTTAACTTTCACCCTGCCCTGCCCCTGACTAGAACAAAAGGAAAATGAAGAAGATAAATAATATGATCATCTATCCCTTCACAGGATATTTGCTTACATATGGGATGACATTTAGGTGCATTGTTTTTGATTGAGTGAACACCGATAAGCCACACATGAATGACAGAGTTGTAAAAAAATTATTAACAGAGGTAGTGAGTGAGTTGTCACCGTAATCGCTTGATATATGCTGTGCTTGCAAACTACTGTTACTAGTCATGGTAGTATTCTGAAAAATTACAACTTCTACTTTCCTCGGCTTTGCTACTCTGGCACGGACGTGCGGTGTTACATGCTCTTCAAAGTAACACTCTTCATCCAGTGACCGTCTACTCTGTCTACATACACCTATGCTAACTATGAGGAAGATACCATCCAAGCAGGCATCCATCCATTCAAAGTAAATGTCAATCATTCTTCTTAATGTCTGACTCTCAACTGGACAAAACTTACTTTTTCTCACCGAAAAACAACCTTTTTATTTTATTTTGTAAAACGCCAGCCATGCATCCATGCTTGACTTGCATTTGAATTTAAACCAAAGGATATATTGTGCACACATACAGTTTCTGTTTCACCCACCCAGGCAGTCCTCTTTTCTTTCTCCTTCCACCCATCCTTGCTTCAGCCTTCAACCGGCCATGCATCAGATTCCCAGCCACCTCGGGCAGCATTCAAAAACAAGTATTATTCTTTGACAGTCATTAATTTTCACTCGCTCGTCCTTCCTTACACCCTTCTTTCCCTTTTCATTCATCCCATCCATCAAGTTCCTCTCTGATCTGACTTGGCTTCTCGATAAAACTTTCACAGAGTTGAAGTCAAATTTAAAGGAGGCCATTGGTTACTCATCATCTCCTGCTGCTATTGCTAATGAGAAGTCAAGGGTGACTGTCTTCTACCTGGTTGACAAAAACTTAGTTCTAAATTTGTAAGTCTTCTTAAATGTAAAGTGTACTTGTACTGTACAACATATACATCCCTGCAGAGAGCCCACTCTGCAATCTCAATAAGTAAGGAATATAATAGCTTACCCCTGCCCCCCACTACCGTGGCATCCCCCACAGCAGTTTCTGCTGGCTGTGACACCGCATCCGACCCTGGAGTGCCCAACTCCGCGCTGGCCCCGGCACTGGTGGTTGGCTGTGCCGATGCCGTTACGCCTAGAAAAAACATTTAATATTTTTAGATGCCATATACACCACTCCGTAATTTGTCTAGGAATGAAAAAAAGTTACTAGTAATACATAAACAAATTTAATAATTTGTGACTCTCTAGTCTAAACTAAAAATGTCCCTTTCTTCAGGGAAGGGTGTTTTTTATTTATGCTTAGCCATAACATGTGATGCTACACTTTTTGACACAACTCATGAATGCTTGCTATTTAACGCGCACCATTTTCTCATAACAGACAGAAGCTTCCCTTCTACGAACAAGAGCAAGATCATCATCATATGTTAGTCGGAGTCATCAATGATTCATCCCCTCAGACTTTAAGTTCCAACCAGGTGAGGGCTCTCCCACAATTAATGTGTGAAATCAGCCACTTTTCAGTCGTTCACCGTTTATCTTATATATGACATTGATTTTAATAAATGTTTTTATATAATGCACAATTTAAATTTTTACAGAGTACACACAGAGCTAGATGTTTTACTTTTAATAAAGCTTTAAAACTTACATATGCTCTGTGTTTTTTGGTCATGAGTAAGTGAGCAAAAGGGTTTGCATTTTGCAAGCATGAGTCCGTGACTCTGAGAGGTCGGGACTCTGAAACCGTAGTCTTATGTTCTGGGTTGTATAATCATTGGAGATCATCGCTGCATTCGGGAGCTAAATAATGACTTTGACACACTAGCTAGTCAGTAAGAAGATTGGGGGTTCAACTTCTGTTATGACTGAGGTATGTGGAAAGTCTAACAGCGCCTATTATCACCAATGCCCTATTTCTTTTCCATAGTTCTGTATGTGCATAATAGTCCCTGCAAAAGTAGTAGTATGTCCTCCTATAAATCAAAAAGTAAACTAGTATCTTATTCTTGGTGGTCATTGACATTTTATTGTTGGGAATTGTCCAAGCATATACATTTAGAAAACTTCAATAGACATTATGGACAACCCAGAGGACTTCACTCAGTGCCTAGAGCTATTGCTGAATAGGAGTTTTGTTTAACAGTACACCTTTTGCCAAGTGTGCAAGCATTGCTAGCTACACAGACAGACTAATAATAATCTAGTAGTAGCACAGAGAGTCATAGTAGAGGTAGGATAAGAATTTAGAAACAGTCTACAAGAAGATCAAAGATGATTTAGGAAAAAGCATAGTAGCACCGCCAGTGAGCAAGCGAGCACCTGCAATCACAGAAGCTTTTGAAACATAATTTACCTGTAATGTAATCGGCAGCATTCTTGCTCTTCGGAAAAAGCAAATATTTGCAATGTCATAACACAAAGCAGGAGAAAACAAAGTAGTTAATAAATAGCTACTACTACTCACCTAGCCCAGGGATCTCGATGTCAAGCAGGTCGAGCAGGTCTTGTTCCCTGTTCAGGATGTCTGACCAACCTTGAACACGCTGTGCACAGTGTACGCCAAGATATGTGAAAAACAGACAGTTCTCATGTGAAGAAGTGCAAGCAGTATATTTACGTGAACAGAGCCATGTAGTGTTGTGTGCAAAAGTGGCAAAATGGTGTCTAAGCATATATTTCATCATGCTAACATAGCAATGTCTGCAGTTAACCCCTTATCCTCACTACAGTGTATTGAAGAATGAGTGGGCTTATGAGTGTCTGAATAGATGATTTACTGGGTGCGTGACTGACTGTGTAAGTGAGTGATTAAACGTGCTTTGATGAATGCATGAGTGAATGACTAATCTGTGTGAATGTCTGTATCAGTCTGTCAGTTGATGTGCAAGTGGTTTCTTGGGTTGGTGTGCAGCTACATGAGTGTCTTTACAGGTTAATGATTGGTTGTCTGAGTACCTGTATGGGTGCCTGAGTGTCTGTGTAGGTGGGTGAGTGTATGTGTGACTCCCTGCACGGATGTGTGAGTGGGTGATTAACTGGGTGTATAGGCTCATGAGTGCATCTGCGAGGGGCTGTGTTGGTGAGTGAATGATTGTTTATTTTATTTTATTTTATTTATTTATGCATTTTGTAGAGCGCACAGCTACCCGAGAGTGTCTCAGCGCTAACAGACTGACAGAAAGCAAAGATGACATGATGGATCATTGATAGAATGTGGTATGTGTGTGAGTAACTGCGGATATGAAAGGCAGTATATTAGTGACTATTTGTGAGATTGAGTGATTGTGAGAGTGGCTGTATGAATGAGTGTGTGCTTGTGTCAGTGCCTGTGTAAGAGAGTAAGAATGTGTTAGTATCTGTATGAATAAGTGATGTGGTGTGTCTATAACTGTATAGGTGAGTAAATGGCAGTGTGATTGAGTCTTTAGGTGACTGACTAGGTGTGTGAGCAATTCGATGGGTGAGTGGTGGTGTGTGTGAGTGTCTGTATGGGTGTATGAGTGCATATATCAGAGGCTGTATTCATGAGTTACTCCATGTATGAGTGACTGTATGGGTGAGTGAGTAGATGTGTGTGTAGACCTATGAATCAGTGATTGAGTATGTACGAACTGGTATTGGTGTGTCTATGGTTTCGAGAATAGTAGTCTGTATTTTAGAGTAGGTGTATGAAAGGTTATATTAGGGTGTGAGGATGTCCACCAGTTATTAAGTGGATGATTTCATCAGTGATGTCATTGGTGATGTCATTTGAGATGTCATCAGTGATGTCACTGACCATGCCATGAGTGATGTAATATGTGACGTCATCAGCAGTGCATTGCGGAGGCTCGAGTTATAGTTAGCTGAAATAACTATACTGACTGAATTTCTCTGGTTTTGTACGAGTGAAATGTCCAACTAACTATAACGTCCCTGAAACCTGTGTTTTTTTCAGTGAATTTCTAAGGTTTTTTAAATGCTAATTACTAACTATAACGTCCCTGAAACCCATGTTTTTTCCAGTGAATTTCTAAGGTTTTTTAAATGCTAGTTTCTAACTATAACATAGTAGTCGCAGTTGCAGAGTGGTACAGAAAGGGGGCTGGGCCTCTGACCAGTGCTCAGGAATTCCGCTGCATTGGACTTACAAGAGGTACCAGGAATCCTTTATGGCCTCCAAAGTATCTCAGTAGTAAAGTGGACTTCATCCCCCAACCTGTAGTATGTAAGGAGGCGTGTTTGCAGAGTGGTGGAGAAAGTGGGGCGTGTCCTTCAAAGACCCCTAAGCAATACCATTGTGTGGGACTTACTGGAGGTAAAAGGAGGTATAATTGGCCCCCAAGCACAACCTTGGAGGCCAACAACCCCTCCTATTACCTCCAGTAAGTCCCACACAGCAGCATTGGTAAGTTCTCAAAGCAAGTTGTGCCCTATTTGCCCACCACTCTGCAAACACGCTCCCTGGCATGCTACTGGATGATGATTAAAGTCCCCTTTGTTGCTGGGGGTCGTTAGGGGCTGACTAGCCTACCTAACCTGGGATTGCATAGACGTGGATACAGACCACGTCCCCTTTCTTCACCACTCTGCAAACACTCCTCCTGGTGCGATCATGGTTGGAGGCTGAAGTCTCCTTGCCTCCTGAGGGTACCTTGGGGGCAACTAGCCCTCCTGTTGTCTCCAGTAAGCCCCACACAGATGGATTGCTGAGAGTGGTCGGAGGCCATGCCCCCTTTTTCACCACTCTGCAAACACACCTCCTGGCGCACTGCTGCTTGGGGATGAAGTCCACTTTAGTCCTGGTGTTCTGATGAAGAGGACCTTATCGCCCACCAGCAATACACCAAGAGGTGCGTTTGCAGAGTGGTGTAAAAAGGGGCATGGCCTCAGACCACCTCGTAGCAATCCCACTGTGTGGGGTTTACTAGAGGTACCTGGTGGGCTAGTTGGCCCCTAAGGACCTTAGGATTCAAGGGGACTCTATCCCCCAACCCAGAACGCACCAGGATGCTCATTTGCATATTGGCGCGGGGAGGGAGCGGGCCACTGGTGAGATGCCGACTTCTCTGTTCTTTTTCTTTTTTAAAAGGGGCTGTGTGGCCCCCTTCTCTTACTTTTTTGGGGCACTGGCGACCCCATCCCCCATGGCCCGAGCCAAATTATTTATTTATTTTAAACCGGAAGGGGGCCCTCCACCATCCCCCGGGCAAGGCCAATTTTTTTAATAAAACAAAACAACACTACATTTAAAGGAGGGGGCTGCACTGCCCCTCCTGAGGCCTTAATCCCCGAATGTTTTCGTGGCTTGCATTCTTCAACATCAAGTTGGCTAGCGCGAGCGAGAAAAATCACCCACCAGGCGAGATTTCTCAATGCGGGCGGTCTGATTTCTCAATACAAATGGCTATGCATGCTCGTGACCACTAATTTTGAAAAACCGTCTGTTCTCATTGAGAAAGCTGCCACTCAGGTAGAAAATCTACTCGAGCGGCTCTGTACATGGTGCCATTCATGATAATTTCACAGCATGGACAAATGCCCAGCACTGAAAATTAATACGAATATGTCTATTCAGGCACACCGAGAGAGCGACCATGATCCCCTCTGCTCTCAGTTTACATTTAAGGACCTAAGTGAACAAGTCCAATCAGCCAGCCTACCGAACATTAGTGACCTTGTAGTTTCAAATGACACAAGCCAAGTTAAGTGGTCCAGGAAAATAGCCTGCCCAGAAATATTAACAACCATAAGTAGTGAGCTTAAGTGCACAGTAAGACTGATGGAGATAAGCTCCACCTCCCCTCAAATGGTAAATGATCTTACAATGTTGCACAATACATTCTTATTAAAAATTCAAGGCCACTTTCTGAAACAAAGTAGTCTCAGGGCGAAGGCTCCCACGTTCAACCAACATCATTGGTACAACCATGAATGCAGGTGCACTCGTGAGGCGCTAGGAGAAGCAATAAAGACCGGAGTTGTGGAGAGAGTACGGTCTGCATGGATTATTTATAAGGCCACTGCTCATAGGGCCAAAAAATCCTGGGATGAGAGTCGGTGGCAGGAATTAAAATGTGCCAGTGACAGTAACAAACCTAAAGGGTTCTGTAATGTGGTAAAATGAGGTAGGGGTGGGATTGCACACACACTGGAAAATCACGTTGAACCTGATGCATGGGTTAGTCATTTTTCCACTCAATATGCTGATGATGAGGCTGAGGATAATTTACCTTTTCCAATCCTTCCCTTCACGGCTGGTGGAGTGTTCAATGAAGCAGATGTTAGTGGTGCACTCACTTCCTTAGCTGGGGGAATGGCACCCAGGCTAGATTGCATTCCCGACAATGTTTTCCTATATGACAGACGAAGATGGACCAATTATATACTACTACTAGCCAATGCTATAGCCCAAGGTGCACCACTACCGGCTACCTGGCGTGGGGCGGAGATAATCCCCATATAAAAAAAGGTGACATATCTATACCAGGTAACTATAGGCCAATAAGCCTCATAGATTCCATACAGAAATTGATCACTAGACTTGTTTTGGCCAAGGTCCAGACATGGATTGAGGCAAACTCTATTCTTACCCCATTCCAGGTAGGTTTCAGGACTATTGACCAGATCTTCCACTTTGTTCTTATATATTGGTGAACCATTGTTCTCGGCAAAGGTAGCATGTATGCTGCCTTTGTCGACCTTAAATCCACCTTTGACCTTTTCTCAAGAAATGTAAATGTAAATTGATACTTGCATAGCGCACTACTCACCCGCAAGGGTCTCAAGGCGCTTGCACGAATACCGCTGTGGAACCCATCCTGGCTTTCCCTGTGAGGTCTCCACTCCTGGGCACCACCAAGGTGGAGGCCAGGCATCCTTAGCATTGTGGGGGCCGTTGTGGAGATTAAGCAAGCTATTGCCCAGAGTTGCAGAGTGGGACTCCATGATTGGGATAGGCACCGAGGCGAGAATTATCAGGTCCGTGGAATTTTTAGCCCAAGACCTGCCGAGGTGGGGAATTGAACCCTGGTCCCGGGCCAGACATCTGCATCAGGGTCTGCCGCTCTAACCAATGAGCCACACTTCTCCAGAAATAAGTTGTGGGAGCTCCTGAAGGAGCTGGGGATGCCCATGGATTTACTTTCCCTAATTTTTCGTCCTCAATTTTGCGCAGATGCGCTGGGGGATGGCAGGTAATAAGACGGATCCTTTTTCTGTGTGAAAAGGTGTCCGCCAAGGGTTTGTGCTGACTCCCACATTGTTCTCCCTTTTCATCAATGTAGTTGCACACTTTCGTGATGCTACAACACTGATGCTCCTGTCTTAGCTGCTAAAAAAATTCCCATTTTAATGTTCGTGGAGGACACGCTGATAATCTCAAAAACGCCAGGAGGATTACAGCGTGGCCTCCAGCACTTTTAAGAATTTTGTCTTTTGAGGGGTCTTATAATCAATTCCGCTAAGACCAAGTTTATGGCATTTAATCAGCATAGATCGTTTAAAGAGAGAATGATGATCGGTGGGCTACCCCTGGAGCAGGTTGATGCTTTTATTTATCTTGGCATCAAACTGCAAAAGGATATGAGGTGGAAGCCACACATTGAAGCCATGACACTAAAGCATAGGCAGCTAGCTTTACCCTTAGGAAAGAATTTAAGTTCCTTTTACAAAATCCCTAAGTCCGGTGCCTCAAATTTACAACACCAAAGTGGTGGGCTCAGTTCTTTATGGGGCTGAGTTGTGGGGTTTTGGAAATCTGCCCCAGCTTACAACAGTGGAGAATGCGTTTCTCCGTGCAATTACAAGCATGCCACAAAGTACACTCATGCTCCCTTTAAGGAACAATTTAGGAAGAAAAGCCCTGAAGGACCTGGCCAGACTATGCCCAATACAATTCTGGTGTAGAATCTGGTGCACAAAGGAATTGGCCGTATTCACACAGGGCCTAAGGGATATCGTAAACTCGGACCGTTTCCATAAAAGCAGTTGGCTGCGCAAACTGAGAAGTTTGCTAAATAAAATGGGACTGCAACACCTGCGGGATTCACCCTTCACCAAAATGTTCCCAACAAAAAAATGGTCTTAAAGAAGTTTATTTGGAAATGGTGCTGCATGATGAGTTTGGGTGCCATGATATCACTTCTCTTTCGGGGATTTTTCTTCAGTGTAAGCGATGTCCTGGCTTTGAGCCGTATTGGGATATTATTGAGAAGCTTCTGGATCGCAAACTTTATTTTCAGTTTAGATCTGGATTGCTCCCATTGAAGTGTTTTACATCAATATGATCTGTTATTAGAGATAACAGATGTCACATATGAACTACACAGGTAGAATCATTTGCAGATGTGTTTTTTGTATGCCCTACGTATGTTAGGCTACAAAAGGTTTGGTTGGTTCATCTATGTAAGAACATGGGCACAAGATCACATGTTGTAGCCCTGCGTATCCTTTGCACAGATCCATCTCCCAAGTATTCAATTCCGGTGGCAAGATTTTGAGGTGGATGTTGATTATACGTTCTAAACATATCAACAAAGGATAAAGCACAGGACGACATGTCCCATTAGTGTGTAGGATTGAGCTCATGTGGCCCTGCGGGCTCTTCTACCTCTACTGATGGGCTAATGATTTTATGTGTCTTATTTTAACAATGTGTCTTAATTTAATTTTGTTTGTATTATCTTATGTGTAATATAGTGACGGTCTTGATTGCTTATTTGCACAATTGTTTAATTCAGATGTTACATTTTTGTAATCATTGTTCTATTTTAATTAATAGCAATGCTTTTATGACTTGTATAGTCAAATAAAGCTTTCTTGACTTAACTTGGGAGGTGCGCACTCCCACGCTAAATGCAGGAAGTCTTAATCCCCACGTCCCGTCTGTTACATCTATCATCTGCTCGCAACTTAAACCTGTGCATTTTCGCCGGGGAGTAGTATAAGCCATGGAGAAACTTATAATGTATAATCCGCAAACGACTGTTAGCTGAGATGTTTCCAGTTTGGTTGCAGCTATATGTCCATTGTTTGTCCGACAGTGGTATGCCCAGATCTGCCTCCCATTGCACTCTGGAGGCAGTGGGGGACCATGTCTGGGATGCCTGTGTGCTACGATATAGAAGGGAGACTAGGTGTGACAGGGAGATGCTTTGTACAATTATGTGTAATGGCCCAAGCGTGAGTGGCTCCCTTGGATAATCAGGTAAAATTACCTTAACGCTCTGATGCAGTCTCACATATAGGAACAGACCTGTGGGCGCAGGCTCACTGTGATGAAAGAACTGTTCCTTATTTTTAAACATTCTGTTGCTATATAGGTCCCCCATGTGTATTTTTGTAACATTTGTCTACATCCTACTTCTTGCACCACGTTTAGTGTTGGATAGTGTGTAATTTGAAACCTTTGTGAGTACAGCATTGGCACCTCTAGTCTGTTAGCGATGCACCTTCATGTAGCATTTGTAGAATCTACCATGGTGGGGTCCAAGTCTCTATGTTTTGGTTTATGTGCGATAAATCCCGCTAGTGGGGTGGATCCATATACTCTTGCTCAAAGACTAAATGTGGCGTATACGTAGGTGGGTGAAACCAATATGTAGTGAAGTGCACTTGTGCACAAAAATAAAATAAGTGCATGTCAGGGGCTTCAAAGCTATCCTGTCCAAAGGGATGCGTTAATATGCTCCATTGAATCCTGAGTTGTTTCCCTCATCACGCCAGCCTGATCAGTTGTGATTGAAGCGTTTAAAAACAATTCCTACCCAGATTGTATGGGATGTTTAGGAAGAGCCATAAAGAAGGGTAGTGTGATCCAGCGTGTTATATCATCTCCATCAGGTCTCTCCCATAATTGGCTCGCTTAAGATCCGTCCGGACTCTGGTGACTGTTTTCCCTAAATATTACACCTCCGTCTGGCACCTCACTATATGATAGTCCAGAGGGTGCAGGTAAGTGGCCGTCTTGAGTGGGAAAATCTGCATCTTCCCCCAATAAACTTTAATTCCTGAGATCCTTCCGAATGCAATATTGGATTAAGACTAATTTGTGGATTGCGGACATAGAGCATGATGTCATTTGCAAGGTGTTCTAGAGCAATACAAATAACAGGGGAGAGTGTGGACAAGCCTGTCTCGATACCTGCAAGATTGAGAAGGGAGCAGACCTTAACGCTGTGGCCTGTGACTGTTGATACTAAAGCCGTATCCAGGCAAGGAAACCGGAAGGTATCCACATGCGCCCCAGAAACTCCAGAAAGTAGCCTCGCTCCACTGAATCGAACACTACTGTAGCATCTAAAAAAGACCACCACCGCTTCTAGGTCCGGGTCCACATCTTGTTATAGCAAAAAGAGGGAGCGCAAATTAGGCGAGGTTGATCGTCAAGGGATAAACCTCGCCTGATCAGGCAGGACGAGGCAGCTCATGAGAAGACTAAGTCTGTTTGGAGCACTTTGGCTAATATTTCAACATGACAATTTATGAGGGATAATGGTCTGTATGACTCATACTTATTCCTTGGTTTCCTGGGCTTTAACAATGAAACAATCATCACCTCTCTCTTGGACTGAGGAAGACCCCCTGTTCCCTAGCCTCACAATATACCTGCTATACCAAGTATAGGTATCAAATCATCCGCATATGTCTGATAGAAGTCAGCCAGCAGCCCATCCGAGCTAGGTGACCTGCCACAGGGTAGGTGCATCTCAGCCACTCTAATTACATCCTCCTTGATTTCCGCTGCCAGAAACTCCCTTTTTGCCTCCCCAATCCACCCAAACACTATGTCTTCCAAGTATGTTGCTAGGGGAGTAGTCTGCTCCCCTCTAATAGAGTATAGAAATGAGTAGAATGTGGTAAAGTTCTGCATGATATTAGTGGTGTCCTTATATAAATTTTCATTTGCTTCCCGTATTTCCAGCACATTATTTGTGAATCTACGGTGGTGGACTTGGTCAGCCAGTGCCTTCCCTGGCCTTTAGCCTTCCCAGTGTCTCTGTGCTCTGAAATACTGGCTGCAAAGCAGACATTCCCTTTCTGTTGTTTCCTGGTACTCTCCCGGGGGGACAAGTGCGATCTGAACCGGGAAGTGGTCTGACAGAGTCTGAGCCAAGTGCTGAACCTATGCCACCCAAGTTCCCATCGCTCTGGAAATAAACCAATAGTCGAGCCTGGACCAAGCAGAGTGGAGTCATGAGTAGTATGTACCTTCCTCAAGCTGGGGGTGTGCGTGTCTCCATGCATCTATAGGATAGTAGTCTGTGAATATCTGTTGCACCTGTCTCTGTGTCTGTGTTGTTTATAGATGTAGTATGGAGTTTGATCTGTCTTTGTGAGGCTCTATAGTCGCATTTAGGTCTCCTCCCATACCACATATGGAGATCCTATCTCCAACACCTTCCCCCAAAGGACATTGTCAAATGCTGGGTCATCTATATTGGGACCGTAGCAGCACACCAATGTGATAGAGTGTGTCGCCAGCCTTACCCACATAATGCTGTAACGCCCATGTGTATCTTGAATCGACCCCATTGCCACATATGGTTTGCCCCTTCTTATCAGTATGTCCGTGCCTCTAGCATACGTTGAGTATATGGAGAAGCATCTATGTCTTTCCCACTGGGAGGCAAATGCAGGATCTGTGCAGGGCACGATGTGCCTTTCCTGCAACATGGCTATGTGCATATTGCGCTTGTCCAAATATGTCTACATTTGTGTGAGTTTCCCAACCCACAAACATTCCAGGTTAGTCGATTTAGACCTGCATTACCCTGTGTTCCTATCATTCAAGGGGGGAAGAGAACCTATTGCGCCCTGCAGCTAGAGACTTCCATCCCCGGAAACCGTTGTGTATCTGATTGCTACTAACTTCCATGTTAGGACATGTACCACATGATTGATAAGATGAATTACCCCTCTCACCCCCTCCCACAACGACAATCGGTACTTATCGAAGACATAGAAACCCCTCTCCCCAAACCTCGATATATCTAATGAACATGCTGTCATACTCCTGGGTTCTTTGCAGCTCACAGTTGCTGGTCTTAAGACACCAACCTGGTGTGGTTGTCCCATTCCTGTATTCCACGTATATGTGTGCCGGACTAAAGGTGCCCCTGTCCAGCTGTGCCAGTTTTGTATAGAGGTCAAAGAATAAAACAAGTTTGGAAACGAGAACTAGTATGCCAAGGTTGAGCTATCTCTGAGGAGAAGGAAAGCACAAAAGAGGAGCGAGAAGGGTAAAGAAAGGAAGTGGAGGAGAGAAAAGGGGAAAAGAGCTGAGTGAAACACAGGAACAGTGACGTATAAGGGTGTGCTCACAATTCTCCAATAGGGATCTCCTCCTGGGGTAGTTATTCCTAGGGGGGCACCGCAACCAACCCCGACTGTTCATGGAAGGAGGGGCAGGTGCAACGTCATCAGTGCCCCAGTACCCCTGTGTGGTCTGGCTCAAAGATCTTCAGTGAAGTCTGATATTGTACAGTTTCTTACTAGCAATTGTTCCGAGACTCTCTTTGAGTGCGAGGTCGACCGGGGACCAACCAGTTCCTACCACTACTCCAACCCACAACAAGTACTGCAGCAGGGCATCCAGCGTCAAGTTCAACTTCAGAGCTTGAGGGCAGTGCGTTTGGCTCACATCAGTCACCAACACTATTAACAACAGCAAAAACAGGACCATTAGCCCCAGTACAATCGGCACAGGATTGATATCTACAGCAAGGGCGTGTAAGGTCCAGTGCTGATGCAAAGGCAAAGGAGGCCCAGCAATGCGGAGCAACCCAGAGCATTGAGTGGATGGTCCAGGTCTATCTGGATGACCGAACAAGACAAAACCCATTAGTGTATTGGTGTGGAAAAAGGCACCACTGTCCAGTGCTCAGAAGGCTAGCGATAAACTATCTGGATTGCCCTGTCACAAGTGTCTCTTCTGAGTGTGTTTTCAGTGCTGCTCGTGCCATTGTAACAGTGTAAATGACCAGTCCATCGCCCAAATAAACGCTGAGATATTAACCATGATCAAAATGAATCAGCACTTTATACCACCGAATTACAAAATACGTGAATCACAGCAGGAAGATGAGGACAGCGACTTAGTTGACAGAAGTAGTGTGTTACATGATTACCTACTTCTGGATGAACCACCAGAGTTTGAGGACGAGCTAGGAGACAGCTAAGAGGGTTATGTTAAGTACAGATGGAAGGCGCTCTACCTATAGTAAACGTTACGTTTCGTAGGAAAATAATGACTGTGGCGTGGTGCGTGAAGAGCGAACGGAATAACCCTAACCGTTCTGAGAAAATCTAAAATACCTTCGATATTGAAAAAGAGCAACGCTCTCGCAACCACAAGGCAGTGTGAACAACATATAAAAGTAGTAACAATAAGGTGGAAAACAACAGCAGATCTTATGTTCTCAAATTTCCAAAGATGTTTATTGGATCCACATTCAGCCGACACGTGTTTCGTCGTGTTCAAAAGTGGAGTCAACACGACTCTTCAGGGCTGGTAAAAGACCCAAGCATCTAAGGGTCGATGCAAAACGCAGGTATAGTTGAGCGTTGAATCCTGTATGACAATTGATGGGTAATCAAAGTTTGAAAGATCCTAAGAACTTTGGTTCCGAGTTAGGAATACGACTAGTTTTCCGAAGGCGCTCACTGAGGCGCATTAGTACAAGGATAAAAGAGACTAGACACGTGTAAGGTCCGTCCTTGGAACACGGCGACCGGGAACACACAGAGGAGGGATTCCAAAATACAGTGCACCATTACATAAAGAAAACGATACTTAGAACTTCAGCCCTTAACTCTCATTGGATCCTCTCCCGGTAAATTCGGACACCAACACGTGTCTAGTCTCTTTTATCCTTGTACTAATGCGCCTCAGTGAGCGCCTTCGGAAAACTAGTCGTATTCCTAACTCGGAACCAAAGTTCTTAGGATCTTTCAAACTTTGATTACCCATCAATTGTCATACAGGATTCAACGCTCAACTATACCTACGTTTTTTAGTTTAGTTTAAAGGGGTTTATAGAGCGCCTGGTGACGCCTCCCGGCGTGTCCCCGCGCTGTGGAGAGAGCATATTCTGAGGAGAAAGAGGAGTGACATTATGCAGTAAATAGATGGGTCTTTAGCCGCTTTCTGAAAAAGGCCTCATTTGTCTCTAGCCTGATGTACGTGGGAAGGAGGTTCCAGTGCCTGGCCGCCATGGAGCGGAAGGATCTGCCCCCCATTCTGGCTTTTTTGGGGCGAGGTGTTCTGAGCAGGCCCATTCCCTGCGATCTGCGAGATCTGTTCGGTTCATACCGTGATGCCAGATCTGACATGTAAGCCGGCGCTTTTTGGTGGATTATCCTATGGCACCATAGTAGAGCTTTGAAGACAATCCTCTTACTAATAGGTAGCCAGTGAAGGGATACTAAAGAGGGTCTCGAAGGAGCTCTCCGAGGCAGCCTTAGAACCAGGCGTGCTGCAGAGTTTTGCAGAACCTGTAATTTCTTAATGTTTTTGGCAGATGTGCCCAGGAGCAGCACATTCCCGTAATCAATGCGGGATGTGATCAGTGCCTGCGTCATGGTGCGTCTGGAGTTCAGAGGCAGCAAGTCAAGTGTGCGGTTGAGTGTTTTCATTACTCCAAAACATTTGCCAACTGTTTTCTTGATGTGGCTATCGAAAGACAGCTTATTGTCTATCCAGACACCTAGATTTTTTGCTTCCCGGTTAGGCGTAGGCAGAGGACCCAAACAGTTGGGCCACCATTCTTTTGTCCATTTTGCCTCATTTCCCCCGATTATTATGACCTCCGTTTTCGTGCCATTTAGTTTTAGACAGTGCTCTGTCATCCACGTGGCTAGCTTACTCATACAGGCCTTGAAGTTATCTGCTTCTAGAGAAGGGGCTTGTGATAGTGATATAAGAAGTTGCGTATCGTCGGCGTAGGAGACAAGCTCCACGCCGAACGATTGCACCACTTCTGCCAGGGGAGCCATGTACAGATTGAACAGGGTGGGACTCAGGGCAGAGCCCTGAGGTACCCCCTGTTCAAGCATCACACTGTCAGAGAAAAAAGTCCCTCTTTGGACTTGAAAGCTCCTGTTGATCAGAAAGGACTTCAGCCATCCCAGTGCCTTATTAGTGACTCCCGCTCTGTTTAAACACTGTAGCAGGATGGAGTGCGCTACAGTGTCAAACGCGGCACTGAGATCTAGCATGATGAGGGCCATGGTCTTGCCCTCATCTGCTCCTTCTCGAAGGGTTTCAGTAGCCCTCAGGAGAGCTGTCTCTGTGGAAAAATTGGCTCTAAAGCCCGATTGAGATCTATGAAAAATATGGTGGGTTTCTAGATGATCCATGAGTTGGGCATTAGCAATTTTCTCAGCTAGCTTTGCGAGATAAGGTAGCAAAGATATTGGGCGAAGATTTTCCAATATATCTTGGCCCATGTTCGGCTTTTTTTTAATCGGTAACACTACCGCCTGTTTCCATTCCATAGGCAAGCAAGCCGTGGAGAAGGAGACTTGCAGCAAGTGTCTAAAGTGGGGTTCTAGTGCAAGGAAGGCTTCGGCTAGAATTTTAGGGGGCGCAGGGTCTCGAGGAGATCCTGATTTGATGTTCTTGCACATTTTAGCCAGTGCTTCAAGAGGGGGAACGTGGAAAGATCCTAGGCACTCTGAAGTACTTATGAGACTATCATTTTCAGTGAATTCAATAGCTGGTTTTATATTCGTGGAAAAGCAGGCATATATGTTTGCGATCTTTCCTGAGAAATACTGGGCAATTTTGTTACAAGTTTCCACAGAATCGTTTTTGGAGGGGGGATTTGCGTCCACTATCGCATCGACCCTTAGATGCTTGGGTCTTTTACCAGCCCTGAAGAGTCGTGTTGACTCCACTTTTGAACACGACAAAACACGTGTCGGCTGAATGTGGATCCAATAAACATCTTTGGAAATTTGAGAACATAAGATCTGCTGTTGTTTTCCACCTTATTGTTACTACTTTTATATGTTGTTCACACTGCCTTGTGGTTGCGAGAGCGTTGCTCTTTTTCATTATTTGAGGACGAGCTATACTTGCCTGAAAACTAGGCATTCAACTTGTTACTTTCTTTCTTCCTTATTTACTTTTATTATTTGTATGTGTCTCTGTCTTTCTGGTACGAATCACAACAAGAACATCATCACCGTCTTCTCTTTTTATTGCCATATTGGAGTTGCAGCTGTGTGCATTTAAGTCCACTCCTCCGAGTCCTGCTCCATCCTCCAAGCCTGATTCGCCCTAAATCCATTTTCCTCAAGCCAGACATTGGATGGAGAATAGTACAAGAAATGTTGTTGCCTCGTCGAGTCCCTGCAAAAGTAGTGGAACAAACATGATGACTATAACTATCCTCCTTTCCGAGACGAGATGGACTACCCCTTAACTTGAGATGAGAAGGAACAGGTAATGATGATGGCATGCATTGGACGCTGACTCTGAGTGATTGTTGTTTGTGTTGTTGTTTGTTGTGCATGAAGTAAAGTCAAAGTGTACTACTATTTATTGTACACACTAAAAGTGACTCAAGTCAGTGTTCCACTTCTTGTTGTTTAGTAACAAAATTGTACTTCTACTGCAGGCCAATCCATTGCATTTTTTAATATGGAATCTGGACTCACTCTGTACACCACAGACTGAGTTGGATAACATCATAATGATAACCACATAGTATCTTTGCAGTCAGCCAGTTGGATCGGAAATCTCAGGGCATTTCAAATCATGAGTGGCATAAAAGGTGAACAAGTCAACAACAACCACAGCAGACCTACATGTCTATGTAGTAGTGGTGGAGTCGAGTAGTCATTTATGAGTGTAGTAGTGGTAGGACTGACAGCCGGGCATTGATTTAGTGACTTACTTCGGAAAAGGCCATGTTGCTGTATATGTGTGCTGTGTGACTGTCTGACTCAGTCAAAATCTAAGCTGAGTGGAGGTTAGATTGGCACTGTGGGCCTGCTCTATCCTGTTGCCGTTGTAGGTTAATGCTGGAAACAGAGTAGACATGATTTAGCCATACCGCCTCTGAAAGTGTCCTCCGTAATTTATGCATTTATTTTCTATTTGACTTATCACTATCCCTTTTGTTGTTCCATCCACCCTTACAGGCTGGAATTTACCCTGGGCTGTACTGGGAAAAACAATTCACACTTACCTTACCAATCCACATCCGCCAGACAGCCTGTGGCACTCAAGCTTGACGGACGCAGCGTCCATGAAAGGGAGGACAAAGAGGAATGCTGAGTGCAACTCCCTAATTTGACCAGGATAACATACAGTAACTTTAGTATCATTCATGATCTTTTGAATAATTATATTTATTTTTTCTCTCCAATCATTTTTTCTCTCCAATCATTACGACATAGCATAATAATAGTTAATATTATATACTGCTGCCCTGTACTCTCCCAGTTAGTAAGTTTCATTTTCCTCCCTTAACAGATATATGATGGTTGTATGCCAAGATTGTGTGTGTTCAGTTGTTTTTGTCCATGTGTAGTGTTTGCCTTTGTCAAACCTTTCCCTCAAATAGCCCTGCCCAACCTTTCATCAAACCCTAACCCTCTTCCCCAGGGTTGTGTGATTTATATATTGAGCTGTGACTAAATGAAATTTACACCAATAATTGATCACACACTTGCTGGGGGGATGTGGCAAAAGTAAAACTAATTCAATTTCAATCAAGGTAGGGCAAGGAGTGTCTTCTTCTTGCCAATGCCCACCCATACTCAGTATATTTGCAAGTCCATTTTTTTTCGAAAGGAACATAATGCTTCATAATTAATTGCCGGCATCGATTTGATTCATCAGCCCAATCCTAAGTTACAGCACTAAAGGTTATGCTTGTTTCGAGTCAGTGACTCGCATCAACTACAGTGAGTTGTAACTTGTTGAAATAGGCCATCCCCACCACCATTATGTTTTATATTACTTTAGCATTGCTAATAATCAATATTATCTGCATCAATATTTCACATGGCAGCTCTGTCAGGTAGCCAATGGGTTCCCTCTGAGACCCTTCGAATAATCAGCTGGAACATCAGGGGGGCAATGGACAAAATCAAATGCAGGGCGATACTTAACCACTTGGATGCTAAGGCCACCTCTGGCTCTTCAATGTAATTTCCATTGAAGTCAATGGAAACTCCATGACGAGCTGGGCTCGTCATGAGCGTCGAAGGGGTTAAGCAGGAGGCTAAAAGGGCCCACGCCGACATTCTCATGCTACAAGGTACGCACCTCATGGGGACTAAGGCACTATGCTTTCAACGTTTTGGCTACGCCCAGGTTTTTAATTCAGGGTTTGTAAGGGGGTCTCAGGGGTTTGTGATCTTGATTCATCACTGGGTTGCCTACACCCATGTCAAGACATAGGGAGATACTCAGGGCAGATGTCTGTTCCTTCAGGGTACAGTGGGTGAAGAAACTATGGTACTGGGGTGTGTTTATGTCCCCCACCACTCTCCGTGGGTATGGTAGAGAGACTTATGACTTAGTGGGCGGATATCCCAGAAAGCCTGTCTGTTGTGGGGAGGGATTGGAGTGATGTGATAGATCTGGCCAGGGACTGCTGGAGGATCTACGGATGCCCGACAACCCACCAAACTGCACTCCCTGGTGATGGTACTTGATTGGGTGGACCCTTGGTGCTGACTTCACGTGACAACACAGCGTTACACATACTTCTCGGTGGTTCATGATTCCTACTTGATTATTTATTTGTCCCCCCGGGTAGCTGAAGGCCGGGTGGTAGAGGCAAATATCCTTCCACAGGGTCTATCGGACCACTTGCCGGTGGCCCTCACCTTACAGGTGGGTCGGGCACATCAGCCTTTTTGGTAGCGCCTTTCGACATGGAACCTACAGAAAGATGACTATAGGGAGCATATGAAGGATGCTATTGATCAATACCCGACTCGTAACATAGATTTGGCAGATGGGGCTGAACCTCTATGGCATGCAATGAAGTCCACAATACGTGGTGTGGACATTTCCTTCTGCACGGCAGCCCTCAGAGCGCAAAGGGAATCCCTTGTACAAGCTGAGGCTAAGATTCTCAATCTGGAGAACCACAGTAGGGATGGTGGGGGCAAGCAGGTCCGTCAACAATTGCTGCTGGCACAACGAGGCTATTCAGATCTCCTGCTGGATGAGGCCCGCCAGGCATGGTTAGCGACCCGTAGCAGGATTTAACAGTGGGGAGATAAATCCGGTAAGCTGCTCGACAGATTGTGTCAGGGGACACTATAGCCCCAGGCTCTCCCTGGTGTTGTGGGCCCAGATGGGGTGCCCCTTAGGATTCCTCGGCAATCACCAAAAGCTTTGCTGCATATTATGCAGTGTTATATGCCCCAAGAGAGTGTTTGCATGCAGAGGTGATAGGCCGCTTCTTGGATGACCTCCTGCCTAAGGCTTTATCTGACAAGGCGAGTGAGGAGCTGGATCTCCCACTCACGGAGGAAGAATTGGGTGCCGCCTTAGGGGACACGCATACAGGAAAGACCCCAGGGCCGAATGGCTTTCCATGTGAATTCCTTAAACAGTATTTTTTTGCAGCTAGGGCTCCATTACCGTAGGGTGGTGGAGGAGGCTAGGGAGCGTAGCCGTCTGCCTCGAGATTGGAGACATGCAGAAGTGGTGGTGTTCCACAAGCCTGGTAGACATCCCGATCAACATGTCATACCACCCTATTTCTCTCCTGAACTTGGAGACCAAGATTATGGCTAAGGCTTTGGCCAACTGCCTTCGCTCTCATATTACTTCCCTAGTCCATCCCGATCAGGCCGGGTTAATGCCCCAGCAGACGACTTGTCACAATATTCGTTGTGCACATGTTGCTGTTGCGACCGTTCAGGGGTTAGGAGAACGAGCAGCGTTGTTACTGGCAGATATGGCTAGGGCATTTGACTCCCTTAGTTCGGTAAACCTATTTGTGCTCCTACAAAGGCTGAATATTGGACCTCGCTTCCTGTCCGATCTGACATTGCTCTATACTGACCTAACCACGTCTGTTCGTGCTGTGGGCTCTATCTCCTCCACGTTTTCTATTGGACAAAGCACCAGGCAGGGATGCCCATTGTCTCCATAACTGTTTGTGTTAGCTATGGGACCCTTAGCTGCCTGGTTGCGGGTCAACACTCAAGTGACGGGTTTTGAATGGGCACATGAACTGTCAGACCATATTGCTCTGTTTGCCAACGATGTGCTATTCTTCCTCACCAATTTAGATAGGACGGGACCGAGGCTGCTTCGCATTATGCACTTTTTCGGAGAGACCTCTGGCTTGTACATGAACCCTCGAAAACCTACTCTCTGGGTTCTCAGGGATGTGGCGGGTCTTGGCTCCTAGGCATTCTCCGTTCAGGTAGTTCCTGTGGGGATGAAATATTTGGTGGTGTTTTTATCGGACTCACCTAACACATCTTGGGATAGAAATTTGGCTTCAGTATGGGACCGTGTGTGGGACGATTTTAAGATTTGGTCCCATATGCCTTTGTCTATATATGGCAGGTTGGCCATCTTCAAGATGGTGTCATTCCCACGCCAACTCTATCATCTGCAAAATCACCCCTATCCGGTCACTACTAGATGGTTCCGATAGGTCAACGCGGCCCTGGGACAGTTTCTGTGGGCTGGGGGGGTGGCGAGAGTTGCCCTTCGGACTTGTTTTCAATCTACATAC
Organism: Lissotriton helveticus; assembly: GCF_964261635.1. Taxonomy (NCBI): domain Eukaryota; kingdom Metazoa; phylum Chordata; class Amphibia; order Caudata; family Salamandridae; genus Lissotriton; species Lissotriton helveticus. The sequence continues at coordinate 45,747,725 of NC_136059.1, forward strand.
TGTGGAGGACTGGCGACCTCCGATATCTTATCATACTACATGGCCTTGCACCTGCTAGTCCTCAATGAATGGTGGTATGGGCTGACCCTGCGTACGCGGTTGCACGGAGGTGCATGGGGGATCTTTCTTTACACACTATACTATATTCTACACCGCTACGCAACTCCTTGCCGTCCGTCACGAAGGTTATATTCCAAATCTGGCGGCAGGCACTACGGAGGATGGGCTGGTGGAATAGGTTGATGCACAAGACTCCTCTCTGGCACCATGAGCGACTGCCGCAATTGGCTACTTTACCTGGTTTGTGTGGTTGGGATAGTATTGGTATCTCTACTCTAGGTGACGTAACGTGGAGCCGGTCCTGAAGTCCTTTCAAGATCTACAGAAGGATTTCCATACGCCAAAAACCCAATTCTACAGATATCTTGAGTTCAGGCACTCTATCGCCCCTAGTTTGGAGGGCTTAGAGTCATTGGCTGAGTTTAGCCCGATTAAGGCAAAGGTATTCATGGGAGATATCCAAGACCACAAGATCTCAAAAATGTATCATTCCCTGGTTATTCATAGCTCCCCCATGATGCAGAACCTTAGGGAGGCCCGGGACGGTGATGTGAGCCCGCTAGAGGAGGAGGACTTGATGGAGGCCCTGGCCTCCCCTTGAGAGGGCTGCCATAGCTGTAAGTCTTCGCCTTATCCAGTTCAAGTACCTTCATCGGGTGTATACTTCACCAGGGATAGACTGTGGAGGGCAGGTCGGGTGGCTTCCCCTGTGTGTCTCAGATGTGAGCAGGAGGAGGGTACTCTGCTGCATACAGTCTGGCACTTCTCTGCTTTGGCGCAATTTTGGAGGGGAGTTATGGCTTGCCTCTCTGAAGTTTTTGGCTTGGGACCTTCCATGCTTATTGGTACTCCTGCATGTTATGGACGGGATTGGGGGCAACATATACAAACGCCATCTTATCCTTCTAGGGTTCACTTTGGCTAAAAGAGATATTGCCAGGGATTGGAAGGCACAAGTGGCGCCCTCAGTGTCCGCATGGAAGAACGGCCTGGACATCTGCATGGGTTTGGAGATTCCCATGTTTACAGCAAGGGGGCGCCAGCTTAAACACTTTAAAATCTGGAAGCATTGGGTGGACTACCGTGGCTTGGAGATGGAGCCCGTCTTGATGGCGGGCCCCTCGACCTGGCTTTACTTTCTACTTGGCTGGTACAGGACTTACAGCCTGATTCATGTAGCCAATAGCGCTCGCAAAAGGGCCAGATTCTGAGAATCTGGCCCTTTGCGAGTGCGATTTTTGCATTTGGTATTCACAATCCCAAATGCAAAAATCGCTATGTAAGAATTCGCATATTTGCGAGGAATGGCATTTAAGGAATCTCTAATAGAGATTCCTCAAATGCTATTCATGACACAAAAAAATATTGCGATTTTGCACTTTTGGGGCCGCTATTTACCGAGAGGTCAGACCTCTCGGTAAATAGCAAATACTCAGAGAAATGCTTTTAAAAGCATTTTTCTAAGTTGCATGTTGCACACACACATGTCCTTTGGACATGTGTGTGCGCAACACCTGTTCAAATGTGCTTTTTAGGGGTGCTACAGGGTGTCCTTTGGACACCCCTGGCACCCTTAAAATCGCTATCTTATTTGCGAGTAGCAAATTGCTACTCGCAATTAAGGGATACTCCCCATTCATTCCTATGGGCCTCTTGGCCCATAGGAATCAATGGGGAGTTTTTGCGAGTAGCAAATTGCTACTCGCAAATAAAGAACATGTAGGAATCGCAATTTAATGAGCAATTCGTACATGAATGCCGTTTTGCGTGTCCTCAATAGCGAGTCGCTATGATTCGCTATTAGGGCCACGCAAAACGGCCTGTACATGAATCAGGCTATTAGTGTATTGTGCAACGACAGACCATGTTTTTCGTAAACGATGCCTTTGCTCTTAATGTGCTGCTCCGGAGTGGATGTTAGTGCGAGGGGGGGGGTGTCATGATGTTATGGTTCTTCTGTTGTTTAATATTTTGAATTGCTCTTCACTTTTCCTTGCTTTGCTCATGTAAACAGCCAAAGTATGACTGATGTATGTTTCTTATGCAGAAGTTTCTGGGGTACAGAGCTCTGCTCTATATGTGATATTTTACAAATAAAATATGTTTTAAAAACAAAAACTGGCTGCTGCCCTGCTGCAGTAAAGGAAGGAAACTATATGATGTAAAAGAGTAACCCTCCCACAAAACATTTACATCGTAGGTAAAGTTTAAGTATAAATATAATTTAATCCCCAAACAAAATAAAGAAATGTAAAAAATCACACAACACCTGACCCACCCCTCTCCCCAACCCCAACCAATGTTCAAAAAGATAAAAAGTCCAACTAACGTCCGTAAAATAAAATTCAAAAATAAAAATTGTCCATAAATATATAAACCTCAATGTAGCCCAATGCCCACCCACCAAAAAAACTGAATAAAAAAGGGCCAATCCAATCTGGATCTCTATCGGCAGGCTCACAGTCTCCAGTTAATCGGCAGGACCTCCTTTACCTGCTCCTCTAGGCATGCCATTCGGAGGAGTATGCGGCGCTTAAAAGCTCGACAATTGCATTCACGGGGGGCAGCAGTGCTGGATGTAAAAGTGTGATAACCGCGCTGTACCACTCGAGGGGCCTGGCTGGGACCTGGGGCATTGGAGGCGGGCTGCAGCTGCTGCCGCCTCATCCTCCTCCTCCGCCAGAGCCACCAGCCGCCGATATTCATTGCGGATGGCCTCAAGCTTCCGATGCCGAGCCATGGCTGCCAACTCCTTCCTGTCTGGTTTTGCTTTTCTTTTTGGTTAGGAAGGAGTAGCTATATCAAAAAGAAAAACGACTATTGTAACCAATACTGTTAGCAAAACACAAAATTAATTCTACACATAGTGGCACCGTAGCACTAGCAAGGCAGCACATAACATTTGTGGTATCTATGGACTCAAGTACACCAGTTTTCATCTTCTCTCTTGTTAAATTAAGTAACCTTGGTGTAGCCGGCATGCCAGCTCAGTCAGCTTGCGCCCGAGACAAACATACTTGTTGTGAAGCAGACTCACATTTTTTTATATACTACTATCTGTAAGTGGGGAAGCTGACTGTACAATCATCTTATTTTTTCTAATATAGATAGCACTGGCCATACTCTGTTACATCAAGGGCAACTGCTCAATTTCACTTTCACCCTGCCTTGACTACTACAACAAGGCAGATGATATCTGATCCAAATGATCATTACTTATATATATGGGACAACAGAAGGTACTTTATTTTGATTGAACCCTGCAGCCGGTAGGCCACCCATGGCAGGCTGACACAGTAAAAATAAATTAACATAGGAGTCGTAGGGAGGTGCTTGATAACATACATAGACAATATATGTGCTGCTTACAAACTACTGTGAGTCAAGGGAGTATTCTGAAAATACAACTGCTATTCTCCCTGGCTTTGCAACTTTGGCGCGGTTTATTTCCTTTTATATTCTCTTCATAGACTCTTCATCCAGTGACAGTCTTCACCTATGCTATGATGATGAATACCATCCAGGCATCCGTCCATTCAAAGTAAACATGTCTATCATTCTTCTTAACCTCTCAACAAATCTTAGTTTGTTTCAACAACAATAAATATTTATTTTTATTTAATAAACCACCACCCATGCATCCTTCCTTCTTTGCTTGCCTTTGAGTTTGCCCCATGAAACACCCCGGAGGATTCTTGTTATGACCCATACAGTTTCATCCAACCAGGCAGGCATCTTTTCTTTCACCTTCCACCCATCCTTCAACCACCCATGCATGATTGCTATTAGCAACCTACGCATGCATCTCACGTTGCACATATCCTTCTCTGCCAGTCAATCAATCAATCAATACATTTATAGAGCGCGCTACTCGCCCATGAGGGTCTCAAGGTGCTGAAGGGAGGGGGGGCGTCGCTACTGCTTGAATAGCCAGGACTTGAGGTGTTTTCTGAAGGTGAGATGGTCCTGGGTCAGTCGTAGGTGTGCTATATGACTGGCCCTTGCCAGTCATATAGATTACATCTCGCCCACCCTTCCTCCTTCCATCCTTCTTTCCCTTTTTGTTCAACCCAACTATCAAGCTCATCTGACTCTTAGTCTTCTCCATAAAACTTTCCCAGCTGAGTTGAAGTCTGATAGAAGAGTCCATTAGTTACTCAACTACTACTCCCACCGCTAATGCTAAGAAAAGGTTGTCTTCTTTAACCGTTGTTTAACCGTTGTTCACAACAACTTAGTCTCTCTCAACATACAGTGTACGCTCTTGCAGCTAGTGTGTAACTATTGTCAATAAGTAAGGAATATAAGTATAACTTACCACCGCCCACCACTGCTCCCTCTTGGCTGGCGTTGCCTGCCCTTCCACTGGTCTGGGAACTGGTGGTCGGTACGCCTAGAAAAAACATGACACATTTTTTAGATGCCATATACACATCCCCCTATTTTATTCTTTTTCACTAGCAAGATTGCAAAACAGTTAAAATACATATCTATACCACATACATCACCAGTACAAATAGGGTACTAGAGTAGAGTAGACACTAGTAGGAGTATGTCCTATCCTATTACAACTAGTAAAGTATCTGGTTGGGCATTAATGGTGGAAATTGTCAAAAATGCTCTCAAGATTAAGAAGACTAGAAGAGGATAACCCAAAGGACTGGACGCAGTGGCTAGAGCTATTGGTGAATCTGACTTTTAAATCCTTTTAAATAAAAATAAATAGTGGCCAACTGGGCAAGCTTAGCTACAGACAGACTAATATAGAAGTAGTGCAGAGACAGTTAGAGGCAGGGATAACAAGAATTTAGAAACAGATAGTGTAGATCGAAGAAGATTTGGTAAAAAAATAGAATTAGGAAACAGAAATAATAGTTCGCAAAAAATAAGGTGCTGTCAAAGTTTGGGAAATATAATTAATATTAACAACTGGAGGACTTACAGGGGCTAGCAGCAGAGCCCTGGGTAGAGCAGGTGTCCTGGCCCTGGGATTTGGAGGCATCTTGTTGTTCTCCCGCTGCTCCCTCCGACTATGACCCTGTCTTCTTGCCCCTGAGTGCTGATCATGTAAGATATAATAAAGAAAGAGACAAACATTGATGATTGGTGTGAAACAAATAAAATATTTTAAAAAACGCTCAAAAAACTTTTTTTAAACAACAATTGCAATAAAATTGGCCTATCTGGTCTGTTCGACTAGTAGTATCGCGGGATTTGGGGACCGCCTAGTTATTATTTATGAACACTAATCTAGTGTTCCATTCTGATTCCAGAATCCTCCTAACCCTAATTACCACTTGACCTAGCCCACCTATTCCAGATGAGCAATTGTTCACTAAGTCTGCATTTCCATTTAATTTAGTCCTCAAAATGCATAGATGGAAGACGCATTCATACATTTTTGCTTACACCAAATTGTTGGTTGGTTGCTGCTGATGTTCTGCTAAGCCTATTACTCACTCACTAACAAACTACAAAAGGTTCTACTAGGGACTGGAGTAAGCAGCACTCAGCAGCACGTGACATGACAGAGGATGCGTCAAGCCGACCGCTAAAAATTACCAACTGATACTAATGAACTAAGTAACTAAACTACCTATCAATCCGCCACTATCTTACCGACAGGAGGACAAAGGAAGGACTAGAGTCTCTCTAGCATTACCTAACTTAAATTCTCTAAAGTAAACTCTCTTACATAATCAGTCTAAGCGAGCGCAGCCGCAAAGTTGCAAACAAGTAGGATTAGTAGCACCAAGGACCTGTGTCTAGAAGAATAACAATCACAGAAGATTTTAAACGTAATTTACCTGCAATGTAAGCAGCAGCATTCTTGCTATTCAGCAAAAAATTATATTCTCAATAACAGTAACACAGTCTAGAGAACACACAATACTACTAGTATTAGCTACTCACCAAGCACCATGACCTCAAAACCCAGCAGGTCCCGCAGCCACCTCCGCCTCGCTAAAAAGCGACCGGGCCTGCTCCCCTTCCGGGCGCAGTCTGCCACAGGGAAGGCAGCTCTACTTGGGCGCAGGCGCCTTGCCCTTGGAGCGGTACCCTCAGCCATGGTCCTGGGGTGGGCGGGGTGGAAAAGAAAATGTAGCAGTAAAAATAAAGTCACGGGAAGAAGTAGAGAGTAAAAAAGGAAATAATATAAAACAGTAGAAAAAGTTACAAAAACGCAGTAAAAGTAGAAATAAAATGCAAAATATACACTTAGGGACAGAGAGGGATAGATAATAAATAAAAAAGATCAGAAAACAGTGTAAAAAACGAAAGGATTGAAAAGAATGGAGAAGGATTGAAAAGCAGGCCCCAGAACCATTCAAAGAATCAGAAAACAAGATGGCAGCGTGGTGAAGTTCTTGCAATATTTTCCCCCGAACAAATCATCTGCATTGCCGAACTTCAAAAACATCTCACGAGCATACGCGAGCACACGCAAGCATGCGGAAAGTAGCACCTCCGCATTCTCACGTAACTCTGCATAGTACTGCAGAGTTTTGTGCCGCTTTGCGTTGTCTCGCGTGTGTGGCTACACAAACTTTGCCCAGGGTTAGTGCACTGGGGAGGCGTGCACAGCACTGGGTGGAAGCTTGAAAGGCAATCACTCTCCTTCCACAAGAAGGGACATTTCCAAGAATTGTAAATCATGAGGGTGACCAAGTCACCGCCATCTTTACATTCTCCCCAGTGTAGAGTTGGGTACAATAGTGAGAGGCATGTCAGTGAAGGAAGAGAGTGATTCCTTCCCCTTCATAGGTCAGTGGGTGGTGATGCACACACCCAGCAGTCAGCTCACCCAATGCCCTCCCTAGACAGAGGATGAGGATACAACAAATAACAAATGTCATTCAGGGGTGGCTGATAGCAGTACCCACAGACAAATGTACACTTTGCACAAGCAACATATTACAGAAACAAAGGTGCGCCTTGCACACCCTACACCCAATTCATCTTCAGACTAACCCTGGGCTGAGTTGCGCTACATGAAACTCTGGTAAGTGGTAAAAAAGTCTGCCGCGCCACGTAGAGTTTCTCAGTGCCGTAGAGAAACTCACACCACTGAAACTGCGTGAGTTTGATGTTGACGATCATGAATGAGGAAAAATCTTGCCGGGAGTTGGATTTTTCTCGCTCACGCTCGACAACCTGGCGTTGACGAATGCGAGCGAGGAAAAAAACTCCGCTCCTCGTAACTCCGCGAGTTCCGTGTAACGCTGAGTGCGGAAAACTCCGCAAACTCCGTGAGCAGAGCAAAGGTCACTGCCTAGGCTTACTTCAGGCTCAAAAACTCAGAAGGGGGCACTTGAGGTCAAGCGACCAGGCGCTGCCAAGTGCACCCACTGTACAGGGACACCACGAGCAAATGAGTAAAATAGGACGGTCGCGTGGAGGAAAGAGACAACTCAATCACAATTGTGTTCAGCATTAAAACACATTTTTAATTTGGAAAAGAACATACTGCTTTTAGGATGCTGTTTTTTCTAGGTGAGAAAAAATACATGAATCCAGCACGTTTTTGTTTGAAATTTAGAAGACCACCCAGGTGTTAATGATTGGAGCATTTCGGGTGCTAGGGAAGTTTGTGATCGCCATAAGAAGCGCATTTGTTGAGGGCCTAGTGCTGTGCAGAAGCTGCAGGAGTGACCCCCTCCCACAGTTATGCATCTGTGTTCAAACAACAGCTTTCTCTTGATGCGGGGCCAGTGCACCTCAAAGTGCAGTCCACCTGTCACATGAACAATGAACAAGGGTTGGTGCACGATACCACAAGAAAGGTAATTTAGCCCACACTCCGCTACCCCAGCAGCTCCGAACAAAATGAGCAACAAGAAAACAAATCAGAGCAATCAGAGGAAAACAACATTAGTTTAATAGAGACAGTAAAGCCAGACTCCTGGAGTCTGTGTCTATATATCTATAAATATATAGACCAACAATAGAATTATAGACGCAATCAAGCCAGACTCCTCTCGGAAAAATAAAATGATAATAACAACGCTCATTCTATTTTTAGCTACTGCGGGGCTGCGTTAGGGTGGCCGGTGCTGGTGGCTCAGGGAGGAGTGGTTTGAGCACACTTAAGTGCGCATGTCTGCTTGGCTGGCCGTCTTGGCCTGCCAAGCATTCATGCTCACTTTGCATGTTCCCCAACCGGCTATAATGCACAGCCTGATGGGCATAATGTAAAGGCTCCCTGTCCCCATCTAAGCACTGATCCATGGTGCTCAGACCAATCAAAACGCTGCATTGCAGCGTTGTGATTGGCTCAGGGGAGCTTGTGTGCCCTGGGTGCTTCCTGCAACTTCTTCCTGACTGGAGTCCGGAAGAGAAGCAAAGCGGAGATGGAGGAGGGGCGGCGAAAATGTTTTTATTTTATATTTTTCAGACCCCCATAACCCTTGCCTCGCCACCCCCATTCCCTACCTGCCGCCACTAGACATAAGATCTCGAGAAATGCCAGATTTAAATGCATACAGTTCTACATCTTGCATGGAGCCTACCTCACTCCACATAGGCTTCACCTGATTTACTCCACTCCTTCAAATGCCTGCCCCGTTGTAACTCCGCACAGGCTCATTTCATCCATATGTTGTGGGACTTAGTTGCAAAGCTTGTAAATGAATACATATGACAAACATCACTTAATAGAAATGAATTATTACATGAAACGACAGGTTGTCAGTATAAAGCATATAATATTTAGTTTCTTATAAAAAGCGCTCAGTGCTTTAGGTAAATATGGCGGTGGCCTCTCACCACAACTATTGTGGGTCACTGTCGTTAACGTTCCTATTAGTCTGACAACACTTCAGCTCTGTATTTAGCAGAGTGACTATTCTCTTAAATAATGGCTCTGAAGAATGCCTAGAGCCCCCTTGTAAGGTCACAAGCCAGGGTGAAACAAGTTGGGCCCTCTCTCATCGGGATGAAGTTCACTTCCCTTTCAGTTTTAACCTATCCCTTGGGACACCTGAATAAAAGTTGTTCAGCCCATCAAGAGGTAGTTTATTCCTATCTATGCTCACCCCACACTCTGCATACCTCCCCTTCACCATTGACACTCATAGGGCATCAACTTGTAAACAACACTCGAAGGATCTACTCGCATAATTAAAGGGGCTGTAGACCACACTAGGAACCACTGGCCCTGTGTGAGGAGGATCCCGATGATGAAGCATGTCATCTAAGGATGAGAGAGGGTAAGTCAGTCAAAATGTCTTTATTCGGCTGACTTCCAGCCCTAAAAGAATGCATCATAAAAAACATTTAAAACATGAGTTTAAAAAAAAGTCAAACAGCCAAAGAATGATATATTTCACAGCAGTGATAATTTATAATCAGAATGTCATAGTAATGATAAATAAATTAACATTTCTACAAAATAGCAGCATAAACTAGGGACAGGGTATGATGAGTTCATAACAAACCCCTGTCCCGTGGGCAATAGGATCCAAAGATGAATTGTTAAAACAAATAAAATAATTTCCCAACAATATCACGCAAATGAACAGCTGAAGAGATGTATCTATAAATCATTAGACAGGAGATTTATCATTTAAAAGCTGGGGATGATATAAAGCTGGCCCACACTTCCTAATGTTTAAAAACTTTAGGAGAGGGAGGATAAAATTCCGCATTGGCTTAATTTACAGTTGACAAAAGAAAAGGCAATGGAGTGTTCTCTGAGTGGACTTTGAATCGCAAGGGCACAGATCCAGTTTGGCGTCACAACAAGCTTTGCAGGGATAAGAGACCAAAAGATGCAAAATACCAAAACCTGAATCTAATGAGATAAAATAATTTTGTATGACTAAAATAAAAAGAGATACGGTTCAACACCTGATGAGCATACTAAGAGTGAGTGTTCTGAGACCATCTCTAAGTTTTCTCTAGTTGATTTTAGAAAGGTTAGGTGATGCTTTTTCAGTTTTATTTTTGGTATCTTGGCAATATTAGCTGGAATTTTAAAACAGTCTACCAACCCCAGTGACTCTAAGAGGCTTATTACGATGGCGTAATGATTGCCAGCGCTGAGCCTGCGTGGCGACCGTTATGCCATCGTAACGTGTCATGCCCCCGCCATATTATGATGGCGGTGGATATCGCGGAGGACGGAAAGTCCGTACACCGCTTTTCCACCAGAAGGCAATTGTCACAATAGCCTGCTGGGCAGAGCAGGGACTCCAATATGCTGACGGTGCCTATCAGGCACCGCCAGCCATATTAGGATGTAGATTTTCGAAGGACTTTACATGGCAGCAATGCCGCCATGGAAAGGCTAGTGGGGAATGGCTTTGGTGGCCCGTTACAGGCCCCTGGGGTAGTTGTGGGGGTGCACTTTGGGGGTTCCAATGGTACTCCCCTACATGTTGCTGCACCAAGTGTCAGGCACCGTGTGGTGCCTGCCATGTGGTGCAGTGACATGCCAGGCATGCGATTTTAGCATCGGTCGGGTGCTGCTGTAAGCAACACCCACCGTAACGTTAAAAGTGGAATACGACCGCCAGGGTGGCGGTCTCATCCTGATTCACGGTGCGGGACCGCCGCAAGTCTGGCGACCGGTCCCAACACCGCGGGGATGGCAGGCAGACTCAGGTCCGCCCGCCATCCTAATAAGCCCCGAACAGTTTTTTTATATAGCTGAGCCAAATTATCTTCGACATGTAGTCCAGTTTAAAACAGTCTAAAATAATTGCACAATAAAGGACTGGATCTTCCTTCGCCCAGATGGAATCCCACAGTAAAGTTGGTGCTATTTGTATACGGAAGAGCAAAGGAATCAAGCCAAGTTCGCCATGACAAACAGTAGCAGGAAGACTATTGGGGACTGTCAGCAAGTTCTCAGCTCTTTCTAGTCCCACCGGGTTACAGGACCCACATACTCCAGCCCCGTACAAAGTGACAGAACACTAGCTAGACTTATAGATGTTAATTATTGTATTAATCAGTCTTGAGCCTAGTTTTTTTAAAATCTGAATACTGCCTCCAGGTTTTGATTGAAACTACTAATCCTTGTTTCAGCTAGCTGGTGTCAGGTGCCATTCTGATCAAACGGGATTCCCAAATAAGAAAAAGTAGGGATTGACCAACAGCACAAGAAAATCCCTCCCTAAAGAATGATCTCAGGTGATAATATTTCTTTTTGAGACGGGGTCTAACTTATTCGTGCTTTAAAGAAATTGTACCGCGTCAGGTGAGTTTTAGCCCACTAGTTGCCTCTCTGGTGCCACAAGAGTACAAAGTCGAGAAATAAGAGGTGCTAAAATATACATACAGTTAAACCTATATCAAATACCGTAATCATGACAATTTCATTTAATTAAAAAAAGATTCACTTTAAAAAAATGTGTTACATGAGCTTTTCAAAGGTGTAGAATAAAGATTATTATACATTCTTAGTTGACATATATGAGTATCAAGACTAATTAGCATCACTGTTGATCAAACGTCATTCTATATGTTGTGCTTTACCTTTTTTCAAGCAACAAAATACATAGATTTTTACCACCAACACTTTCAGGTGACAAGTTTCACAGCTTTCTGGTTGCTTTTTCAAGGCTGATTCAAAAAGAAAAAAGAAGAAAGATAGTAAAATAAAAAAATAAAAATACATCATTGTACAATTCATAATGTCCATCATGATGCTAGTGATCCATGCAAATATAATCTACTCAAATACTTTCATTGTAGTGTAGGATACAAAGGTACTTTAAACATGATGTCACTTCCATTGTGGACATCAAGTGGAATACAACCTCAGGTCAAGCACTTAGAGGTGTGCAGTGTGAAGAGGCTAGGAGAGGGAGATTATAATGAGTATATTGACAATTATCACCTGTTTAAGAGCAAGGCCAAAAATATAACTAGTTTTTTAAACAAATATGTTAAATCATAAGTTATCTATTTCAGATAGTATCAAATAATTTTATGTTCAAAGGTCATAATCTGGACTTCTGATAAGTAGATTTAGTCACATAAAGCAAACCAGATTGTCATCAGCCCTGTAGCAAAGCAGAAAAAAAAGATGCCATATGATTTTGACTTGACAAATACTTTCCAACCAAAAGAATAATATAGCAACGCCTACTTTAATGAGTCATGTTGCAAATGGGTTTCTACCATTTACTAAATCTCACGTCTTGTGTCTCGCACCCGGTAATCACATGGTAAATAGAATGCACATGTTTACTGCTAGTGTCTGCCTTTTAATATAAGGCAGTTGTGATGCAGTGAGGGTAAGGATCAGTTGGCTGGTCACACATGAACACGTGTGTGGACTGCATATGTGATACAGCCTGGTAACTGCACTCAGGTAGCTTGGCAGAGAGGGGAAGGTACGATGTTGACCTGGGATAGGCCTTATAGTATTAGTGGGTGCCCATAGATTAGGTCAGTAGAGTTTACTGGTTAATCTGTAGTGTCACTATAGTATACACATGGACTGTCTAAGGGAAGTGAAACTGTACTTTAATGAAAAATTCCCCCCAAAGTCCAGCAAGACATCTTGGTACTGGGGAAAACTTGCACAGCAGGTTTTGAAACGTAAGCCCCAAGCACATAGATGTCCACCTTATAGGTCACCTAGAATTTGTACACCTCTCTGGCTCAGCTCTGGATTGTATTCCAGGCCTTTTGTCACCCAGCTTGGGGCCAAGGTAATTACTCTGTTCTTCAGGAGAGGTAACAAAGGCATCCCAACCCAAAAGGAAAAATTATCAGTGCTTCAGTCGACTCATGAGAAGGAAGGGGTGGGGAAGAAAGCCTCCAGCTGTTCAGTAGCTGTCACACTGCCGGAGTTGGGTCAGCCCAGGACCACTCAACAAATGTGGAAGCCCAGATCTCAGGAGCCAACACAGGAGGAAGCTCCCCTTGGATGTTTTAGTGGGAAACTCCTTGGTAGGTATACCAGCTAGGGTTGAGCTGAGGCCCCAAGACGGGATGTGAACAGAGACCTTTCGATTGTGCCGTCTTGAATTGCAGCTGGGGTGGAGGGGTGATGTGGTGCCCTAGGATTGGCCAGGCCGGCCTGGCTTCTACAACTTTCCAACCAAATTAAAAAAACATCTTGCACAAGGAAGAGAAACAGAGTTGGACACTGACCTTGTGTGACAGCGGCAACATCATGGAGAGCTGGAAGGACAAGCACCCTGATGGATTAGGGACACAGCCCTCTGCTGAATGAAGGACCAGGTGGGTCTCTCCACGACCAGTGAGGCTGGTTCCCTTATGCCCCAAAATGACCAGTTGGGGAAATATCTGGACTTCTATGCCAAGCATGATGACAAAGGACAGGAAAAAAGCTGGTGCAGGGAGTCAGTGGAAACATCTCCCTGCAAAGTCTGCTGCTTTTGAGGTCAGGAGGCCTGCTGAGAAGCTCGAATCCTGCCCACCTATAAAGAAGGGCGGCATAAGATATCATTTTTCACTGCCTGTGACCAACAGGAAAATCCTGGCAGCATAGGGCAGTGAAAGCTGCTCAATGATCCTCTTGCCATCGAAGATAATCTGCTTCAGGATTTTCTTTTTGAAAAGAAAAAAGAAAACAGATTGATGAACCTGCACAGAACTTCAAAAAGCTTTGACAGGAACCACCCTGATGGTGCTTCCTGCCAATTCTTTAGAAATAGCTGCCTGCTTGGCAGGCATTTATTAATTTGGAAGGCAGATTAGTCTCGGTCTGAGGGATGTTAAGTCCTTCCCCCGGCCAACGGAGATCACTCCATCTGCCGCGGAAAGAAGAGGAGCAAGTATTCAGCGGCAATTGAAAGGATGGAAAGAATATGATCAGCATTGACGGAAGGATGGAGCTTGGTACTTACTGCAGACATACATTTTATAAAACTACTAATTGTATATCATGACAATTAAAGCACACTGATACAACACTGGTGCAGTTTTGTGTCCGGAACCTCAGGAAAGAGAACATGTGCATTGTGGTACACATTTACTAATACTAAGCAAAGTTGCCCCGTTGCGTGAAAGGATAAGAACAGAAATGCTCTATATTTACAAAGATTTGGAGCATTTATGCTCTCTGCTAGCTCTGGTGCATTTTGTACAGTCTAGCGCCAACACAGGTACCTGTGTAACATAAGGTACAAAAGCAATCCTTGGGGGCCTTTTCCTCTTTCAACTTGTTCTGAAGATCTGAAGAATGCAGCACACATCGAAAGAGGAAATAAAGAGGAGAAATAAAAATATGTCTCCGCCTTGTGCCTCACTTGCGAGGGTGCAATTTGCTGCATTCGCAGTTTTACTTAGATTTAGTAAATCTTGGAAGGCTCCAGAATCCAGGGATGCATGGGAACACTCATGGTCCACCCATTGAACACCTCCCAAGTTTAAATGTAATGTAACGCAGTTCAAGCAGCTGCTATGAGGTACCTTTCAGTACAAAGCCACTCAAGACGGAGCAAATCACCCCTTGTGTGTCTTTGTAAATATTACCGAGGCCTTTGCGTCCTTGTGTCACCTTGCACAATGCTAGGATAATACAAAGGCTTCATAAATCTGGGCCTGTGTTTTTTGTTTGTAGTTGCAGAGTCTGCACCATGGGACAGGAAATGTATTTATCTCAATGCTAACTGCCCTAAGGTAAATACATTACCTAACCCTTGACAATGCACTATAAAACAACTTCCCCAATAAGGATCCTGTGTTCTGTGCCTGTCTAGAGATCCAAATGGTGCTCTAATAGAGTTTGCCCTCTAGCAGAATAGGCGCCACACCAGGAGCGGCCTGTGCAGGTAAGAACGGTGGGATGTGGGGAGGGTTTGTAGTCGACAGACGAGGAGGAGGTACAGTTAAAGCTTTTTGCTTGCTTACCTCCTTTTTGGGCTGATTCTATTGGCTAGCCCAAGGACTCTGAGCACTTTACCACTGCTAACTAGTGCTAACGTGCATGTGCTTCTCCCCTAAACATAGTGGCATGAAGTATACACCATTGCCGTATTTAGTTTACTCACAAATAAATCCCTTGTAAAGTGGTATACCATATACCTAGGGCCTGCAATCTAAATGCTACAAGTGGGCTTGCAGCACTGGTTGTGCCACAGAAAAAAATGGGCCTTTCCAACCTGTCTCAGGCCTGCAATTGCAGGCCCTCGGTGTGCAGTTTTACTGCCACTTCGACTTGGCAAATAAAACTACTTGCCAAGCCTTACATTCCCCTTTTAGTACACGTTACCCTATGGTATAACCTAGGTAGCCCATAGGGCAGGGTGCCTCTTACGTAAAAGGTTGTACATGTACTGTTAGCTGTTGCATGTCCTGATAGTGACAAAAACCCAAATTCGTTTTTCACTACTTTGAGGCCTACACCGCTCATAGGTTAACATCGGGAATTCCTCAATACACTTTTAGGCTATAATTCCTAATTAGAAAGGAGTAGCAGCTTCATTTTAGTATTGATAAATCCTTTTTACTGGTAAAAGTGGATTTGACATTACTATTTTAGAAATGCCACTTTTAGAAAGTAGATATTTCTCTGCTCTTACTGGTCTTGCAGTCTGCATCCAATACACGTCTGGGGTGGGTGACAGCTGCACGTTGTGCATTCCCTCTAGAAAGCCACAAACACAGGAAGGTTAGGTATGTCTGAGAACTCATCTGCATTCTGATGGCTCTTTCTTAAATTAAGAGGGTTTTTATCGATAACTTTTCTATCTCTTCATAACCTGATGTTTGTTTATGTATGATTTTGTCTTTCTAATATTACGATTAATGGGATTGTATACCAGTTTATGTTGTTATGTGAACTGTGCTTTTATAGATATACCACTATCCGTATACAGATGTTTTAATTGAATTGAATTGATGGCTCTTTCTAGGCAGGGAGGGAGGTGCTCACCCTCACATCAGAATAGGTAGTGGCCTGACCTCACAGAAAGGGCTGATTACCCCCCACAGATAGTCTGGAACCAGGGCAGAGGAAGAAAAGATACGTGTGCACTTCTTTGAAGTCACCCCCACTTCAAAGGCATATTTGTGTATAATGTATTGGCTCTCTGACTCCACCAAATCAGACACTTCCGGACCTACAACAGCAGCTTGTGATTGTCTTTCTCTTCTTTTACTGAGTTCATTTCATTCTGAAACAGATAGAACTTTCAAATCCGAAGTATTGAAGAGAGAATCCATGAATGTCAGGGATGGTGGAAAAATTGTACATACACCTAGTACTTGCCAACTGAAGATGATGTCGACACAAGAAAGCGGATAAAGATTGAAGCTGGAAAAGAAGAGGCGAGTGTGGCATCAAATATGGAGTCGAAGGTACTGGTGCAGGATTTGATTTGTGAAGGGGCAATGCACACATTCAATAATGAGGGATTGGCAGCACCACACACTCTGAGTTTTATAAGTGTGTCAGTAACAGCTTTGTTGATGAGCAGACACATTGCATTGACTGGTGCTCTTTGAATGGTCAAATTAGTTTTCAACAATCAACAGGAAGCACAGTTTGTTATTTTAATGGAATATTCACGTTCAAGCATTTAAAAAACAAGTCTCATGTGAGGAGGTTGAAGTTTTTAAGCGTCCGTAGTCAAATGCGTACTCCTATTAGAAAGCAGTTCTCCTCCTATATAAAAAGCAATAGCTTTGTATGACTAATATGCAATCAGAGTGACTGCTAATGTTGATCTATATAATTTTAGCAAAATAAAAATTGAGATAGGGCATCCAGTAAAGAAAGTAGTTGCTGATATGCCAATGGACAAACGGCCAAAAAAGGAAGGGAATAGTTAAAAAAAAGATTAAAACAAAGAAAGTAATCGAAGAAGTCTTATACATGCGCTTGAAGTCTGACAACGATCTTCTGTATCTTTAAAAGTAACATGCCCTATTTCTCTGCCGGCCTCCCTGATTCTTTCTGCAGATTCTCTCTCTGAATATGCTTTTTATTCTTTAATAGTTGCATAACCATTCATAGCTATAAACCTTTTATTTTTCACAGGATATTATCCAAAGAGAAAATCACTTAAATCGATTTCTTCATTTATCTTCAATGTGTATGTTTTTACAGTGCTCAGACTAGTTTGTGATAAGCACCTCCAACAATATAGGTAGTGAGTGTCATAGAAGAACATATATTATGGCTATGATTTGGTCTATTTGCTGAAGGGCCTGTAGTCTTAGACAGAAAGATATACATATAAATGTTTATATCTATTGTTCTTAGACAATCCGAGCTGAAACAAACAACGTAAAAGTATAGGTGCCATTCGGAATCATTCATTCAAATCAATACTAGTAACATTCTCTTTTCACTTCTACCATGCAAAATCTATCAAAATAATTTTTACCATTGAGGAAATCTTCAAATTTGAAAGAGAAGGCTCATTCAAGCAGTTTGTAACACAGTTTAATTTTAAACGATAATATCCCTAAGATTCATTTATGCTGGAAACAAGGTTGCATTTACCTCAGTGAGCCAAAAAGTAGTTCCCCATACGCTCTTTTCATTGACATTCTTCTTCAATAAATATAACCTTGGTCTAGAAATGAATCTATAAATTGTGGTCATTATAAGCACCTATGATTTGTAGTAAAAATCTTTTAAAACTTTAAAGTTCTAGTAAATGATAAAATGAAGTTGGGTCCGATATGTCATCATTGTTAAAACAGGAAAATCTGTTTTAACAACTTTATGGACTGAACTGTTGACTTACGGTGTTCCACAAGGCGACCATTGTGTGAAATTATATACTTCCCTTCGGCTGGTGGATCCGTGAATATAGGCATGTCCGTAGCGTCTCAAGGTACAGATCATCTGTGTCTAATGAACCGTACAAACTCAAATTAATCATCAGTTGCTTAACCGTAGGGACCCAATATATTAATCTCATACAATAAAAAATTGAATTATTTCTGTAGGGCCCAAAGTCTGATATGGGACCCTTTCCTAAATAGCTCCATAACATTGTGTGTGTGCAGTGATGTTGACAGCCTGGAAGTCACTTTTAGCTCTGAGTTATCAATCAAGTTCTTGCAGTTGCAGTTCCTATACCAACTGTAAACTTTCAGGAAGATGGTTCTCATGCACCATAAACAAAATAATAATTTTAATAGTGGACCTCAAGATCCACATGTAGCATCATGGTAGACATATGTTCCTTATATTAAACAAAAGAGAGGGACAAAGGGCCAGTTTTGAGAGGTCCAGCGTACAGGCGCACGAGACAGTATTTTACAAAACAAGGGTACGAAATACCTCTGGTTGAGTGAGATAATGAATGAAACCGGTAATGTGATCCACAAGGGATCAGCAAAGTGTGAAATAAGGAGAGGGAGTTCTCCTTGTTGGAACTAGAGCTCTCACACACCCAGCAAGCTAGGTGTAATGCTTCATCATTTGAGCCTGCCCCTCGCTGCAATACCTGACAGGCACCCAGAACCCTTTGTCGGGGATCTTTTGTTCCTGCCGGTGGGAGCAGTGGGGGTGAGAGGCCAGTGTGTGTAGTAGAAGGAGTGGTAGTGAAAATTAAAATAGGTCAGTTAATCCTAACCAAACTTTTATTATCAATGTAAACTGCCAAATAAAAAATAACGTAGAGAGGACCCAAACCTAGTCGTCAGGTGTCTAATGGTAGGGGTTCTACTCTCTGGTGATCAACATGTTTCGTGTCATCGTGGTCAGTAAAGATCAGGACACTTCTTCAGGATCAGTGTTTAGCTATCTACACTAGGGGGTAAGTGTGTAACTACGTACCCTGTCTTGTCTTGATAGACCTATAGGTGGAGGAACAACAAGAGATACAAGAAATATTGGTTAAGACACACATCGGTGAAATCACGTCGGGTGATAAGGGGACATTGTAATCCGGCTAAACTGGAATCATAGGTGATCATGTACAAGCACTCAATGATATGTCATTATGGTTAGGTGGGGTATAACATACACATATTAGTTAAGTTATCCACTGTAATGACATCACTATTTAAAGGTAAGAACACTACTGGGTGAGGTGTTTTACTAAAGGAATATAATAAAGTGAAGAAATTAAAAGAGAAATGCAGAGGCAAGTTGCCCCATAGTCAGGGTATGAATGGAAGGACTCACCTAAACTCTGGGTTAGTTACAACGTTGAGTTATACCAAAAGTGGTGTTCGGTGTTGCAAATCCGGTGTTAGATAAGTGCAGATTGAGTTCATCCATGTGACCCCCCTGGGGTGACCCCCCGGGGGGACACCAGTAATACCCTGAGGCAGGAGAACCAGAGAAGACCAACCCGGGCAGTGCACACCCGCGGCATCCCCAACACGTTGAAGGAGCTCACGGGGCGCAGCACCTCGGGGTAGAAATGCCGGGTCCCGCCATATCCCAGTGCGGCGGTACCGCCACAGGTTGCGTGGCACTTGGAGCGATATCAACAGTCTGCTTTTTGCACTCACCTTCAGTCGGTCGTGGTCTAGAGACTCACCCACGTGCAATGCACGTCTCTCAGCTACACCTACCCCGCCGCCGACCCTGGGTTGGTAACAAAAGCTCGGTGGCGGGTGTAGAAAAGGAGTTGGTTTCCCGGGCTTCACTATCACGTGACCGTTCAGGGCATTTTCCATAGCAATAGAGAACAGCACTGATGAAGCGTCTTCGTCTCATACTATTGTGGTGGCCATATTAGAATGTCTGCGTAGACAATCGTGCATGCTAGTTGCCCTCTATATGCTATAGTTTACCACATTATTTAATGAATTATTTAGTGTACCTCGCTGGTATTCAAAGAAACAACCATGTGGGAACCACTAAAGTGAATCCTAGTGGGTTATTAGGGTAGAATGGGTTCCTTGTTATATTCGGTGTGTAGTCCTTACACCATGTTCCTGTCACAGCCCCAGCAACTGGTAAGAATCCATCCGTAACGTTGACTGATTTTAGCAGTAGAATTTTCTAATGTCACTTGGAGAAACAGAAGGAAAACAGCTCCTGTGTGAGGATTTGGAATGGACTTATTTCATAATAGAGCAATTGGAACTGATGTGGATTCTTTCAGTGGTGCACATAGCATTGCAGTTGTAGTAATTGCAGTTGATGTTGTAGGTTTAAATGTTGAACATGTTGCTTTCACTACATCAGGATCAATACTTGATAATGGGTATAAAGCTTGAGAAACAACAGGCTCATTAGTTCCAGGGATGGAAAAAATGATTTCCTGGGTAATGACAGAATTGGGAGACAATGTACTGGACTAACGTGTAGGTACTTTGCCATTGCTGAAAAGAATCAACCACATACAGCCTTTTGAACTAATTGATTGACACCTTCCTCTTTTTCTTAAAAGCTGGCAGTGGTGGAACGAAGCAAGTATGTATTTTGCCCCAAGAACTAGAACATGTGGTCTATAGGATAGTGTGAAGGTTTACTTACCAGGAGTTCTTTACTTAACTAGCTTTACCAAGTTCGTGAGCCACCTGTCAACAGCAGCCTTCTGTTCAATCGCAAAGTCAAGAGTGGCTGTGGAGTGTACGTTTAATAACACATTCTGTGAATGTCTTCTTGAAGAACTTGATGGACTAAGGTTGCGCACATAAAGCGACTTGCTTGTACTTAGCCCTCTCGAAATAATTTGTAATGTACTAATTTCTAGTATCTAGGGGAAGCTTGCTTATGTGTTTTCATTAACAAGTAACTCGAGTGCACTAAAAGGGCCGTCGCAACGCGGGATCTGTACTGCGCATGCGTCACACTAATGTGAAATGACGTATTCTCTCTCCTTGGTTGAAACTTCTTGCTTCTGCACATTAGAACTAAGATGGCTGCTTCATGTTTTACTTACTAAAGCACCTGCTGCTGCTTCTACTAAACATTGTTTGTTCTGCTAAAACCCTAATGCAATAGTTAAAATAAAGTAATGTGAATAGAGTAGAGTTAAGTGGTATACAGTGCATTCATTTATTCCTTGTTCTAAAACTGTTTCTCTTCTATTTTGCATGTTTCGTACTTTGGGCCTGATATGCACTTCTGAACTCCATCTTTGGAGGAACTGCGCCTGTGCAGAGAAGCTGAAATACCTGAATCACTGTCACTGAAACCCGGTCAAGTATAGATGTGATAGAAGATGTGCCTGGGAGAGCGACCTTTCAATTCCACAAAGGAAGCTGGAGTGTACAAAATTATAATACAATGTTATTGATATTGATACATTCACTGCAGGGTGGAATAAAAGTGCATGGGAAAATAAAATTATGGGCGGGATGCTAATTTCAATATTTGAAGCAGGTGATCTCATAACTGGCATGGTGTGACAACCTCTCCTCATCTTTTGACCAATGAAATTGTGGGAATACACGAATTCGCAACATTGGGGGGGTGGTACACTGCCCTGGAAAATGGTATAACTAAGGTAGGCTTAGCTAGCTAGATTGTCCGACTTGTCCGAAAAACTGACCTGTCACTGACCCAACGCACTCAATAGGGGATCGAGAGCAGAGGTGCTGGTGGAGCACTCTGTCAGAAGATTCAGGAGCAGAGGTGCTGGCAGAGCACTCTGTCAGAAGATTCAATAACCCAGTCGGCGTTGAGGAGGAGAATCGATAACCCAATCCGTTTTTGTTTTTAGGTTTGAAAAAAGACTTTAATGAGAAGGTTAGGTGTCACAATAAAATACAATGTTACAAATAACAATCAGCAATATATACCAATACACTTGCGCTGAAGAAAAGCAAGGATCCATAGACATTTTATCAATAAAACGAAGTAGAAAAGATAAAATAAGAAATTAGAAAAAATAAATGAAAATAAACAATATATAGAAGATTAAATAAATTAAGGAGGTGAGGGGATCTCCTGTTGGGAAGGTTTCAGTAAAGGGTGTGATTTAGCACATTTGTCAAAAAACATCGTAACAGGTAACCAAAGTTGAACCCTCTTTATAACCATAGGTGTAGGTAAATTGGAGAATGTATCCATTCTGTGATTATGACAAATATCATACCACCAGGCTTTGTATGAAATGTTAGTAAAATTCTTCCAATTCTTCGTTATTTGCTGAAAAGCAACTGCAATTAATAAATCAACAGTTTTAAAGTTAGTTACGCCATCCCAAGCTAGCGAGAGGCTACCTAAAAAGATATTAGTTGTGGAGAATGGAATGTGTGTGTTAAAGATTAAGTTAATTTGAGACCAAAGACGCGTCCAGAAATTGCTTACTGGGGGACAGAGAAATAACATATGAAATAAATCAGCATCAGGAGAGGCACAGGACCAGCAGGTATTAGGTGTGTCAGGAAACAATTTATGCAAGGCCTGTGGAGATAAGAAAAGTCTGAGATAGATATAAAACAACGTTTGTGTGAGGCTAGCTGCTCTCGAGGATTTGCAAATTTTTGTCCATATGGCCTACCATAATAATAAGGACCAGTCAACATCTAAATCTTTCTCCCACCTTTCTTCAATCGATGATTAGTGTCTAGGTGTGGGAGTGGATTGGAGAAAGGTATACAAAGTGGAAGCTTTGGGTTGAAGGCGTAAAAGTGCGGACAAATTGGTGTGTGAGTGCACAGGTTGACACGGTTGAGCAATAGTAGAGAAGGTTGTGTATGGATCTAAAATGGTTGTTCGAAGAACATTGTATTTGGCGAGGAATGAAGTGGGCAAATTATACAACTGACTAAGCGAAAGAAAAGAGAGAAATTCTCCATTTGAGAAGAGTTGGGAAACCGATATCAAGCCACACTGTCTCCATGTTCTCCAGTAAAACGGCTTGTTCCGTATCAATAGACCTTTGTTATGCTATATTGTAGACGTTAGGAATGAGGCTAGAGTAGTAGGAACTAAAGGGTACAGAGGGCTTAGTAGTTTAGAGGTAAATTTAAAAAGAGGAGTAGTAATTACTTGGGGTTTATGAGAGAAAGAGAGGTATTCTTCCATCCTCTTTGGGATGAGCTAATTTGAAAATAGATATACGTGGCGTCTTCTTATTCCATAAAAAGGATGATAAAACTGAATAAATAGTTTTGAAAAGTTTAGTGGATATGGGAACTGGAATATTGGAAATGGTGTATAAGACAATGGGCGTGAGCATCATTTTGATGGTATCTAAACGACCCCACCAGGACAAATATAGAGGGTGCCATTTAGCTGTGAGATCCGAGATTTTTTTAATGCAATTATTTAGACATAAAGTGACCGTCCCTTTGATTGTTGGTGCAAAGTGTAAACCCAGATATTTAATGGAGGAAGATTTCCAGGTAAAATTAGTGGACTTAAAGTCATCTTTAAAGGTGTATTTAGTTAGAGGTAAAATCTCACATTTATCGTTATTTAACTTATAACCCGAAATCATAGAGAATCATAGAGAATAAAAAGCAAGATATCATCAGCGTATGCCGCAAGTTTAACATTAGTAGCAGTGGTATGAAAACCCGATATTTGCGGATTTTGCCAGAGTTTGGAGAGAAAAGGTTCAAGGGCCAAATTAAAAAGAAAAGGGGAAAGGGGACAACCCTGACGTACTCCTCTACCAAGATCAAAAAGAGGTGATATAACACCATTGGCACAGACAGCAGCCCTAGGATTAGAATATAAAAGGGACACTAAGGAGATGAATTTGGGACCAAAGCCAAACCATTTACGAGTGTAAAATAAATAATGCCATTCCACTCTATCAAATGCCTTTTCAGCATCTAGAGCTATGGCTGCTAAAGAGTGATTTCAATGGGAAGCTTTAGAGAGAATATCAAAGAAGAGTCTAGTGTTATCTTGTATAACTCGCCCTTTCACAAAGCCAGATTGTTCTTTACCCAAGACTCGTGGAAGATAAGGATCTAAGCGGAGAGCTAACGCTTTTGAAAAGATTTTATAATCTATATTAACAAGGGATATGGGCCTAAAATTCTTGCACTACTTGAGGTCTTTCCCCTCTTTGGGAATCAGGCAAATGTGAGCATCTGAGAAAGAGCCCCTGGATTTTCCCAGAGAATAAAAAGAGTCAATTAGAAGATGGATTTTGGGCATTAATAGATCGGAAAAATGAAGAAAAAATTAAACTGTGAAACCGTCCGGCCCAGGTGCTTTATCTTTTTTAAGGTGATGTAATGAAGTTAAGAGTTCTGATTGCGTAACTTCATTTTCTAAGGTTGAGAGTTCAGCAGTGAGTTGTTGGGGGGGTGTAGAGTTGAAAAAAAGTGTGCAAGCGTATTTTCCGTGGGGTTAGTTTTAGATTAATACAATGTCTAATAAAAGGCAGCAAATTCATTTAAAATGTCAGTGTCTTTAAACTTTAAAACAGAATTATCATCATAAATTGAGTCAATATTCAACTTATTGTGTTTTTAAAAAGTTAGCTAGAAGCTTACCAGCCTTATAGTGAGGCATTGTCAGTAGATTCCTTATTAAATTGCAACTTAGTTTTTTTAGGGTATCAAGAACCTCTTTTGAGTTAGATGTCTAAAAAGAATGCTCCAGTCTCTTGATGTCTTGGAATAATAGACGAGTACGTTTACGTGCAGTGTTACGTTTTCTTGATACATATGTTATAATAAAGTCCCTCGCTGAAGCTTTAAACGCATCCCAAATAATAGAAATTGGCGATGACTCAGTGTGATTAATGAGAAAATACTTGTCACAAAAAGTCTTAAAGAATTGTAAAACGCCGTATCAAGAAGGAGGGAATTCTTAAAGCGCCATCTCCTTGGGACGTTGGTTTTGGGAAGAATATCCAAATCAATGGAAACAGGAGCGTGATCTGACAAGAGTATGGGTCCTATATCAGCCGTTATAAGCGATTGTGAAACACTATGTGAAATTAAAAAATAATCAAGCCGTGATTGAGAATGATGAACTGGAGAGTAAAAGGTGTATTCCCTGGTGGTCAGATTGCATAACCTCCATGCATCAAGAAGCTTGTGTTGTATTATCATATGGATAAAAGATTTATGGGTCTTGTTGGGGAATGAATGAAATTTTGGAATTGCGATCTATAAAGGGATCAGAGACCTGATTACAGTCCCCCGTTAATATGAAATTGTCTTCCATGTGAAGGGTGACCTGCTTAGCCAGTGAGGACCAAAAGGATGAATCACCCCCGGTTGGAGCATAGACATTAAAAAAAGAGACTGGAACATCCTTCAACATCAGCTTGACATTAAGCCATCTGCCTTCCGTATCTGAATCTTGAGAAATCAATTGATAACCAAAGACTTACGACATAGCATCATGACACCATTACACTTACCATCACCACTAGAAAAGAAGAGTTCTCCCACCCAACCTTTTTATAACTTTAAAGATTCAGTTTCTGTGAGATGAGTCTCCTGCAAGAAAACTATATCTGCATTCAACTTAGCTAAATGTGAGAGAACTCTCTGTCTTTTAATGGGTGAGTTCAGCCCTCTAACATTCCATGAGACTAATCTTAGCGGCATAATAAGTCAGGGAGAACATAGAGAATAGGGCAGAATGAACATTGGTAACGCAGATGGAACAAACAACTCAAGGACAAATGAAAAATGGAGAATGGCGCATATACATTATCCATGAATAAAAAAGAAGAATAGGAAGAAGACCTGTTAAGGAGGAGAACAAGAGAAAGTATTCGAGAAACGGAAACAATAACAGTGAAGAATATAAAGCCTAAGACATGGAACAGAAAAGGACGAGAAGTAAGTCACTGTACATTTCCTAAGAAGATTAGTAGTGAATACTGGAAGTGGAGAAGTGTGGCTCACTGGTTAGAGGAGGCAGACCCTGAAGCAGAGGTCAGACCCGGGACCATGGTTCAATTCCCGACGCGGCAGGGTCTTGAGCCCAAATATCCACGGACTCGATAATTCTCGTTTCGGTGCCTACTCGAATCATGGGTTCACACTCTGCAGCTCTGGGCACTAGCTTGCTTAATCTCCACTACGGCCCCCCCGCGGCGGGATGCCTGGCTTTCACCTTGGGGGAAGCCAGGACGGGTTCCCAAGGCAAGCGCCGAGATGCCTACAGGTAATCGAGCGCTATATAAGAACGCATAATAATAATAATAATAATAATAATAATCAATAACATGGGTATAATGAAGCAGGAAGATAACAATTTTGTGAGAAAAAGGATAGTGAAGAAAATGAGCAACATTAACAGTTACACCTAAGAGGTACGGAAGGAAAATACCTGGAAAAGGGGAGAAGACAGGATGGATGACAAAAAAAGGTAAAGAAACAATAGGAGAACATAATTAAATGGGGAAGAGATCATGAAAAGACGAAGGAGGGGTTGAAACCACAACAGACAGACAGCAAGTCCAATGTCGGCTGAGTGGAAGCCAGGAAGACAACATAAAACTCGGACGAGAAACCTGTGACGAGGTCGGAGAGAGGAGCAAATTAGGACAATAAATCAGAACACACGGAGACATCAACTATAACAAGCCGAAACCAGAAATAACAAGTAAATTAAGTTAAGTTGAGTTGAGTTACAGAACTATAAGCAAAAAATTCACTCTGAAAAAAGCAAGCAGTTGGAGTCAAAAAGATGAAATACGAAACAGCATCAAAGCGTGAATTGCAACCACATTTCAGCCATGAGATGAGGATGAGGGACCAGAGGTATCCATATTAGGGGGCACATTATGATGGCGGACCATAGAGTAGGAGGGAACCTCCGCATGGGCTGCGGAGTTCCCTCCTGTGCAATTAGGATGTGACCGCCACCCTGGCGGTCACATCCTCTATTTTTAACATTGCGGCGGGTGCGGTTTCAAGCTGCACCCGCAGCAATGTTAAAAATGCACGCATTGCAATTGTATGTAGAAAGTGGCAGGCACCGCGCGGTGCCTGCCGCTTTCTGCATACAAATGCAGGGGGGTACCATAGGTACCCCCCATGTGCACCCCCCACCCCCCCCTTCACCTAGGGGGCCCGCAACGGGCCCCCGCAGTGAAGTTACACATGCTTTTCCACGGCGGAAAAGCCGCCGCGGAAAAGCATGTTTCAGAGCCCATCCTAATCTGGCTGACGGTGTCTGAGAGACACCGTCACCATATTAGTGCTTTTCCGCCGCGGTTGTAAGCCAACCGCGGCGGAAAAGCTGCGGACGGAAACAAGGACCCACCAGCCATCCTAATGTGGCGGTGGGTCTTTGGTGGGTCCGCAGAGGATTTTCTGCATCCTCCGGGCCGGCGGTGGCTTCCGCCGGCCCGGAGGATGCGGAAAATCCTCCATCGTACTAGGCCCCTATGTGCGTGACAGGAGTTAATGAAACTCTGCAAACGAATTGGATCTTCATATGTGGTCGTCTTGTTGTTGTAAGTAACCTTGAATAAACGGGTAAAAAAGACCATATCTGGCACCCAGCTGGCGAAGGTCGGCTCTCATTCTTAGGAAAGCTTTACGGCGGGCTGCAGTAGCTTTAGCGTAATCTTGAGCAAAAAATAAAGAAGAGCCCGACCAAGAGATTTTTGGAGAGGACTTAACTGCTGCCAAAACCTTCAGTAAATCCGTGTATTCTAAAAAATATAGAATAACTCCTCTAGGCCTTTGTGATAGCGAAGCTGAAGAAGATAAACGGCCAAGTCTGTGCGATCGCTGTATATTCAAAAGCTTTCCCTCCGGCATATGAAGAAGTTTTGGAATAAAGGACTTGAAGAAAGTAAGAGAGTCAGATCCCTCAATTCCTTCCACCAGTCCGTAGATGCGAAGATTATTACGTCTATTACGATTTCCCAAATCTTCAACTTGTTGCTGGAGCAACGTAACCTGGGAACGAAGACTGGAGACATGAGAGCAAGTCTCTTTGAAAGAAGTAATGTTCTGTTCGACTGTCAGAATTTGTAATTTAGCATTTGTCTCCTCCATGAAGGGTCAAAGGGCCCTGATCTCCTCCAATATCAAATCCATTGAGGCTAATGAAGAAGATTTAGGAGGTAATGGCGGGTCTTTTTTCATCCGCTTGGTATTTGATTTCCCGGAGGTGGCCTGGGAGGACTCCATCCCTGCGTCGGAGCTATGCAAAGAGGAGGTGGAGGAGATTTCAAGCTTGGAAAACTCAGAAAAAATCTTAGAGTTTTTGATAAAGATGCGCTTTGATGTAATGGCCGAAGCAGATTATGACTTCAATCTTCCCATAAAACTTCCAAAAGCAAACTCCTTCTCAATACTAAGAGGGTACTTTGCAGTGAAAAACTTGCAGGAGATAAGGAAATGTACGAGAGGAGATGCTGTGGAGACAAAGCGAACGGAGACATAAGAGAGGTCAAATAGCTTGAGTCAAGCAATTATAGAAGAAGCAAAACCTCATCAAAACAAGGCTGGGTGCAACGTGCAGCAAAGAAAAAAAGTGTCAAAAATAGTGTCCATACAGGCTGAGGAGCAAAAGAAAAACAGGCTTTATCCAGCTTTCCACCGCAACATTTAATGCATACAGAAGTGGCAGGGAACAGAAATATGAAGGAGCAGCTGACCTGTCAGAGTGTCCATGAAGAAGCAGCGCCCGTTTGTGGAATGAGAAAATAGAACTTCTGAGGAAAAGTGGCCATGAACAAAATCCAGAGCCAACATCGAAGCATAGAGCCTGGTGTGAAATGGTGCCTCAAACCATGATGCCAAGTGAAGTTTTTAGTTCAAAAAGGAGCTTGGCGAGGTGGGGAGGAACAATCCGGCAGCAGGGCACCAAGAAGCAAAACAGCTGAGGTAATGCGCGTTTTCGCGCGTCTTCGTGCCTAATATACAAAATGGTGGCCGCGGTGCGAGCGCAGCCGCTGCTGACTTACTGTGCTTAAAAGAAGGGATTCACTCGCACCAACGTGGCCGCCACACACTTCACAACTGCCTCGGCATCTTCCAATGACCCTAATAGCGCTCCGCACAGGACATGACGTGCGGGAAGTGGTGTGCCTTCGAGGTAAGCCGCGGAGCCTTAATCGTCCGCCGCCATTACCGTCGGGTGCCAAGCCACGCCCCTCCCCAATTGGGGTTTTAAGGGAGAAGATTTCGTTAACTTTCGTGCACTTTGCTGAGGGTACCTGATTGAGGCTGCATCCATCCTAATTTGGATTTCACCTGTCCTGATCTGCACCTGTGCTGTATAATGACACAAGAACCTTCTTCTGGAGTCCTGTTCTTTATTTCCCAGCCAATGGCCAGTGTTGGTTTTCATACCATTCTAGGTAGATATACATCTGTGTGAGTTCATCATTGTATTGTTTCCTTTTTCTTACCCACCCTATGTTCAAATGCTTAACGACAGTTCTCATCAAATCTTTGCATATTATGCTTTAATCATTGTCTTTCTAATTGAACAAGCTCTTATTGAACTAGTATGGACTCTGACATTTAAGATTTTACATAGATAAAGCATTTAAACCTTTCCTGAGTCTGTGTTTTCTTAAAAAGTAAATGCAATGTTGGTATGCTATCTATTATACATACACCCTTGATCCCTTAGGACTTTAGGTAACAGCAACACGGATTGGTAAGTCAATAGTATAGGTCCTTGTAGGTAAAACATTAACCTGGTAAGAACATGCAAAGAGTCACCTGCTCAAAGTGTATAGGTATAAATGTTGATTGTTATTTTATGGGCCCAGGTGAGTATGGTGTACAGCCTGAGCAGGTGAAGTTCCGCGCGCGCTCTATCAAACTAATTGTGAATTACAAGGAGGTGAAAAGTATAAACAACATACGCCAATGAAAGACTGGAGCAAAAAAAAAGGTAGCTTGCAGTGGAACTGGATTATTTATGGACTTCAATATTAAATTGTTGATTTTTGTAATTATATTGCGCTCCTTCTATATGTTTGTTTGTGTGATCGAGGAACCAAACACCAAAGGGGTTATCCAATATTGTAAAGGGAGTAGTCGCTAATCATGCATCAGGAAAGCAAATCATTTCTGTGTATATTTCTGTGCATTTTTTGGTAAATAAAGCCACCAATATTGTTGCTGAAGCACTCATAAAGTAGCACTGATGCCAGCATGAGCCAAGGCCAACCATGATCTTTGGTGAGTCTATAGGAATAGTTAGAAGGGAAACCATCAGGAGAGATTTTACTTTCAATGATACTTGCATCACTACAACCCTGTCTACATCGATCTTAGTTTGCAAATGAGTCAGAGCAGCAACATTAAGTGTTTGAAGCAGTCTTTTGCAGCCAAATTAGCCACACTGTTCCCTTTAGTGTGAATTGCTTCAGTTTGATGAGCCATAGCATGCTACCAAGAGTACAAAAGAGAAACCTTCCTCAAAGCTAATCTTTCTTTATTGATTTACCCTTTATATCCCTGAATCTATTCAGGCACAAGTGGGGTATGTCTGCAGTGTAGCCAACTATATTTTTTCTTAGCATTTACATATTTACAGTTGTACATACAACCAGTTACGTAATGTTTCATATACAATAGTCCTTTCCTGGGTTATATTCACATGCTAGTGCTTAGTGTTAGTTTTACATTCTGCTTAACACACAATTTAGGACTTAGCATTTGCATTGGTATTCAACCTCAGTGTTTGTCCCCCTTTCAATATTTCTCGTTCCCACTGGAATTATGTTCTCTGATCTGTGTAGCACATCATTTACTCAGGGGAGTTTTTCTCTGTCTGTATTGCCTATAGGAATTGTCCCTCTGCTATAGTAAAATAAAACAACTTATCCTCTAGAACTGGGATATGAACTAACTGTGTGTTGTCCTGTAGTGTTTAATCCATGTTTATCTTCTATATGGGAGGGCCATTTTGATGCGGTGTGGGGAGAGTCTCACCCACCCCCTCTTCTTGTATTCTGCTGGTACCCGCATTCCCTCGTATCCGCCGTGTTTGAGTCGGTATCTAGGTCTGGTTTTGACTCTGCATTGACCTCGTCCTCTGTCCCGTTCAACATCCTAATGTACCCAGCCTTCATTATCTCAGTCCATAAATCAGCAATGGGGTGTCGTCTGATACCTTTCTTCTCCCCCCGCTGTATGGCTCTTCTTTCCTTTCCAAGCAGTCTATATCCTATTCCCACCTTGTCACTCTGGGGCGGCTCGGGGTCTTCCAAGCCATAGCTACCCGTGTGCGCACCCGGACTAGTGCCAGGTCTTTAAACCGTGAGCCCACCTTTTTAGCCTTTGGTCTTGGTAGTCCCAGTAGACATACCCCACTGTATATGGCAAGTTCCTAGCCAATGTTGTATTTATTTGGGCTAGTACTACATCCCAGTATTCTCGTATTACCTTACATCCCCAGGTCATGTGTGTAGATTCGACATCCTGCTGTCCGCATCTGGGGCATTCTCGTGTTCCCCTGTGTACATGAGATTCAGTCGATGTGGGGTGAGGTAGGCCATATGTATGTAATCGAACTGAATGAGTTTTAGTGCAGTGTTTTAAGAGATTTTCTTTGCACTTTGGAGTATTTTAGCCCAAGCTCTATCTTCTAGAGTTCTCCCCAGTGCTTCATTCCACTTAGTCCTGACTCTCTCTATGGTGTTCTTACCATCCCTACCAAAGCTGTCTAGTGCCGTTTTACTAGTTGGTTCGCAGAACCGAGCATGGTCAGGGCCTGTAAAGTGTCATGATAATTGCGGTATCCCGCAACTCCTTAAATGCCTTCACCATTGAGTGGTAGGTGAGAAATTGGCCACTTGGCAGCCTATTTTGGTCTTGGATTTCCTCTAGTGGGATCGATTCCCTATCTTGATATAGGTCCCCCACTATTCTGACTCTGGCCTCAATCCAGCTTATCAATTGTGACTCTTGGAAAGACATAGGCTTATCCCACGCAGAATCCGAAACAGGGGCAGTCCGGGGGCATATAGCGTCTGACCTGATGTGCGTCTTTGCCACTTTTTCCAACAGAAGAGCGCTCCTTGTAAGAGCACTCCTGAATGTGGAACCTCTACAGTAGGGTGTATGAGTTTAGCTATAACTTGCCTCCAGGTGGCTTTATGGGTCACAGTTGTTAAAAGATCAAAGTCTAATCAATACACCCATTTAGCTAACCATTGCAGCTGCACCACCAGGTAGTACAGTTCAAAACCTGTAACTCCCAGACCCCCCACATCCGTGATTCACTGCAGGATGGCCAGTGAGACCTTATTCTGTCAACCATCCCATATCGAGTTGAGTACCATTTTATTTAATCTTGCAAACCGCATGCTGGGATTTGCACCAGTAAGTTTACAAAATAGTAAAGCAGACTTGGGAGCATAATCATTTTGGTCAGCGCCACTCTAGCCATAATGGGCAACTTCAAGGAGCGCCAGAAGGGAATCTTCTTCCCAAGGGACTGCAATATTGGTTTTAAATTGCCCTCCTTTAGGTTTACTAAGTCATGATACACATAGGTCCCTAATATTTAACAGAAAGGGGGCCAATTCAGGCCCATGGGAAGGTCAGCTGGGCATTCAGTCCCCTCTATCACTGGAAAAAAATAAGTTTTTGTCTTGTTCAATTTTAGTCCGGTTAAAGCTGCATATTTGTCCAGGAGTTCCACTGCCCGTGTCACACCTATCCTGCCCCAGTTGTAGCAGTATGTCATCTGCGTTGAGCGAAATGACATGCTCTTGGTCCCCAATAGCATTCCGTGTGATCTTCTTATCTGTCTGAATAGCTCTGCTAGGGGTTAAATAGCGAGGGCAGACATACATATGGAGAGATAGTGGGCAACCCTGCCTGGTGCCCCTAAATTTCAAAGAGTCCAGAGATCACCCCCATCGCGGTTTTAACCCATGCGGTGGGGTGAGAATACATTATGCTGACCCTTTTTACCCATCCTACTCGTAGTTCCATTTTCAATCAATCAATCAAAGCATTTGTATAGTGCGCTACTCACCCAGAGGGTCTCAAGGCGCTTGGGGTAGGGGGGTCCACTACTGCTCGAACAGCCAGGTCTTGAGTTGCTTCCTGAAGGCGAGGTAGTCTTGGGTCAGGCGGAGGTGGATGGGGGGGGAGTCCCACGTCTTGGCGGCCAGGTAGGAGAAGGATCTTCCTCCCGTTGTTGCTCTTCAGATGCGGGGGACGGCGGCGAGGGCGTGGCTGGTCGATCGATTTTGGTAATTGTGGCACACAGAAAATCCCACCTCACACGGTCAAAGGCCTTTTCTAGGTCTACTGACATTATCAGTGCCTCAGGGTGATGGACTCTATCTGGATGGTGCAGGACGTGGAATAGCCTTCGGATATTGGCTGATGTGGGCCTTGACAGTATGAACCCACTCTGATCATTGTGTATGTGCAACATCATGTGTGGTAATATTCGTCTTGCCAGGACCTTACTTAGGATTTTTAAATTGGTGTTTAGCATTGAGAGAAGCCTAAACTCTGATACTCTTGATCCTACTGTTTTATTTTTGGGAGGGTTATCACTAGCGCATCTCTGGTGGAGGTTGGTAGCAAATTGTTTTGCCACTAACTAGTGCATCTAACTTTGGGGCCAGGGCCAGTGCCATTAGCAAATAAAAATTTGCCTGTAAACCATCCGGTCTCTGCATCTTACCGGTAGTAATCTCTCGAATAGCCTCTCATATTTCATGAGCTGTCCCCGGCTCCCCCAATCCCCTCCTGAAGCGGCAACAGAGCTAAGAAAGCTCTCAGATCATCTGTCAGGAGTAATTGCAGGGCCTCGTACAGTGTTTTATAATATGCAGAAAACTCATCATTTACCACACTCTGTGGAGCTGCCCGAGGTTGAAAGTCCTGTGGGAGGGGCCGTTGGAGCACATGCACAAGGCCTTACATAAAGAGATTGTCCTGATGCCACGATTGGGTTTGTTAAATATCTGGGAGGCGACAGACCTGACGGAAGGGGAAAAACAGTTTACGACAAAATGATACACTCTGGTTAAACGGGAAATAGTGAGAGGGTGGGGGAGTACCATCTCACCAAGCGTCCACATGTGGGCGAAAGAGTTTGATAGGTGCATGTTGGCGGAAACAGAAGTATTTGTGGCAATAGGGTGCCCCAAGAAATGGGACCGGAAATGGTTGAACTGGAATAAATATCGAGGAGATATTGTGGTGTCCCCAATGATGGAGTTGGCAATGCATAACCGTACAGAAAGTGCAGAATGTCTATAATGTATACATCTGTCTGGCTCGTAACACATGTGTAAGTTATATTGTGTTGACCTGCTAATGCACATGATTTCGTTGTATCAATAAAAACATTTAAATTAAAAAAAACTCATCATTGATATTATTGGGTATGTATAACATTTCCCCTTTTTCCATCACAATTTGCGCTATTGACGTTCCACTGCTTTCTGCCTGTACTAACCATACCAATAATCTGCCTACTTTGCTCCCCTCCTCATGTACTTTAGTATGATATTCCCATACATCTAATAGTCGCAGCATCTCGAGTGCCCCATTATATTCCTCATTATATTCCCCCCTAATTTTTCCTAACTGTGTGTGGGTTCTCATATCTGCCGACAGCTTGCACCCTTGTTTCTAATATCAGTGACTCTAGATGGAGTATCTCCTTCTGTAGGTCTTTTTTCAATCCCACTGTGGCGCCTAAACAGTGACCCCTCATTACAACCTTGAACACCTCCCATTCTGTGGCTTTAGCTTGGTGGTTACTGTAACATGTAATGGGAGGGTGGAACGGTCCAAGTCGATGTCTGCTATTCAATTGTCCCCCACTAGTAGTACCTCAACCCAATGGAAGGCAGATAAAGGTGCAGACATTTTCTCTAAGAATGTCAGTTGGTCATGATTCGGGGCATAAACACTACCCAATACAAATTCCCGTCCAAGTAGTCTACCTCGCACTAATACAAATCTACCCTCTGGATCCACCACCTTGTTCTGCATCCTGAATGGGGTGCCGGCTCATATCCAAATCAAATTCTCTCTAGAGAAAGCTGACTAAGCGGTTGCATAAACTTGTCCGCACCATTTTCGTCGTAACTGTCTGCATTGTAACCTTTTTCACAAAATGCTGAATCTGACACTAAAGGAGTGGGAACTGACGAATCAGCTTTCGAAAGGGTAAGTAGGAGGACTTTGATTTCAGATATTTGTGTAGTTGAATCATTTAAAAAAGTATGTTTATATGTCCATGTGTCTTGAAGTCACTGTCTTCAAAAATCTCCAGCATTGCATTGCATGCAGCAGACTGTTTTTGCCTAGTGCCAATTGCAGGCTGCACAATGTTGTCTGTATAGAAGACACTCCTATACTTATGTATGAGTAACATATGTGGAGTCTGCAGTATTACTTGATGATACTGTAGGAATCTGTGCATCATAAGTTTAGGATCAAACACAAATGGTTTGTCAATTGAATCTTGTGCCTATGCCAATGCACTCAGCGCGGGTGAAAGGACAGCACATTAGGAAAACTTGCTTTAGTAGCCCCCTCGAGTGGAGCTATAGGGAAAACTGTAATAATATTCTTTCGCTATGTCAGAGGAAGCTCATTCATAATGAACGTCTGTACTGCTTTAAGAGTTTTCAGAGTCAGAGTAAATTGTGCCTCTGCAGTAGAAAATGAGTATAATGGTCAAGCTACTGGGGAGGGGGGCACCTATACCTCATTGTAAGCAGCTGAAGAACAAGGAACAGCCCTAATTACTAGTTGTGACTTGCTGTCCCTTGCCTGTAAATATTATGTCTCTAACATAGCTGCTTGCAGTGAATGAACAAGAGAATAAATAACTTATTAAGAGAACCCTGCAGTGAGATAGTCAAAGGATTATGCACATTTAAACAGTCACCTCATAAGGTTCTTCCTGAAGGCACAATAAGTAGGGGAAGGTCCAAGAGAATGCCAAGCTTTGCCGGTTTATTATGTAAAGACTAAGCTCCAATACCACTTTTCTTGAAGGTAGGATCCTGAAGGAAGTTAGCAGAAGAGAATTGAAGAGCGCTAGAAGGCTTGTACATACAGACCTCTGTTTAATACAGTCCAAATAAAAGGCTTCAAAGGTGCATCTTTGTTGCACCGGAAGCCAGAGCAAGGTAGGACAGAAATGACGAATCAGCATCGTACCAGAAAGGTTAAATATCATCTATGCATTGGCATTCTGAACTCCTTGAAGCCTATTTATGAGCTAGACAGGAAGACAGGAAGATATGAAGAATGTGAAATAATTAAAGCATGGTTTACTGGCATTTGAACTGACATGTTGAACTGACATGGGAAGATAATGAAGAGCTTTTCAAACTGCACCCAGACACCAAAGCATTTAGACGCCATTGTAGCAACCTGAGAGGTGAATGATAGACTGGAGGTTGAGATGGGAACTGGACCTAACTCTGAAAGTAATTGTTTGGAACTCCAGGAGGAGCATTTGGAGCCAACAAGCAGAATCTCCATCCCATAGGAATTAAATTCCAGAGAGTTATGGTTCATCCACTCTGTGACTGCAACCATACAGGCACTGAAACAAACTGCGCTCCATCAGAGCTGTCCAAGATGGAGACGATGACCTGAGTATTGTTGGCATAGAGCATACTAAAGAAGCCATAAAATCTAAAACTAAATCTGCCAGTGGGGTGATGTGTATGTTATACAAAGTAGGACTGGAGCAAGAACCTGGTGGGACAGAGCTAGGAAAGTTAAAATTCCTCAAGCGAAACGGGGGGGTGAAGATACACAGTTAGGTCACTCAGTCAGGAAGGATTTTAGCCATCACCGAGAAAATCCAGAGACAACAAAATTCATTGAATGAGTTCATAATGAAAGACTGTGTCCAAGACCGCAGAAAGTTGAAGGTAGACCAGAGAGGCAGATGTTCCCTGATCTAAGATAGTTCTAAGATCATCACCTAAGCTAAGAGCATGGTCTCTGTACTGTGGGGTCCCACAAAATCAGATTTAGGTCACCGCAGAACTGGTTAGCTTCAAATATACAGCCAACTGAGAGTTAACATGTTTTCCGTTCACTTGGTCTGCGGGGGTAATACAGAGATAGGCCTAAAGTTTGAGAAGAAGCTTCAGTCTACAAAGGATTTCTTGGAGAGATGAATGATAGAAGCACACTTCCAGCAAATGAGGGCTTCAGACATGGTGAAAGGCCCATTGCATATATCTGGAAGAGGGAGCTAGCAGATCCTTAGCCACAGCCAGTATCCAGAGAGGACATGGATTGGATGGTGAACCAGATATCAGAAGATAACAAGGGACTTAGCCCTTCAATAGTTATTGACTCAACTTCAGACAAGCATAATTTGTTTGATATAGAATGACTTCAGCAGCAGGAGTCACAGAATTACCGGGAACAGAAGGATTAAGACTAAACCAGATTTTAAGAATTCAATCCTGAAATGAAGAGCATAATTTTTTTGATTATGCCTCTTTAATTCCTTTGGTACTGGCAAGTATATCCTCCATTTTAATGCTAAGTGGTCTACCTAAATACAAGTTCAGGATTAATAATTTGGCGAATTTTAATTTCTTGAGTTTTCAGATGAGCGTTGTCAATGCACGTGCAAGCCTCCAGAACATCTTGTATCACTATTCTATGTGTTACAAATTAAGGGACATAAATAGAAAGAATTCACAAATAGACAAAACATTTTCTTCATGCATTAAAAAAAAAAAACAAGTTGGTGCTGTTGACGTTGCTGTGCAACCTATCTATATATAAAAGTATTTTCCTTGGATAGCCAAAAAAGTTGCACATCCACAGAGGACTTTACGGTTTTTATATTCAGTCCAGCACCACAGAGACTGCATATCAACGTGTTTCCTAATTTACGACCTTAATCACCGAAAGTTTGCTACTATAGCATTTCCACCCTTTTTTTGTATATCATTTCAACACTTAAGGCAGGCTGTGACTCCTGCCTTAATGACCTTAGATAAACCAAGCAGACTTTCATATATATTTTCTATCACAAATACATGCATTTCACTCTAATCTTTTTCTCTTTATACATGATCTAATTACATTAAATCCATAAAAATATTCAATCCATTATGTGTGATCGCTCCAATGGTTGCTGTACTCTAAGCATATATCAACAAATCATTGTAATACTACTCAAAGAGCTCACAAATATCTCAAACACAATCAAACTCTGGTGAGCATACTTTCTATACATCTTCTAATACTTTGCACAGTAGATATGTAGTAGCAACAATATAGAAAGTCTACATTTTGTGAGATAAATTCTCTCCTGCCATACATTATATGGATTTTACTAGTCCTTGACTATGTAGCGGAACAAGGCCGAAGGATGAGTTCAGTTATAAAGTCAAAAAGAATTCTAAGAATCCTGAAAACCTGGATTTGCAGAACCTGTGGGTGCGTCTAGAATTCATAGATTAAGTAAAAGCTTTGTAAATCCTGTGACAAAACTATTTTGGTTCTCAGGGTAGGCTCACCGTGCCCTTAATTCCCTTTTTGTATTTACTTTTCCTAACATTGTTCCCAGTGCACCGTATTCATTAGTGGGGGCGGCAACAGAAATTTTTCTGTAGCGGTCAGCCTATCAGTGCACAGTGGATAAGAGAATCCCCAATGGATGAAGGGTGAAAAACTCAAAGGTCCAATGATGTGCCTTAATTTTTTAAGTGGATTCACAAATACTTTGTGGATATGCTACTCTGCAAATTAATAGTGAATAGTAATGGACTGTGAGGAAATTAGTACATTCAAATTTGAGTTGTCAGTTGGCATTCACTGGATGGGCAGACTTATTTATCACCTGTCAGGTGGCAAGAAAACTTTAGTCGTCAACTTGTAGAATGCATTGCTCCTCTCATTCTGTCCTCCATCAACTTTCTTTCACTAGGTGACATCAACTTGCATTGGGAAGATGATGCTAACCCTGAACTTACCCAACTTCTTAATGATGTGGAGATGCTTGGCCTATGGCAGTGCGTGGCTGGCCCACTCACGATGCTGGCCATACTCTGGAATTAATCTTTACTTGCTATACACATCTAGAAGTAGGAAAGCTGATCCCTGTTATCCCGACAGATCACTGCTCAACTAAATGGCAGATTGCCAGGTCAGACATGCTAAATCTTAATATCAAAGTAGTGAAAAATACACACAGAGCCTGGGACAATTTCTCGTCTGAGGCTTTTTTCTAAATTATTTGCCCCGGTTGTAGGAGAGGGGCTGAACTGTGGGACTCTCCAGTGTGCTAATAAGCTTCCAGACCCTCCTGTTCATGCATATTCTAACTTCCAGCCATTAGGACTTTATTTGGAAATGGCCATCCATTCCCAATCCATGCCGGGTTTTATGGAAGCCAGCCTGCTCATGCTTGCAGCTAGTCTGCTGTTGCTTGAAAACCCCTTTACCTATAATCCCCTGCTCACTGCTTTGTCTCCACCCCTGCAGGCAAAGGATGGGCGGAGGAATTCAACTCACCTGTGGATGGCTGCTGCCAGCCTGCTCACACCTAATTCATGTGATTACTGTGTGCTCAATTAAGCCCCAGCTCCCTTTAGTCCAGGGTTGGTCATTGTAGCTGTGTACCGGTGAGACCGACCCTTGTTTCTAGTGGTTCCTGAGCTATTGATATCCATGTTTCCAGTGTTTCCTGAGCTTTAGTTATTCCTTGTTCCTTAGCTGCAGCAGTTTCCCTTGTTCCTGAACTAGCACTGCCTGCAGTGCTACCTTGACTCCTGAGCCTTAGCATTCCTTGTTGCTGAGCTGCAGCAGTTTCCCATGTTCCTGAGCTAGTTCTGCCTGCAGTGCTCCCTTGACTCATGAGCCTTGGTGTTTCTTGTTCCTGAGCTGCAGCAGTTTCCCTTGTTCCTGAGCTAGCACTACCTGCAATGCTACATTGACACCTGAGCCTTAGCATTCCTTGTTCCTGAGCTGTAGCAGCTTCCCTTGTTCCTGAACTAGCACTGCCTGCAGTGCTACCTGGACTCCTGAGCATTAGCATTCCTTGTTTATGAGCTGCAGAACTTTACCTTGTTCCTGAACTAACACTGACTCCTGAGCCTTAGCATTCCTGGTTCCTGAATTGCAGCAGTTTCCCTTGTGGCAGAACTAGCAATGCCTGCAGTGCTACCATGCTCGATTCCTGAGCCTTAGCATTCCTTGTTCCTGAGCTGCAGAGGTTTACCTTGTTCCTGAACTAGCACTGACTCCTGAGCCTTAGCATTATTTGTTCCTGAGCTGCAGCAGTTTCCCTTGTTCCTGAACTAGCACTGCATGCAGTGCTACCTTGCTTGATTCCTGAGCCTTACAATCAATCAATCAATCAATCAGGTCATTTGTAGAGCGCACTACTCACCCGTAGGGTCTCAAGGCGCTGGGAGGGGGGGGGTGCCGCTACTGCTCGAACAGCCAGGTCTTGAGCTTCTTCCTGAAGGAGAGGTGGTCTTGGGTCAGGCGCAGCTCGGTCGGAAGTGAGTTCCAGGTCTTGGCGGCCAGGTAGGAGAAGGATCTTCCTCCTGTTGTCGCTCTTCGGATGCGGGGGACGGCGGCGAGGGCGTGGTTGGTTGATCTGAGGAGGCGCTTGGGAGTGTAGAAGTTGATCCGGTTGTTGAGGTAGCTCGGGCCTTGGTCGTGTAGGGCTTTGTGCGCGTGGGTGAGGAGCCGGAAGGTGATTCTCTTGTTGACCGGGAGCCAGTGCAGATCTCTCAGGTGTCCGGAGATGTGGCTGCGTCGGGGGATGTCGAGGATGAGTCTCGCCGAGGCGTTCTGGATCCGCTGGAGTCTCTTCTGGAGTTTGGCGGTGGTTCCGGCGTAGAGGGCGTTGCCGTAGTCCAGTCGGCTGGTGACGAGGGCTTGGGTGACCGTCTTCCTCGTCTCGGTGGGGATCCACCGGAAGATCTTACGTAGCATGCGCAGGATGTTGAAGCATGACGAGGAGACGGCGTTGACTTGTCTGGTCATGGCGAGGGAGGAGTCCAGGATGAAGCCCAGGTTGCGTGCGTGGTCCGTCGGTTTGGGTGCGGTGCCCAGGGCGGGGGGCCACCAGGAGTCATCCCAGGCGGAGGGCGTGGAGCCCAGGATGAGGACCTCCGTCTTGTCTGAGTTCAGTTTCAGGCGGCTGGTCGTCATCCATTCGGCTACGTCTCTCATCCCTTCGTGCAGGTTGGCTCTGGCGGTGGCGGGGTCGTTGGTCAGGGAGAGGATCAGCTGGGTGTCGTCGGCGTAGGAGATGATGTTCAGGTTGTGTTGGCGTGCGATGGCCGCGAGGGGGCTCATGTAGACGTTGAAGAGGGTTGGGCTCAGCGAGGATCCTTGGGGTACGCCGCAGATGACTTTGGTGGCCTCTGACTTGTACGGTGGTAGGCGGACTCTTTGTGTTCTTCCGTCGAGGAAGGAGGTGATCCATTCCAGTGCCTTCTCCTGGATTCCGATGTTGCTGAGGCGCTGTACTAGGGTGCGGTGGCAGACAGTGTCGAAAGCCGCGGAGAGGTCCAGGAGGATGAGGGCCGCTGTTTCTCCGTTGTCCATCAGAGTTCGAAGGTCGTCGGTGGCGGCGATGAGGGCGGTCTCGGTGCTGTGGTTTGCTCGGAAGCCGGACTGTGAGGGGTCGAGGGATCCATTCATCTCGAGGAAGGCGGCCAGCTGTTTGTTGACGGTCTTCTCGATGACTTTGGCCGGGAACGGGAGGAGCGAGATGGGACGGTAGTTCTTGAGGTCGGTGGGGTCTGCTGTGGGTTTCTTGAGGAGAGCGCTGAGTTCGGCGTGCTTCCAGCTCTCAGGGAAGGTGGCGGAGTCGAAGGAGGTGTTGATGATGTCCCGCAGGTGGGGTGCGAGGACAGCGTCGGCCTTGTTGAAGACGTGGTGAGGGCAGGGGTCAGTCGGAGATCCGGAATGGATGGAGTTCATGGTGCGGATGGTGTCTTCGGTGCTGATCGGGGTCCAGGTGCGGAGGGTGGTGGATGGTGGCGTCGTTGCGGTTGTGGCTTGCGTTGGTTGGTTGTTGAAGCTGTTGTGTATGTCCGTGATCTTGTTGTGGAAGTAGGACGCGAGGGAGTTGCAGAGGTCTTGCGACGGTGTGATGTCGTTGTTTCCGGCGTTGGGGTTGGAGAGCTCTTTCACGATGTTGAAGAGTTCCTTGCAGTTGTGTGCGTTGTTGTCCAGCCGGTCCTTGTATGCATTTTTCTTGGTGGCGCGGATCAGTTGGTGGTGTTTCCGGGTGGCGAGCTTGAGGGTGGTCATGTTGTCCGTCGTTGGTTCCCTTCTCCAGGCTTTCTCGAGGGCTCGACAGTTCTTCTTGGAGCACTTGAGTTCGTCGGTGAACCATGGTGTTTTTCTGCTGCAGGATCTGCTGGGCGGGGTCCTTAGAGGGGCGAGTTCGTCCGCGCAGTTGCTGATCCACTTCGTGAGGTTGTCGGCGGCCTGGCTGGGGTTCGCTGAGTTGGCGGGAGGGTGCTGGCTCAGGGAGGCGGTGAGCTGGTCGGCTGTGATCTTGTTCCAGCTTCTTCGAGCAACCTGTTGCTGGAGGTGGTGGATCGTCGCTCTTCTGAAGGTGAAGTGGACGCAGCTGTGGTCCGTCCAGTGGAGTCCTGTTGCGTGGCTGAAGGTGACGTCTTTGCTGGATGAGAAGACGGCGTCGAGTGTGTGTCCGGCGAGGTGGGTGGGGGTGGTCACCAGTTGCTTGAGTCCGAGGTTGTCGAGGTTGTCGAGCAGGGTGATGGTGTTGCGGTCGTTGTTGTTCTCCAGGTGGAAGTTGAGGTCCCCCAGGAGGATGTAGTCGGCGGAGGGGAGAGCGTGCGGGCTGACGAAGTCGGCGATGTCCTCGCTGAATCGTGTGCGCGGTCCCGGGGGTCGGTAGATCAGGGTGCCTCTGAGGGTGGTCTTTGGGTTGGTGTGGATCTGGAAGTGCAGGTGTTCAGCGGTGGTGAGGGTGTCGTCGGTGTTGGTCGTGATGCGGATGGTGTCTCTGTGGATGATGGCGATTCCTCCTCCGGTCTGGTTGTCGCGGTCCATTCCTTGTCCTGAGCTGCAGCAGTTTCCCTTGCTCCTGAACTAGCACTGTCTGCAGTGATACATTGGCTCCTGAGTTTTTGCTCAATCCTAGTTCGAGCTCCAGCACCACCTTCAGTGCTACTTTGTTTTCTTGATTACTGAACCAGAACTATTCTAGTATACCATTGTAGCCTCCCCTTCTGTATATCCTTTTCCAGTCCCTGCTTTTCTTCCCATTGTTTGGGTTTCAGTTCCTAGTTTTCTGTCTTTCTATTCCTGATGTCTTGCTTCTATTACCTTGTATGTTTGTTACTTGTTTTCTGCCAAGTTTTCCCTATGATTTCCTTCCTTTCCTGTTAAGCACTCCTCCTTGCTAGCTCCTTGTCTATGTGCTTGTATTTAGTTCTACCCCCTTGCTGTTACTGCCTTGCATGTTCCTGTTTGATCGCCAGGATCCGTGGGCACAGCTGACAACCTAGGTGGTGTTTCTTGTTCACTGTGAGTATTGTTTTTGAGTTACATTTATAACATCACCATAGGTATAAGCTCCACAGACCCTGCCTTTACATGCATATCCTATATGTTAT
Organism: Lissotriton helveticus; assembly: GCF_964261635.1. NCBI lineage: Eukaryota > Metazoa > Chordata > Amphibia > Caudata > Salamandridae > Lissotriton > Lissotriton helveticus. The sequence goes on from NC_136059.1 coordinate 45,791,122, forward strand.
GTTATGTTACTGGGCACTTGTCATGCGCACGGCTACTCTTTGGAGTGTCCCAGCGCTGAAAAAGAGAACCAGTGACAGAGCAATCCAGGCACCCACATGACAGCTGCTTTACTGTGAGAAAAGCCAGGATTTTAAACCTCGCCTAAAGCTGAGGAGATCCTGAGCCTGTCGTAAGGATGGTGGCAGGCTGTTCAAAAGCTGAGAGGCTACCACCTGAAAGGAATGACCACCCAGGCGGAAGTGAGAGAACCTTGGAGTAGTCGAAAGCTGCTGGGTGGAAGACCTCAAAATTCCAGATGGAGCATAGCGCTGGATTCTGTTTCTCAGGTGCGAGGCCCCTATATTGTGGAAGGCCTTATAACCCAGTACCAAGGCTTTTAAGTTTGTCCTCTTGCGCACCGGAAGCCAGGGCAAGGACTTCAAGTGAGGGGTCATGCGTGTCGTGAGGCCCACCATAAGCATGGCTCCTGCCGCAGCGTTTTGCATCACCTGTAATCGTCCAAGAAGATAATTAGGGAGGCCTAAGTACACAACATTAACATAATCGAGGCAGGATATAATCAATGTTTGGACTACTGTTTTCCTATGTGGAACCGGGAGTAGTGGAATACAGTACCTCAACATTTTCAGTAGGCCAAAACATGTGCCGGTCACTGCCTGGACCTGGGACTTCATGGACATGTCCGCGTCCATTTTCACCCCGAGGTTTTTAATGGTGGTAGCTGGATTTGCAGGGGGAAACATATTCTGTGGCCACCATTTGCGCAACTCCTCACCTGGGTTGTGTCCCCCCAAAATTATTTCAGACTTTTCAGAATTGCACAACAATTGGTTCTGTTTAGACCAGGCGAACAGGCAGATGTTTATCTCACTTCCATTTAGGGCCATATCCTTTTCGCAGGTAAACAGTAGCTGCGTATCATCAGGGTAAGATATTACTTTTGCGCCGTATTATTCTGCCAGAAGCGCCGGGGGGGCCATAAATACATTAAACAAAGTGGGGCTTAAGATAGACCCCTGTGGAACACCTACATTCAGCGGGAAAATAGGGCCCAAAAAAGGGGAGACCAGACTGTTTGCTGGCGGCTTTCCAGGTAAGATGTGAACCACTGGAGGACCGTGCCACCAATGCCACAGTCCTGGAGTCTGTGCAAAAGAAGAGCATGGGGCACGGCATTGGAAGCTGCAATATCAACACGGCTTTGCGTCCTCTATCAAGTATAGTTTTAAGAGATTCAGAGACTTCCAGTTGGGCTCTTTCTGTACTAAAATCGGCTCTGAACCCTGACTGGCTAGGATGCAGTACGTGATTGGCCTCAACAAAATCAGCGAAGACTCTGTTTACATGTTTCTCCAGAACCATGGAGAAACAAGGCAACAACGAAATTGGCCTGTATTTGCTGGCTACAGAAGGGTCGGCTGAAGATTTCTTTAAAAGCGCTAGGATTTTCCCGTGTTCCCAGCGGTCAAGTATCAAACCCTCTGACAGAGAGAGGTTCAGAACCCGGTTAATGGCTGGGTTGATCACTGCTGCAATAGATGCCATTATTTCCGCAGGGCAGGGGTCTGCGGGGGAGCCTGATTTCAGCGTTTTCATTATCTTCAGCGAGTCGGCCAACGGGATGGGAGGGAATTGAATGAGAGTCCCTCCAGCGTTGGATAAGACGGGGGGACAAGCCTGTGTTGCCTTCTGTGGCAGGGGGAGATTCCCCAAGCAAAGCTTGGATGGTTGTAATTTATTTATAAAAATATTGTGCAATAAGATTCGTCCATTCATTTCTAGGGGTAAAAAGGCTGTAGTGGCATAGGGGGAGGAGAAATCTTTAACAATTTTGAAGAGTTCTTACTGCTATTCACTGCTTTCTCGATTTTTGAGGACAAAACATTTTTTTCTTCCTCGCGAACTTTGGCGTAATGGGCTTTTAATGCCAATTTAAATGCCTTTTTATCTGAGGGGTTAAAATTCTTCCTCCAAACTCTCTCAAGACGTTTGCAGGTACTTCTGCTTTTCCTGAGGATCTCAGTAAACCATGGGGCCGAGGCTCTACAGCAATTAGCTGCTCGGGTCTTAGGGGGGACGAGTTCATTAGTGCGTATCTAGAGCCATTTTTCTAGTGAGAGTACGTCGCTCTCTAGGTGGCCACTAAAAGAGATAGGGTGTATCTTGAGTGCTTTTTGCTAATGCCTCTGAAGTCAGCTGATTGAAAGGCCTGAAACTCGTGGCACGTGGTTTACATCGAGATTGAGGCTGAGTGATTCTTTGCATAATCTAAAAGTAAGTAGGAACTGGTCTGACCAGATAATAGGAGAGGGTGGATCCATTTCAATCCTATCCGTTGAGAAAATCTGGTCTAGGATGTGGCCCCTTTCATGTGTTGGGGAGAGAACATAGGGGGTCAAATTTAGGATACTTAGGGATTCATACAGTTTCAAGGACTAAGGGTCATCCATATGGATGTTAAAATCCCTAAGTACCAGACAGTGCTTGTATTTTGCAACAGTAAGCGAAATGTCATTGCATAGTGACTCCACGCCTGCAATTGACTGATGGGCAGATACCGACAGCAGAAAGCTGACACTCTCGGCTCCTTCTAACTCTATAGTGGGTAGTAATATGCAAGAGAAAGTGTTTTTATAAATAATAGCCACTCCCCCACCCCGACCTCCAGGCCTATCCTTTCTAATTATAAGATGGTCGGGGGGATTGCATTCGCAATAGTAGTGTCGGAGCCTTCATTTAACCATGTCTCTGTCAGAAACATGACATCAGGTTTGTGGTCATTAAGGAGGTCAAAGATATTGAACTCATACTTTTTCATAGAGCATTTGTTCAGGAGTGTTGCCTTTAGATCGCTTGCAGGCTTGAGTTCCAGAGCGGAGATTCGAGTTTGGCCAAAGACCCTGACCTCACCATACATCCTACGTCTGGGGAGAGGAGAGCCGCCCACTTGCAGTCAATACATCTGAGACCATTCATGTCAACAACAAAAGAGAAGTGGGAGCGGCAGCTCGCACACTTACCTATTGCAATCAGACTTTCTTTGCTGTAACACAGTCGATTATCACTTGGGTACAGGTTCCCTGATGTGAAAACAGCAGCGTTCCGGTTGACGGGCGCCTCCGGGATGCTGATGGGCGTAGACGGGCTTGCCTTAGGCGCACCTTTGGCAAGCTAGTTGTGCACTTCCGCTGCGCACTTGCACAGCGTCCCGTTTTAAAGGCCCCAGGGTTAACAACTAGACCGCGCCTTGAGAACAAAATGGCTGGTTCTCCCATTTCAGACCCGATTCCTCCCTCTCAGGGTTCGATTCCCACCACACATCAAATTCAAATACAGTGAGGTTGGTATATGGGTATTTGCAGCGGGTATTTGTAACAATTGTGAGTGAGGAACTTATGGAGCTTCAGTCTTATCCTGGGGAGCTCCTGAGTGCTTTACCCCACACTCCCTTCATTGTTAATGTTGTTTCATATATATGTTTGCGCATTCGTCCTGGGTGTAGTTATTCTGAATGCTAAATTGCCTCATGAGTGCCTAATTGCCTCATGAGTGCCTGTCCTTTCTGAGTCTTTGCCATCTTGTTCCTTTGTGCATGCTTCCCCTTTGGACCCCATTTCTCTTCTGACTTCCTATGTGATCCTGAGCAGCACAGTACTCCTCATTCTGCTTACATTTTCTACATAGTTGCCAGTCTTTGCCCATGTCCATGACTGTGTCCCAGACAGTCCCTAACTACTTATCGTCATGTTCTCACAGTTAAGTTTGTGTAAATTGCCCCAATTAAGCAGGTCAAGTCCATTGTCAACAGACCCCACGCCCCATGTTTTTTCAATGGAATTTCACACAATGAAATCGGCTTGTAAACATTGGGAAAGACTTTGGTGACATTGTAAACCGTTAGAGGATGGAGCAACCTATATATCAGCTCTTATGAGCTACCACACACTCCTCAGGAAGACCAGGGGAATGTTAATTTCAAACAAAATTGAGAATGACAGCAATTCATCAAAAGAGCTCTATAGAGTGCGCAAAGACTTCCCTCACGCCTGTTCACTGAGCACTATGGGCTCTCAGCACCTCTGTTATTCTTTCCCGGATTTCTTTGAAAAAAAAAGTGATCAATAAAAAGTTTTCCACCAATCAAAATCACTCTTACCTAATAGAGTGGGTGCTGTCTTCATCTAAATCCAAGCCCCTCCTAGTCAAGTTCAAACCTTGTACATTAGATCAATTAATCGGGCGTTTGACAAAATCTAAACCCAGTTCCCCAGCCGACGGATGTCCTCCTAGAGTTACCACTAATCTCGCTCCTCTCCTTGCGCCTACCATTCCCTCCCTGTTCAACCTTTCCTTCGACATGGCCAAAATCCCACTAGCCTGTCAAGCAGCATTGTTCTGCCCACTAATAAAAAAAATGAACGCAGATCCTAACAATCTGGCTTACTATCACCCTATTTCTCTTCCCACACTGCTGGGAAAAAGTTTGGAAAGTCTAGCTAACAAACAGTTCATGGTTCTTCTTAAGGATTATAAAATTCTCGATTCCTTCCAGTCGAGATTTAGAGCCTGCCACAGTTCAGAAACAGAGCTAATGGCAGTTCCTGAAACTATCCGCCTCTCTTTAGGTGCTGGCTCACCTGCCATGCTTGTACTGCTAGATCTGTCAACAGCCTTTGACACCGTCTCACATGCAGTTTTGTTGCAAAGACTACATGAGATCGGTGTTGGGGACAAAGATCTTTGTTGGCTTGCAGATGATCATGTCGGGCCCATTTAAGTCCCATCCTATTTCCATCAATAAAGGGGTGTCTCAGGGCTCATTTGCCCAAATTGTCAAGTCCTGCAGCTTTGATGTTATCTCATATGCAGATGACACCCAGCTGATCGTCTCATTCGGACCAGACTATGACAGAGTTAAGCTCTGTTTTATGGACTGTATGAGAGGGATCACGATCTGGATGTCGGAGAACTGTCTGCAACTAAATAGTGACAAGAGAAATGCTACTGTTTGCAAAGCCCAGGATCTGTGGTCTCCTCAGTGATGGCCTTCTGAACATGAGGCAGCACCTTCCCCAAGCCGACCGAGAATAATTTGGGAGTCAGGATAGCTCTGGAATTTTCCATGAAGGATCATGTTTCTGTAACCTGTGGTGCTTGTTTTTCCACCAGGCAGATACAGTGGAAAGTCTTCCCCTAGTTACCATCTGCTGCAAGGAAGAACTTAGGGGCATATTATCAAGGACCGGTGTTAAAATTATCGCTGTTTTATCGGCAGGAAACTGCCCATAAAATGACGATAATGGGTTCGAAAATACACCCTTGTTAATTCCCACAGAAGCCCATGTTATTATTATTATTATTATTATTATATTTAAATTTATAAAGTGCTCAGCTACCTGTAGGTTTCTCGGCGCTAAAAACCAAAATGAGAGGGGGGAGGTCAGAAGGAAGGCTGTTATAAGGTTTTTTTTACCTGTCTGCGAAATTTAAGATAGCAGGGCTCAGTTCGCAACAGGAGAGGAAGGGAATTCCAGATAGAGGGGTCCAGCCAGGCGAAGGAGAGGAGTTCTGATGTTAACATGGGCTTCTATGGGAATTAACAAGGGCGTATTATCAAGCCCTTTATCGCCGTTTTATCGGCAGTTTCCAGCCGATAAAACGGCGATAATTTTAACACCGGTCTTTGATAATATGCCGGATGTATGACATAACAACGCATACTTTACAACGCATGCTTTTACAACTCAAGTATTACAACGCAAACCTTTACAACGCATAGCGCTTAGGGGTGCTGGATAATGAATAGTTTAATTTACTATTCCAACTCCACTCCCCGTGGACACTAGGGAAGGTGTTGGATAGTAAATTAAATCTATTCCCTATCCTAGAGCGCCCCCCAGCGCTATGCACTGTAATGGTTTTCGTTGTAAAACCTGGGTTGTAATAGCACTGCGTGGTAAAAGTTGCGTTGTAAAGGATGTTTCCCAATATGCCCCTTGGTCCTGGCCTTGATGATAATCTGACCCGATTATGGCATTGCCTTGCTTATGACCTGACCAAACTCCAGGTAGCGCAGAACACAGCCGCTCGCCTGGTCTGCAATCTGCCTACATGCTCTCCACCTGTGCCTGCCTTAGATCCTTGCACTGGCTTCTGGTCAGAAAGCGGATAATTTTCAAGACCTGCTGCCTTACTCATAAGGTGCTGATGGGTAGAGCCCCCTCATTTCTAAAGGACCTACTGAGTTATTACTGTCCCGCACGAATGCTCAGATCTAGTGGGAAGGCATTCTTGAATGTTCCCCGCCCCAGTGCCACTAGTCTGGGCAATAGAGCTTTTTTCCTTTCTCGCCCCTTCGGCCTGGAACAAACTTCCATATCATCTGCACTGCTGCTCATACTTTACTAACTTTAAAAAACCTTTGTAGGCTTGGCTGTACTAACTGTTGTGGTGATGTATGTGCTGGCCCAGCACCGAGATATACCTTCGGGTGTGATTCGTCGTGATCTACCAAGTGGAAAATATCTTAACAAAATTACATAACAATACTAATTTCTCCAAAACTACTGAACGGATTTACCCCAAGCAAAGGCACTTCCTTGAGTAAGGCTGTACCTAAGTTTGGTGTAATTGCACTCAGTGTTTTTTCTATATAAAGGAGCAAAGAATCTATGGGGTTAAATGGGAAATGTCACTTTAGGGACCGTCTGCCTCTGTTTTCTGGCCCGCTCTTGTGGGAATCGCAAGAAACTTACCATGAAGAACATAAAGTTGATTAACTTTTCTCTGGAAAGATTTATGCAGATTCATTGAACAGCAACAACTTTGGTAGCAATGCCTTTACAATGGAAAACCTGTACTAACCATAACAATGCAGGGGTTATTGTTGCAGCAACACAGTACATTTGGCTGTTGGCAGTAAACACTCCTACAAAATTATAATGAAAGAAAAGCAGGTAATTGTGCCCCAGTGCAAACTACTGTTGCAACGTACAGTCGGACACTGCTCTTTTAAGAAATTTTGAAGCCTACACTATCCCATGATACCCAGCAGGGAGTAGGGCAGCTCTGTTTCTTCAACTGCACAAAAATGGTCTCAACCAGTTTGGGCTGCATCCAAATATTTATTTCAGATAGAATACATTTTCACTATTGTCTTTTGACCTTTTAACATACTTTTTCTGGAAAGAAAGATTTGTCCCTGGCGTTGCCTGAAATTGCTTTCATTTCCTGGTTTAACCCTCCATGCCAGCACTGTTTGCCAAATAAGGATAAGAGCTGCCTGTACTGTGTATGTTCACTGAGTAAGTGTCTCTAGTATAGCAGCGCTCACTGCTCTCTGCTGAAGGACTTCTAGGTCACTGAATACATAATGGCTGCCTGAGACCCCATTCCTTTGCATGCAACATGATGACACTTGTGGTGATGCCCTATTGAGTCACTGGAGTTGCCACAGTGAACTTTGTTGAAGGTTACCAGAGGAAGATTTCACTCCAGGAAACAGTTTATGCACCTTTATACATAGGGGCGGTGAAGATGTTCACCTGGTTTACTGCAAACCCTGTAGGGATTACAGGTCCCCTAAATGTGTATATTTGATGCATGATTACATCCCAATAAAGTAATACTTGGTAATATTTTCTAAGTATTTTACTTCTGTGGATCAGAACCACACTACTTAGGGGGGGAGAGGTGGAGTGTCAAGTGTCAAGTGGTTTCAGCCTGGTGGTTGGCTTTTATGAGGAATGAGGCAAAAGCATTCATGTGCTTCAAACTAACGGGTGGAGGGGGAGTAGGGAAAGGTGTAAAAGGAAAAATGACAGAAAAGGTTTAAACATGTATGCAATGTAGTTTGAACATTCAAAGAATTCACTGCAATTAAGTAGCTCATGAACCTGAGGTAAAAAGTAGAAGATACCATTCGAGTGGGTGACTTCCGAAAGACACTCTCTTATGCCCAAAATATACTCTCAAAGACATGCTGAAATCAAACTTGCTTTGGCAGCACCAGATAAGACTCCTGAAAGCAAAATAAATCAGCCAATCTATCCTAGAAGCCTGAGGAGCCCAAGCATCTTCTCAGTTCCACCACAGTCTTCACTTGATATGGCAAATGTCCTTTGTCCATTATTTCTCAGGATGGGGCGACGCCTTATACATCTCATCAATGACCCCCTCATACTTCTTTAAGATGACATGTCGGTTCAGTTTCAATGTAGGACCTGTGGGATGGAGGAACAAAGGAGGACAGTCCATGAAGAAGGGGTAGACAACTCATCAATGTAAGTCAAAAAATATCATTGTGACATATGATAAATCTACTTCCTTCAAGTCTTTGTCTTAATCTAAGCATGACTGCTAACCTAGATATCAAAGAGTATTTCCTGTCGAGTAAGAGAGCTCTTTAAATGGTTCGCGATCTACTACCTGCTAATCATTGACTATCTACGGTAGCTATTTCTGGGCTTCTAATGCTTTTATCAGGCTTTCAGCAGTCTATTATCCGGGCTTTTTGTGTCACAACTGGACACCCTATTAGGGGTATTGAACCCTGGTTTTCCCAAAGCCAAGTGAAGAGCAGAACTTTCTGTGGTCACTACCACATTAACACCACTCGTATTCAATCACTCAATACCCTAATATCACAACCACTCTCCCTCCAGGGAGTTATACTCAATGCCTAAACAGTACACTCGAAAATACGTTAATAGTAGATGTGCAAAAACTTTTATTAAAAATATTTATTTTTTAAAAGTTCTTTATGATAGCATAAAACTTTTTTTTAAACACAAGAAATGACAAGAAATACATTTCATATACAACATAGAATCTCGCAAATAACAGAAAGCAGCGAAATAGTTATTGCTACCAATTACACAAAGAATGAGGGAAGGGAAAGACAATACGCTTTGTCATAAAAACCACTTTCGTGTGAAACAGTTATACAGACTAAATCCAGCCTATCCAGTTTTTCATTACATCTGTATAAAGATTGTTACTAGGTTTTCCTATAGAAGCTGGGACGTATTCCGATATCATGGTTTTGAGATCCGGTAAAACACGTAATGTTCAAATCCAAACCCCAACTGGTGTGGTTTCTGGCCCACTAGACGCTTTCATTACGCGAGCCTCGGGCATCCTGGAAAAAGAAATTGCAATGGTGGAAAAGCGTCTTTCCTTAGATCTAGTTAGTGGAAAACGCTCTTCTATAGGTAGATTGGCCAAGGTTCCTAGCCCCGTACCACCAGCTCACACACACGCAGCTTTTAATTGCATGCACCTAGACACCACGGAAGCTATTGTCCATATGGATAGCGAGGAACTTAATCCTCCTGATCACACCACACTTTTCCCCAAACATCCCCTGGATGACCCTGAAGTAACAGGAGAAAATGATACTCAGGATAGCTATTCGACTAATTTAAGTTTTGACTCGGCTGATTCAATCCCTGATATATCCAAAGCAGATTCTAATACACCAGTCCACACAGATTCTAAAGACATAAACAAGGGTTCTAGGAAAAGAAAACAAGACTCCAGTTACAAGGGAGGGAGAGAATGCAAGATGCCGAAATTAAAAGATCCCGTTGGTATTCGTAAACCAGGCACAGGGCACCCAAGTGGAACTCAATGCACAAATACACTGCCTAACACTCTATGCCCCTCCCTTGTTTCTCTAGGTTCCTCAAACCCCTGTCCAACATGTCTGAGCAGTGATGAATCCCTGCTGGCAAAGATGGAGGTCTTAATGAAAAACCTCCTATCACCTGTTTTGGAGAGGACTAGATTAATGTTATCGCAAATAAATTCTTTAGAGGCCGTAGTTAATGCGAACTCTGCAATACTATTGTCCTTATCGGACATAGATTCTGGTTTGGCCAAACATATCCATCCATCTCTGGCCCCAAAAACAATCTTGATTTCACCGAGCCTAGCTAATAACAATCATAATCCATCAGGACTAGCAACGGATAACCCTAGCTTAAATAAAGGGAGTGCCCATAAAAATTCTCCAAACAAGGTACTAAAGGCTGCTCCCCATCACCCTCAAAAGCCAAAGCCTACGAACAAAACACCCACTAGACAGCAACCAACTAAATTACCCGCTCAGGTAAAACCCAATCCCACCACTCAGAGTTTCCCACCCCACAGGCCCCGTATTAATCCCCAAAATGCCCCAAATCCCCTGGCAAGGAAGCATTCCAGACATCCCACGCCGCGGGTTGACATCCCCATAGAGGCAACACCTTATACTATGGTGCTGACTGGCGTTGCCCCATTGCCATCGGGTAACAGGGAGACCCATGAAGACCTACGAAATAAGGTTACTTTTTGGCTGAACAAAAATAGACCTTTGCCCCCATCTTCGCCAACAGAAATCTTATTTGTAAGGAGGGTCGACTGGGTGGGCCAGAGTCCTAAGGACTTGGAGGGTGATTGTATTTTAATATCGTTTAGGGACCCATGGGTGGTGGACACAATTTGCCGTGAAGCCAGGTTTGCCAGACAGGGGGACGTCCAAACCCTTGACCTTTCTTATTTCTATCCACAACGACAGGCTCTCTCCCAAAAAGCCCCGAGACAGGGACGATCCATTGTTATGAATAACCCCAGGACACTACACCTACCAATCTTTCCACCTTTATTCAACCGCTTTGGTCCCCTGTCCGATCTGGAGGCAATTGATTGACTCCGTAAACCACCCCAAACCTCGGAATCTGTAGATAAAGTCGACTCTGGGGAAGGGGGTAAGAGGCAGGGCCTGGTGCCTACTCAATTTACAGTCATGGTAGAGGAGGGGGAAAGGGTCCCACCTTCACCAGGGAAAAATTCACCACCTTCAAGGGAAGGGGGATCCTTTCTGCAGTTGGCTGATTATGGCCTCATGGGGGGGTCAGCAAATGGATTGAAAGCTGGGACGGGTCAGGATTCGCACGTAGTCCCTGCAGTGGTGGCCCCCTCTGCTGTTACATCAGAAACTCTGGCCATAGCGTCCTGGAACATTGCTGGGATTAAAAACCGCGTCCACTCTAGTGACTGGCTTGAGTTCATGGATAAATTTGATGTCATACTACTCCAGGAAACCTGGTCTGTGGACACAGTCTATAAGCAGGGCTATGTAAACTTTTATAAAGCAGCTACCCAAAGTGCTACTGGGAACACCAAAGGGCGAGCCTGCGGGGGGTTACTGATCTGGGTGCGACAATCCTTGGGCTATTGTCTCACGGAGATAAGTGTACCTAATCCGGACATCCTGATTGTTAGATTGCGAAGGAATGGTCACCAGGACCTGATATTGGTAAATATATACGCACGAGGCCTGCCAGGCGGACGTACGCCACCATTGTTGGGGGTACTAGAATCTGCTTTGGCAGCCCTCGATTGTTCCAATGTCATCTTGATTGCAGGGGACCTAAATTGCTGCTTTGAACCTCTACTAGACCCTGGGGATTGCTGGGGCTCTGCGGAGGACACAGTATGGGGTATACCTGAGCTGACGTCTGTAAAATCAGTACCCGCCACAGAGGCTGCGGTAAATTGGACGGCCTTTTGTCTTAACAGTGGCTTCAGGGCCTGTAATGGTCGAACTAAATCAGACCAGGGAGCCAGCTGTACTTTTGACAACGGGCTGAGAAGAAGCCGCATTGATTACATTCTACTAAAAGTAGCAGATTGGTCTCTGATGCTGGACATGGAGGTAATTCCCCGCCCTGAAAGTGACCACAATCCCCTGATTCTCCAATTAAAGGTGCCAGGGCTAGTAAGATTAGAGGAACCTGGTATCTCACAGACGGGGGAGGCCTACTTAACGAATGATAGGAAGAGGGTTAAATGGTCCAAAATTGAGGGGGACGACCTTCTGAGAAACAAGATTATTAGTGTGGCTAACAGTACTCTCAATGAAATGCTGACTCACGTTGACTTGGGGGACAAAACCAGAGCAGCTGATCATATTTTAAGTCTCCATAATCGTTGTTTCGAGGACCTAAAAATTCTCCTTTCACAACCTCTCCGACAGGGAAAAAACCTGGTACCTATTCGCCCTAGCAAATGGTATAATAAAAAATGCAGGGAAGCACATACAGCCTTAGTTAATGCTGTTAAGTCCCGGAATGCCGGGTTGGTGAGAGCCGCCAGGTCATCCTATAGGAAAGCACAAGGGGAGGCTAAAAGGGAGTGGGAGGATAAACACTGGTCCGACCTCCTGATAGCCTCCATGTCTAGCAATCCCATCAAATTTTGGGAGATAGTTAAGTGGGGGAAGGATGCGGATGGTCGTATCCCAACAAACCATGTACCCCCCAATGAATGGGTTACCTTTTATGCAACTCAGTTCCGTGCTGTTAACCCTACGCCATCCAGTACTTTTGAAAAGATTCCCTACCCTAACACTCTGAGCGAGACCATCACTTTTACAGAAGGCGAGGTCGAGCTTGCATTACACTGTACCACGCGAGGGAAAGCGCCAGGTATGGATCTTATACCCGCTGACCTCTTTAAAGCTAACCCTGCCCTGTGGGTACCATATATCGCCATGGTGGCAAATTCCATTGCTGCAGGTGCAGGCATACCTAAATCATGGAAGGGGGCGGAGATCCTGCCGATTTATAAAAAGGGCAATAGGTCTAGTCCGGGTAATTATCGCCCGATTAGCCTTATTGACTGTATACAAAAACTTATCGCTCGCATGGTCCTGGGTAGGGTCCAAGGATGGATTGAGATGGAGGACATCCTATCCCCAATGCAGGCGGGCTTCAGATCGGGAACCAGCACCATCGACCAGGTGTTCAGATTTTGTTTGATCTACTGGAAGGTGGTGCTGCTTGGCGGCGGTACCATCTTTGCTGCGTTCATCGATCTGAAGTCCGCATTCGATCTTGTACCGAGGGAGAAAATGTGGGGAGTCCTGAAGTCTCTAGGGATGCCAACGGAATTGCTTGATTTGATAATCAAAATGCATAAGGACAATTTTGCTAGGGTAAGATGGGGTGCCCAGGGCCAGGTGACAGAACTCTTCCCAGTCACCCGTGGTGTCCGCCAGGGCTGTGTTTTGGCCCCAACCCTTTTCCTTTTGTTTATTGACCAAGTTGTAAAATTCTTTCAATCGACCCCAACCGATGCTCCCATGCTGGCAGGACAGCGATTCCCAATGCTCATCTTTGCTGATGACACCTTACTCCTCTCCAGAACACGTAGCGGCCTACAGCGGGCTCTGGACCGCTTTGAGGAGTTCTGTGTCATCAGCGACCTTAAGGTGAACGTCGGGAAAACCAAATTTATGGTCTTAAGTAAGAACCGCACCGTCCGAAGCACAGTTAGTATGGGAGGGGTCAAGTTGGACCAAGTCGAGAATATGACATACTTGGGGGTAATGCTAGACAGTCGCCTGAAATGGAAAACACAAGTTGAGGCCCAAAACCTTAAACTTGCACGACTTACAGGCTGTCTACTGAGTGAGCAAAGGAAAACCATAACCAAGCGGGTCACACCTGCCCTCAAAATCTACGATGCCAAAATCAACCCTGCAATCCTATATGGTGCGGACTTGTGGGGTCATATGGATTTGCAGGGCCTGTTTAAAACACAGTGCAAGTTTCTTCGCAATCTGGTTGGTTTGCCACAGTCGTCCCCATCAATCCCCCTCTGTTTGGATATGGGATGCCCCCCAATTAACGAGTTGGCCAGATTCAGACTGGTTGCCTTCTGGAGGCGTTTATGGACCTCGCCCGACCTCACCTTATTTGTAAATGGGGCAGTAGAAGTAAGGGCAATCAGTGGATCGGAAAAAATCCCCTGGTTTCAAACGGTCAAATCAATCCTGACGGACATGGGCCTAGAGCATCTTTGGTTTTCCCCAGCAGTTAGCACTTTTCCAACTAAACAGGCATTTAAGGAATTGTACTGGTCCACGCTTCGCCTGAATAGAATAAATGCATCATGTTCTGCTAGTCTTACTGGTAGGTTTCTTTGTTTTAAGTTGGACCCCACACGTGAACACTACTGGGATACGGTCTCTAAATCCTTAGACAGGAAACTTTTCCACCAGTTTCGGGTGGGCACTTTGCCATTGAATACCTTCACGAAAAATTGGTCCTCTAGTATTACGGACCAATGTAAATGGTGTCCGGGTCAGAAAGAAACAGAGGGTCATTTTTTGTTCGCTTGCCCCAAATACCACGCACCAAGGACCAAATGGCTAAAACCACTTTTTCAGAGTCTGCCCATAAGAAAGTCAGAAGAGGCAATCTATGTATTAAAAAGTAACACTCAGGAAATCATCACAGTGTGTATTGCCAAATATTTGGGTTGGGCGTGGATACTCAGGACAAAACAGTAGCCTAAACTTGGATAGTAAAAATGTACCTGTAATCCCATTTTATCTGGGGAAATTTGTATTAGGGAATTTAATTCAGGATTGTCTATAAATTGTTTAATTCATTTTTTTAATGCTAATTTGCCTTTTTTAATGTATGTGTATTTAAAATGTTATTCAATTAATTATTGCCTGTAAAATTGTCTTTTATGATTCTTTTAAATCGAAATAAAGACTTTAAAACCTGACTAAAACCAGATACATTGACACTTGTTAGATATCTATGGTTCCAGCCCACTACACGAATTGTTTGTCAGAGGCGTCAACGCGTTTCGATGGTGTTGTCCAAATGTATAACATTTTTATCAAGACATAAATACAACTTTCATAGTTAGGAATTTAGTTGATCTTAATCATAGTCCTGTACGTTGAAACAAATATAAGTATAAGTAAGTGCTATATTGACATAATGTTTAAAAAAGACACTTATAAAATCTTGACACTTAAATCTTAAAAATATCTACCCTATCAGATCTTATACTATACAGAAGACCAAACAATTTCATACTAGTGACATATATTCCCCTACTGGATGGGCAGACAAATAGAGTACTGTAAAGCAATGCCAAGTACCACACACACACTATATGTACACCCCATTCACAGAAACTTACTTTTGTAGATAATGTAGAAAATACCCAGAAAACCCATATCATGAGTCTATAATCCCGCCCCTATCAATCAGCTTGATAATAACAGCAATCTTACCATGTGTAGCATCCAGATCCAAGGTTACAAATACCTACTGACCACAAATGAGCATGTCTCAGCCTGCCGTTAATTGCTGATTTATTGTTTTATATAAGGATTAAAAATCATGAATCTAGTGTACATACACTGCTTATCAAAATGTTCTTGTTTTGATCTGTACTGTCCTATATTTTTTCTGAAAATGCTGCTTTTTATACACCCAATAACTTTGCGCTATTCAAAGATGGCCACTAGATTGCTGTGGTTCTTGATACCCTCTCCATTGTGGACAGTCAGGGGACAACATGTATTCCCAGGCCTCTCTTTCTGTCCATAAACTTCTCTAAAAGAGACCTGTGGTCTGCACAGTGACCACACAAAGGAAAATGCCCTGGATGTGATGGTGGATATGTGTTTTTAGAACTCACATTATATTTAAATTGTTCATTGATTCATCAAATTCATTTGTCTATCCTCTCATGACTCTTACCATCCATCTGTTATTCATAACATTTTTCACGCAATCATTCATCCTCTATTTGCTGTCCATTCATCCTCCTAGTCCACTGATCCACTCACACATACCTTGAGTCATCTGTCTGTCTTTGTATTCCTTTTCATACATCCATCCGCAAGCACATCTACTGATACAGCCTTATAGTCACAAATCCCCCACTCATTCTGGTATTTATCATTTCTCAGATTTTCATTCACGCATGTTCACATACTCATTTATTTCACTGTGCACATTTGCTCTTATTCATCAGTTCCCAGCCACTCTCATTCCTTCTCCTGTTGCCCACCCATCCTCACACATCAGTTAGTCCATGCCTCTCAAAGTCATTCATTCAGTCATCCACCCATCTATCCTGGTTCAATCATCTGTTTATTCATCAGTCCTCCCACATCTATCCCTCCATCCTCAAACTCTCATGCACTGGCTTTTCCAATGCTTTTGTTTTTACAAAATTAGTTAATCAAGTAGTTGCCCATTGTTTTCACTCCTGCGGCTGCTACAATTACAGTGGACAGGCCTGTCTTCGACCCCGCTCTATAATTACCTTCCAGAAATCTCTCCTCTGACCTGGCTGTGTCTGGGAACTAGGGGGCGTATTATCAAGGGCATTATCGCCGCTTTAGCGGGACTTTTTCTCACGAAAGCGGCGATAATATTATCGCCCTATTAGCAAGCTGTCGCTAACAACTGTTAGCTACAGCTTTTAGGCGATAGCGACCGGTTTGGGGCCCGCATTGCATGTCAGCGATATTTATCGCTAATGACATGCAAAGTGGGCGTACCCAACCTGTTAACGACTGAAAGCAGTCGCTAACACAGCTATAGCCTATTAGCAAGGCAGGCGAAGCGATAAAAAAAAAGAGCTAAGCTCATTTAGCGATAAATATCGCTATTTGTTGCTAATATGCCGCTCGATGTTTCGTGTACAACGAGAGCCATCTTTAGAAATCTAGAACCAAAGCACCTCACTTATAGTGTCTCTTTAAGAATGCTTAATTCACTCTGCCAGAAGCTTTTTCAGCACATAATGGTGTTAGGTTCCTGCTATAAAGGACACAAACGCTTAAAGTTTTTTAAATGTAAGTACAAACATTGACCACCAGCCCGTACAAGCAGCGAGGTCCAACTGACATTGTTTGAACATCTGCTTGATGTTGGTGCATTCGGCATTGTGCTGTCAACACTGATCTAGGCAAGATTCTAGTTGCCTAGGCTAAGAATGACCTAAGAAAATTCCATGTTTCATAACATTACCATCACTAAGCCGCAACTCATCTCTCCCCCGCTACAATATTTACATAAGGAAAAACTTGAATAATAAAATACAAATTATATAGGGATACAAGTTAGTTACATACAATTGGTATGAGCAAATATTACATGGAAAAACTGGTATAATCAATACTTAATCAGTCACATAGTCATTGAGGCGAGCTGGTTTGACCCGTGCTCTCCGAGCACCATTATCATTTAACCATCAAACTCCCTTGTGCATCTGAATTTTTAGCCACAAACAGTAAAATAAAGGTTCCACATTTGTTGTCAGAAAACGTAGTCACTCGCAACATGTTCCTCAAATCACCTGAATCCAATACAACCACATTTTTCTTCACCTAAGAAATAAAGAAAGGTCCCATGAACTTTGAATGCCCTGCTTCAATAACCCAGGATTACCGAACAACACTTGTCACCAACCTTCTTTATCTACTTGCATACGGAATGTTTTTTATCAAATTGAGCCTTTTACTTTGCTTGTTGTTTCATTTTGCGAAAACTCAGATCTTGTTCAGAATGAGACACCTCTCCTTTTCCAACATTTAAATTCAGCCATGCTGAATTAAGTTTATTCCGTGGCTTCCTCCCTCTCAATGCAGCATATGGTGACATCAAAGTTATCCCATTTGGTGTGTTGCTATGATCCCACCATGTTTCTCTTTACAAATTTTTCAACAAATTTCGAGTTAGTATAGCTCTTTGTGCACAACTCTTCACAATCTTGTTCATTCTTTCCACCAAACCATTAGAGTGCAGTGAGAAAAAAGCTGTCTTGAAGTGAACCATAGATAACTTCTTGAAAAAAACACACATTTCCTGTGATACAAATTGCACACCATTGTTTGTCATCAAACACTTGGTACACCTTCACAAGAGAATTTCTCAGTAACGAACTCAAACAATTCCTCAGTAAGAAACTCAACCACTGTTCTTGTGTTTACACAGATCCTACACATGTTTGACAACCCACTTGGAAGTGTACCTCACTAATAACAAAAGATGTTGTTCACTTCCAGCCAAAAGTTCAAAAGGCCTTGCTATGTGCAGTTCAAGCTTGGACCAAGGCTCTAATCGAATTTCAACAGCAGCTAATGGAGCAGTTCTTGGTTTTCTACTCATGTTATTGTTAGAGCACTGACAACAGTCTTTACCAACTCCTCCAATTGGCGATACAATGCTGGTAACCAATACCATTCTCGTACCTAGCCTTGGTCAATATTCTCCCAAGTATCCTTCATGTGCCAAATTAATTAACTTGTTTTTTAAGTCACAGGGTGGAACTACTTTGTTACATCTCAGACTCTTTCCCTCAACCATGCACAATTCATCCTTCATATTCACAAATCCTTTCAAAGCATCTGGTAAGTTTTTATTATCCAGCTAGCCATTAACAAAGTACTCCCTTAGAGACACAAATTTGTATCCTTGGTATGAAAAATAGACTACTCCTTGTCTATAACTGCAGACTCACACACACAACTAATCAACGAGTGGTCACAGCAAGAATTATCTTGATGGATTGGCAACCTTGACACACAATCTGCCACATTATTCTTAGAAATTGAAGCATATTGCAGTGTAAAATCTAACTCTGATAATCCATCCATCCATTGTTTATTCTGAGAGATAAATTCTCTACATCTCTGCACATAAAACTCTGACAAAGTGGTCGATGGGCTGACTTAATCACAAAAGGTTTTCCCCCACAAGTAAAATTTAAAATGAACAATGGCCCAAAATACAGCCAACATCTCATGTTCTACTACTGAGTATATTATCTCAGCACCCTTTAAAGAGCGAGAAGCTATAGACACCACCTTCAGTTCACCAGCCACCATTTGAGATAACACATCAACCAACCCCTTAATGCTAGCATCCGTAGATACAACGGTTCTCTTACAAGCATCAGAGTGTTCTAGTATTGATAGTTTTGCAATGTTGTCTTTATTCTCACCAAATGGTGCTCCGCATTCATTCATTTTACTTAAATGTGGAGCTTTTTTCAACAACAATCTCAAAGGTTGCGATAAGCTAGCAAAATGCCTAATAAACTTCGAGCATAACTCTGCCAAACCCATGAATGAAAGGACGTGATCCTTGTTCTCTGGCATGGTTTCTTTCACAATACTGTTAGCCAAATACAGTTTAGAATTCATCCCTTCCCCTGAAATCGTATGTCCCAAATAGGTTACAGAAGTCACAAGAAATGTGCATTTCCCTTTCTTTCTCAGCCTCTTGCAATCATTCCGGCACTTGCTGCAGCTGCTCATCATCCTCTTGTTGATCTTTGCGTACACAAAAATATTCTTCTAGTAAAATAACACCTTAAGAAGTCCCTCTAGAACCTTCTTCATTACTCTTTCGAACAAGCAGCTGCATGCGTTAGTCCGAACTGCATGCAGATGAACCGATAAGCATTCAATGGGGTAACAAAAGATGTTAAATGTATGGAGTCAGGCTGAAGCAGAACCTGGTAGTAAGTAAGTAAGTGAAAAATGTGCATCCTTTAGTAGAGCCAACGTTTCCGAGATATTAGGCAAAGGCTGCCTGCCCATCCATATGTGTTTATTAAGTCCACGTAAATCCACACACATCTTAATCTCTCTTCCACTATCCTTTGGAGCCAAAACCACTAGGGCCAGTAATTCTGAGCATTCTAATTCCTCAATCATGTCCAGGTCCAACAATCTCTTCAACTCTCATTCAAGAGAATCCACTATTAGATGTGGCACTTTCCTCACTTTGCTAATAAACTGCAACACTCCATCTTTTAAATTAATTTTATATTCAAAATGTTTTAACTGCCCCAGATCACCACAAAAAACATTGGGGATGTGGTACACCCTTCACCTGGCAATCCCACCACTAGGAGAGACAATGCCTTTTCCGGTGTATTTGGATTTAAGGCTATTCCCATCTCTCTCTGATGTCAACGCTCCGTCCATCACCACCTTTGGTTTTTCTTTGTTCGCCCTAAGTTGGCAGGGTATGCTCAGATGTGAGTCCCTTGCTCACTTTGCCACTGGAGTCAAGCAAGCCCGACTGAAGACGGCTGTAATGCCAGAAACTGGTCCTGGGAAGCTTGATTCCGGTCCAGGGAAGACATGGCTTGGCAGTTCGGGCTGGACTGTTCCCATGAGGCACAGGGTCAGACTGATTTGCATATGGCCATGTCTTAACTGAGGTGGCGGAGTGAGCTAAAGAACGGTGATGGATAAAACCCAGATCAGTTGACTGGGGGTGAGTGTTTGTATTGTCAACGCTCCGTCCATCACCACCTTTGGTTTTTCTTTGTTCGCCCTAAGTTGGCAGGGTATGCTCAGACGTGAGTCCCTTGCTCACTTTGCCACTGGAGTCAAGCAAGCCCGGCTGAAGACGGCAGTAATGCCAGAAACCGGTCCTGGGAAGCTTGATTCCGGTCCAGGGAAGACATGGCTAGGCAGTTCGGGCTGGACTGTTCCCATGAGGCACAGGGTCAGACTGATTTGCATATGGCCATGTCTGACCTGGGGTGGCGGAGTGAGCTAAAGAACGGTGATGGATAAAACCCAGATCAGTTGACTGGGGGTGAGTGTTTGTATTGTCAACGCTCCGTCCATCACCACCTTTGGTTTTTCTTTGTTCGCCCTAAGTTGGCAGGGTATGCTCAGACGTGAGTCCCTTGCTCACTTTGCCTCTGGAGTCAAGCAAGCCCGGCTGAAGACGGCTGTAATGCCAGAAACCGGTCCTGGGAAGCTTGATTCCGGTCCAGGGAAGACATGGCTTGGCAGTTCGGGCTGGACTGTTCCCATGAGGCACAGGGTCAGACTGATTTGCATATGGCCATGTCCGAACTGGGGTGGCGGAGTGAGCTAAAGAACGGTGATGGATAAAACCCAGATCAGTTGACTGGGGGTGAGTGTTTGTATTGTCAATGCTCCATCCATCACCACCTTTGGTTTTTCTCCATCCTAAAAGATTGGCACCTTTCCTGGCAACATATACTTTCCCAACTGTCTCCCAGTCTAAAAATTGAATTTTCATGACAGCACACTTTAGGACATCCATCCCCACTCCATCATATCCTTCATGGTTGATGTTAGATAGAGATAAACCAATGTCATCCATACCAAACACCAACTCCCATTTCTTGTCACCTACCATGATGTATGGCGATCCTGAGTCAGCCAACACAGATAATTATTTTCCCTCTACGGTGATCTCACATTCAGGCAAATCCAATGGGCTCCGTCTAATACATTGTCATCGCTCACACTCAACACATACTTCTTTTCCTCTTCAACACAGTGTACACTTTGTGTCTTGGTTCTTCTACACACACGGGCATAATGCCCATTCTTCCCGCATTTTTTCATGTTGAATCTTGGAAAACAAACACGACTATTAGAGAGATGTTGCTCACTATCACACCTAAAACGTTTCATACTACCACTATTCCTGTAGGTATTAGTATTCTCATTGCTATGATATTTCTTTTGCTTATCACCACAGACACTTTTCTTAGACTCTTCACTCTTGATCACACTACTCTTTATCTCATAAATACCACATTCCTCCCCATGACTGCCTTTATCCATATCCTCTCTCATTTCACGTGCCCACACACTGGTATTCTTCATACCTTCTACAATGGCTATGGCTGATTTCAAATCTGGATTTTTTTGGGAAGTTTCTCTTACACCTTGATGTTGTTGGTACATCTGACAAGCTGAACCCATAACTATGGAATCAAACCAAATTCGCAGGTATGTGCTAATGTTTTCAAGGATGCCACATTACTCCAGATTTTCTCCTGTTCCACCTATGCTAGTCTGAAAACCATGTGCCTTTTCAATACAATATTTATTTGAGAACCAAAATTATTCTCTTGCATCAACACCGATATACAGTATATTAGGGGTGGGCGGAATTTGCGTAGTCGTGCTACGCAAAGCTCCACGAAACGGTAAAAAATCTCCATGAGCATGCAAAAGTTTCACGAAACAGCGGAATTTCCTGTTCCACCCTCTCGCAATGCTTTTTTCCTGTCCGCGTACGCTGTTTACATGCTCGGGGAGAAATATTTTGCGAACACGCATTTTTAAAGCGTGAAAAAGTAAAAAATTCTGCGAAGCCGCGGATTGCCGAATTTTTGGCATTTTTGTGTTCTCCGCAGAATGCGAAATTACCCAAATTCTGCAACTTTCGCGAGTGGAACCGAATTTACCGCCCAGGACTACCATATATATTGTCTGGTTCATTTTCCCATCCCTAACAATGATCTCATCCAAACTCTCATACACATTCCTGCCCTCAATACCCAAAATTGACTGTTTCCAGACACTAAAAAATGTTTCACCCCCAATTGCAACGGAATATGAATTGAAAAGCTGCTTCCACCTTTTCCAAGGCAGAATTGGAACCCCCCTCATCCTACAAAAACTGTGGTAGTTGAGTCATGTTTGCCACAGTCATAAGTACTGTTAAACAATTGTTCAAACTAGGGAGAAAAAAATAGAAACAGTGAATATTGTCAGAGATCTAAATAACAATATAATTATTCTTCCTATTGCCAAACCTACACATGAAAAAAAAAAACATTAGGCAAACCAACACTCATTGCAAAGCAATACTTGTACAGAGATATGAGTAAAAGAAAAAAAATATTCTCCTCATGCCTTAAAACTTGTAAATAAAGAAATATATTAAAGCAACCTATATAGAAATACTTATTACAGAGCAATGCTTTTAATCCTTGTGCAGTGTTTTTCTTTTCTTCTCAAGATACTGTTTAGCACCAAAATATTCACTCAGCTCCACACCGATTCCCAATACAGCCAGTTTTTTAAGGAATCTAATCTTACTTCATTTTTACTTTTTTTCCTCTGCCAAGACTTTTCTTCAACACTTCTGTGATTTCTAACAGATTCTCAATACATCCACTGGACTTGCCACATCATGATCTACTGTGACGCCTTAAACTCGACTAAACCGGCCGATGGATCCATATAAATAACTGCCGATCATACACTGCTCAATCCGATCCAAAATGGCCATAATGGACGTGACGGTTGTAATGTTCCCACGATGAGACAATACTGCTTCAAAAGGGCCAGTGGTGAAGCTCCGGCTATGCTGATTCACAGGTGCGAATGATGCACACAGCAGGCCTCACGATGCTACACCTCCTCACAGCCTTCCACAGGAAGAAAATGGTGTACCTTCTGAATGACATCATGATTGGGTCCAAGGCTGCCACTGCGATTGTTAATACTGTTGCTGCCACAACAAATGCCTCCTCTGCTTTTATGTCACTATTGGGCTTGTGGTGCCACCACAATCGTTACCACTGCTTTCGCCATGATTTTCACCTCAGCTGTAGTCAAACAACAAATATTCTCGATGCTTTGACGTTTCTCCTACTTCAGTGTCATTACAGTCACTTTGGTCAGGGACCTTAAAGTAACATAACATAACATATCATGTGTAGTTGTAAAGCACATGATTACCCATAGGTAACAAATGTTTATTGTTACCCAACTCAATGGTATGCATTTTATTGACCTCTGATGGATGAAAGACTGAGTGGACCCGCCGGGATTTGAACCTGTGATCATGAGGCCGAACACTGGTCCTTGCAGTGGCTGCTTTAGTCCAGTGAGCCACCAAACCCGGTTGGATCCACTGTACCCTGAGTGTCACAAATGAAGATGGGTTCATGGGGAAACTGGTGGTCATACTCTTGTCTCCAGCAGACACTCGTCGCCAATGTTAAGTTGCTTGAATAAAGGACACAAATGCTTAATGTGTCTTCTCCGATTTCTTTAATGTAGGTATAATCATTGACCAGTAGCCCGATTAAGCAGCGAGGTCAATCTGACAATGTTTGAAACTCTGCTTGATGTTGGTGCACTGCGCAGTTGTGTCGCAAGTGCAATGCAACTCCAACAATGTTCATGGACCGCCATTACTCAACGTGCTGCGTCACTCCTTACGTCTGCTTCAAACATGCATAATGTTTCGTCGCAGCGGACTATGAAAAGTGACTCAGTGGAATCTTGTAGATTTCACTGCATCACTTTCACGAGGCATTTCACAAAGGAATTCCCACCCTGCTTACATTAACCCTGATGCAGGTTTAATGTTGCGCAAGGGTACACAACCTGATACATCTCCCTAGATGCGTCACGTTGTAACTGTCGCAACGAGGCACATGTTTTCTGCCACCGCTGTGTCACAGAAGTGATGCAACGCCGGCTTAAATATCTAGCAAGGGGCCTGTAAACCTGCCACAAACTATCCAACTCACCCTGTGCCAGCACAAATCACAAAGCAGAAGGTGAGATAATTCTCAGATCAAAGTATGTCTTTCACATATTTTGTTGTTCATTTCCCACCCTTTCACACCATTGCATTCCCAAAGCCCCACTGCTGCAGAACTACACAACACTGTTCGCACGCAGAAGATATGGGGAAATGCCTGAAATGTTTCACATGTACATTTCCCATTTGTTTACTTTCTCTCTTCTCACCAATTGACATATTCAGCCAGAGAACAGACAACCGCAGTAGCAGATGTCCCTGCATCTTCTGGGAGAAAGCAACATCGTCCAGAGCAAGGCATACCACCCTCACAAACTGTTAAGTCAAACCGGTCAGGAGATGGTCAAAAGGCATACATTGTCAGGAGACTACAGAGGGACATGTAGTGCCCGAATGTGAAAGGTAACCAGAGATGAAAAACGAGCTTAACAAATATTGGATTTCTAAATGGACATTCACCTTTAGCAAATGACATATGTGAATAGCGAAAGATAAAATATAATATGTCTTGACTCATCATACCTTTGTAATTGACGAACATAACATGTATTCCACCAACAGTCCCAGACCTGGGAATTCAATCCTGCAATCGAGTGCCACAACAAGTATAGGGTGTCCCCACTATATTGTAATAGTGTCTGTAGACAGAATCAAGAATTCAAATGTTAAGAAATATGACAAAGAGGAACACAAAGTGAGCTACCACTGTCAGTAGTAATGACAATGCATCCACTGTTCAACTCACTCTACATGAAATCGCCCAGTCCACCCAGCTGGTCATGTACTTCTCACATTGGATGACTAGTTTGTTGGCCATCAACAAAACACGATAGTGGACCTTATTTCAGGATTCGGAGTCATGTCATTCTGATATACGTCGCTTCTAGGTAGTGGGCCCATTATAAGTCATGTGTGGGATCACTCATGATATTAAGTGACACACACTTCTGCAGTGGTGGTGCCCACAACTGCTTGTGCTTATCCTTTGTGCCTGAAATGGAGTGTGTCACATGTTCCAGCAGAAATATAAAGTTGCAAACACACTTAACATTGTAGGTACAATGAGGTCCTCCCAGAATCAGAGACACACACTGACTTCTGCTACAAGGTTGGCTGTGACATCTGGTCCGGGACCACACACTGGGCCGGTGCTGGGCCATGGTGAGTAAACCCAATAATAATGTACCTGAATGCTCATTAAATGTGTCTTTGATCTCTACTGTATGTTGTCTGTGTTGTACAACACTGTTGTCCTGCATCACAATATGCTCACATATGGCCTTTAATCACATACCAGATCAGACTTTGGTGGCTTATGAAAGGATATCACAAATCGTATGTCAAGTTAGTGCAGAATGGACATAAAATAGTACAATGTGTCATATGAAGTGTCCAAAACACAACTGGCTTGCAATTCAATGATATGAAAACTCCGCAGCAAAATTTAAATGGCAAAATCATATTGAAATTGGTATGGATGAAGCTCACACTGATGCCAGTTGTGTACCTTTGAGATTGATGTATGTACTGCTAAGCTGAATCTCCATGCAGTTACATTTTAAAAACACTTGCCTGAAAAGCAACACACTAATCCAGTGCAGGCGTAAAGCATCACAGCTTCTCAACTTAGCCGCAATGTGGGATCATTACCAAATGTTGCATTCTGCTTGCCACCTCTTCTACTGTATTTACATATAGGCGAGTGGTTGACATATGAGGTTAGGATGTCTGCTGTACAAGACACCATCCATTGTCAGCTAAATACTACCATGATGTTGGAATTGGGGTGTGCAAACAGAGGACACTTAAAGGATGGACATAAGAAATCTGTGTTCTCTTAGTTAGAAATGAGCTTTATGCCTTCTTGGGTATGGAAGCACAAATGTTCAACAGTATGTACCTGACTATTGCACATCTCACACATGAACACCTTTTGACTTTTCAACAGACAACATTACACGCACGAAACCTGTTGGTCTTAATGGTGAAGGTGAAATTAGTGTAATGCGGAGGAATCCGGGTCATTTATCCCCTTCCTTGAAATTTCAGTAACCTTTTCATACAAGTTTGTCTGTTCATGTTTCATCTTATTGATGTCAGTGCTGTGTAGAAGTAACAGCTGGCAACTGCTGCATGTGAGCAGGGGCCCACATGTAAAGTCCATGAGGGAAACATGCCACACATTGTCCTGGATTATCCAGTCAATAGTTATTGAGAATGACATGTTAGCTCATAGCTACCATGTGTTGCACTGAAATATGGACATTTATGTCTCATCACAGCTGCTGACAGGATGACACCAGTGCAGCATACACCATCCCGGGAAATGCATGACATCTGGTTGCAGCAGTGAAACTCTCTCGCACCCGTTCATCAGGTAATTCAGGCATAAAGTGTGTCACTAGCTTACATTATTAAACCATGACAGAGATCAAGATCCCCTTCTGTATGGAATCAGAAGTTGTTGTTTGTAATGTGACATACATATTATGAGTGTCATATGTGCCTGTTTGTCAATTAGTAATGCTGATCATTGAGAATGCTGTCACTTCCCTCTACAGCTGCTGGATCATGGACAGCCATGTGAACAACATCAATGAGCAGACAGGTTCAGCATTTGAGAACAGGGGTGATCGCGAGGGGACAGAAAGTTGTGGCTGGAGTTGGTGAATTTGCTGTATAATGTACATCTCCGGTTTAACACATCAGTGCTATGGTTTGAGCTGTCATTTGTGGTGGTACTCTAACCAGGTCATATGATACTCATCTGTTGATGCAAAGTACAGTTAATCCAACCCTTAAGTTGCATCACATGTAATACCGGGTCAATCAGTCAGAGGATGAGGATGATGGACCTACAACCAGTGTTGGCTGACCGGCAATCAGAAGGGAAAATCCACTGATCCTCTAGGCAGTTATGTCGGCAGCAAGTACTGTGCCAGAGGAGGAGGAAGTCACTGAAGACTTGGAAGAGGATGTCGACAATATGTCCATCCACTCCGGGGATGACGATTCGGATGCCATCAACAGCAATCGTACCCCATTGCCCATATCATTCACAGAATCACATCCTCCGCCCAGCAACGTCCATCAGCCTCCTCCAAAACAAACCATTGCCTGTCCCCAGCATAGGGTGAACCAGCCACGGCTCTCACGACCCCCAACACAGACATCACTCCCTGACAGCCCTCATGCCCAGGACCGACATGGTGGTTCCCCTACATGCTCTTCTCTATACACTGTATCCCCGGCATCCTCTCCACCATACGGGGGAAGTACCAACCCTGTTGTGGGGCAGGTATCCCCTGGGCACCATTCTCCTGCCAACAGGCTTCCACCTGCCACCCCCTGCTGTTGGACTTGCTGGTCTCATCCAAGGCAGACACCTGCAGAGGGGGCCTGCACCTGGCTTTGGTGGCCAGTGGGAGCAGGACTTCTTCCAACAGCAGACAGATGTGAGGCAGGACATTCGTGCCATAGGGGCTACCCTGTCAGACATTTCTGAGTCCCTGCAGGACATGGTCCAATTCCCTCAGGTGGTGGACAGGCTGAGCCACGCTTTGGATAGGATGGATAGAACTTGCCAGGACATGTCCAGGAATATGAGAGACATGATATCCATCCAAAGGGAGGAGAGCGCAAGACACCATGCCATGGCCATGAAGATGGTGGAGGGCATGTTGAAAGTGATCCAAAATCTCCCTTCACAGTCAACGTAGTGAGGGGAGCCATCATATCTGACTGCAGGACAGCACATCCACACACCTGTACCACCAACTGCCCAGGACTGCAGCAAAGGTACACATCCACAATGGCGTCCTTGACAGGCACTCCCACCACCTGCACAACCACCAGCAACCCCTGTTCAGGCACTCCTACCACCTGCACAACCACCAGCAACCCCTTTACAGGCACTCCCACCACTTGCACAACTACCAGCAACCCCTGTACAGGCACTCCCATCACCTGCACAACCATCAGCAACCCCTGTACAGGCACTCCCACCACCTGCACAACAACCAGCAACACCTGTGCAGGCACTCCCACCACCTGCACAACCACCAGCAACCCCTGTACATGCTCTCCCACCACCTGCTCAACCATCAGCAACTCCTGTACAGGCACTGCCACCACCTGTACAACCAGCTCTTGTCCAGGCACAAGCATCAACTGTGCATACACCATCAGCCCCTGTACATGTAGGTCAGCCTGTACAGCGATAATCACCTCCAAAATTGCGATGTCGCTAGCACGATCGCCATTGACAACATCCCAAAATTAGATTGACCACTGTGAATATGTGTACAGAAAAATTAAAGATCTTCCCAAGAAAGATTTTGTTGTTTATCATGTCCTGTATAATGATGTAGGTGGCCTGGAGATGTGAGGAGTTATGTGTCTGTGTGACACAGTTACAAGTGTAACCCATCATTGCAACAACACATAATGTGCAATACAGATGATTAATCAGATACATGTCCATTGTCTGTACCAGCCATTCACAATGAAGTCACACAAGTAAAGGTAAGTAGGATTCCTCAAACATGTTTATTTTAGATCATTAGAACAACCGTCCATTTGGAAGGGAGAAAGAAAAACAAATGATGATCTTAATGCAGATGGAGAGGGGAACTTGGATTGGGGTTGGGCAACAAAGATATAACACGTCAGGGAGTGTCAAGGAAACCAGTCTATTTACAAAGGGAAAATACATTTTTGTCCACAAAGATGCATCAGTCAAAAAGTCAGGTGTCCTTCTGATCATCCTCTAACACCGTAATGTCCAGATCCTCTGAGTCTGATGCAGGCACATGGCTGGTTGGTGCAGGAACAGGCACCACATGGATTCGTGACACACGATGGATATGGGGGGAAACAGTGTGGGTCAACGACAGGAGGAGACATTGACAGTGGTATGGGAAGGGAGATGGGAAACAACAGACGACATGGCTGTGGCCAGGGAATTGACGCTGGTGATGAGGGTGGCCAGAATTCAGACAAGCTCAGATCGCATCATGCGTATCTCCAGACACACCTACAGCGTGATGCGATCGGACATGTCTGGCTGACCCTCACACATCCACCTCAAGTCCTCTGGGACATCCACAGGAGGAGCAACACAGGGAGGGGCCTGGGTGGGAGTGGAGGGATGTGGTGCCTGCGGTCCGGAGCCGATGATGTGGTCGATCAGGCAGCCACGATGAGGGGGACTGGTTGCAGGGGAAGCAGCTGGAGTCCCCTTTGGAATGGGGGCCTCCGGAGGTGGGGAGGGGCAGATGGCAGGCCCATGTTGTGTATTGGCCTGCCCCGAGGACACCTCGACCAAACCCACAGATGAATAGTCTGGCAAAGAGTAGCCCTCCACCACCCCATGGCCAGAGGTGTCGGGTTCTCCCCCCCACTTCAATGTCTACAACCTCCACCCGGGCTGTAGTACCAGATCTGTGTTCCTAGTCAGTCTGGGTGGGCGCAATACCCTTGCCTCCAGATGTTGAGGGTCCATCCTCATCCTCTTCTTCCTCACTGGTCGAAAGAGTACGTAGCCCCCTGCGCACTGATGGCCTCCCGCTCTGGACCTGGTCCTGCTGTTCGGCCATTTGGCCAGCTGTGCCTGCTGAAATGTAGGCAAAATCATGATGTAGTGGTTGTTTTATTCAGGATGGGACACATACATAGATGTGCCAAGGTCAGACTTTGTTTTCCTCTGACCACGCTATACAGTTGTCAGTGTTTATGAGCTTACACTATGTGTATGTTCACTGTCATCTCCTGAATTGAGTCTGACATGGACATCTCACATGAATATTTGTGGCTTACACAACCGTTTTGGCCAACCCTCAACTTTGGCATTCTTGTGATTGGTGTGTCCTATCACTGCTACATGTGCAGGTTCCAAAACCAGTCCACCAAAGGGGAACAGAGAAAGTCCAGATTTAATCAAAATTGCCCAGTGATATTTAGTCGTAGCTCTATGACGTCTGGACAAATGTCATCTCCTGTATAGCATTGTATGGGCAAGACAAGTGCCGAATGTGGGTCACACATCCACATGGGTCTGGGCTATTTGTTTTGCTACATTGTGAGTCTAGCCATTTGATGTCCCCTCACAAAATCTGACATTCCAGTGCCACATATTGGCTTTGGTGACTGATAAGGTAGTGCAGTATACCGGTGACCAGTGGTGGGTCATTGTAACAGCTACCTGTACATGTGAAATGCCATACAAGCCTCTGAGGGTAAGACGTGTGTCAGTGGACACACTTTGCAAATTTAGAAACACTTAGGAGTGAGACAAGGATCTTAAAGTATGTCTTGATTCCATGGCACATGATGATCTGTCTTAATTAGAACCCAAACTCAACAAATGCAATGCAAGTCACAGCATCCAATACCATTTGGCCTGCCATACACACACTGGACAGTGTCTGTACCATTGCTCACCCAATGCACACATCAGTTATGATTCCCTTGGTTCACTGGTAGTGGTGCTGGCAGAGCAAATTACGACACAAATGCACAAGTGTGGCTCATTTACCCAGTTGTCAGGAATAAACTAAAACTCCCAAAATGCACTCTGCCCTGTACAGTCCATATGCCACAGTGTGTCTTTTTATTCTTGATGACTGCTGCATGGACATGGTATAGGTGAATGGAGGCATGGAACACACAATGGTACAGCACTGTCTTCACTCACATCATACTCCCAGACACATTATGCATAGGATGTACTTACCAGGTCTCTCCTGCTCATGCTCCTCCAGCTGAGCATGGTGGGTCAGCCATGCGGCTCGCAGGACCCTCCTGTACAGTGGGGAGAGGCGAGGACGATGCACATGGTGCTGGGAAGACTGGCCCACCAGCTCCTCAGCCTTTTGCCAGGACCAGCGTTTTAGGTCCTCCCAGCGCTTGCCGCATGCCCTAGCACTCCTGGTGCGGACTCCCTCTGCACTGCAGCGCTCCCTGATGTTGGCCCATTGCCTGGCCCAGGCTGCATTGCTTAGCTGGTGTTCTGGGTCCCCATATAGCTGAGGATATTTGGCCAGCACCCCCTCTACCAAGGTGTCTAATTCCCTTTCTGTGAAAGGGGTTGCTTTCTCCTCATAACCCTCAGCCATTTTGGGGTAAATAAGTTTAATGAGAGAAGCAGGATGGCAGAGGATCTGATCTGTGATAGAGTATGACTCAGAATGAACACAAAATGGCTTCCAACAACTTCCTGTGATGTATTTCCTGTCTCCCACTTCCTGTATAACATTTCCTGTATGAAATAATGTGTTCCGGGTTATTTTCGGAGGTTACGGCCCGAAAATGTAGTTTGCGGTCCTGGAGCAGCGGGTCTGCATCCGCACATTACGGTCCGGAACCGGAAATTACGTTTTCGAGCCGTAACTTACTAAATTGACCCGGAACTCATTATTTCATACAGGAAGTGGGAGACAGGAAATACATCACAGGAAGTTGTTGGAAGCCATTTTCTGTTCATCCGGTTCAATCCACAATCACTAATCAAATCCACTGCCATCCTGCAGTTCTGTTTTGGAAAAACCTGAAGTGCAGTTTAAAATCATGAACATGTAACAAAAGGGGGAACAGACCATTTTATCAAATTTCTGCACGGACGGGGGGTGAGGGTGTGTGACACAACATCAAACCCCAGTTTAGTTTTTTCCTACTTTGCATTATTGTACATGTCGTCAATTTTGAGTGCTCATTACAAGAGTTGTGTGATGTGTTACGTAACAATGGGGTGGAGCAGTGCTGTATATCACAGACACATGGTGCCTGATTCACCCATGACATCATCACTCACGTTATGTGCCCATCATTTGTGGCGGAGTCAAATCTGTTGAGTGCACAGGCCTAGACTGCAATGGTTATGGCCTTTTGTGATTGAGTGACCCATCCTCATAAGGACCAGGTAGGTCTCTCAGAACATGTATAGTTTTACATCTGTGTGAATAGATTGTTTAGGGACATCCACTACACTGATCGCTGACATGGGCACATGACCTGAGGCACATACAACCTTTTGACCACTGTTCAACAGCCATGATTTACATGCAGTGAGTGTGACGTGCAAAGTAGTCACAGGATGGAATATCTTGACACATTCGTGTCTATTCAAGTTTCATCATTGACAACAGACAGCAAACCACATTTTGTCCATGACACTACAGGTTGCTTGTGTGAAAAACGTGGCAATGAGCTGATCACGGACTTGCATACCCTAACCTCAATATGTGCAATGGCCCAGTTTCCCAGATTCAGAGCTAGCCGAGATTCCATAGGTATGTGTAAGCCATGCGTTAAAGCAATGTTGTGCAAAACACAACAGGTTAACATGATCTTGCACACAACTTCAGGGGAGTACAGCAGTACACCCCTTTACGGTCAAGACATCTGAATCGCGACTTCAACAGACCAAAAGTGCACTCTATGATGACTCTAGTCCATATGTGTGCGCTATTGTACCAACGCTGAAGTACAGGGTTTGCACGCCTGTAAAGAGTGAGGAGATGTGGGGAGAGTTCATACCTAGCCTGAGGCTGGAAGAAAGGGCAGTTGGTTACATTTCCCTCTTTGATTTGCACAGGACATGATCTATACTTTAGTACATGCAGTCTGTGTTAGGCCATGTATGCAGCTTTATGATTTTTATTTTACAATTGTTAATGTTGTGTGGCATTCAGACATTTCAATAACACATATCCCTCATTTTTAGTGCTTGGTACTTACCCAGTAGCCACATGTTGCCAAATTCTCCCGCAGCTATCTGCGGGCAAGAGGTGACATGCGGAATACGAAGCTGCCATGGGTACTGCCTCGGAACACTGCATGTACATCAATGAATATCCCACTGGCATCACAGACAGCTTGCACATTGATTGAATACCATTGGTGTCTGTTGCAGAAGATGTGTGAAATGTGGCGGGAAGGCTGAAGGGCCACATGTGTACAATTAATTGCACCCAGCACGCGTAGGAAGTGTGCAATGAGATAGAAATCTTGTGCTGCCCTTTGTCTCCTGGCCAGTGTATGGGGCATTTGTATGTGGTTGTGGGCTCTAGCAGTGATGCATCTCAGTACCTGATGCAGGCACCGTGACTGGCATGCCTGGGAAATGCCCACATGGTCACTGGAGACCCTTTAGAAAGACCCAGTGGCAAAGAAATGGAGAGCAGAAAGGATCTTGAGATAGGTTGGTACTGCATGGGAGTAGCAGGTCACAGAGTCAAGTTCCTGCTCCCACTCCTATACCATATCCAAGATTACTTCTGGAGGGAAACGGTACCTGGCTCTTACATCTTGGCTGGACATTCCAATTCCAATTCCAATTCCAAAAATTCTTTATTTCGGCCACATAGGCCATAAAAGATGCAATAAAATACAATACATATTATTAAAACACAGTATTTACATATAAAAGATTCTACTGGACCTGCATGGGGAAGGGATACAAGGTAGTACAAGTTCAAGAAGACATTTTCTTCCTTATTATCCATGCTGCCATTAGAAATTTTGAAACAGCAAAGACAATATGGCCCAGAGTGTTGGTTTTCATATCCCTGTAGGCCTGTAGGTACTTCCTGAAGCCCAGGTTCCGACACAAAGGTGCTATCCAACGCCTCCTCGGGCTCTGGTAGGCGTGGCAACCAAACATTATGTGTAGATCATCTTCATCATGGGTTTTACAGCATGGACAGAGTTTGTCACCCCCTGTAGACCATTTGTAAGTGAATACTTTGGTGGGGAGTGTACCGAACCTCCATTGCAGGAACAGTTTCCTCGCCAAGAGAGGAAAAATAAAATCCATAAAAGGTTCAAACACATAAGAATTTTTGGATTCCATAAAACGACCCGTCAAGGTGCCACGTCAACGAGGTATTTGTTCTTGTACAGCTGGGCAAGAGTTTTACGCGTAATCCTTTGACAGCCCTGAGCTGGGTCATCCCATAAGTCTGGCAAGTTCAGGCTAAACAATTCCGACTTGATAAAGGCCAGCCAGGGAATTTTGCAGTTGGCATTCAGCCTCATAACATGAATAAGGTCCTGTCTATAATGATACAGTTCCTCGGTGGTCCATATCCGATGCCAAAACTTCACGGGTTTCGACAGAAGATCCTCAGCAATAGAGGGAAGGCCCAAGTCTAGTTTTAAGGGGAGGAGCGGGGTACCTTGCGGGAGAGCAAGTAGGCGTCTCAGAAAACTATTTTCCACACCTGCCAGAACCTTCCCTGCTTTATGTCCCCACAGCTCACTACCATACATGGCTGCAGCCTTTGCTTGGGACCTGTATGTTTCCAGCGCCGGGCTTACAGGTTTAAAGGTGGACTTATTGGCCACTTTCAAAAGTGCGCCCGATAGCTGGGAAAGTTTCAGCCTAGATCTCGCTACCTGGCAGTCCCATGATAAATTTTCTTGAAGTGTTACCCCCAAATATATAAAGGTCGAGACCCTCTCAAGACTAGTTTCCCCCAGTTTAGGATTGGGTCTGGTTTTGGTAGGGGGGTTGAAGATCATAAACTTAGTTTTTTCCGTGTTCACCTCCAACCCATGTTGGCGACAGAAAAGGCCAAAACCATTTTCAATCCTCTGAATCCCCATGGGGGATTTGGAAAGCAGGAGGGTATCATCAGCAAACATTATTGCCGGGACCCTCCTGCCTGCCAAAAGCGGGGCATCATTGTCCTTAACAGCGTCAAGATGTTGAATGACGCTGTTAATATAAAGACAGAACAGGGTCGGGGCCAGGACACAGCCCTGTCTGACGCCTCGACGGACCGGGAATTTGCCCGAGAGCTTACCATCCCTCCCACACCTTACTTGTGCATAGTTGTTCTCATGCAACCTGATGATGATACTAAGGAGGTGGGGGGGTACTCCTAGCTTTTGCAAAACCTCCCATAGTTTCCCTCTGGGGACTAGGTCAAAGGCTGACCTCAGGTCCACGAAGACCATGTACAGTCTTCCTCCCTCTAACGTTACCGTCTTCCAATACAGGAGAAGGAGGCGGAAGATTTGGTCCATGGTCGACGTGTTCTTTCTGAAGCCAGCCTGGAGGGGGCTCATGATGTCATTGTCCTCCACCCAATCTAGGAGATGGTTAAGGATAAGGCGCGCAAAGAGCTTTTGGGGTACATCTATTAGGCTAATAGGCCTGTAGTTGGCGGGGAGCAGAGTGGATCCCTTCTTGTGGATTGGAACAATCTCTGCCCCCAGCCAGGACCCGGGGATTGCCATACCTCCTAGAATGGCATTGAAAAGGATGAGAAGGTATGGACCCCAGATGTCCGGGTGATGCCTGAAAAGATCCCTGGGTAACCTATCCAGACCTGGCGCCTTCCCCAACGGTAAATGCTCCAGGGCCGCCTCCACTTCCCCCAGGGATAGTTCCATGCCAAAGACCTGAGAGCCCGAGGGCGCTAGTAGGGCTGTATCAGGGCAGGAATTAATGTCTTGGTAAAGCACCCCAAAGTGGGCCTCCCAAACCACGGGGGCAATGTTAGGTTCGATTGCTTTTTTGAGTTCCCCTATCCCATTATTTACAAGGGCCCAAAATTTCCGGGAGTCCCTAACTTTTAGGGCGTCATGAAGGTCCTGCCAGTGGTTCCAGTCCCACTCGGACCTAGCGATCGCCATCACTGATTTGTAATACTTCCTAAGATCACATACCTTAGCCTTATTTGACCCCTCTTTTATTGCAGCAACGAGCTCAGATTTTGCTGCCCTACAAGAGGAGGTGTACCAGGTGGGAACATGGGTCTTTTTCTTTCGGATTGGCACCTCCGGGTGAAATACCTCAGCCAAATCCCTCACTAGGTCCTGATGTATGTTACCCAGTTTCTCATTGTATTCTGGGCTTCTTTGTTCATTTAGAAGTACGTCCACCTCCATAAACCTTGGGAGTGCCAACTCATATAGCTTATTGATGGCCTCTTCTGAACTCACAAGCTTTCCCCACTTAACCCGGCGCCTATTTGTTGTAAGGAGCAAATCCCCCGTGTCTTCCCCTCGATTTACTGCGGATGTGCCCGCTGGAGGCAGAGGGCACTGGATGTTTAAACACAGGGCATTGTGGTCACTATCTGACCTATTTATTACCCCAAAGTCGAGGACTTTTGGCCAGAGTGTAATGTCCAACATGATATAGTCTAGCCTCGACTCATGACCCCTTCTATTGAAAGTACACACTGAGGGGGTATCGGAAGGAGTACGACCATTACAAGCCCTCAGTACGTAGTTCAGGGTAAGGGACATGAGTTGTATTGCTAGGGGGGACCAGGCTTTGGGGTGAGGGGAAGACGAGGGTGGGACCCCCCAGTAGTCATCCTCGGCCGTAAGGGCACCATCCAGTAGGCCTTCCAGCGGTTCAAAGTGGCAATTGAAGTCTCCTCCAAGCACCACCTTGAAATCTCCTGGAAGTTGACCCAAAAAGGAGGACAGATCGTTTAGGGTCGGTGATTCATTTGGCGTGGCAACTGGTCGCGAGTAGACATTAACAATAGCCCACGGTGGATTGCCAGGCCATGTGAGCCGAACACACTGAATGTCCTGCGAGTACGTGTGTACCTGTTCTGCCTGGCACCCAGTGTGACTCGCAATCCAGATTGCCAAGCCACCTGACGGCCTCCCCCTCCCACTCCATTTGGCAGGGATTTCAAATATTTCAAACCCTCTCCTAGTTTGGGTGTCCCTCGCCCATGTTTCCTGAAAAAGGAGGATGTCACTGCCACCTACTAGGTGATCCCACTCCGGTGAGCCTTCCTTATTTGCAATTCCTGCCACATTCCAGGAGAGAATTCTCAACCCCGGATCTGGTGGTAGAATACCTTGACCTCCAGTAGGAGGTTGCGCAATGACTATGGATGGGTAAGTGTCTGGCAAAGCAATATTGCAAACCGCGGTGGCGGATGGCCCAACCAACTCCGCCACCCTAGGTTGCAAGATATGGTCAGACCCGGTGTTAAGTGGGGGTCCCTGTTGACCCAGACTGTCGTCCGTGATATCCATTCGATCTTTAGCGGTATCCTGCGGGCCGTGTTCAGTTACAGGGGCTGTACTCAATCCCACCCGACTTTGCACCTCATCCACCATCTTCCCAGGACCAAGAGAAGTCTCCCCGGTTTGTGGTCAGTCGACCTGATCCAAACAGGAAAATCTATTATGATGTATAAAATTGGCCTGGGCAGGTGGTAAGTAATGCCTTGATCTATAACGTGAGCCATCTACAGCAAAGCCTACTCTGGTCCACCCCTTCTCCCTCCCTACCTCTGTGTTGCTAACAATTGGATAGAAGTGTGAAAGGGGTACTAGTTCAATGTTGGACTTGTCAGGCCTTACAAGCCAATTGCAGATGTAGTTGGCGACGTGCGGGCTTTTAAAACTTACAACGATACAATCCCCTACCCTATTCTTTAGAGTAGGGCCAATCCATGGGATCCTCCTAACCATCAAAACCTCACCTTTCAGGTTTGGGGGCAGCGGCCTGTTAATACTAAGCCAGCTTATAACCTTGTTGCGTAGAGAGTCTTGAGGCTCCCTTATATCACCAGTTAACTCAGGTACTCCCACCATAATTGCCGTGTATGGAACTGCTTCTGGGGGCAAATTAATCACCCTGCGCCTATCAGGGGGGGGAGTGATACCACCAGTGGGACCATTGGTGGAACTCACTACCCCCCCCCGATTGTGTCGCAGGAGGTGGCTTAGATCTCCTGGGGGCCGGGACAGGGGGCCTAGACGCTGAAGGTAGCAAAGGGCGCGTCTGGGGAGCAGACGCACCGTTTGTGCTCAGCGGTACCCTATTAGAGACCTGGGACGGTGCAGAAGACAGTGGTCTATTCCCAGATGGATCCCGGGGAGCTACAGGAGCATTTGTAGGTGACCCAGGGCTTTTCCTCATGTGGCTGTTTTCCAAGGCCTGGAGTCTACTCTCTATGGCGTCCAATTTAGCTGAAATGGGGATTAACAAATTCTTAAAAATGGCTGTTAGTGAATTGATTATTGTATCAGTGCTATTAGAAGTTGCCCCACCAAAGATAAATGGGCCCGAAGGTAATGGTAGGGACGCAGGAGCTGGAGAGCCCATGTGATCCGACCTAGACCCTGATAAAATGAGCTCAGGGGAGGCCGAAATGTCTGTACTAT
Organism: Lissotriton helveticus; assembly: GCF_964261635.1. Taxonomy (NCBI): domain Eukaryota; kingdom Metazoa; phylum Chordata; class Amphibia; order Caudata; family Salamandridae; genus Lissotriton; species Lissotriton helveticus. The sequence continues at coordinate 45,829,429 of NC_136059.1, forward strand.
CACCCTGGTTTGAATCAACTATATCAACTTTGGCCCTTTTTGCCTTCTTAGATTCCCTGGACCTTTTCCTTTTGGGAGGTTGTTCCACTCCGCTGCCTGCAGGCTCTGTAAGCAGGGCAGCCTGTCCCGCTTCATGCGAGTCTAATCCCATATTATCCGGAATGGCAGATTGGTCAGAGATCCCAGATGGCCGGGAAGAGTTCCTATCCCTCTGCGTTAGAGGAGTTCTTATCTGCTGAAGGACAGACTCAATGGTCTGATCAATACTGTCCAATAGTGACATATGGGTAGCGTCCAAAGGAATAGGTGTACTAGCATCTGTTGAAAAAGTATCCCCATGGTCCAGAAACACACTTTCGGGACCCATCTCGAGGTGCGTTTCTGTGACTGAGTGGCATTTGCTAGTTTGAATACTCGCCTTTGGGAAGAATTTTTCCATCGTACTTATACCTTGTTGGGCAGACTTACTCCGTGAAGTTCTAGTCGCCATTATGGAGTAAGTTGAAAGGGGCTATTAAGGAGGAGGCGTCAGAGGGGTGGCCCGGTCCGGTCTCTGCCGGCCTCTAACGGCCTAGAACGGCCCGCTCTTAGCCCGGTCTTCGCTCCGGGCTGCGTCCCGCGCTGCGGGAGATTTAGCCCTAGATATAGGAAGTGTTAGAGGGCGGTGGGCGGGCCGGCAGGGAGAGCGGACCGGAAGTTGACCACGGTCTGTCAGGGACTCCTGGGAATTGGAGTCCCTGTCACGCTCGCAGCCCTGCAACCCTCCACCGACGCCGAAAAAGTGTCTCCCAGGTCTCCCGGACTGTTGCTCCTCGCGTTGGTCTGGCGCAGCGGCACCCGCGGAGCGGGTGCTGCAAGGTGTCAAGGAAGTCCGCAGAGACCACGCAGAATCCAGGCAAGGTAGGCGCGACCCAATGCGCTTTGGCAAAAGTTAGAAAGGTGTCCCAGTGGGGCTTGTCAGCCAGGGGTTTTAAAATGCACTCCGGTGGGCGGGGGCGGGCCGGCAGGGAGAGCGGACCGGAAGTTGACCACGGTCTGTCAGGGACTCCTGGGAATTGGAGTCCCTGTCACGCTCGCAGCCCTGCAACCCTCCACCGACGCCGAAAAAGTGTCTCCCAGGTCTCCCGGACTGTTGCTCCTCGCGTTGGTCTGGCGCAGCGGCACCCGCGGAGCGGGTGCTGCAAGGTGTCAAGGAAGTCCGCAGAGACCACGCAGAATCCAGGCAAGGTAGGCACGACCCAATGCGCTTTGGCAAAAGTTAGAAAGGTGTCCCAGTGGGGCTTGTCAGCCAGGGGTTTTAAAATGCACTCCGGTGGGCGGGGGCGGGCCGGCAGGGAGAGCGGACCGGAAGTTGACCACGGTCTGTCAGGGACTCCTGGGAATTGGAGTCCCTGTCACGCTCGCAGCCCTGCAACCCTCCACCGACGCCGAAAAAGTGTCTCCCAGGTCTCCCGGACTGTTGCTCCTCGCGTTGGTCTGGCGCAGCGGCACCCGCGGAGCGGGTGCTGCAAGGTGTCAAGGAAGTCCGCAGAGACCACGCAGAATCCAGGCAAGGTAGGCGCGACCCAATGCGCTTTGGAAAAAGTTAGAAAGGTGTCCCAGTGGGGCTTGTCAGCCAGGGGTTTTAAAATGCACTCCGGTGGGCGGGGGCGGGCCGGCAGGGAGAGCGGACCGGAAGTTGACCACGGTCTGTCAGGGACTCCTGGGAATTGGAGTCCCTGTCACGCTCGCAGCCCTGCAACCCTCCACCGACGCCGAAAAAGTGTCTCCCAGGTCTCCCGGACTGTTGCTCCTCGCGTTGGTCTGGCGCAGCGGCACCCGCGGAGCGGGTGCTGCAAGGTGTCAAGGAAGTCCGCAGAGACCACGCAGAATCCAGGCAAGGTAGGCGCGACCCAATGCGCTTTGGCAAAATTTAGAAAGGTGTCCCAGTGGGGCTTGTCAGCCAGGGGTTTTAAAATGCACTCCGGTGGGCGGGGGCGGGCCGGCAGGGAGAGCGGACCGGAAGTTGACCACGGTCTGTCAGGGACTCCTGGGAATTGGAGTCCCTGTCACGCTCGCAGCCCTGCAACCCTCCACCGACGCCGAAAAAGTGTCTCCCAGGTCTCCCGGACTGTTGCTCCTCGCGTTGGTCTGGCGCAGCGGCACCCGCGGAGCGGGTGCTGCAAGGTGTCAAGGAAGTCCGCAGAGACCACGCAGAATCCAGGCAAGGTAGGCGCGACCCAATGCGCTTTGGCAAAAGTTAGAAAGGTGTCCCTTCCAAATAAGTTGAACCTCTGTCTGAAAATCCTCTCTGCTCTCCTCCTCCTCCTCAAGTAGTTTTGCCGCATGGCAAGGGGCAGAGCAACAAACACATTCAGCGACATGTTGAAAGGGTTTGTGTGTGTCTGCTCTGCATTTATACATCCTGCGAGGCTGGCATTGGCTGCAGTGTGTCAGCTGATGCATGGTGGGCGATGTTAGGCACTTGGACAGGTGTTTGCCCTTGAGGAAAATAATCAACGACCACGATGCGTATATTACGGTGCGAAATCGGAGATTCCAACCCAAAATCGGAGATTCCAGGCCGTAAGCGGAGATTCCGGGCTGTAGGCGGAAATTCCGCCCCGGTGGTGGAATTTCCAGCCCAAGTGCGGATGTAAAGTTAGTAGTCGTAAATCCATTCTGTGAAAACCCAAAGTTGTAAGTTTATTCTGTGAATACCAAAAGTAGTAAGTGCATTCTGTGAATGCCAAAAGTAGTAAGTTTAAGATTTTGTCATAAGTTAGTTCTGTAAATCGGGCCCATGGAGATGTTGTCAATTTGTCTATCAATATTTTCAGTTTCAATGGAGAGATCTATAGACAGACACATGGGATAGGGATGGGCACATAAGTTGCTCCTACGTACACCTTTATACCCATGACTGTTTAGTCATGAGAGAAGTAGAGAGATACTGGCCTTTGGCTAATATCTTCAGTGACCACACCTGCCACATAATCGTTTCAGAGCCTGACTTATGCCGGCCTCGAGATATGTCCTGCCACGCGACTAGCCTGATTCTAAGGCCACCTATGAGCATGCCGTGGTTCCCCACCCACTGAATGCGACCCTGTACGCCCTCCTAATCGTTTGGGACCCCTACTCCGTCCCGCACAACCAAACTTGGCAGAGTCTCTAATTGCCCTGGATCCTGCCCCTCCTGGACTGTTGACAGCGCGCCCTCCTGCCACTGCCATATAAAATTATCATAACCTGGTCCTGATGATGGCCTAACAACCATACAGGTCAAAATGCCATTGACTTTAACAGCTGAACTCCCGGCGCCCCTCTCAAGGACACCCGACTTTCATGACCTCTGTATTCAACATAATTTTTATTGTTTGGTTATCCTTACTCTGTACAATTTTAAACATCACTTGTTCACCATTGCTGTACATACCACATCTTGTGTCACTCGCGCTGTCACAAACCTTCACGAGCACTTGTGCACAGTATCCAACAGGTTACGTCATTCAATGTAACGCATTGCAACCTTTCCATATGTTTGATCATATGAGGTTTAATATGTCAAATATGTAAATTCATCAATACAATTTATATTGCAAAGAATCTTGTCTCCCTGGTTTTCTCCCCTTCTTGATTTATTTCTCAGCAAGTAATTGTGCTATTTGTAATTGACCTCCAATTGACACCCTTGTGAGACATTGTTGTATGTTACACTTAATCGTTTGGGGCAGATATATTGATGATATACTATGCATCTGGAAAGGCTGACAAACAATCCTGAGAGCACAATTGGAGAAATGTATCAACAACATATGGAACATCAAGACAACCTCATCCTTTCTACCAAATAAGTTGATTTCTTTGACATCACAATCTATATCAAAGAGAACAAATTACACACAAAAATATTTAGAAAGGCTACAGCATCAAACTCAACCTTAAGAGCAGATATCTGTCATCCACATAGTACCATTCGAAATAGCCCAAACGGAGAATTATAATGAATCAAAGACAGTTTGCTGTGATAAGGAACTATCAAGTCAAACTGTGCCTTGAAATGCCTACTCTCCACCTCTTTTGTGAGATTCATGGGCGTAAATAATGTTAGACTTTTGGTGGAGATCTCCATACACTGCTAAATGGGCATACACCTGCTAGGAATCCCTTTGTAAATTATTGACAGGTGCATGTAATGGAAATTAGGTCTTATAGATATGTTTCCAATGAAATTTACTAACTCACCCTATGAACTGAGTAGCCTAAATGTATCCACTGTCATCTGGGTACTCACTTAGCTCTCACCCATCAATTGTGCCCCGTATAATTGACTACTGTGCTGGCATGTGGATATTTGCCGATCTCTACCTCATAAACTGTGAATACTAAAGTCTATCAATCTACCATGTGAGTACTCACCAAGCTCTCCCCCATCGATAGATAAATCCTTCTCCAGTAAGGCCCATTTCTGAACCCTTTGGGCATTGGAAGCCGCCCTTTGATTGACCAGATCAATGCCTTCCTGGATGGCCTTGTAAATTACTGGGTCTTTAGATTTCACCACATCCGACACTCGCGTAGCCCTGCTGCCCAGCTGCTGGCAGAAATTGATGGCATCAGGAGTCAGATCATCCGCGGGTTTCAATGTTTTTAGATCTGTGGTACACTGAGAGTAGATGAAACAGCAAAAGAAGGCTCTGTAATGATTTCCTTTGCAAAGATTTGTAATTAGTGACAAAGAAAGAGCACTTGTTCACAATATTTTAATGAATGTCTTCATCTACACTAAATGGAACACCAACCTTAGTTGAAAACTTGAAAGGGTGATTTATGGAGGTTCGCTGTAGAAGACACATGTTTTGACCCCCTGCTTCATGACTTACTGGACAGCTCTGCTCTACAGTTTGGTGATTTTACTAAATACCTCATGCATAAACAAATTCAGGACTGATTCCATACCATCTTACTTTCTTTGCTTTGTGGTATTTTAAGACAATTTTGACATCAGGAACAGAGTCATTGTTATTGAATGATGCCTTGCACATTGTCCAATGTAAGGTAATAATCTCACACCAGGACCCACTGTCTCCACTCCCAACACCATCACCTACAAATCATTGCTTTCAAGTGTTAGTTTAAGGCAAATAAAACAAAACTAGCACATGAAGAATACACATGGCAGTCAAATGAAAGTCCTGAACTGGAAACAGTTGATGATCTTGAGGGAGGTGATTACCCATAACTAGAACCTTGGAATGTTGAGAGCTCCATTGAAAACAATGAAGTGCTTGGGGCTTCTAATGGCCAGTAGAAGCCCGGAGCTTCAACATTCAAATGTTGTCCTTCACAACTGTTGCTGTGAACAAAGGCCTTATGGAGACTGAAGGGATTTCAACCCCCTAGGGGGTTTTGTTTTATTTGTTAGAACATTCTGCCCTCTAGTGGCGGGATGTCTTGATAGCCATAAAGCCCTCAATAGCTGGGCTGATCTGGCATTAAATTCCCACTACCTTGTTAAAGGATGCTGGAGCGCCCTTCAATGGCCGGTATGGCTACATTCAAGTTGCAAATACATCAATAACATTTTCTAAAAATTATCAATAGCTGATGTTTTTTACTCCATACTGTATCCAAACCATGGGTGAATCCAGAACTGTCTTCCAGTTTCCATTGGATAAATGACGCCAAGCAATATCAAATGTTGAGTAATATTATCTGCCTATCGTATGTCATGGGAGCATGATGAGATTATCAGTGGTGACTGGTTTCACAACACTTTTCTAACATGTCACTTCATCTCCTAGATTGAATGCCTTAACTGACGCGACCCACCAAACAAATCTCCCTCTCATGGAAAAGAAGTATATATGTCTGCTTGTGTGCTGGGGAGGTAGTTTACCCTAGTGATGAAGAGACCGTGACAATGCAAAGTCTAAATCTCATGATTATTCTCGTTGGTCAATTAAGGGCGGATGGTCACAATTGTCAATGTAGAATGGTGTTTATCTTCCAGTTTTATTCTAAGGAAATATGCATAACTCATCAGGCTTAGTAAATGCAAAAACAAATCGGAAGGATAGCATGAATTTTGCAGACAACACAGGGACAAATCATTGGACTGTGCTGAAGCAGTGGCTAGTGAGTTAGAGCTTCCTAGAACAAACAGAAGAACAGGTGGCGGTGAAACTAGATTTTTTCCCTTTAGAACACAAAAACATAAATATCACACACACACTGAACTGGAGTTGTCTCCAAGGTCTGCCAGTGCTTCCTTGTCTCTTGAGGTCTGTGGCACAGATGGTATTAATTTATTATTTATTTATTTATTTGTTGGTCTTATAAAGCGCACTATCACCTGACAGGCATCCTGGCGCTGATAGCTCAAGAGAGGGAAGAAGAGTGTCGGAAAAGGTCGGTCAGACTACATTACTTAGGAAACAACCAGGTTTTAACTTTTCTCCGAAAGGGAAGAAGCTCCGCGGTGTGCCTGGTCTCGTGTGGGAGCAGATTCCATAATTTGGCCGCCGCTACCTGAAAGGATCTGCCTCCCGAACGGACCTTCTTAAACCGAGGCACATCCACCAGTCTAGCCGATGAAGATCGAAGCAGTCTGATCGGAGCGTGCCAGACAAACTTGGATTGCAGGGACAAAGGGCCCAATCCATGAAGAGCTTTAAACACCAGACATAGCGCTTTGAACTGTACCCTTTGTCTCAGAGGGAGCCAATGAAGTTCTGCCAAGGCTGCCGGCGCATGAGCTCTTCTGGGAAGCCCCAACACCAACCTTGCGGCCGCTGATTGTATTCTCTGGAGCCTTTCCAGCAGGAAGCCAGGAGATTCCAATAGTAAGGCATTACAATAGTCAAGCCTACTAAGAATCGTACACCTGACCACTTGAGTGCGCGCCTGGAATGGAAGTAGAGGCAATATCTTCCGCAGAGACCGCAAGATAGCAAAGCAACAAGATGTCGTCTTCGCTACATGAGTCTCCATGCTGAGTTTATGATCAAGCATAACTCCTAGGTTGCGGACTGCCTCCACGGGTCGCACTTTAGTCGCGGTCTCAGGAGGCCAAAAATTCTCAGGAAAAGGACGGGAGATCTTATTCCCAGCGCAAAAAAGCACCTCCGTCTTTCCGGCGTTAAACTGAAGGGAATTACCCCTCAGTCAACGCGACGTGTCCAGTAGGCAGTTGTGGAAAACCTCCACCGAAATCGATTCTTCTCCCTCAAAAGAGAGAATCAACTGCGTGTCATCTGCATAATTTATAACCTAGATATTATAAGATTTGATGAGCGTAATCAGGGGTCTTAAATAGAGATTGAAAAGGATCGTGCTAATAGCCGAGCCCTGAGGCACCCCATGTGGAACAGGAGAGAACGCAGACTGGAAAGGAGGCAACGATACCGCCTGCTGTCTCTCCTGCAGAAATGACTGAAACCACGACAGAACGATGCCTCTTACCCCAGCTTCACTTAAACGGCCCAACAAGATCTCATGGTTAACCGTATCAAAGGCGGCAGACATGTCAAGCAGAATAAGCACCGCTGCCTGACCTTTGTCTGCACGCCTCTGAAGCTCGTCCATGGCAGTAACCAAGGCCGTTTCAGTCCCGTGAGCCGGACGGAAGCCAAATTGCTCATCCTCAAGTAGGTGGTGTTGTTCCAGATGATTAGATAGAGCCAAGCTGACTGCGCGCTCAACAACCTTTGCAGGAAAAGGCAGCAAGGAGATCGGCCTGTAGCTCTTGGAACATTCCGGGTCTAAGGAAGGCTTCTTCAGTAATGGAGATATCAAAGCCTGCTTCCACTGAACTGGAACCACCCCCGTACCCAGAGACTGATTACGGATCAGGAGGAGGGTGGGAAATAATTCCTCCTCATATTCCTTCCAGATCTTATGCGGGACAGGGTCCAAAGGAGAACCAGATAAAATGCCCCGTGACAACCCACTAAAGACTTCTTCCATAAGCAGCGGAAGCTCGAATAAGGGTTCCCCTGATGGCCAGACAGGACCATCAGCTTTGTAACCAGATCCAAATGCCCGGTGGCTGAGGGACTGCCACTCTCCGGAGAGTCCAGATCCTTAATAATTAATTAAACCATATCAATCTTAAGGATTTGAGCAAGATTTGAGATGTCAACAAGGATGTCATCAATTGTTATTTAACATGTCATGAGCAATGTAATATGTGAAGCCATAGCAGTGCATGGTGTGGGTGCAAGTTATAGTTGACTCAGTAAACTATACCTTTGTGAATGTTACTGTTTTTTAAACATTAGTTTTAATCTCACTTCAGTGCCTAACAATAATGTCACTTTAGCCTTTGTTTTTTCAGTGAAAAAAAAAATATATATATATATTTACACACACATACATATATATATTTGTGTGTGTAATATACACACACACAAATATATATGTATATATATATAGTTTTATTTATTTATTTGCCTATAAAAAGGAGGCATATTCAAATATAAGGTGTGAGGCATGTTACCGGGCTACAGAGGAAAACAGCCTTTGAAGAAGCTTTTAGCGAAAAACGTCAGGTCGCTTCTCGTGGGCTGTGGAGTCTACGGGGCATTGCTGGTTCTGGAGTGCACCCCTGCCAGCTGAGCGAACCTGGAGCATATATATATATATTCACTGAAAAAACCATAGGTTATAGACCATATATAGTTAGGAATTTGCATTTACAAAACCTTGAAAATTCACTGAAAAAACCATAGGTTAGAGACCATATATAGTTAGCTGGACATTTTATTGACATAAAACCAATGAAATTCCATATATAGTTAGTTGCACTAACTATATATCGCGCACCCGCAATCCACTGCTGATGATGTCACATATTACATCATTCATGACATGGTCAGTGACATCACTGATGACATCACTGATGACATCTCAAATGACATCACTGATGACATCACTGATGACATCTCAAATGACATCACTGATGACATCATCTAGTGTCTGTGTGTTTTTGTAAAGTTTAAATATGTTTTACATATTGAAGAATGAGTGGATGTATGGAAGACTGAGTGTGTGTGTGGCTGGCTGGGAGGTGTGTGACTCTGTGCATATCAATGTGTACTTGTATCAGTGATTGTATAAGAGAGTAAGTATGTGTTAGTATATGTGTGAAAAGTATGGTGTTCTGTGTTTAACTGTATAGATGAGGAAATCGAAGTGTGATTGATTCTTCACAGGACTGACTAGGTGTATGAGTGCATATGATAGTGTTGTAATAATGAGTGACTGTATGTATGAGTGATTGTATGGGTGAATGAGTGAATGTGTGTGTAGACGTAGGAATCAGTGAGTGCGTATGTAGTAACTGGTATTGGTGTGTCATGATGTCATCAGTGATGTCATTTGAGATGTCATCAGTGATGTCATCAGTGATGTCACTGAAGTATGGAAGTGTGATTGATTCTTTACAGGACTGACTAGGTGTGTGAGTAACTCCATGGATGAGTGGCAGTGTGTGAGTGTCTGCATAGGTGTATGAGTGCATATGATAGTGTTGTAATAATGAGTGACTGTATGTATGAGTGATTGTATGGGTGAATGAGTGAATGTGTGTGTAGACGTAGGAATCAGTGAGTGCGTATGTAGTAACTGGTATTGGTGTGTCATGATGTCATCAGTGATGTCATTTGAGATGTCATTTGAGATGTCATCAGTGATGTCATCAGTGATGTCACTGACCATGTCATGAATGATGTAATATGTGACATCATCAGCAGTGGATTGCGGGTGCGCGATATATAGTTAGTGCAACTAACTATATATGGAATTTCATTGGTTTTATGTCAATAAAATGTCCAGCTAACTATATATGGTCTCTAACCTATGGTTTTTTCAGTGAATTTTCAAGGTTTTGTAAATGCCAATTCCTAACTATATATGGTCTATAACCTATGGTTTTTTCAGTGAATTTCATTGGTTTTTTAAAAGCTAATATCTATAGCTGTAAAATATATTCTTTATTACGTGACGTATCACGTAGCCACGTGAGACGCCTCATGACGCGTCGCATAACCGTGACGTATCGGCTCTGCAGCGCAAACAAAACCCGTAACGTAAGCGTGCCGGAGCACGCTTACAGATATATATATTTTTTTTAACCTTAATTAGACAAAATCCACACGTGCACATATCTTGAGGCCTTGCAAAGGCACATCAAACAAACAGTCCCTGCAATTTTGCCAAGTTTGCTGGAAATCTATTCCCTTAATTTTTTTTTTACTGTTTCTCTTGGTTTTCCCCTTGTTACGCTTACCGGGACGCTACCCGGTACGCGAACCGGACGCTCCAAAAACACAAGATGGCAGACTCCCGCTACGCTGCCGGTTAGCTGCCCGGTTCGCGTACCGGGAAGCGCCTCTACCGCGAAAAATCGCGGGGGACTTTAATATCCCCCTCATCAATCCTAGGGGGTCAGGAGTGGTCTACCTTGCCCCCTTTCCTTCATTTCCCCCTTCTTTTTTCACCACATCTTGTCTCTCGAACCTACCGAGAGACAAGATGGCGGCCGCTCCGGACTGTTTACAATGTTGACAGCTACGCTGCCGGTTAGCTGCCCGGTGAGCTGCCCGGTGAGCTGCCCGGTTCGCGTACCGGGACGCGCCTCTACGGCGTAAAATCGCAAAAAAAAAATTTTTTAATTTTTTGCCCCGCGGGGCACTTTAATATCCCCCTCATCAATCCTAGGGGGTCAGGAGTGGTCTACCTTGCCCCCTTTCCTTCATTTCCCCCTTCGTTTTTCACCACATCTTGTCTCTCGATCGTACCGAGAGACAAGATGGCGGCCGCTCCGGACTGTTTAGAATGTTGACAGACACCGGAGAGCCAATCAGCTTCGCTTCGCGAAGTTCCGTTACACGTCAGGTACGCGAACCGGGGCGCTAACCGGAGCGCTGTCACAGATATATATATTTTTTTAAACGTTAATTTCTCAAAATCCACTGGAGCACATATATTGAGACATAGCAAAGGCACGTCGGGCAAACCATATCTACAATTGTGCCAAGTTTCATGTAAATCTATTCAGCCGTTCGAGCTAAAAGTGAGTCCAACCGCCCTATGGAAAAATGAATGGGAAAAACGCGTTTTGGGACCCCCCTTTTTTATCGCCCCCCCCTTGACGAAACCCCCCCAAATTTTTAGGGGCTGCTCAGAAACACAATGTGCCATTTTCCTGAAAATTTCAGCCAATTCCGTCCACAAACGCCAAAGTTATTAGACATAGAATTTTCAGAAATCCCATAGAGAAAAAATCCTAACTATATATACCCACTGGCTATCGCCAGTAGGTAATATACATATTTAAACATATATAATCTGCATATCTATATAAATATAAATGCATGCATACATATACATATATGCATACATATGCATGTTATTTACATGAAAGTTTTAAAAACACTAATAAAAGCAAAGCTAAAAAGCCACCTCATTACAAACAGAATGGCTTTAACTTAAACGAGGGCGAGATCTATTGCATTTTCAATGCTTGTTTACTTTGGTTCTATCAAGAAGGCATTCAGATGTGTCACACATTTGCCATAAATTCTGAATGTTAGCACTCTAGTTGCTCATTAGATCACTGTAGTAAAGCTAGTGCTCACCAGGGAAGTCTGCTGCTAATCATGGTTTGCAGCCATTTTCCCGCATTTTTTATCCCGCAGACTTTCAGTCCGCATACCATTATCCCGCAAGGTCATTGACCTCGCATACCATTATCCCGCATTTTTTCAAAACGCATGTGCATTTATCGCGCATGCCTTTACAAAGAATTACGTTTTAAAGGCATGTATGGTAAATGCATTTGCGTTGTGAAAACCACGATGACGAGAGAGGTAAGTGGGTTTGTGTTAATTTTTTCGTGGGTTAGTGATTGTGTAGTGTAGTGTAGTGTTGTGTAGTGTAGTGTTGTGTTAGTGTAGTGTAGAGTTGTGGTGGTTGTTTAATGTAGGGTCATGCTGGGGGTAGTGTTTTAGGGTTTAGGGTTGTGTTGTAGTATTTGCGTAGTGTAGGGTCATGCTGGGGGTAGTGTTTTAGGGTTTAGGGTAGTGTTGTAGTGTTTGCGTAGTGTAGGGTCATGCTGGGGGTAGTGTTTTAGGGTTTAGGGTAGTGTTGTAGTGTTTGCGTAGTGTAGGGTCATGCTGGGGGTAGTGTTTCAGGGTTTAGGGTAGTGTTGTAGTGTTTGCGTAGTGTAGGGTCATGCTGGGGTGTAGTGTTTTAGGGTTTTGGGTAGTGTTGTAGTGTTTGCGTAGTGTAGGGTCATGCTGGGGGTAGTGTTTTAGGGTTTAGGGTAGTGTTGTAGTGTTTGCGTAGTGTAGGGTCATGCTGGGGTGTAGTGTTTTAGGGTTTTGGGTAGTGTTGTAGTGTTTGCGTAGTGTAGGGTCATGCTGGGGGTAGTGTTTTAGGGTTTAGGGTAGTGTTGTAGTGTTTGTGTAGTGTAGGGTCATGCTGGGGGTAGTGTTTTAGGGTTTAGGGTTGTGTTGTAGTGTTTGCGTAGTGTAGGGTCATGCTGGGGGTAGTGTTTTAGGGTTTAGGGTTGTGTTGTAGTGTTTCTGTAGTGTAGGGTCATGCTGGGGTAGTGTTTTAGGGTTTAGGGTAGTGTTGTAGTGTTTGCGTAGTGTAGGGTCATGCTGGGGTGTAGTGTTTTAGAGTTTTGGGTAGTGTTGTAGTGTTTGCGTAGTGTAGGGTCATGCTGGGGGTAGTGTTTTAGGGTTTAGGGTAGTGTTGTAGTGTTTGTGTAGTGTAGGGTCATGCTGGGGGTAGTGTTTTAGGGTTTAGGGTAGTGTTGTACTGTTTGTGTAGTGTAGGGTCATGCTGGGGGTAGTGTTTAGGGTTCAGGGTAGTTTAGTTGTTTAGTGTATGCTAAAGGCATATTCGTTCTAAAAGTTTTCGTTATTTTAATTTGCGGCCTAATAGTACATGCGGGATTTTTTTTGCGGACTGATGGTATGCGGGATTTCGTCATATATTCGCTAATCATACTTTCTATGGCAAAATGAACCCCCTCATTTTGTTCATTTTTAAATTAAATGTTTTAAGAGTTACCACTTTATTCCAATCAAGATGGCTTCAGGTGTGCCATACCTTTGTAATAAGTAGGACTGTTAGCACTCTAGTTGTTCTTTAGAACACTCTGGGACATTCTGTCATTGGGCTATAGTTGGGCTACATCTGGCTGATATTTGGGCTACATTTGTTTTTTTTGTCTCTGGTGGCCATCTTTGGGCTACATTGGGCTACATTGGGCTACATTGGGCTCCAGCATATATATAGCCCAATGTAGCCCAATATATATTTTTCAAAGTTAATTTTCGTAAAAACCACTGGAGCCTATATCTTGAGACATAGCAAAGGCACATCGGACTACCAGTCCCTACAATTTTGCCAAGTTTGGTGTAAATCCATTCAGCCGTTCAGGCTAAAAGTGAGGCCAACCGCCCTATGGAAAATTGCATGGGAAAAACACGTTTTGGGACCCCCCTTTTTTCTCGGCCCCCCCTTGACGAAACCCCCCCAAATTTTCAGGGGCTGCTCAGAAACAAAATGTTCCATTTTCCTGAAAGTTTCAGCTAATTCTGTCCTCAAACGCCAAAGTTATTCGACATAGAATTTTCAAAAATCCCATAGGAAAAAAATCCTAACTATATATACCTACTGGCTATCGCCAGTAGGTAATATATATACATATATTACCTACTGGCGGTCGCCAGTAGGTATATATAGTTAGGATTTTTTCTCTATGGGTTTTTTGAAAATTCTATGTCTAATAACTTTGGCGTTTGTGGACGGAATTGGTTGAAATTTTCAGCAAAATGGCACATTTTGTTTCTGAGCAGCCCCTGAAAATTTTGGGGGGGTTCGTCAAGGGGGGGCCGAGAAAAAAGGGGGGTCCCAAAACGTGTTTTTAACATTGAGTTTTCCATAGGGCGGTTGGCCTCACTTTTAGCCCGAACGGCTGAATGGATTTGCACGAAACTTGGCAAAATTGTAGGGACTGGTAGCCCGATGTGCCTTTTGTAGGTCTCAATATATGTGCTCCAGTGGATTTTGAGAAATTAACGTTTAAAAAAATATATATATCTGTAACAGCGGACCGGGCAGCGCTCTGGTTCGCGGACTTTTCGCGCAACGGAGCTTTGTGAAGCGAAGCTGATTGGTTCTCCGGCGTCTGTCAACATTCCAAACAGTCCGTAGCGGCCGCCATCTTGTCTCTCGGTAGGATCGAGAGACAAGAGGAGGCCGAAGCGAAGGGGCAAATGACCATAAGGGGGCATAGTACATTGTCGCTCACCCCCTAGGTTTGATGTGGAGGTTTTAAAAGGGCCCCGCGGGGCAAAAAAAAATAAAAATAATAATAATCGAACAGCTGAATGGATTTGCACGAAAGTTGGCAAAATTGTAGGGACTGGTAGCCCGATGTGCCTTTGCTAGATCTCAATATATGTGCTCCAGTGGATTTTGAGAAATTAACGTTCAAAAAAAGATATATATCTGTAACAGCGCACCGCTTCGCGTACTTTTCGCGTTACGGAGCTTTGCGAAGCGAAGCTGATTGGCTCTCCGGCGTCTGTAAACATTCCAAACAGTCCGTAGCGGCCGCCATCTTGTCTCTCGGTAGGATCAAGAGACAAGAGGAGGCCAAAGAGAAGGGGCAAATGACCATAAGGGGGAATAGTAGATCGTCGGTGACCCCCTACGTTTGATGTGGAGGTTTTAAAAGGGCACCGCGGGGCAAAAAAAATAATAATAATAATAATCGAACGGCTGAATGGATTTGCACGAAACTTGGCAAAATTGTAGGGACTGGTAGCCCGATGTGCCTTTGCTAGGTCTCAATATATGTGCTCTAGTGGATTTTGAGAAATTAACGTTCAAAAAAAGATATATATCTGTAACAGCGCTCCGCTTCTCGTACTTTTCGCGTTACGGAGGTTTGCGAAGCTGATTGGTTTTTCGGCGTCTGTAAACATTCCAAACAGTCCGTAGCGGCCGCCATCTTGTCTCTCGGTAGGATCGAGAGACAAGAGGAGGCCAAAGCGAAGGGGCAAATGACCATAAGGGGGCATAGTAGATCCTCCCTGACCCCTAGGTTTGATGTGGAGGCTTTGAAAGGGTCTCGCAGGGCAAAAAAAAAAAATACCGTTTTTTTTGTTTTTTTGCGTGGAGTGCGCCCGGTTCGCGAACCGGGAAGCGGTCTGGGGAGCGTACTTTCTTGAAAATTAGTGAAAAAAGTTAGAGTAAAATAATAATTGTGAGTGATCAGATGTAGGGTAGCTCTGAGAAGAGCTTTTGGGTTTATGGTACATTTAGGTACTTATAAGTAGGTACCAATGCACAGTCTTAAATTCAGAGTGAAAACTCTGTTGCCCTCATCTGAGAAGTGAACTCCATCTGCTCTGTAGATATCTTGCATGTAGTAACGCAAGTTATTGTTGTACAGGGAGCCCATTCCATGGTCTCTCATGTAAGCTGAAACAGATTTGTTTACATGCTTCCTCGATTTCTCAATTTGTGGACAAAATTGGTTCGACCACCTCCATTTCTGTCTTTGGCATATATTTGAATATACCAAGGCAGTCTGAGGAAAAAGTGCCATCAATTGCTCAAAGGTGTCCTTTAAAAGCATTTCCAGACCTACCCCAGTCAAAGTGCCCAAATCATTACCTCCACAGTGCACAATTAACAGGTCAGGTTTTGGCAAATGCATAAAGGTTTTCACCAATGGTATCAATTGGTGACATTTTAATCCTCTGTGGCCAAACCACTTAATTTCCACATCTTGTAAATTGAGGTTAGGTAAATTCCTGTTTTCAGCGTACCTTTGAGCCCAATAGATGTAGCTATGTCCAACAATCCAGACAGAAAACATGGCGAGAGAAGGTTCTCCTGCAGTCAGATGAAGTGTGGCAATGAAATGGCAGTTGAAAAAATGAGAGTGTAAAATGAAAAAAACTGAGGAGTTTCTGTGTTAATGAAGCAGTAAGAGTGATTGGTGGATTTTGATTGCTGAAAACAGAAAGTTAGTGTGCATGGATGAGTTCGTTGAAAGATGTATTTTGAGTGGCGAAGAAAAAATCATTAAATGAAAGAATGCTTTGGATATGCAGGTGCACTGAGAGTTCAGAGTTCAATTGCAACATTGTTGTGTGAGAGGTCTTGCAAGAGGTGGTTGCTATGCAGAAAAAGCAGAGAGGGGGCAGAGGGGGGAAGGGTTTTGCTTTGAAAAAAAGTGAGGGAAGAGTTTTGATTGGGTGACATGAGAGATCTGTGTGAGGAATTACAGCATTTCTGTGCTTTTGATAGCTGCAGACTCTGGAGTGCATACCTTTTGCTCTGCTGAAGACAAATTGGTGTGTTTCTGAGACTGTTTTGAAACTCAAAGTATTTGCTAAGGTGAGAAAAAATTTCTTTAATTTAGATAGAAAATAGTGTGCTTTAAGGAGAAAATTATGAAGAAAGTTGTGTTTTTCAAATGTTGCTTTGTCTCAAGTGTTTCAGAAATAGATTTTGTTTCTTTGAGAAATTGTAATTGGAGAACATGTGAAGTATTAGTACTGACAGGGCTTTTATGTGCATAGGAGCTGTGGAGTGTTTTCAAATTATGACTTGTAAATCGTTTTTGAGAAAAAGCAATGGTTTTAATATTGATGAGAAGGACATAATGGTGTCTGCTTCTTTATAAGGTAATTGAGAGTCTCTGATGTTATTTTTCCCATTTCAATGTAAGAAGTTTGTCTGTGGAGCAAATTGCTTGTAAATATGCTCCCACCTGTGCATGGCAAATTTAGATTTTGAATGTTTCCGTTACATAGGCATGTTAAAGGTGACTGAAACATGCTGCAAAGGCAATCAAAAAATGCTTTTATGTGTCTTAAGGACATTTTAAGTCATTTCCCCATGTGCAGTGTTTTCAAATTATGAGTTGAAAATCGTTTTTGAGGTAAAGGAATGTTTTCAAAATTTATGTGCGCCATATGACCCCAAATTTTTTTTTCAGGGGTGCAGCAGGGTGTTCTTGAGACACCCCTGCACCGTCGGAAAAATTCGTAATTTGCGATGAGGTAATTGCTAATCGCAAATTGCACCTTCATTCCTATGGGCCTCCTGCTGCATGGAAATGAATGGGTAATCTTGCTGAAATGCAAAGTCGAATCTGTATTTAAATGGGTCTGCACCTCTGTACGGGTGTTCGCTATGTGAAGCACGAAAGTTTCACGGGCCGAACTCAAGGCCACCTCTCTCTGAGACAAAAGAGCTCTTATTCTTGCCATGCTGTTGAAATGTGCTCCCAAGGTTGGTATTTGTGGCCAGATTGAAAACTCCCTATGTTCATGTGTGGGAGGAAATAGAACATTTCTGCAGCAAATAACCCGTTCATTTACTGTTACGATAAAATGAATACTTTTAATTAACCCAGAACAATCTTCATTATTGAGCATCAAATAACTACCATTTTCCAAGAACTTGAACGTGGGGATGATAGCAGGAACTGGCGTGCCTTGCAACACGCAAGCCATATTTGGTCGGTGTTTGTTGCATGAACCGTGTAACTGTATGTGCCTACACATTAGTGAATGATCTGGCGTCTCAGTGCATTCCTCTCCATTCAGATAAAGGTCTTGATCATCTTTGAAAATCTGTATGTGTATGGAAGCGACCAGACCTCATGAAGAAAACCACTACCTAAAGGTTAATAACGACCTATTGGTATATATTTCATACAATTTGAAAACTTATATAAAGCAAAAGGCAGCGTTATTAAACCGTGGATAAGGCACGTTGCCAAAGCAGTGAACCTTTTGGATTTATACTGGAAATGTTAAAGGAAGAATTACGGAGTAGGGCCTGTAAATCTTTAATGGACAACGAGTAAAATTACTCCAACCATCATATTCCTCTAACTCCGGGATAGTAGAGGTGTTTAATTTTTTAGAAGTAGCCAATCCAAAGCATTTGGTCTGGGAAATTGTTTCATTCACAAACAACATATGATTTGGGATGAGACATGCACGGTGGAAAGCCTCAGTGCCTTGTACCTGCCAGGTTCGTGAACCCCAAACTGATGTAGATCCTGGATATTTTTACACTGTGTTACGTTAGCATGGGCTCATTACTGGTTTAAACGCCATTTTCCTTTTTTGTAACTTCTGCACACGATACTTAGTTGTTGCTTTAGCTTTCAGCCTACCTGCGTCAAGATCTATGCCTGCTTCAAGCAGGCGCAGGGTTTTGATGTAGCTTTGTCCTATCTGATTGTAAATGCGGCACACCGTGGGTGGCAGAGCAGCGGTGCACGTTAACTGGTGCATCCCTGGGGATGTGCTAGTTAATATAAATCTGCCCCTTTACATTTAATTATGTGCAGGGGACACAGAGTAGGTGAGGTTTATCCAAGGTTAAGAAGAGATGAGTCCTGTTCAGTGAAAAATTGGAGATAGGCTTCAGTATATTATATACTTAAGTAGTGTGTTAAGTTTTTGATGACTGTTATTAATTTACTGTTGGGTAATAGTGGTTAATAACATTTTTTATTATATTTTACCACAGATTCAACTGCAGATTATTTCAAGATTTTAGGATGCCTAGCAAAGAAAGAGTAAGAAAGGCTGCAAAACGTCAAAGACAGCAGGACCATGGAAGAATGCAGCAGTCCTCTAACAAAAAGATTTGTCAAGTCACCAAGAAAGCACCGGGTAAGAGTCGAAAAACAGTCATAAGAAATATGTGTAGTAAAAAAAATATTACTACAGAAAATGTTTCAGTCCAGAAAAGGAGACAGAAATCAAATGGTAAGGAAAGGCCAATGAGAAATGTTACTGCTAGAGTAAGAGATAACTCTATGCATGAAAGTAGAAGGAAACAAGAGTTTAGGGATATTCGTAAACGAATGTTCCGCAACAGGATAATTGGGAATTTGTTAAAAAATATTAAGAAAGGTCAGCAGAAAGTGGTTTTTTATAAGAGAAAAAAAATTGTTGAGAAAGTTATTGATCAGGCATTTGAAATTAAACGTAAGTTATTTATTTTGACAATCAATAGAATTCGGAAGCTAAACAAGGTAATTTATGATTTCAAAAGAAATAGTAGATGGAAGAGAATAGTTAATCGTAGTAATTTTTGTGAAGTTTTTTCTGGAGAATGGATGCATAGTTCAAGCTCTGAGGCATTTTTTAATGAGGAGAGTTATTTCCAGGATAATGATTTGGTGCATGCAGTTGACACCAGTGGTCGAGCTTATGAAGTGAAAGATGGTTGTCCAGTTGAAAAAGAAAAACTTGTGACAACAGAGATAGAAGAGGTGTTAGGTAATGAGGTTTTAGGGAGACGTCCTAAGGGTCCTGTGTACACCTGGAAGTGTAGTAGTATTTGCAGTGTACGACAGGATTCCATCAATTTGCTTTGTGATTTTATACGGTCATTTAGTAAGAACAGTTTGAAGCAGAAAATGAAGTTGTTGCAAGAATTAGATCCTTGCAGAGTGAGAGAAGTGATAGGTTTGCATGGTCATTCACTGGCTTGTCTTTCCAGGAGAGTATGCAGAGTGTTTTTCATCATTTCAGGATGCTAGCAGTGCATCATAATAAAGTGAGGAAATTAGTTAGAATGTTGTATTATGCTAAGAGTCCAGCAATTATGCTTAAACAATTATGCGCTGCTCTTTTGCATGGTTCTGAAATAGATGTGAAGAATATATGTGAAGAAATTGAGTTTTGTTACTTTGGAAGTAAAGAGGAGAATGTTGAAATTGACCAAGAAGAAGAGAGTAATGTGGAAGATAGTGTACAGGTTTCCAGTACAGATAATTTCCAGAGGGAAATTGCGACGTTTGAGGTGAAATCAAGTGAGAGGCCAAATTTCACTTGTGTGTGTTGTCGACGCACTTATTATAAGAATCAGACTAAGTTAGTGGATTTATATGGAAAAAGTGAAAGGGAAAATAATAGTGAATGGAAGGATTTTACAACATACTTGATGGTAGAAAATTGTTTTGATTTGGGATTGGATCAACGTGTGTGTACTTATTGTTGTAACCAATTAAATCAAAACCAGATGCCTGCTAGAGCAGTTCATAATAATCTGGAATTGGTTGAGATTCCTTCTGAATTGAAGGATTTAAATACTTATGAATCTATTTTGATTCAAAGTATCCATCCCTTTCAGGCTATTGTAAGAATGGAGCCAAAGACAGGGAAATTGCCTCCATCAGATTTACAGAGAGGATTAAAGGGAAGAGTTGTTTATTTGCCTCTAGATTTGAAGAAAAACATTAACACAATTGGAGTAGAAAAAGTGGAAGAGGAACCTCTTGTTATCTTAGTTAATGGGGTTCCGACAAAGAATAAGAAAATATGGCAAGATTTAGTAGATGTTAGGAAAGTCAAAAGGGCAACATTGTATTTGAAAAAATATAATAAGTACTATAAAAATGTATATGTTGCAGAAGAGGAAGTAAGTGAGGAAGAGGATAACGATTTGTGTGCTGGTCAAATTGAGAAAGTAGAACCCTGTACTAGTGAAGAAATATATGAACATTATAGTGTTCATCCTTTGCATTCCAAGGAAGTCATGGGGAATGCTATTGAGTTGTTTCAAATGAAACAAGCGAAAGGGAGTCCCATTAGTGTTTGGGAGGAAAGTTTGGAAGCTCGGTGTTTCCCACAGCTTTTTCCAACAGGTCTGGGAGGAAGATATGATGAGCGACCTCATCAAATTCCTGCTTCTGAATACCGGACTTTGCGATTGTATGCAGGAGATCCTAGGTTTCGACAATGCATTCCTTATTTGTTTCATCTCCTGTTTGAAAGCGATCTGTCTGGACTGTCATATGCAGTGAACCACATCTTGAAAAGTGGTATACACATGCAAAACATCTCGGCAAGTGACTTTATGGATAAAGTCAATGTCCAAGACAGTATTTTGGATTCTCACCTGATTAATCTCATGGCGTGTCAGCGTGGTACTAATGAGTACTGGTACCGTCGTCATGGTGATTTAAAATGTATGCTAAGGAACTTAGGAACTCCCACATGGTTCCTCACTTTGAGCTGTGCTGAGTATGGCTGGGAAGACTTACTTGAATTTCTACGAGAGGCAAATGCTAACGTAGAAAACATCGAATTCAAGACACCCGGAGAACTGTGCTCTTTGGATCCAGTCAATGTATGTAGGTACTTCAATCATAGATTTGAAGGTATGATGTCTTTCATCATGAATAAGAAGAATCCACCTCTTGGAGAGGTGTTGGATTTCTTCTGGAGGAAGGAGTACCAAGCAAGAGGTGCTCCTCATATACATATGTTGCTGTGGATCAAGGATGCACCTAAATTTGGAACGGATGCAGAAGACTCAGTGATGAGTTTCATAGAACAGTATTCTACGTGTGCTGTTCCAAACGCAAAGGAGAAAAAAAGCCTACGAGAAGAAGTTCTACGTTTCCAAAGCCATCGATGTGGAAAGTACTGTCGTCGTAAATTCCGGAACAAAGACAAGTTCTACACCAAATGTCGTTTCGGCTTTCCACGTTCGGTGATTTCTAAAGGAAGAGTGAACAGTTTGATGTCTTCGCTGCGACATAATGTGATGAAGAAATCACCTAAAAACACATACAATTTGAAGAGGAACGAAGAGTCTAAGTACATTAACGACTACAACCCGGTGATTTTGTCCATGTGGAATGCTAACATGGATATACAGTTTGTGGCTGATAACTGTATGGCTGTGGCTCGGTATGTGACATCTTACATCACCAAAAAAGAGAAGACAGAATTGAAGGATATGTGGGAGGACATTTCCCATGAAAAGAGCCTCAGCAAGAAGTTGTACAGTTTCAGTCTAAAGATGTTGTCGCATCGAGAAATCGGAGCTTACGAATGTTCTGACCGGTTGTCTTCAGCAAGTCTCTATGCCAAGTCCAGGAGTATCGTTTGG
This sequence comes from Lissotriton helveticus, assembly GCF_964261635.1. Classification (NCBI taxonomy): domain Eukaryota; kingdom Metazoa; phylum Chordata; class Amphibia; order Caudata; family Salamandridae; genus Lissotriton; species Lissotriton helveticus. Next base: position 45,851,377 of record NC_136059.1, read on the forward strand.
GCGAGTGTTGGTCTTGCTGCAACGCGTAATCGAGTTCTGAAACCTGTGCGGGAAATTGAGTATTTGGCGGAAAAGGAGCCAAACAGTACCGACATTTTGAAGAGCAACATGTTGGATACATATTATCCAAATCGAAGCAGTCACCTCGAGAATGTTTGTCTGTATGAGGTTCTGCAAAATTACATATTCAAGAGGAACATCAAAGAAGATACTGAGAAAGGAGTGTATGCTGTAATAGGAAGTGAGGGATGTCTGGTCAAGCAAAGAAAATGCCACTTGATAAACCATCGAAAATTGAGTGGCGAATCTCCTGAAAAAAAGGAGTTTTTCTATTTAGCACTTTTGCAACTTTTTAAGCCTTGGCGTGCAGAAGAGGAACTGCTTGGAGATTTCCTTTGTTACGAAGACTCATTCAATTCTGCCAAGGAGACCATAGAATGTCCTGCTTTTCCCAAATATGTAGAAATGTTGAATGTGGAAATTGAGCAGGAAGCAACGATTGCAGCCGAGATTGCCAGAGACAGTTCTCAGGACAGTCAGAGTTCTGCTTCATTGAGTCAGGATCCACTAGGAGGACCTCTTATCGAAAATGAAGCTGCCACTGCTATGAATGAAGTGGAAAGAGCCATGGCACATGCTCAGGAGGATGCGGTTAACTTAGAAGAGTTGGAAAGACAACTCAACGTTGAGCAGAGGAAAATATATGACGAACTTACCATGCAAATTGATCATGGATTAAGTCATGACAAGAAAGAGTGCTCATGTACGTCGTTGAAGCCTGTCCGACTGTACGTGAGTGGAGAAGCGGGAACTGGAAAAAGTTTCCTTATTAAAGCAATTTCATGTTATTTGCAGGAAAGGACAGAGTCATCGCTGTCTTGTGTTGTCACCGCTCCAACTGGACTGGCAGCACATAACATTAAAGGGATTACTTTACATCGTTTACTGATGCTGCCAGTGGAGCATGACAACAAATTAGAATATCACAAGCTATCTGGAGATGCTTGTTTTGAAGTTTCAAGAGTCTTGAGGAAAATGAAACTTCTTATCATTGACGAAGTAAGCATGGTTTCCAATGTCATGCTTGCCTTTGTGCATTTGAGAATGCAAGAAGTTCTCAAAACAGAGTATGATGTGTTATTTGGTGGCAAACACATCATTGTTTTCGGAGATCTTCTGCAGCTGACACCAGTGAAAGGGCAACCTGTGTTCAAAATGCTCACGCATGAAGATACCAGGAAGTGCTTAGGGAGTATTGGCAACGTCAATATATGGTTAAACTTCAATTATGCTGAACTGCATGAAAATATGCGTCAGGCAAAGGATGAAGTTTACAAGACTATTCTACAAGATGTTAGAATTGGAAAAGTGACCGAGCATGGGAAAGAAGCTTTACATGCACGATTACTGACAAATTTATATCCAGACGAAGATGTTGTGCCTGAGAATATTTTTCAGAAAGTTACTGAGAAAAAATCTGGAATATGTTTGATGCCAACTCTTGCAGAATGTGCCAAATTCAACAACAAAATGTTGCATTTAGAAAAGCAAGAGATTGTAAAATTGGAAGCTATTGACAGAGTAGAGCATATGGGATCAACAATTATTTTGTCTGAGAATCTGAAAACAAAATTGGATTCATTAGAGAAGAGTATATCTAAAACTGCGGGTTTTGAAAAGACTCTGAATGTGTGCTTGAACTGCCGTATAATTTTAAGAAGGAATTTACATGTTGAAAGAGGTCTGGTAAATGGATCAATGGGTAATGTTGTTGATTTTGTGAAATACAGAAATAGAGATGGAATTGAATTTTTAAAAATTAAATTTGATGGCATTGAGGAAGTACAGCTAATTGCTCGTTGTTCTGCTAGATTTTTGCTTGTAAAAGACTTATATGTTCGTCGTAAGCAGTTTCCTGTTTGCTTGGCATATGCGGTGACAATTCATAAATCGCAAGGTTTAAGTGTAGACTGTGCATTGGTGAATATTGGCAGTTCTGTGTTCAAGGAGGGTATGGCATATGTGGCATTGTCACGAGTTAGGACTTTATCGGGATTGTACTTGATTGAGTGTGATGTCACAAACATTTGTGCGGATCTAGATTGTGTTAAGGAATACAATAGGTTGAGAAGAGAGTATGCACCACATTTGCCTCAGTATCCTTTGTTTGAGAAACGTGTGGTAGGCCGGAAACGAAGAAATGTGACCAATACTGGGGAGGTTGTAGCAAAAAGACGAAAAGTCGATGAACCTGAAATTACAAGCAGAAACAAAAAGGATTCTGTTGAAGATGTTGTTGGTTTTCAATTTGAAAACAGTTCTGGTGTCAACTGCTATGCTAATGTAGTAGTTAATGTTTTGTTTTCTCTAGAAAATGTAAAAGAAGAGATTGTGGTCAATTCTGATCAAAGATTTTGCAGTTTGTTAAATTCTGTGTTAGAGAAATGTAGCACTGATAGAACAAACATAGAAAGTGTGTCTGAAATTCGAAATCTGTTAGACAGATGTTCAGGCCAAACACAATTCTCTCAAAATAGTCAGCAAGATTGTCAGGAGTTTTTAATGTACATGCTTGATGTATTGCATGATGAAGGTGTAGATGTAGATCACCTGTTTGGGCTTTCTTATCAATGGCAGCATGACTGCGAGAACTGTAGGGTATCAAGTACTACTAGTGTAGACTCAGAAAGATTTATATATTTAACTTTGCCAGACAGTAAATCAGTCTCTTTTAATAAGCTAGTAAAAGCAGCTGATCACAACATGGAGTGTAGCCAATGTAAATCTGAAATGATGTCCACATTATTTATACGAACATATGGCCAGTATGTCATTTTAATGTTCCAACGATGTAGGCCTGATGGAACAAAATTGACAACTTTAATTAAAAATGTTGTGGCTTCACAGTTGTCAATATCAGGAAGGACTTTTGTAACTGTAGCAATTATATATCATGATGGTCCTTCAATAACATCAGGACATTATACAGCTTATTTAAAGTGTAGAAATGGCTGGTCATTCTGCAATGATTCTGTTTTAATTTTCAAAAAAAAATTGCCGTTTGACCTTAAAAACTCTTACCTGGTGTTTTTAAAACCAAAATTTTAGGGAAAGAATCTCGGGATGTGCTCTGAGGAATTTCAAGAAGTTCTCATGGCTCCTACACGATTTGGCCTTGAGGATAAGTGTAGTACAGAGACATAACTTCTTACCATAACACTGGACTTTATGGAGAAATACGTGCACTTTGAATGAGTTCAGAAAAACTGTTTCTTTTTATAAGCTAATTGAAGCAGCCAATCAAAACATGGAGTAGAGGGAATGTAAGTCTGCAATGCTGTCTACTGTTTTACATTGCTTTGTGATTAAAAGTGATGTAGAGAATTAAATAATTGTACTAGTCATAAAGGTAGTGTAAGTCTGCTTCATAGTAAGCAGTGTCAGTGTGATAGGAAATGTAGAACATGATTGAGGAAGAAGGGGAAGATATTACTAGTCCAGGATTGTGTAAATGATCTTCAACATTTTAATTCTGAAAGTTGTGGAAATGCGAAAAGACGGGATTGGCTAACAAGAAATCCAAGAGTTATACATGGCTCTGACAAGATTTGGCCTTGTGGAATCTTGTGGTAGAGAGCAAGAAGTCATTTATTGTATGTAACATGTTTTTGAAAACGATGGAGGTTTTCTTTCAGAAAGTGGCGGGTTGAAAGTAATAACAGCACAACAGAGTGTAAGCTGTTCATAGGACATCCTTGGCCGTCATGGAAAGTAAGTTAACTTTAAGGAGTTCTGAATTCTGATTTTTAATGTTGTATGGGTTTTTTAAACACAATCATTTTGATTGTGGTTTTTTTTCCCCGCTGTTATATGATGAATACCTTCAAGTCACTGTTTTAGTGAAATTTGATACATTCTGAGAACAGCAAAAATAAACCATTTAACATGTATAATTAATTCTGTTCTGTTTGCATTTATGATGTACATGTAGAACTGTGTAGGAGGCATGGAGAAGGTGAGGCTTCTGTAAGTGTCAAAGTTGTTGCATACAGTCCTCATATTCTACGTAGTCTTTTATATTTCATTACTTTCACTGTTTCTGACTGATCTAAATTTTTTTTTTTAAAAAGAACAGTAAGTATAAGGGAAGGAAACAGACAGTTATGTTAAAAGAAACACAGCTATAGGGAATAAACTAGGGATACTGTTACCCGCAATCCTCTGCTGATGATGTCACTGAGCATGTCATGAATGATGTAATATGTGACATCATCAGCAGTGGATTACGGGTAATAGTATCTCTAGTTTACTCCCTTATAGCTGTCTTTCTTTTAACATAAGTGTCTGTTTCCTTCCCTTATACTTACTGTTCTTTTTTTAAAAAAAAATTTTTGGGTTCGCTTCCGGTTTGCGTACCGGGGAGCGAACTGGGAAGCGAACTAAGAGAAATAGAGGTTGGCACAGTTGCAAATATTGTACCAATTTTTTAATAACGGGGAGGTAGTTCTGAAAAGAACTTTTTTTTAAATTGTTTTTGTTGTTTTATATTTTTTTTATTATTTTTCTGAACATTTTTTTACTTTTTTTGAATTTTTCTGAACAGTTTTATAATTTTTTTGTTTTTTTTTCGGAGGGGGCAACGAAAACGATTCATTGTAAAGGGCTCAACAGGAGCAAGAAAACAAAAAAAAAGAATTTATTGTTTGGGGAGTTTCGGACAAACATGAGCATGATTGTCAATAGCTCTGTTGATCAGAGTGATGCTACTTTCTGCGTAGCAAATGAATCCACTGCAATGTAGGCAGACTTGTTTTACTTCACGAAATCTCGTTTGTATATTTGGCACCATCTCCCTGCCCTCTGGTCCCGTTACTTCCGGTACAACAGATCTTCTGGCCATAATAGGGAGATTATCTAGGTCGTCCTGTTCCTCTTCTTCGTCTTCTTGCTGAATTATAACTTTAGCAGGTGGTCCACTCTTCCTTGGATGTGGTGGAGGTGGTGGGGAAGCACCAGCTGAAGCTAGTAAAGAAGCCATTGCTCACTGGTAACAAAGGGTCTTTCTCTCACAATGATGAAAGTCAGAGTGAGGAAAGAAGGAGGGATTTTCACCGTTTGGGAAAAAAAATAGTTCTCAACCAATGAAAAGTGTTCATTTTAGATCATATGACCTAGTCTTACATCATTAGGAAACCGAAAGTGAAATGAACCAATGAAAAGTGTTATTACCAAGTCACATGACCTGCTGTGTGTATGTTACGCGCTTTGCAGGGCCTCCCGGTTTGCTTCCAGAAACCTGTGCTTTGCGACTCGGTAAGCGTACGAGTTCGCTAACGTAGCACGTCATATGACGTATCACGCGACAACGCGAAACGTCATGCGGACGGGAGGCGTCACGATGTTGTTTTCTAACGCGGCAGTTGCGGTAAAGAAACGTTTACCGGCTCGTGGTCTATTTCGCGGCATCAAGGTCAGCTAACGGGAAGCTTCCCGATTCGCGAAGCGGGAACGAAGAAAAAAAAATATTTTAAAAAAAAGTTATTAATAAACATATAAAATATATTTTTGGATTTAAAGAAGAATACATTTTACAGCTACAGATATTAGCTGTTAAAAAACCAATGAAATTCACTGAAAAAACCATAGGTTATAGACCATATATAGTTAGGAATTAGCATTTACAAAACCTTGAAAATTCACTGAAAAAACCATAGGTTATAGACCATATATAGTTAGGAATTAGCATTTAAAAAACCTTATTTTACTCACACAAAACCATTGAAATTCCATATATAGTTAGTTGCACTAACTATATATCGCGCACCCGCAATCCACTGCTGATCATGTCACATATTACATCATTCATGACATGGTCAGTGACATCACTGATGACATCACTGATGACATCTCAAATGACATCACTGATGACATCACTGATGACAACATCCAGTGACTGTATGTTTCTGTAAAGTTAAAATATGTCTTACATATTGAAGAATGAGTGGATGTATAAGTGTCTGGATGAAGGATTTAGTAGGTGCGTGACTGACTGTATGAGTGAGTGATTAAATGTGTCTCACTGAATGCATGGGTTAGTGACTAAACTGTCTTAATTTGTGCATCATTATGTCTGTTGTTCTGTAAACTGCTGCATGTGTTGATCATTAGCTATACGAGAGGCTATATGTGTTATTAATTGGTTGCCCAAGTATTTCTATGGGAGATTGAGTTTGTGTGGGGGTGGCTGGAAGGTGTGTGACTCTATGCATAGATGTGTGAGCAGTTTATTCACTAGGTGTATGAGTTCAAGAGTGCATGTGGAAACAGCTACATGGGCAGTTGACTGTGTGCATGAGTGTATTGATGAGTGAATGGATATCTCAATGCTACATGTCATAGTAATTACATATGTAAAACACAGTACATGTGAGAGTTGGCATATATAAATAACTGTGCATGAGAGCCACTGAATGAGTGAGTGGTTGTATCGATCATTGTGAACTTGTATCAGGGATTGTATAAGAGAGTAAATATGTGTTAGTATATGTTTCAATAAGTAAGGTGTGTTTAACTGTATAGTTGAAGAAATGGGGGTGAGATTGTTTCTTTGCATGACTGACTGGGTGTGTGAGTAACTCCATGGATGAGTGGCAGTGTGTGAGTGTCTGTATACACTGAGTGTATCTAAGGTTATATTAGAGTCTGAAGAGGTTTATCGTATTAGCACAAGAATGATGTCAAATGAGATGTCATCAGTGATGTCATTTGAGATGTCATCAGTGATGTCATCAGTGATGTCATTTGAGATGTCATCAGTGATGTCATCAGTGATGTCACTGACCATGTCATGAATGATGTAATATGTGACATGATCAGCAGTGGATTGCGGGTGCGCGATATATAGTTAGTGCAACTAACTATATATGGAATTTCAATGGTTTTGTGTGAGTAAAATAAGGTTTTTTAAATGCTAATTCCTAACTATATATGGTCTATAACCTATGGTTTTTTCAGTGAATTTTCAAGGTTTTGTAAATGCTAATTCCTAACTATATATGGTCTATAACCTATGGTTTTTTCAGTGAATATATATATATATATGTGTGTGTGTGTGTATATATATATATACACAAATATATAGGTATATATATATATGTATGTGTGTGTGTATATATATATATATACATATACACAAATATATATGTATATATATTACCTACTGGCGGTCGCCAGTAGGTATATATAGTTAGGATTTTTTCTCTATGGGATTTTTGAAAATTCTATGTCGAATAACTTTGGCGTTTGTGGACGGAATTGGCTGAAATTTTCAGGAAAATGGCACATTTTGTTTCTGAGCAGCCCCTGAAAATTGGGGGGGGGGTTCGTCCAGGGGGGGTCGAGAAAATAGGGGGGTCCCAAAACGTGTTTTTAACATTGAGTTTTCCATAGGGCGGTTGGCCTCACTTTTAGCCCGAACGGCTGAATGGATTTGCACGAAACTTGGCAAAATTGTAGGGACTGGTAGCCCGATGTGCCTTTTGTAGGTCTCAATATATGTGCTCCAGTGGATTTTGAGAAATTAACGTTTAAAAAAAGATATATATCTGTAACAGCGGACCGGGCAGCGCTCCGGTTCGCGGACTTTTCGCGCAACGGAGCTTTGTGAAGCGAAGCTGATTGGTTCTCCGGCGTCTGTCAACATTCCAAACAGTCCGTAGCGGCCGCCATCTTGTCTCTCGGTAGGATCGAGAGACAAGAGGAGGCGAAAGCGAAGGGGCAAATGACCATAAGGGGGCATAGTAGATCCTCCCTCACCTCTTAGGTTTGATGTACCATTTTGCCAAGTTTGGTGTAATTCCGTTCAGTCATTCAGGCTGTAGACGTATCTAAATGTCAATAATCGAACGGCTGAATGGATTTGCACGAAACTTGGCAAAATATTAGGGACTGGTAGCCCGATGTGCCTTTGCTAGGTCTCAATATATGTGCTCCAGTGGATTTTGAGAAATTAACGTTCAAAAAAAGATATATATCTGTAACAGCGCTCCGCTTCGCGTACTTTTCGCGTTACGGAGCTTTGCGAAGCTGATTGGTTCTCCGGCGTCTGTCAACATTCCAAACAGTCCGTAGCGGCCGCCATCTTGTCTCTCGGTAGGATCGAGAGACAAGAGGAGGCCAAAGCGAAGGGGCAAATGACCATAAGGGGGCATAGTAGATCCTTCCTGACCTCTTAGGTTTGATGTACCATTTTGCCAAGTTTGGTGTAATTCCGTTCAGCCATTCAGGCTGTAGACGTATGTAAATGTCCTATGGAAAATTGCATGGGGAAAACACATTTGAAAGTGTTGAAATTTAGAACCAATTAAAATGTTACTTTGGTTTTGTATTTGTGTGTGATGAAAGTTAATTGGTTATGTATATATGTCAAATGAGAGGAAACCACAGCCATTTTGTGATACTACTGTCTGAGGTACATTTGTGAGGAATTTTTGGTGGTGAATTTCTGGTGTTTGATTTACACAGTACTAACACTTCTCCTACTTTTAAAAAGGTGAGTTGTTAATTTGTAAGGGGAACTATGTTGTACACTTGAAGATAATTTGAAAAATGTTTTCTGTTATTTATTTGCAGTCCTTCTGTTATACTAAATACTTGATAAAGTTAGTTTTATATTATGTATTACTAAAAACGATAAATGAAAGTGATTATTTTTTTCTGCAATTTACAGCAAGCAATTTCAAAATAAAATGGCTCACAATGAAGAGACCGTGGCAATTTCTTTTGAATTGTCCACTACATTGATTGAAATTGAGAGCACCAATAATGAAATATTGTCACAAGGAGGAGATGACGTGTATGATTTCATTAGATTGATTGAAATTGACAGCACCAATAATGAAATATTGTCACAAGGAGGAGATGACTTGAATGATTCCACTACATTGATTGAAATTGAGAGCACCAATAATGAAATATTGTCACGAGGAGATGACTTGAATGATTCCACTACATTGATTGAAATTGAGAGCACCAATAATGAAATATTGTCACGAGGAGATGACTTGAATGATTCCACTACATTGATTGAAATTGACAGCACCAATAATGAAATATTGTCACAAGGAGGAGATGACTTGAATGATTCCACTACATTGATTGAAATTGACAGCACCAATAATGAAATATTGTCACAAGGAGGAGATGACTTGAATGATTTTTTTGATCAATCTGTTGATGGCGAATTTATCGAATGTTTGGAGACCATAGAGTTACAAGAATCATCATTGCAGACTTTTCATGAGGAAATTGCTGATGAGGACATGTTACTAGTTCTTTCAAATTTAGAAAATTCTGAAGAATACATTTATATTTAGAAATCAAAAATTGTTTGAGACATTATTCATTTTTATTTTTAATTTATGAGGTTGTAGCGAAGTGATTGTAGTATAAAATGAGACTTATAGTATAGAGTGCAACATTTTTATGTTACATGGTAAGTTTACTCATATTTACTTCCCTTCTGCCACTATATTATCTCCAATGTGTATTTGACATCTCTTCTTCATCTCCGGCCTCCTTTCTCTCACTGTGTGTCTCCGATGCATCTTATCGCTGCTATTTTGTGTAATTACAGAAGAGAGTAAAATAAAATAGTTCGGAACGTGAAAAGGGGGCAAAGTAGAGTACCCCTCACCCCCTAGGCCTTTTCAGGCAGTCCCAAAAGGATCAGTTTCTGCTTTCCTGAGAGATTATGGTATGAGTTCCATATACCACAATAATTTGCATTACAACATGCAAGATATCTATCTCCTATTACCAACTTTTGGAGATATTCGCGCTAAGCGCGAATATCTCCAAAAAGTAACACCTGCCCTGAGCAGTTCTTAGCCATGTTATCCAATGGGAGGTGGATAAAATGGCTAAGAGCATTAGCTCGGTAATTCATGAATATCGCTGACTTTTTAGCGATATTCATGCATTGCGGCCGTTTATTATCGCATTTGCGATAAACCTTGATAATAGCAAGGTTTATCTTCGATAATTTCTGACGATGCTTAGCGGTAAAAAATTCGTTGGTAAGCATTGTTAGCGATAAATATCGCTTAACTTTGGTAATATGCACCAACGTCTGTTAACGTTCGATTCGAAGGAAATGAGGAAGTGTTGAAAAACATTGTTTGCGCCATCTTGCCTTTTTTGAAATGCCACACTTTTGTCGTGTACGGCAGCCATTTTAGATGCCTTGACCAGACCCACTCTCTGCACGCTGTCGATTCGTAGCATGGCTCCCCACCCTCGCAAGCATCTTCCCCAGGCACTGGTCACCCCCGCTCTCTGTCTTATGCATGGGCAATAAACCTCCCCCCATCTGCGCTGCTCTTCCCTGAGAATCACACTCTGTGCCCGCCCGACACCTCCCTTTCGCCCTATTCACTACCGCACCCTCTGACACTCCTCTTCCTCTGTGTCCGATTGTCCAGGCTATCAGCTAGCCCTGCAGATGTAGTTTATGGCTCCAGCTGTAAAGAATCACCCCTCTTCAAAGGAGTTATAGTAGATCAAGGCCCACACCCGATGAGATCCGTCACACCACACGTGTTCCTACTATCTGAAAACCATCCTGTATTGTGATTGGGGAGGGGACCGAGCCTGAAGCGGAAGATTCCAGGAATGACTCTTTGTACATCAAAGTTTTTACAATTATGTGTCACATTAAAAATATATAGCACTCCAACAAAGTAGTAGGAATATAAAACTTTAATAACATATAAATATATACAACAAAACAAAAACAGTAAAAACATTTAAACAACGAAGAGACCGTGGCAATTTCTTTTGAATTCCTGATGAGGACATGTTACTAGTTCTTTCAAATTATGAAAATTCAGAAGATGTTGCCTGGGGGTGGGTCGTCAGTAGCAGTCTGTTGTGCGAATAGTTCCAAGGCAGCAGAACGCGCTGAAATCTAGATGGCACGAAAGTGATGTCTAGTAAGTTGCCGCCCAGCAAATAACGGCGTGGGGCGCCGCGGGGGTGAGTGAGTCCAGTAGGCACCACAGCTATTCTTACCGGCATTGCAGAATTACTGCTGGGGACAATGCCTGTGCTGTAGCAGGGTCACAGCAGAAACAAAAAGGATTCTGTTGAAGATGTTGTTGGTTTTCAATTTGAAAACAGTTCTGGTGTCAACTGCTATGCTAATGTAGTGGTTAATGTTTTGTTTTCTCTAGAAAATGTAAAAGAGGGGGAGGCAGTCCAAAGTTCCGTTAAAAGGGCAAAGGAAAGGATCGGTGGTTTGAACTATCAGTCAAAAAGGGGAGGGGGTGCAACAATTTTTCCTACCGGGTCACACTGTGCTTTCACCGGAACTGAGGTCTGCAGGATTCTAGTAATTCAAAGTGAGGCTGGCGCCAGCATGGGGGCGGCGACGTCCCGCGGATACAGTTTCGTCACTCCACGGGCGATCATGGCAGTCATTCCCCATCGGGGGTCGGAGACTCCCGCGGCTCCTCTAGAATCTTCAAGGTCGTGGAGGACTACGGTGGTGGAGTCAACCAGTGACCGGGCCATTTCTTTATGCTGGGCCCGCTCTTGCCAGGTCGACCGCCATTTTGAGAGTTCGGTAGCTACTGGCGATCGCGGGGTCAAATGAGCGGACGGGCTCCACCCTGCCGGGCGAGACGTTGCAGCATGGCCACAGTGGAAGAACCCTTTTCCGGGCGCCTGGAGCGCTGAGGGTGCAGCTGGGAAGCCTCCACCTGGGGAGGCGGGAGAGGCCTGTTCGCACCGTCTCTCCCTCCCAGTGCACCCCACGGCGTCTCGCTTGAGATTTGTTATGGCCGGACCAGGCGATGAGGACGAGGGGGGGGGGGTCGGAGGCATGTGCAAGACATCCCCCCCCAGTGTTGTCGCAGCCATTATTCAAGAAAGAAGAAGTGTCCCGTCCGTCTTCGGGCCGGGCTTCCGGTGGATGTCGGCCGGACGCCCCTGGCTCTGGCCCCATGAACGGGTTCCTTGGTTTATCGGCTGCAGCCGGATCCCGTCGGCCTCGGCCCCCCGACCGTTTGTGGCCGGACTGGAAGAGCATGTGGCGGGACTACCTGAAACTGTCAAGGGCCACCGCGGCCGGACTGGGAGAGAGAGGGGAAGGTCGAGGAGACATTCCCCCCCCCTGCAACTCTTCAGCGTTGTAAAGGCAATCCCCTGGCCGGGTCCCGCTGGCCTCGGCCTCTCCTCCTGCTACACCCTACGTGATGGTCTCCTGGCCGAGGCGTGGCAGCAGGACCCGCCTTATATGGGCTGCTCCCGGCTGGGCGTAGCCGCAACCCTGCCCCACCTTGGAAGTTTCCAGAGTGGGGGCGGATGTTCTACTGACTTGCATTTTCCCTAGTCTATCGATTTTTTTGGCGTGGCAGGCGGTGGGACAGAGAGGGGTGATTTGGTTTCTCTTACTGTTTTTCTGGTCTCTCACCACTGGCATATTTTAACGTTTTCTTGTTTCTAGGACATTAATAGGTTTTATCATTACGTTATGTTATCGTTTCTTTGTTCGTTGTTTAATAAAAGTTCATGTTCATCAGTGGCCTACTGATTTTCGTTTTCCTATTCTTTTCTTTCCAGGTTGTTTCATGCTAAAGTTTCTGTTAACAGGATACAGTGATCACTTCGTTATTATTGCATATGTCCTTTTCACTAGGGGTGCTCTCTGGTCGGGCCAGATGACGTATCTCTAGTAAATGGTCCGGGTGAAACAGGTGCATCAATCAGTGGGGAGTAGATAGGCATGACAGATTACAACGGGGGAGAAAGGTCCGCATTACGTACCCTTTCACTATTTGCAAAGATTTTCCTACGTATATTTGCAAACAGGGAATACCTCCAAAAAGAACCAATTCCCAAACAGTCAATGTTTGGGGAAACAATCAATCAATGAGGAACGAAATAGGCACGACGTGTTAAAGGTTTGCGTTACCTACCCTTCACTATCTGCAAAGGGAGAGAGAATATTCCTATTCTTCCTCGTTTGCAGGCAGAGAAGATTCTTAAGAGAACCAACTTCGAACAATTCAATGCTCGATTCAAACAATCAACAAGGGGTACTGTGAACACAAATGAACGCCGCTTATGTACATACACATTGGTATTATCAACAGGTTGTTCCTAATGTTTCTATTTTAGGGAGGTCAAAAAGAGATCCCATTAGTGGCCTACTGATTTTGCTCGATTCCTTTTGTTTTTTTACACGATTTTTAGCTATCTGCAAAGACTAAACAGAGTATTGCGACTCTGTGCTTGTTTGTAAATAGAGAATGAACCAAAGAGAACAATCAATCAAATGGAGAGAGAAGCAGGCACGACGGATTACAACGGGGGCAAAGGCCTGCGTTAACTACCCTTCACTATCTGCAAAGAGAGAGTACTCCTAATAGAAATAAGGGGTGGGGGGCAGCATTCAAAGCAGATCAGTGTGCATAAACACGAAAATGTTTTTACTTACCACGTACTTGACATTCGACAGCTTATGATATTTGCTATTAAAAAACCATTGAAATTCACTGAAAAAACCATAGGTTATAGACCATATATAGTTAGGAATTAGCATTTAAAAAACCTTATTTTACTCACACAAAACCATTGAAATTCCATATATAGTTAGTTGCACTAACTATATATCGCGCACCCGCAATCCACTGCTGATCATGTCCAATATTACATCATTCATGACATGGTCAGTGACATCACTGATGACATCACTGATGACATCTCAAATGACATCACTGATGACATCACTGATGACATCTCATTTGACATCATTCTTGTGCTAATACGATAAACCTCTTCAGACTCTAATATAACCTTAGATACACTCAGTGTATACAGACACTCATCCATGGAGTTACTCACACACCCAGTCAGTCATGCAAAGAAACAATCTCACCTCCATTTCTTCAACTATACAGTTAAACACACCTTACTTATTGAAACATATACTAACACATATTTACTCTCTTATACAATCCCTGATACAAGTTCACAATGATCGATACAACCACTCACTCATTCAGTGGCTCTCATGCATAGTTATTTATATATGCCAACTCTCACATGTACTGTGTTTTACATATGTACTTACTATGACATGTAGCATTGAGATATCCATTCACTCATCAATACACTCATGCACACAGTCAACTGCCCATGTAGCTGTTTCCACATGCACTCTTGAACTCATACACCTAGTGAATAAACTGCTCACACATCTATGCACAGAGTCACACACCTTCCAGCCACCCCCACACAAACTCAATCTCCCATAGAAATACTTGGGCAACCAATTAATAACACATATAGCCTCTCGTATAGCTAATGATCAACACATGCAGCAGTTTACATCACAACAGACATAATGATGCACAAATTAAGACAGTTTAGTCACTAACCCATGCATTCAGTGAGACACATTTAATCACTCACTCATACAGTCAGTCACGCACCTACTAAATTCTTCATCCAGACACTTATACATCCACTCATTCTTCAATATGTAAGACATATTTTAACTTTACAGAAACATACAGTCACTGGATGTTGTCATCAGTGATGTCATCAGTGATGTCATTTGAGATGTCATCAGTGATGTCATCAGTGATGTCACTGACCATGTCATGAATGATGTAATATGTGACATGATCAGCAGTGGATTGCGGGTGCGCGATATATAGTTAGTGCAACTAACTATATATGGAATTTCAATGGTTTTGTGTGAGTAAAATAAGGTTTTTTAAATGCTAATTCCTAACTATATATGGTCTATAACCTATGGTTTTTTCAGTGAATATATATATGTATGTGTGTGTGTGTGTATATATATATATATATATATATATACAAATATATATGTATATATATATGTATGTGTGTATGTGTGTATATATATATATTTATTTATTTTTCACTGTTAAAAACAAAGGCTAAAGTGACATTATATACCCACACACACACATACATATATGAGTAGGAATTGTTGGTCAGAGTTTCCATAGGAAATGTGTTTCTTGTGTTGCCAATAACTTTGGTACTGTTTGACTAATCTGCACAAAACTTTTGAAAAAAGTTCACTTTTTTCCTGGTTTGTGCATGAAATGTTTCGGAGTTATCTCTTAAGTGGGAGCCAAGAAAAAAGAAGTCTCAAAACACTTAATCCCGATACATTTTCCTTAGACTTTTATAGGCAGGGCTACAGCAAAAACAGCTGAATGGAAATACTCCAAATTTAACAGGAAGCTAGATCTTGGTCCGCAGATTGTGGCTTTTGTGATTTGGTATAAGTAGTTTTTGAGAAAAAGGTTAAAAAATATTGACGGTTGGGTTCGCCGGACTCTCTGTCTCTCAAATCCCTAAAACCAAAATTTTAAAATAGACTTTTTTGATTGGTCATGGGGGTTCTTTTTCCCTTGGGCCATCTTGCTCCTGTGAGAGTCTGACTCCCATGGGAGCGAGTGCTCTTATTAGCTGCCAGCAACGTGAGACCAATGTTGCTGGAAGCCATTACAGGACTCAGGGACTGTCCTGAACTTTAGAGCAACAAAATTCATAGAAGGGGTTAGGGTAGGCCTCATAAGGGGGACCCAGAAAGGACCCACCAGACCAACATTGCAAAAGAAAAACCCTGATAATATTTGCGTGAACCCGCAGGACTCGCGCAGGATCACAGCAAAAACAAATAAAAAGGGTGCCCGAGGTCACATTATTTAATTAAAGGGAGGGGGAGCACTGCTCCCTTCCCCAAACTGTTTTCGGCCCCTATACCCCTATGCCCCTATGCCCCAGGGACCAATTTATTAAATATGGGGTGGGGTAAAAAATCCCCCTCCCCAAGCCATATTCTACCCCTGGAACTCCACGGCCCTGGACCCGTTTTAATAAATATGTGGAGGGGGCTGCATAGTCCCCCTCCTTGAACAATATTCGGCCAATGATACCCCATCTCCCGGGGTTCGATTTACTAAATATGAATCAACAAGCATCTCATCACATGACCGCAGAACATCAAAACGCACACAGTTTTCTAGACCCTGTCTGTTAATTGTAAGAATGTGTGCTTGTGTATGTCTCGAATCTGGGATCTCCATATGCACATGTGCAGGTTGAGGAGTGTGAGTTTTGTATGCGTGTGTGTGCATAGCTGTGGTGTTTTTGTGCATCTGTGTGTAGCATGGGCATTCTAGTGTGTGTGTTTCTATGTGCAGCGTTTGATTGATGTGAGTGTGCTTATGTGTTGTGTATATGAGTATAAACATGGTGCTTATGCATGTGATGGGTGCCTGTATGTGGTGTGCGTTGTCTTCATTAAACACCAGCATGCAAAATGATATTAATAAAATGACATAATAAATACTGTGGCCCCCAGGGTATACGGTTGCCCGGACCAAATTGCTTAGGGAGGTGGCGGCGCTCCCTCTCCCCTTAATTAAATAATGCATTCAAGGTCCCAATTTTGGGTTTTTTGCTATGTTCCCGCAGCAGTCCTGCAAGAAAATTGCAGAGTATCCATGGCCTGCTCCATTATATGATTTTTTTAAAAATCGGAACAGGTGACTAAGACTCCAAGTCCTGTAGTAGCTGCTAGCAACCTTTTTTGCATGTTGCTGGCCAATCAGAGCATTCTTTCCAATGAGAGTCTACCTCCCGTTGAAGCAAGTAGGCCTAGGGGCAAAAAAGCTCTCTGGGCCAATCAGAATGCTCTATTTTTCTAAACTGGATTCAAAAGACCTTCACCGTAGTCCCTTGAATTCAACTGTCCAGTTATACAAATATTTTTTAACAGATTCACATCAAAGCACAAAAAGCACAATCTGCGGACCAAGATCTAGCTTCCTGCAAAATTTGATGTAATACTTTTTGGCAGGTTTTGCTGTAGCCTTGCCAAAAGAAGTTTATGGAAAATGCTTGGGGGTTTGTGTTTCGGGACCCCTCTTTTTTCTCAGGCCCTGATTGATTGATCACCCTGCACATTCCATGCACAAACTAGCCAAAACAAAACACGTTTTTCAAAAAGGTTCATTGAGATTCATCAAACGATCCCAAAGTTATTAGCAACACATAAAACGCATTTCCTATAGAAATGCGGACCTAACTATAACTACCCTGTCTATCTCTCTATCAGTAGTTATAGTAATAAGATCTAAAGATATATCACACATAGGTAAGCTGTATCATTGAATATTTCAAATTCACTATTACAAAGAACAGTCCTATAATTTACAATGCTACTCACTCTTGTCTTCAGAGTTACTGACATGTCTGATAACTCCCCTCTTACCTTCAGAGTGATCAGCATGGATAGGAACTTCTTCTTATCTCCAATTAACACAGCATTACTAATGATGGGCACTTCCTCCTTCAGGGCATTCTCGATGGGAACCGGCGGAACATTTTCACCCCCTGATGTGATGACAATTTCTGCAATTAATCAAGACATATTTTAGTCATACTTCAGATTACTTTAAGAAGATGCTGAACATGAATCCCCTCTGTCTTACTTTTATAGTGTCTTCAATAAATATAAACAGGCGGATCCAACTAGATGAAAAACTTATTCTTCTACAAAAGCTCTGCTTCAGTGACAGCAGCAATGCTAATCCCGTCCCAATCCAAACATTCTATGAATAACATTCTCCTGATACTACATACTACATCATTAAATCCCTTCCCCATTTTGAATTTTATAAGAAATAGAAAAAGAACTAGAAGGAAGGAAAAGAAAGAAGGAAATAAACAAATAAATAAGTTACAATCAAATTAACAATGTTCAATGAAATATTATGGTTTATTGAAAACTGTTGTAGATCTTATAATTCATCTATCACTTTTTTTAAATTTAGTTGTAGGTTGTTTCTTTACTCAGCTGTTTGACTTGCTTCCTGTTACCGTTTTGCCAACATCTTGTGCTGTAAATGCTGAGCCATGTATTCCTGTTTTTTCAAAGTAGACGGATAAACTATAGAGTGTTATTTTATTTATCATTGTTTTACCAACACATTACAATATTACGATGTTGCGACACTGTTGTGGATACTGGTCCGACCTGGCATGGGGATGTGTCTTGCATTTACACTGTGTTAAGTTAGCATGAGCTTATTAGAAGTTTAAATGCCATTTTTCCTTTTTACTGCCTTTGCACACGGCACACATTATTACAAATGTTTAGAGTCTAGCAGACTGTTTTGCCTCACACGAGAATAATATGTTTTTCTAGAGTAGCAGCTTTGCTTGGTAAGCTTTGTCTGAACACTGAGTGCCAGGGCCTTCAAGGTTATTTCAACACAGTGGTTGTTGTCCGGTCTGATCAGCGCACGTTCTAGACATAACATATATGCAGCTGTGGCCACCTCTGATTTTGGTGTGTTTAATAATGCACTGCGCAGGCATGCAAACACACACTTTGGAGAACATTCGCATGCCGAGAGCTGGTGTAGAAAATGATGTGATCGATTTCTACTAGGACCGGAGGTATGGGGCCGTCATTGTAAACCCAAGAGACCTTCTGTAGATATAAAATAACCTAATAGCAAGGGAGTGTGAAATCTAGGTGTAACATAGCCTATTTCCATTTAGCATTTTAAAATGCTTTCTCCTTTTGTATTTTATGGAATAGTAACTATGCTGATAATTTTGTTGCTTATAATATGTCTGCTTGTATTAGCTAAGATACTGCGCCTGAGAACATGGCATTAGAAATAAATATTTCAAACTTGCACGTGTCTTCATTTACTCCCCGTTATGGACTGATATGAGAGTATAACGAAAGAGTGTTCATGTCTTCCACATTGCCTGAGGTATTCTAAGTTCCATGTTCTGGGTTGTCTAATCATTGGGGGTATGAAAGAACCAATGAGACACTGATTGCTAGTCTGGTAGGGGATTTTGGCTACTAAGGTGAGTTTCACTGCGGTTCCAAGTCTCTATGCACAGTTCTGTGTATGAGCAGAATCCCTGCTACAGACCAACATCCGGTCGGTGTTCCCGACCTCCTCAGTATGATGTGACCGCACATGGTGCAGTCGCATACATTTTCCTATGGGAGCATATGCTAAGGCTGTAAACCAGCCACAGCACAAGCTCCCATAGGGAAATGGGAGGTTGTGTTCATTCCTGGACCTGCCACACGGTGCAGGGATCACCAAGGGGGCACCATAGTTGCCTCTTCAGCCCCCACCCAGAGGCTGCAAACTGAAGGTGGCGCGGCTAGGGCCCCTCAAACTTCCTTTCCGATAGGCTTGGAAAGCCTACCGGAAACCGAGCATCGTAATTTTGGATGGTGTAAAACGCCGTCCCTATGGATTACAGGCTGGTTTCCGACTGGCCTACGGGCTCCTTCTGCCCGTCAGAATCCAGCCGGCATGACCAGTCTGTTTCCCTTCCAACCGCCTAAATTGTAATTAGGTGGTTGGAAGTGCAACCGATGATCTCAGTCGGAAAGCCTCCAACCTAAGGTCGGAGGCTTTCAGGCGGAGATCGTAATCGGGCCCAAAGTCTCCAATCTGATATTTTTGTTCCTGATTGTTTTTTTTCTGATCTGCATAGTATTTAATATTTTATTTTACCTTCTTTATCTCTCTTTACAATTTCATCAGCTTCTCTTGGCGGGATTGTTGGAAGATGTGGTAAATGAGTTTGTCAAGGTTGTCCAATCCTAAATTTAGAAACGCATTTTTCAATAGAGCCAGGTGGCATGTTTTTATAATCATGTAATACTTGACATAGGGCTTGATTTACAGAGATCTGAGACAGTTTTGCTCTTTGTAGGTCTTTTTTCATAGAGTCCTTCAACATGGTTTGCTCTTTGAATGGCTTTCTCTGTAGTGTCCACCATTACATTTACTGGTGACCACATTGGCGTTATTTTTCTCCGTGTTACTCCTATGTAATTCATGAAGTTTCTAAATTAATTTCCACTGAACAGTGCTCTATTATTTGTCTTGAACACATCTGCTATTCCCCAAGTAAAAAAATTATCATCTAGTACAGGAGATTCTACTGATTCTGAAGGTTATGATACAACTTTCACAACTGGGAAACCTGAATATTTATCAATTATGAAAAATAAGTAGTGTCCAGAATCTAAAGGGTCATACAAGTCTGATGCTAGATTGGAACATACTGCATCTGTTAATTTTGAACAATACACTTGTTTCTGTGTTCTTCTCTTTTGCAGTATATTGGTGTAAATTACATGCTTTTAGTACCTCTTTGCCATTGAACACTGGATACCACATTTCACCCCTTTAAAATTCTGTGTTGCTGATTTTCCTCTGTGACTCTCATGAGCTAAATCATTGACAGGTCTTTGTAAAATGAGTGGTAGGTATAATGTATTGCCTCTTAAAGAATACCTGATGAAAACGCTGTTAACTCAGCTTGTATATTTTTGAATGCTAAAACATCTTTTTCTTATCCTGGATTAAAATGGTGTTGCATTATTTAAATGCTTCCATATGTTTACTTCTTGAATTGTTCCATCCTTTCATGGCGCACCGATCAGCTTGTTTTCTGAAATATAGCAGGTATTTCTGATTCTTTATGAAACATATATCTTTCTCAGCTTCAGATTCTTATTTTATTTGAATGCCAAGTGGATGTCTAGATAAATAAACTGCTGGAATATTTTCCCTTCGTGGTTTATGTACAACTTTGAAGTTTTTTTTTTTTTTTAAATCAAATCTTTATTTTGATCATTTGATCCTTAAAGATGTACAACAATTCATCATCATTAAGAGTTTAAAAAGGATTTAAAACAAGAATTACAGTATATAAAAGCAACGATTTATCAATGCTCATCTGCCATCTTTATATGTCGGGTTCTGGCATACCACATTGCTGATAAAAATTTAGCCAGGGCAAACACCGTTGACTGGGACAGATCTGTTTTTAAAACTCTGAATGCAGGAAGGAGTGTCCTGAAACCCAGGTTTCTAAGTAATGGAATCAACCAATAACGCCTACTTTTACGGTATACAGGGCAGAAGAAGATGACATGAACTTTGCTTTCTCTAGATTTAGCACAGGAAGGACACAACTCATTCGACAAATGTCCAGTCCATGCTTTAGTGAAGGTCTTTAGGGGAAGGGTCCCATACCTCCACTGCAAATAGAGTTTCCTTGTAAGAGCAGGAGCCATACCGTCCCACACGCTTTCAAAGTTGTATGAATCCTTGATTAGCATAAAGGCGTGCGTCAGGGAACCCTCCCGGGCAGTTGCCTGGACTCGGGTGAGCCTATTTTCATAGTATACTCCGGAGAGTGTTTTTCTTGAAATCCTGGTACTTGTCCTTTGAGGATCTAGCCACAGCTCTGTTAAACCGAGGGTCTCGCCTGTTGTCTTTATGTAATTTATCCAGGGTATCTTAGAAGCGTTGGGTAGGGTTAAAAATTCCTGCAGCTCAGATCGATATGGAGCGAGGTCCTGACTGCTCCATATACGGCGCCAAAATGTTAGGGGCTTGAGCCCTAGTTCTTCTGTGATGGGCCTCAGAGCCAGGTCCAGTCTCAGGGGCATGAGTGGGGTACTTGTTGGTAGAGTTGTAAGTTGTCTTATAAATTTATTTTCCGTCACCTGTAGATTAGAAGGTGACGTATGACCCCATATCTCTCCCCCGTAGGTAGCACCACCCCGAGCCTGCATTTTATATATTTGAATAGCCGGGGACAGAGGGCGAAAAGTTGATTTGGACGCGATTCTCATAATTCCCCCCGCCCTCTGAGCTAGCCTCATATTGGCTTTTGTCCGGTGGGCCCCCCATGTTAGGTTTTCGTTTAGGGTTAGCCCCAAATACTCAATAATGTGTACCCTTTCCAGCCGCACAGAGCCGAGTAAAGGGTTTGGGCGCTTTTGGGACTTAGGATTCATAATCATGAATATAGTTTTTTGGGGGTTTATTTCAAGGCCCCTTTCAGTGCAAAAGTCCTGGAAGCCGTCAATTACCCTCTGGATGCCCAGAGGGGTTTTAGATAGCTGCAGGGTGTCGTCCGCGAACATTATGGCGGGCACCCTGCTGCCAGTCAATTTTGGGGCGTCGGTGTTAGCTATCCCGGTCAGATGTGAGATTACCCCGTTCACAAAGAGGCAGAACAGGGTTGGTGCGAGCACACATCCCTGCCTCACCCATCTGCGAACGGGGAATCTTTCAGTCAGCGTCCCACTTCTCCCACATCTGACCCTTGCAAAGTTGTTATGATGTAATTTGAGCAAAATCGCGAGAATGTCTTTTGGGACGCCCAGTTCTATCATTACCTCCCACAGTTTTGCTC
The DNA here is from genome assembly GCF_964261635.1 of Lissotriton helveticus. NCBI lineage: Eukaryota > Metazoa > Chordata > Amphibia > Caudata > Salamandridae > Lissotriton > Lissotriton helveticus. The sequence continues at coordinate 45,873,688 of NC_136059.1, forward strand.
TTGGCACTAGGGCGAAGGCGGCACGCAGGTCCACAAAGACCGTGTATAGGGTGCCGCCCTCGATAAGCGCCCCTTCTCCAGTATATCAGATTTAGTCTGAATACTTGGTCTATTGTGGAAACACCCCTCCTGAATCCAGCCTGGTATGTGCTGAGGGTGTCCGTTTCCTACAGCCAGTTCTGCAGGCGATTCAGGATTAGTCTACCAAAGAGCTTTTGCGAGACGTCAATGAGGCTTATGGGGCGATAATTGGCTGGGAGCAGAGGGGATCCCTTTTTAAATATAGGGACAACCTCTGCGCCCAGCCAAGTATCTGGAACCTACATGCCCCCCAGGACTGCGTTAAATATCAACAATAGATATGGTGCCCATATCCCTGGTTCCTGTTTGTACAGGTCTCCAGGGACCCCATCCAGTCCCGGTGCTTTACCTCCTGCGAGTCCCGCAATTGCGACTTGAACTTGTTTTAAGACGAATGGTTCACCCATCTGATCTATCATAGTAATACTACTGGGATTGGTATCAGGCATATCCTCATTTGAATATAGAGATTGGTAGTGTTCCTGCCATAAGGCGGGGGCTATGTTAGGTTCAATAGCTGAGGAGAGATCCTCTGACCCATGGTTTACCACTCGCCAAAATTTGCGTGAATCTTTCTTGGCTAGTGCCTCAGATAGGTCCTCCCAGTGCTTTTGATCCCATTCTGCTTTGGCATTAGCCGTCAGTGTCTTATATGCCCGTCTATTGCCTTGTATTGTCTCGCGGGATTCATGAGTCTTGATTGCGAATAAAAGTTCCCGTTTCGATTCCCGACATGCGGTATTATACCAGGAATTTTTATTTACCCTAGTACTTTTGGATGACGCTTCTGAGAATAGGTCTGACTGTAATGTATTTATTAGGTCTTTATGGATTTGGCCCAATAGTTCTACATTCCTTCTGTCCGCTAGTTTATCAGAAAGACCAAATGCCCTTTCAAGGGCTGGGGTAATTCTGGCATAGAGGCTGGATAATTTTGCCTCATTAGTTGCTAGCTTCCCCCACCTCACTCGCCTCCTGTTGTTCGCTAGGAGTAACCCAGTAGTCCCAATTTCATTATCCATTCCCATGTCATCTATGCGAGGGATGGCGTATTCAAGTATGAGTGCGTCATGATCGCTATCCTCTCTAGGTTGTACCCTAAAATCAATTATACGTGTCCAATGTGATATTTGGACAAGGATATAGTCTAATCTAGATTCGCTACGCGGTCTGTTGAATGTGCATTTACAGGGGTTGTCTGATTTTGTGCACCCATTGCATGCGCGTAGACCGTGATTAAGGGTCATGGCTGTAATTTGTAGTGCAAGGGGTGTCCAGGCTCTTGGTGGAGGAGCCACCGTGTCTGGTATCATGCAGCTAGCGTCCTCTTCTAGGGGAGAGCCTTCCAGCAATCCAGACAGTGGCTCGTAGTGAGAATTGAGGTCTCCTGCTACCAACTGGGGGAGATCCCTTGGAATGTCACTCAGAAGGGTTGAGAGATCCTCAATTGTTTTCGATTCCCCCGAAAAAGGCACGGGTCTCGAATAGACGTTAATGATCAATAACTTAACTAGATTCAGCCATTCTAGGAGAACTGGTAGAATGTCTTCAGAGTCTATAGCTAAACAACTGGCCTTACAGCCCAAATGGGAGGCAATCAAGGTTGCCAACCCTCCAGACGGATGCCCTTTACCCCCCCACTTTGCCTTTTTTTTAAAAACTTCAAAACCTGGGCATATGAACTCCTCTCGTGCCCAGGTTTCCTGTAGGAGACAGATTCCTTTTGAGCTAATAAATGACAACCAGTCGGGACATTCAATTTTGTTGCCGATACCTGCTACGTTCCATGAAATTAGGTTGAGCGTAGCAGGCCTTGAAGGTGGTTGCTCGATATTGGGCCAGATGTTCTCTATAGGGACGAGAATAGTATTTGCCATTGGGGTTTGTAGAAATTCTCCTTGTTCGGACTCTGGGTTGATGGTTTTATCCCTATTAGCAGGTATAGAGCTTGCCCTTTCTTGGGAAGGATTTAAAATATCAGTGGTAGTTCTAGGTATGAATTGTGACCCAGATTGGCCTCCGTCGGTGGGGCCATCCACTGCAGAGTGCTCTGCAGCAAGTTGATCCACCACCTTTATATTGGAATCAGCCAGTCAATCTATCATTTCCAAGGTACTATACCTATTTGAGGTTGGGAAATATGCTGGGTGATGCAGTCTATGTGGGCCAGAGACTCCTCTCGGTCTACCACCCCATCCTCCTCTCCTTCTGGTGACATGCTCCCACCCCTCCCCCTCGTCATATAGCGGTAAATATTCCATTTGCATATTCCTATTTGTTGTCCAGTATTCTCGTAATATGAGGGAGCAATTTTATTTTTAGGTTTCTAAATATAGGGATTCATTCTTGATGCTCCGCTATGATAACAAAAGGTTTGCTATATGAGAAATTGTGATAACGCTCACAAGCTCATACCACATCTAAACATTCCTTTTCAGGCTGAAAAATATATTTTCTCTGTCAGATAGACTTTTACTAACATGTGAAATTACATATCAAGGAGTTTCTCATCCTGGTGTGTGTTGCACAAGAATAGAACATAGTCCTACAGGTCGAGCATCCGCTACAAACTCCATACATAGATGTGGATCAAAGTATGTTTAAATTGCTACTGAAGACATGTCCTCTTTGATTTTGTTGAATATAGGTTCACCAAATTCATCCCATTTGAATGGTCTTCCTTTTCTAGTTGATTCCATAAGTAAAGCACCAATTGTGGCATGGCCTTTAATATATCTTGCCATTCCAAAAAAGGAACGTAGTTCAGATACATCCTTAGAATTTGTAATGAAGTTCAAAGGCAAAGATTTTACCGGATCTGGTCTCGTTTCCTCTTTTGAAAATATATGACCATAAACATTAGTTTTCTTTTGTTAACCTCACCTTTTTCTACATGTTATGTGAGATCAGCTCTTTTTTGACACACACACATCATTTAAGGCTTGATCATGTTCATCTGGTGTTTTTCCAAACACAGAAATTTCTGCTGCTGAACATATACCAAACTTCAGTCATTTGTAATGAAATAGCCCTAGATATGTAGAAAAAATGGTGATATTTCTCGGTGGGTCATCAATTTCGAGCTGGTCCTATCCTATATATAATTCTTATTTTGAAAATATAGTAGCTCCATTGATGTTTCTAATTATGTCATTCAAATATGGGCCAGGATGCCTTTCTCTTTTTATTTCTCTGTTAGGTATTCACATGTCTGCACAGATTCTAATAATATCTGTGTTTTTTGAAACTATTTCTATAGGGACATTTGAGTTTATTTCTAGTTGTACTTTTGCCTAAACATTTATTGGAACTCTTCTGTGTTGTTGTGCAACAGACTTTACTGTTTCATTAATATGTAGCATACTTGTTTTTTCCTTTAATTTTCCTAATCCTTTGAATAATTCTGGGTATTTCTTCAATATCCTAAGCTCTGTGAAAATGTTACAAATAATGGCTATCAGTCTCATTATCTGAGCTATGGCATTCCTCAACAAACATGTCCCAAGTATTACTCCTTTGAGAATATGTATTTCTTCCTTATTAAATATGTTTCCATGTTACAAATTATCCTTGAATTCCCTAAAACAAGCACTAGGATGTTTTGCTCTCAACTGAAAAACATCTGAAGGAGTTGTGATTTGTTTGCATTTTATGATATTCAGAGACACACATGATGTTACACATTGAGCTGTTGTCAATGTCAAATGGAAACTTCTGAGTACCATCCATTATGTCAAGGGATAGTGGCTTCTCAATGTTTCTCTTTTTATTAGACAAATTTGATTAGATTTATTTTTTATCATGTATAATCACTAAGACTCAGTGTCCTCTGTGTAATCATGGTCTAAGCTTTCCATTTGTCAAACATTCTCTTTTTTTGTTTTGTACAAGTCTTTAAAATTCTTTTTTTCATCATGTTAAAATTTGGATACATTCCCAAAGTGATTAACTTTTCCACATTCCTTACACTGTTGGCTTAAAATTGAACAACTATTTACATGTGGAAACTGTAATCCACAATAATTAGCACACTTTTTGGCCTTTGAATTGACATTCAACATTTTCAATTGTATTACTCTTTTCAGACATCTGTTAAACTTTTCCCATTATTTTCTTTCTTCCATGTTCCATGTTTGCAGCATGTTATTTTGCTTGTGCCTCAGTTCGAGCCATCTGAAGAACTGTCTGTAAATCATGCACTTTCTCTAATAGTTTCTTTCTAAATTCTAGTGAGTGTCATCCTTGAATTCTCCTCAGTCGGATTGCTTCCTCATAGGTAAATGCTATGGAAGACAAAACATTTTAGTGAGTCTTTTAAAGTTACATTTATTTCAAGTAGGAAACACAACATCAGGTATTCATAGGCTCTACAAGTTCTATTCACCGCAGCCTCATCTATCCAACTGTCAAGTATAGAACTCAAGATTCATGTTATGTTAAATTATTTATTTAAGCCCACGTACACAAATTGGTTTCTTGACACTAGTTTAGGAGTAGCTGAGCCCCGGAAGATCTATTCAAATGCCTGAACAAAGAGTCATGTCTTGCGAAGTCTCCTGAATACAGGTAGGTCTGTGCAGGATCTGATTACGTAGAGGAGTGCATTCCAGAGATGGGGCGCCAGCACTGCTAACCCACTGCCACCTAGTCTCTTCCGTTTATAGGGGGAATGACCAGTAAGTTCATGTGGGCAGATCTCAAAATGCACGTGGGTATATGTTTCATAATGAGGTTGGCAAGGAATTTTGGACCCTCATCCCGAGAGATTTAAAGATAAGTCACCTAATTTTAAAAGCACAGCGTTGTGATATTGGGAACCAATGTAGCTGCCTCATAAGAGGGATGGCATGTTGCCATTTGGGTTGATAGAAGATCAATCTGCCAGCCAGGTTCTGTGCCAGCTGCAGGTTCCTGACTAAATACGATGGTAACCCAAGATATAGGTAGTTTGCATAGTCTATATGGGAGATGACCAGCGCTAGGATAACCTGCACCAGTGCTTCTCTAGTAAGGAATCTACTCATTTTCCTAATCCTCTGCAACTGGAAGAATCCGGTTGAGACTACTGTTCCAATCTGGGACTTCATTGACAAGTCATTGTTGATTTTGACCCAGGGGCTCTTCGTAGAAGGGGATGGAACTGCAGGAGAGCCCAGGTCTGTAGACCAAAAGTGTGAGCTCCAGGGGTTCTGAGTGCCACCAGTCAAAATAAGTTCGGTTTTGTCCAGATTTAGCTTTAAATGGTTGCTATTCATCCATTTACTGATGTCCAGCATGGTCGCCTGAAAGTCAGAGATGGGCGCGGGTGTGTTATTGATGGAGAATATAAGTTGTAGGTCATCTGCATAGTTAAATGTGTTCAACTTATGTTTCCTTAAGGATTGGATCAGAGGGAGTTGATATAGATTAAACAGTGCCGGGATAGTGATGATCCCTATGGCACTCCACTGTTGGACTTAACCTCAGGGTCAATGAAGTGAGACAGATGAACAGATTGAGACTAATCTCGCAGAAAGGAGAAGACCAAGTCAAGGGCTGGACCCTGGAGTCCTGGGTTTCTGACCCGGTCCACCAAAATTGCATGGTTGACTGTTTTGAATGCCGGTGAAAGACCTGGCAGCACCAGGGTTGCGGGGTGCCCCTGTAGTTCATCGAATACCGCCAGAATGACCATCTCCATAGAGTGAGATTGATGAAATCCCACTTGGTGGGGGTCAAGGAACTGAGATTGTTCGATGAATGAGCATAAGCATTTTGTTACATGGGATTCCAATATCTTAGTCAGATAGGGAAGCAGAGATATGGGACGGTAGTTGAGTAACGCCAGAGATTCAGCCCCAGGTTTTTTTGGAAGGGGAACTATGGTAGCTTTTTTAAAGGCTCTAGGAACATGGACCTACTTCAGTGATTCTTTCAGAAGACAGAAGGTGGGTGCAGAGTGTACAGTAAACACTTCCTTAAGAATGTGTGATAGACAGCTATCGCTGGTGTAACCAGATTTAACCCTGCTCAGGAGTTCCAGGAAGGCTTCACTGCTGATCACCGGGAATTGATATAGGGAGTTAGGGTTCCTCAAGGCCATAGGCAGGATTTCATATCCAGGACATGCGACGATGCTGGATTTAATCCTAGCAATTTTGTCAATGAAGAAGACATTCAATGAGTTGCAGAGTGACTGGGATGGCGCTGTTTTTATTGTGACTCTGTCAGGGTTTGATATCTCATTGACAATTGAGAGTATGTCTTTTGATTTGTTAGTAGAATTCATAATCTTCGCAGAGAAGTAATTAGCCTTAGTGACTTGGATCGCTTTCTTATAGTCCTTTAGTTGAGATAAGTAGGTGGCTTTCTTGTCGGGAAGATTGCTCTGTCGCCACCTCTTTTTAATTGGCCCAAGGCCAGCTTTTGGATCTTCAGGTCTTCAGAGAACCATCTCTTTGCCTCATGGCGCCTTGCTGCTCTAATTATCCTGAGAGGGGCATGTTTGTTACTGGCTGCAGTTAGCCAGTCTGTCATAATTTCTGCACTAATGCCGAGATCCAAAGCTGTATCTGCCAATGAGTTGCACAAGGCATTAAGGTTGACATTGTTCCATTTCCTTGCATCAGGCCTCCTTTGGCTGAGGGTTTACCTGTGATTGCATTGCAGACCACATGCTTTATTAAGAAATGGTCTGACCAGGTGCATGGAGAGTTCATAGAGTTCTATGGGTGGCAGTATCCTTACATTTAGGGGGATACAGGTAAACCTATTAATATAAGTACATATTATGGCAAATATAATATAATATAACACATCTCCTTCCTATGGACGAAAAAGAATTGAAATAACGAACAAAGGAAATAACAGTACAAAACTAAATATATACAATAAATAGTAAAGCTGTGCAACTGACTATAAATATCATGCAATAATTAACAAGGTATAGCTATTGTATATCTTCAGAGAATTCTAAATGAAGCAATTCCAGAATAATGGTGTATACATTAGAATGAAAATAGAGGTGTAACTGAAACAATCTAAATAGTACCAGTGTAGACTGAACCAATCATAAGCAGTACAGGATGAAATACCACATATTACAAGTATGGTGTAATTATGACATATCATATTCATCCAACGATTTTGTTGGTTTAATTATTCCACCTGACTTTCTTATAAGACTCCCTTTTCCATTTGTATTAGCAAAATCACTTTTTGGATGGGCCATACACAGTCTTTCCGTACTTCATTTTTGTTCATTTGCTAAATTTTTCTAACTTCTAGAATTCTTCTTGGTGAAAAGTAAGGAGATAATTTCCTATCATGCTTAAAAGGCCCCTTTATCTGCCTGGCCTTCTATTCTTTGCTTTTTGCACCATATCTTGCAATGTACTCTGCAGTGAATTGTTTCTAATTTCTCCTTGTTTTGCCCATTAAAGTGATTCTGCCGGTAAGTACCTTTTGTTCAAGCAATAACCAAGATGGCACCAAATGGGCACCAGGATATCTCCCTTTAAGAGAAATCTTTTTGATTGAATGCAATTCTGTATTCCCACAACATGTTTTTTCCTGTATACAATTGATTCTTGCCAATCGAAAGCATTATTATGGAGATCTATTTATTGTTTCCACAAGTCCAAATGCTCTGGGGCAAAATAATGCTGTCTTACGGTGAACAATTAAATGTTTTTTGAGAATCTTGTTCACGATGTTTAAAGTAAAGTGCACTCAATTGTCAGTTACTAATATCTCATTAACAGCTTCAGCAATACTTATGTCAGTCAAGGTGTGTAATAATGCTAGTGTAGTGGTATTCTAAGCAATGTGAGTAATTATCCTTTGAGTATGATAATCAATTAGGACAAAAATACATTTGCCATCTTTCTTTTATAGGTCCAATAATATCCAATCCAAATTTACACCAGAGGTTATCTGGTACCAGAACTGGAAAAATATGAACCAAGGGGCTTATTTAGGAGAGCCCTGCATCACTTTCACACCATGTAAAGTAGTACATGTGTGGCTGCGAATGGCATCATAGATCATGATCAAAGCGACGCAGCACAAATTGCGGCGTCACCTTACTCTGCATCCAGGAGACGTTCCATGGGAGTTGCTGTGGTTTTTCATTGATGGAATTTGACGCTGCCGCAGATTTACAAAGTGATGTAAACCTGGGGAAGCTTCAAATATGTACGCCTCCTGAGGTGAGGCGAATGAAGAGAAATATGTTAATTTCTCCTTGTTATTTCCTCTTTCCATGTGTTGTGCAGTCTTCAGCGCACATAGAAAGAGGTAAATGCCTCTTAGGATTGTTTTTGTAGAAGAAGGTTTCCCTTCCTGCACAAAAACAATCCTGCCTGCAAGGGTGCCTAAGATGGAGCTAGACTGCCAAAACAGCACCCGCGCAGGGGGCAAGGACAGGAATATAACTAGTTGCTTAAATATGGTGCATTCCTGCCCTTTCACTTTGGTGTAGGGCAGCAGAGGAAGGTGTCTTGCTGCGGTCCCCTATGCCAAAAGGACAGAAATTATGCACTTTGTGAGTAACTTTGACTTTGCCACTAGATGCACATTTCCAACAATCACTTACTTTGAACTCAACAGTAGCGTCCATGCCTGGCCACCAATACTGTTCTCTTATTCCACTCTTCGTCAAATGTCTAGCAAGATGCACTCCCTGGGCTAAATCTACAATCTTACTAGCGAGGCCTAATGGTGGTACAATCTTTGAATTTTTTTGTACTGTTTCATCATGCAAACTAATGTTTTTTTTCACTACCACGTAAGTTCTTCAACTTCAGGTTTTAACCTAGGACATCCATTCTTTATATAATCTTCAGCTGTTTTGATATTGTTATCTGCATCTGAAAATGTTTTCCAGTGGTCTTGACTTATACTATTGGCCACAATTGAATGTACTACATCAACAGGTCTCTCACAAATGATATCATCACCTTCAATAGGTTATCTGGAAAAACAAGCTGACACTATATGACTAGGCCTAAGAGAAAAACTAAATTTAAAATTAAACTTTCCAAACCAAAATATCATCTGGTAATGGGCGGAATGGTGCACTCAAATCCTTTTTTGGTGAAAGCATGAATTAACGGTTTATGATCAGTTCTCACTTCAAATGTAAAATTCCAAAGAAAAACATGAAATTAACTATTGCCCAATAACAGGCTAATGCTTCTCTTTCTATAACAGAGTAGTTGATATGTGCACCATTAAAAGATATGGATGCAAATACAATCACATTCTTTGTCAGGACACGGAGGCAAGGATTAAGCTTTTCTTTTTTCTTTAATTTTACTAGCAGCCATTAAACAATAACAGTAAAACATCAATAGGACTTCATTTCCCATGAATCCTAGAGAAAACCATCAAGCTCATAAACCAGTCCATCGGCCAATCAGGCGCCTCCTGAGACAATAATAGACAATGATCTCTGCTGGACGTCCTGTTTCTTCGCTGCTAGCAGCCTCCTTCAGATAAATTCCACTTCCCTCAGTATTATTTCTTATGCTGGGTGTTTTTTTTTTTTTATCTGGATTAAACTGGTTATAGGAGCCTCTGCTCCTTTTTTACGCGGCTGCTCATTAACACTGGGCCTGTATTTATGTACATTTGTTTGTTTCCTTTGAACGTTATTGGTACGATTTCGGAGCCTCCGCTCCGCTTTGCGTTCGCTTACAGCTTTGTGCTATTGCTTGATTTATTGTTTACTCAACTTATCGGAGTCTTCGCTCCTTAGGCGCAGCCGCGGGAACACCTTGTTCGCTCCCACACGGTTGCGAGTGTTGTGCGATTACCGGCCAGAGTGTGCGGCGGTCCGCTGACTGCCAGAGGGCACAGCTCCCTTCTTCCCTCAGGTGTATTTTCCTCAGAGAGACCTGGGCGGAGGTCACGTCAGTTGCGGCCATCGCCAAGCACCTCCGCCCACATCGGTGCTGTCGCGCCCAATTTACCGGCATACCTGGAGAGCGAACACCCCCCGGGGGTAAGATCAGTGGTTTTTGGTGCTGAGCAGCACGCTTCTCCCAAAATAGTTTGTTGGGGTGTCCGAGTACAAAATAAGGGCGTTTTAGTGCTGCTCCTAGTGTTGGGCCTACTTGAAGAGGCCTAGAGGCTTAGGTCTGACCTCTTTGAAATTGTCTGTACTTTTTCCCCTGCTTACACTATCTGGGCTCTGTCCCAATACCAATAAGCCCTCTCACCTGGTGGGTGGCCAACAAGATACTTACCATACTCACCTGATGCCTACCTCAGGTCCTCAGCTTCTCCTGTTTTCAGGGACATGGAGGAGTTTGACGATTATTTACAGGAGGAGGAGAGCCAATATTCCTGCTCACAGATTTCTGCGATGCTGCTGATGCCTCCATAATCAGGGTGGTCTCAGAGGCGGTGGCTCCTTTGGAGAAGAGGTTAACTGACCTGGCGCAGAGGTGCCTTCAACTCCTCCCTGAGAGGGAAGAGATTCCAGGGCCTTCGGCCCCAAACATCCAGAGTCGAGCTCCTCTATCACTCCTGAGAAACCGCGCAAACGCCCCCATCCTGGAGGGGGGGATTTGGATGCGTTTGATCGATTGAAGCAGGCATTTTTGGACACCAAGGCTCTACCTACGCCATCGGGTTGATCCCCTTCAGATCCTCCGACTGCAGAAACCCGGGTACCAGTGGCTTCCCTGCAACCCTTACAGGACTCCCAGGGTGCTTCGGACGGGGATTCCGACCTGGGATGGTCCTGGCACCCCTCCCCCTCTCAGTCCCCCGGGCCTGGCTCCTCGGAGCGACTCCCAGTGTGACCTCCTAGATCCGGAGGACTTGTTGCACCCCTGCTCCTTGGAGTGGGTGCCCTCTGAGAAGGTGGCCAAATATGGGGAGAGTCGTGTGTGGAAACCCCCTGACAAGGAGGTCCGCTCCCGTCTTAGGGCGGAATGCCCTCGCCCATGCCTGGAGGGCAAGGTAGCTGGAACGCCTGAGATCGATGCTTAAATGGTGACCTTCCTCACCAAATATATCAAAGACCCGAAGAAGGGCATTGACAGGTCCTGGCATGCATGCCAGGACAAGTTACTGGACATCACAGGACCATCAGTCAAGATTTTTGACATGGCTGAGGACGCCAAGGCATCAGGAGCCCTAATTCCACTAGAAGTCTTATCTAGTTGGGCCAAAAGGGCGATTATTTTTCCTAGGGAACGTGAACTGCGCCATCTCTACTGTGAGGCGCAGGTCGCTTCTCATCAAACTGGACCTGAAACTTGGCGAGCTGGCCACCTTGAAGGCGGGTCAAGTGGCTCAGGGCGGCCTGTTCAAGGACCCGTTTGTTAAGGAATTGAGAAAATGTTTCTCCACGTTCAATACTCTGGACAAAGCTCAGTCCACCATCAAGCGAATTTGTAACGTGTGGGTTTTCGGCGGCGCCGGTCGTGGCAGGGGGCGCTTGGCTGGCCAGTTCTCCCAGACAGACTCCGGCTTAGGACAGCAGTTGCAGAGGGGACAGTACCAGGACTCCTCGCACTTCAGTGGGTTCTACCCCACCAGTGGCCAGCGCAATGGAGCACAAGGTGGAGGTGCCCCCAGCTCATGGTGTGTTCTGTCATCATCTCATGTTATTGCTTTGGGGCAGGCTGGCCCACTTTATTGACAATTGGCAGGCCTTTACATCTGACGCTTGGATGCGCTAAACCGTACAGGGTTATCACATAGAGTTTTTTGGCTCTCCCCTCCAGGCCTCCCTCCCACCCTGACACCGATCAGGTTTTCGGTCAGGGAAGCAGCACTGATACAGCTGGAGATCCAGGAACTCCTGGACAAATGGGCAATTTGCTCTGTGTCTCCCCATCCAGGTGCTTTCCAATGCAATCTTTTTCTGTTTCAAAAGTAAGATGGGGGTCAATGCACAGTGATAAACCTCCGGGACTTCAACGAGTGGCTGGTTTACTGCCATTTCAAAATGAAAGACATTCACCTTCTCTGAGACCATTTGTGTCCCAATGTCTGGATGGTCTGATTGGATCTCAAGGACGCCTACCTGACAGTCCCTATTTTTCCTTCCCCACTGTCATTTCCTGCAGTTCCAATGGCAGGGCCAAACTTTCGCATTCACCTCTCTTCCTTTGATTGTATAGCTGGACAACATGCTTTTCATCTGTGTCTATGAACATTGTCTCAACAGCTTCAGTCGTCTGTGCTCCTTCTGCAGTCCCTATGGCTTGTAATCAACCAGACAAAGTCCTGCCTCCTTCCCACTCGCTCAATCACCTTCCTAGGGTTTGTGATCCATTCTGTGTAAACGTCCCTAAGCCTTCCTTCCAGGAAGATGGCGTAGATTTGTCACAAGATATAGCAGATTCTTTGGAAGCCTCTGACTTCCCTGCGAAGCATCGCCAGGATAGTCGGGCTTTTGTCAGCCAGGCCTTCTTTACGGGCCCGTTACACTTCCAGGCCCTTCAGAGACTCAAAGCGTTTCACCTGCACAGGGGCTTGTCCTACACTCAGACATTTCCTCTGTACGAGGAGGTCATGGAAGAGCTGCAGTGGTGGCTTTCCTGCATGAAGGCCTGGAGCGGGCAGGCCCTTTTTTGGCTCCCTCCCGGACATGGTGATCGAGTCTGACGCCAGCGGCTCCGGCTGGGGTGCAAGTTGTTGGGAGTCCACCACAGGAGGAGGTTGGTCCGCCGCAGAGCGTTCCCTTCACATCAACTGCCTAGAGCTCACGGCGGACTCTTTTGCGGTCCGTTGTTGGACCAGGGACAGAGCTCACTCATGCGTCCTCCTGAAGATGGACAATGTGGCGGCAGTGTGCTACATCAACCACCTGGGTGGGACCCGCTCCAAGGCTCTAGCGGACTTGGCCAAGGACCTCTGGGAATACTGCCTGTCACACCAAGTGTCAGTGATAGCGGAACACCTTCCGAGAGTGGCCAACCAAGTGGCAGATTATCACTCCAGGCATCTTCGGAACTCAAGTCTGTGAAAGCTGTTCCCTCCAATGTTTCAGGCCCTTTAAGACCTGTGGGGTTCCTTCTCTGTCGACCTGTTTGCCTCTCGTCTTGACCACCAACTTCCCAGGTACTTCAGCTGGAGGCCAGACCCAGGCGTGACAGCCACCGATGCATTCTTTCAGGATTGGCTACAGTAGCAGGGTTATGCCTTTTCCCCTTCACTATGATAATGCGGTTGACAACGCAGGTCCGTCAGCAGAGGGTGGAGTTGGTGGTGATCACCATGGTCTGGAGAGAGCAAGGTTGGTTTCCAGTTCTGATGGAACTTTCCTGGGATTCTCCAATCCGTCTACCTCAGCTCCCTCATCTCCTGCTCGATCCAGTGGGCAACCCTCGTCCCCTGATAGTGAACGAGTCGCTAACCCTGATGGCGTGGAGGATTACCGGAATTGATGGCAAGTCCTGGGTCTTTTGAGACACCCTGCAGAGCTCCTCTCTCGTGCATGGGCAGACGGTACGGCTACACGCTACCGGTCAGCCTGGTCTCGGTGGATGGGTTAGTGTCTGCAATGGAGTCTGGATCCCGTGGGGGCAGATGTTGTCCACATTAACTTCTTAGCACATCTGGCTTCAGAGGGACTGGCATACAGAACGATTAACACCTTTTGTTCCGCGATCCCGGAAGGCGACACAGTGGTGGCGGATCATCCGATGGGGATCACCCGCTACTGAGAAAGCTTCTCCGGGGCATTCGCCTTTCCCTTCCCTCAGAACCACGATATTCAATTCTCTGGGATATGAACATGGTCTTGCGCCTGCTATCTGACCGGCCCAGCAACAAGTGCTTGAAGCGCAAGCAGATTTCTTCGAAACTGGCGGTGTTGCTATGTTTGGTGTCCTGTAGACGGGTCTCAGATGTTAAGGCTCTGGACATTTCTGGCAGGTCCTTCACCGTGGATCGTTTCACCTTCCATATGTCCTGACATACTAAAAGTCAGTCTCAGGTTATTTCCTACCCGGCTTTTCCTGACTCTCCCAAGCTCCGCGTTGTCAGATGCATCAAGGCCTGTGAGACCATGATGGAGGATTTCCACCCGCACAGGAAACTTCAACTCCGAATTGTACTGCAGAAACCATTTTGAGCGGTCTCTTCTCCAACAATTGCATGATGGGTCCGTTGGGTGTTGATGGAGGCCGGCATCGATACCAAGGTTTTCGGGGCACACTCAGCGAGAGGTGCCATGGCATTCAAGGCTTTCATGCTAGGAGCCCACTTGGAAGACATCTTGAATGCAGCAGACGGGTCATCTAACTCAACCTTTAAGAGGTTTTACTTCAAACCAGTCTCCTCTATAGTGGCCCTAGAGGTAGATAAGCTTTGATCTAGCCTAATCCTTGCCTCCGGGTCCTGACATAGAATGAAAAATGTCCTAGCTTTCGTAACGGAAAGTTTCAATTCTATTAAGGACATGGAGGCTAGGATTACCCATCCCCTCAGGATGTTCCTGGACCCTCCTGGGTTAATTAGAATGTCTGTCAGACGTAAGTAAAGCGTTTTCCTGATAGGTTATGGGTGTTGCTACAACAATGTGCTTGATAGCCTCGTCGCACGTAGGTTATTACAACTCCTTTTTTCTGCCCACAGGGACAGGGTCTTCGAAGCAGGATTAAAGAACTTCCGCAGACAGCTTTGTCGCAAAAAGAAAGAGGACGTCTAGCAGGGATAATTGTCTATTATCATCCCAGGAGGCACCTGATTGGCTGATGGACTGGGTTATGAACTTGATAGTTTTCTCGAGGCTTCATGGGAAATGAAGTTCTATTGATGTTTTACTGTTGTTGTTTAATGGCTGCTGGTTAAAATAAAGAAGAAAGAAAAGCCTAATCCTCGCCTCTGTGTCCTTAGTAGAATTCCAACTTTCCGTTACGAAAGCTAGGAAATATTTATTTTTCCTTGCCATTTACCCAGTGACTTAAAGTAGCCCCAATACTTTTGAAATGGCATTAGTTGGTAATATATTAAGTTCAGTAACATCAAATTGTCCTAGAATTTAGAATTTAGAATTTAGAATTTAAAACATTTGTAGAGCGCAGCGTTCACCATGCGGTTTCTTGGCGCTAAAGTGGTAGGTCCATCTACTAAGGGCGGAGGGAACCAGGTGCAGAGGAAATGGGCAGGTTACAAGGGAAAAGCCTGTTGAAACAAGAACGTTTTTAAATCTTTGCGGAAGGATGAGTATTGTGTGGCCGAGCGTAGGTGATCAGGGAGGGAGTTCCAGGAAGTGGGAGCCAAAGTTGAAAAATTGGCTCCACCCCACTTTTTACGCTTAAAACGTGGAATTTGCAGGAGGGATTTAGAGGAGGAGCGAAGCTCTCTGATCGGGACATAATCGTGGATCAGAGAGGAAATAAAGGCGGGGGCAGTGCCCTGGCGAGCCTGAAAAACCATACAACCGGTTTTGAAAAGGGAACGTTCTTTAACAGGGAGCCAATGAAGCTCCTTCAGGAGGGGTGTGGAATGGTGAAAGCGGGGGAGACCGTACACCAACCGGGCCGCTTGGTTCTGGATCATCTGGAGCTTCCGCAGGCTGTATGCAGGGATGCCGTTGTATATGGCATTGGCATAGTCCAGCCGCGAGATCACCAGTGCGGACATGATCAGCTTAAGTGCTTGGGGGGAAAAGAAACGGGAGACAGTGCGAATGGTTCGAAGAGTGAGAAAACAGGAAGAGACAACTGAACTGATTTGTGAGTGTAGAGTGAGTTGGTTATTTATTTTGACACCCAAGGTTTTGACTGTGGAAGACGGGGTGGGGGAAGTACCAAAAGAAGAAGGCCAGAAGAGAGAATTCCAGGGACTGGAAGAACCACCAGTGAGAACCAACTCGGTTTTATCCGGGTTCAGTTTGAGATGGTTGTGGTTCATCCAGTCCCTGATGAAAATCATAATAGATTGGAAGTTTAATATAGAGAGGGGTGAAGAAGAAAGATTGAAGATGAGCTGGAGGTCATCGGCGTAATTGTACACGGTGACCTCCAGCTGCTGAAGTGCAAAGATTAGAGGAAAGATATAAAGGTTAAACAATAAGGGAGAAAGAGAAGAACCCTGAGGGACACCACAAGTGACTTGTAGAGGTGTGGTAGTGAAATCCCCAAGCCGAACCGCCTGGGTGCGGTCCCTCAGGAAGGAGGAGAGCCAGACCAGGGCTGAGCCCTCTATTCCCGCCGCCCTGACACGTGAAAGTAGGATGGTGTGGTCCACCGTGTCAAAGGCGGCGGAGAGGTCGAGGAGCACCAGCGCCTGGCGATTGTCATGATCCATACCCTCCCTGAGGTTGTCCAGGACCGACACCACAACCGATTCGGTAGAGTGCCTGGGACGGAAGCCGGCCTGTCGAGAAGCTAAGCCTCCATTTGCTTCTACGTGGGCGGTGAGTACCGAGGTGACATGGCGCTCAAGCACCTTGCCCAGGTAGGGTAACAAAGAGATGGGGCGGTAGTTTGCTGAAATAGAGGGGTCAGCGCCGGGCTTCTTTAAAATAGGCACTATTGTGGCTGATTTAAGAGCGGGAATCACCACTCCCTGAGTAAGAGAGCTATTAAGGAAAGTGATGGGGGGCTGGGGACAGGCAGAGTAGATCTGTTGTAGGATTCTTGCCGGACAGATATCTGCCGGAGAGCCCGATTTAACTTTAGAGAGTGTCACTAAGAATGCTTCCTCAGTAATGGGGGAATGACATTAAGATGACTTTGAACAGTGGGGGGGGGAGGATCAACAAAGGTAGAGGAGGGGAGGGGGATGTTGGCTTTGATGGTTACGATTTTGTCCACAAAATAGGTATTTAATTGGTCACAGAGGAACTGGGTAGGGGGGATTTGGGGTGAGCCTCTATCGGAGTAGGCTTGGTCGTTTACTATGCCAAAGATCTCCCTAGGTTTATTTTCCGCTGTCATTATTTTTGTTGAAAAATAGCTGGTTTTGGCAGCTATAATTGCTTTTTTATACTCAGTAAGAGATGTTAGATAGTGAGTTTTTAATGAGGGGCAGTAGTTTCTTCTCCATTGCCTCTCTGCTTGCCGTACGGCCAGTTTTAGATCTTTTAGGTGGTCAGTAAACCACCTGTTGGAATCCTTGGGTCGACGGGTGGAAATACGGCGTAGAGGAGCGACTGAATCACAACCTCCAGCCAGCCAGGTATTAATGGCAATGGCTTGAGAGTTGGATGAAAGACCAAAGAGGGTCGGACAGGAATTCCGAAGCTGGGAGGTCAAGGAGAGAAGATCAACTCGGTTCCAATTCCGTGCCCAGGTGTTTTTGGCATGTGGAGCCTTGGACACCGAGTTGAGAGAGATGGAAAAGGAGATAAAGGCATGATCGGACCAGGGACAGGGAAATACAGACACCAGGGAAACAGGAAGATTGAGGGACCAGACCTGGTCAAGTATATGGCCGTGAGAGTGTGTGGGGACGGAAATGTGAGGGACAAAGTTGAGGGAAAGGAGAGATTCGGTAAATTCTTTAGATGCGGTACACTCTAAAGGGTCCGAAGGCCAGTAGTTAAAATCGCCTAGCACTAAGACCGAGGCGTAGTTGACCGCCAGAGTGGCTAGTAGGTCTTGAAATGCTGGCAAAAACAGAGATGAAGGCTGGGGTGGACGATACATCAATAGGCATGTGATAGGAGGGGAGAAAGAAAGGGAACGGACTACAAGGAATTCGGTAGGGGGGATTGGAGGGAAGGAAAGAAATTGGAAATTAAATTCAGACCGAGCGATTAAAGCCACACCACCACCTATCCTGCCTGCAGGGCGATCAGCGCGCAGAGCAACATAGGAAGGGGGGAGGGCAGCCAACAATGCGGGAAGGGAAGAATCACAAAACCAGGTTTCGGTCAGGAGAAGTATGTCGGGCTTCTCGGAATCAAGGAGGACAAACAACTCATGGTGGTGTTTGACCGCCGACCTGGTGTTGAGCAAAAGAACAGATAATGAGGGAGCAGGGGAAGAAGGGTCAGGCGTAAGAGAGCGTAACGGCAGAGAGGCCGGTGGGGATATCGTCGGTGTAGGCATAGATGGAGGGACCAGCCCTAATGAGGCAATGTGACTGCGGACATGCTCAGAGAGTGGCCAGTGGCCCTGGAGGGTGGTAAGCTCCTCAAAAGAGTACGATGTAAATTTGGCATGGAGACGCGCCCCTCGCCCCGTCCGGCCGCGGACGGGCGCAGACGGGCTTGCCTTAGGCGCGCCTTTGGCGCGCAAACGGCGCGCCCGCTACGCACGTCCGCTGCGCGTTCTGGAGTTGCACATTGAAGTAGAGGTCCTTAGGGGCGGGAGGGAGCGTGGCCTGCAAGTGGGCGTGGCCAGCGGCGGTGAGAGCCGGTAGAGGGGAGCACGTGACAGCGCTGAATCCGCTGCACGGCGCCCTCGATTGTAAATTGCTTCAAAGTTTTAAAATCACAGTATTAACACCATAAAACACAAGAATGACACAAGAATGCTGCTTCTCCCGGCTTTCCGCCTCAGGAGACTGGAACCAACAGAAGCGCTCGTATTCAGTGCTTAAGAAGGGTGGGAGGGGGCGTGGCCTGCAAGTGGGCGTGGCCAGCGGCGGTGAGAGCCGGTAGAGGGGAGCACGTGACAGCGCTGAATCCGCTGCACGGCGCCCTCGATTGTAAATTGCTTCAAAGTTTTAAAATCACAGTATTAACACCATAAAACACAAGAATGACACAAGAATGCTGCTTCTCCCGGCTTTCCGCCTCAGGAGACTGGAACCAACAGAAGCGCTCGTATTCAGTGCTTAAGAAGGGCGGGAGGGGGCGTGGCCTGCAAGTGGGCGTGGCCAGCGGCGGTGAGAGCCTAGTATCGGTGCTTTACATATTCCAAGTTTTATGTGGATAAATGTAGTCTAACAAGAATCACTAAAAAATGGTTGCCTTGCTTTAAGATTTGTCTAAAATGATTCACAATGCTGACAAAGCTTTTTGCAAAATTGCTATAATATTCTGAAAGACCGAGGAATGCTTTAAATCAATTCTTGTTATTAGTGTATGGTGCATATTTATAGCTATAACTAGATCTATTTTTGGTTTGGTGCCATCTTTGGAAATCATGTGACTCGAATTGGTTAATGAATATCACATAAATTGGAGGTTTGCTTAATTTGACTGTTAGACCTGCTTCTTCTAATCTTTGTTGAACTAACCTCATATCAGCATCATACTCTTCAATGTATTTACTATATATCAGTATA
Source organism: Lissotriton helveticus (assembly GCF_964261635.1). Taxonomy (NCBI): domain Eukaryota; kingdom Metazoa; phylum Chordata; class Amphibia; order Caudata; family Salamandridae; genus Lissotriton; species Lissotriton helveticus. The sequence goes on from NC_136059.1 coordinate 45,892,957, forward strand.
TCATCCTGGAAAAAGCCTACTTTATTTAGACCCTTTATATTTTTTCCATTATGTGCTGAATAACAGCAGCTGCTGAAGCCAGAAAGAATGGCATCCTACAGTATCAAATGTAATATAAGGGGTTCCCAAGGCAGGAACAATAAACAGAAATGTACACACAATTCTTTGGCAACTATACATTCATGAAGTATCAAGTCTATCTTAACGGGACTGGGGCAAAATATACAATGACCCAGAGAGCAATTATCAACTTTAATACATTTACTGTTCAGAGCATATCCTATGTCTTACAAAAATTGTTTATATCTCATAAAAAACACCATTAGTAATATATTTCATTATAGCGGCAGCCATACTACCTCTCATACCCATTCATCCATCCACAGCATACAACATAAAGAGAAATTCTTGTAACGGGACAAAACATTCAATGTTAATAATAAATACCAATACATTTGACATGGAACACCTGGACAATCATTATATATGGGATCTATCAAACAGACTTCCCTATATGTGATGTTTTTTCTCTTATGTGTAGTTTTTCTCGGATAGTGGGTGGGTCTAAACTGGAGTGGCAAAGTGAGCTAAAGAAGATGATGGATTAAACCTAGATCTGTGACTGGGGGTGAATGTCTGAAACGTTTAAGCACACCGTCCATCATTTCCTTGTGTTTTCTTTGTTTGCCCTCAGTTGGCAGGGTATGGCCAGACATGGGTCCCATGCTTACTTTGCCACTAGATTCAAGCTAGCCTGACTGAAGAGGGGTGTTACCCCTTAACCGGTCCCAGGATGCTTGTTTACGGTCCAGAGAAGACCTGGCTTGGCAGTCCAGACTGGATTGTTCCCATGAGGAACAGGGTCAAGACTGATTTGCATATAGCTGGGTCTGAACTGGGGTGGCAAAGTAAGCTAAAGAACAATGATGGATTCAACACAAATCTTTGACTGGGATGAGTTTCTGAAAAGTTTTAGCTCACCGCCCATCATCTTCTTGTGATTGCTTTGTTCACCCTAAGTTGGCTGGGTATGCCCAGACATGGGTCCCTTGCTCGCTTTGCCCCTGGATTCAAGCTAGCCTGGCTGATGAACAGTGAAACCCTGAAACCGGTCACAGGATGCCTGTTTCCGGTCCAGGAAAGACCTGGCTTGGCAGTTCGGGCTAGACTCCTCCCATGAGTAACAGGGTCAAGAGTGATTTGCATATGGCTGGGTGTTAGAAACGTGGTAGCGTGGTGCGGAGCGGGCAGGCCAAACTCGAGGGCATTGTGTAAAGTATCTGCGCAGCACACTCACAGGTGACACACCGGACACACTACAAAAGAGACTCCACACCAGATTAGGTGAAAGTAACTTGTGTATTGTGAAATAAATACGTCAGAATGTAATCACAGTGGCATATACAATGTGCCAACCGGTACTTGGTGGCAATTTACAGGGGACTATTTGCATGGCAGTGCCAATCGGGCCGCTGCAAACATCATTACAAGGTACAAAGATAAGTGTAAAGCCATGTGGATTAAATGTGAACCCGCGAGTACTTTCTGGTAAAATAATGAGGTCAGCAAAACTGTCGTAGCATCAGCCACATTAGCTCAAGCAAGAACATGTGAGCATAAATCACATCAGCGTGAAACATTAGGCATAAATCAAGTAGGCGTAACGCTGAAACATAAACCTCGCCAGTTCAGGCATAAAATGCAAGCACCATAGGATGGCATTAGGCCACCTCATAAGCATAAATGCAATATAATCACCTTGGGCACAGACACATGAGCCTGGAGTCATTAGTCATCAAACTAGCGCTGCAACCATTAAGGAGAACTTTAGGCATGAATAGATTATGCATAGAAATACATTAGCATTGCAACCCTGAGGGGAAAAACAGCAGGTAACGTTATGGGCCTAAAGACATTATCATTCGGCAGAAATCACTAGGCAGAACACCAACAGCATAGGTCCGTGAGGCCTCAGTACATTATGCATAACCTTCGCCACCTTGCAATAAGCATAAAAGCATTATACGGTGACATGTGAGCATGGAGGCATTATCATAGGACAGAGGCACAACCTGGCTTCAAAAAACAAACAGGCCCCAGGTGGCAGATCAGTCTTTTGCCGCAACCGTTGCCACTGCCCACTGTCCAGCGGGGCAGTGGTGTAAAATCAGGTCAGCACAGTCACGTTGGAGCCCCCAAAAACAACACTGGGATGTTGGAGCCCCCCCTCCCTGGGACACAGGAGTCCGCAGACTTGCCCACGCTGCAGCTGCCATCGACCACAAGCACTGGCTTGTTGGAGCCCCTCTGTTGGGACTCGAAAGTATGAAAAGGCACCCTCGTTGCAGCTGCCTGCTATCCAGTGGGGCAGCTGAGGAATTATATGAGCACTGGCACCGTGGGCGGGCACCGACAATGTGCCCCGACACACCCCCAACCACCAACAGACTGCGTCCCACTGCCTGGGACTCCTCGCGCTGCTCCGGGGTTCTCCTGGGCAGAATAAGGCACTGGCAGGGTGTCTTCGTCGTCCCTGCTCCCCTCACTTTCCCCGGTCCCCCTTCTTGGGACCAGGACGTTGGCTTGAAGCCCCGAGGCTCCTGAGGACTCCGGTTGCACTCGGGGCTCTCCTCAGCCAACGGAGAGCCCCACAGACAGCAGCACCACTCGGCCACGCCAGCCCCTGACTGCGGAAGCATGGACCGGCACATGCCAGGCTCTCCTCAGTGCATGAGAGCCCAGCCACCAGCAGCGCTTCGCCGGACTTGATCCGGGCCCCCTCCTAGGGCCCGGGACTTCACCGAAGATCCAGCTTCCTCTCGGGCTCTCCTACTCTCATGCAAACCCCGCCTGGACGCCAGCAGCCTCTTCCTGCGTTGAGCGAGTCCTCCACTTCCGGCCCGGCGCCGACATCCTGTTGGGCAGTCCTACTTGCAGTGGATACCGGTTGCTGGGCCTCGCCAGGCTTCAGCACTGCCCACTCACCAGCAGTGTTGATTCTCCTCTGACGTCTTGCTGGGCGGTCCTACTTGCAGCGGTGACTCGGCATCAGGAAATCCCGGTTGCTGGGCCTCGCCAGGCTTCAGCACGGGCCCCTCATCAGCAGCGTTGATTCTCCTCCGACTCAGGCCAGCGGCGGTGATTTATGGCGGCAATGAGGGGTAGGCTCCCTCCTCAGTAGAAATACCACGCGGGTTGAGCACCTGCTATTGAAATATGCAAAAAAGCGGCAACACATCGGCAGACACACGGCGTGGGCTCCAGCCTAATTCAAATTAGCAAAAGTGCGCCATAATGCGCGTGGACACCCGCGAGGGCCACAAAATGCAGGGTAGGCTCCCGCGGTATTTTTAAATCTGCCGCTCTCCCTGGCAGCATGCAGGGTGGGCACCCGCTCAGTTCAAATATCTAGCAGGGTGCATAAATGCGGGGTGGACCCCCGCCGATTTCCGGAGCACAGGGGGGAATCCCTCAAGTCACTTCGCAGCCTCAGCACTACAGCATCCACGCTCCTTCTTCACTGGCCACTTGCATACAGTGCCACCCAGCGCTAGGTCCCACCAGGAGCTTCAGGGCCACTAGGCAGTGCTCTTCTTCTCTTTGGATAGGGCCATTATAGCGCTCCTCTTCTCCTGGCACTCCACATGTAGGGCTCACGAGGCTCTAGGGGGCCAGGGGCACACAGTCCCCCACACGAAAGTAACGCCCAAGGTCCTCACCTCCTGGGAGTACCGTCAAGCCCAATATAGCACTCCCAAGGTGCTAAGTCCCACAAAATAAAGCTGTAGCGCTCACGAGGCGCTAGGGCAGGAGAGCAGGCAGGCTATACTGGGCAAGTTCAGCAGGCAGTGGGCACTCATCAGGACAGCAGTTCCAGGGAACGGTCATCTTCCATCCAGTGGCACTCCTCCTAGCACTGCCGTCTCCATTCCAGCAAAGGGCTCTCATTGGCCCTGGGGACAGCAGAGGGGTGCAGATGGGCTCAGGGGCCAGCACACAGGCCCTTGCGGCGGTACCTCCTGGCAGAGTGTCCCCCCCTCAGTCAAAGTCCACGCAAAGTCTGAGCACATGGAGGCACAACCCTCTATATATATCCCCCTCACCCCACCTACCAGAAAGGGCTAGAACCTTCTAGAAGACTCCTGGCAGTTCCAGTCCCAACTGTCACTGTGGGGGAGGTGTAGGGCACCCTGTCACTCTGCACACTACACCGCCAACCCTCTTCAGGCAGGCGGCATAAAGCACACAGAGATGGCGTCCATTTTAAAAGTGAAGTTACAACAATGGTGGAAATAAAGGTGGGTATGCCATTGCACAGCATTTATTATTTTCTTCTCACACCACACATGGCATATACATTTCCTACCATGGGGGAGATGTCCCCTAAAAAGGGGGGGTCCTAATATAAGCCTATGTAGGGCAGAAAGCACATACACTTTGCACTGCTAACCAGCGCCAAAGTGTCCAACATCCTGAACCCACCAATTCCAACACAGCGAAAAGGCAAGGGGAAGGCAAAAAGCTTCGGGATGACCCTGCAAGCAGGGCCAAGTCCAACACTGGGTCTGAACTGGGGTGGCTAAGTGAGCTTAAGAACGATGATGGATTCCACCCAGTTCTGTGAATGGGGGTGAGTGTCTGAAGTTTCAGCGCTCTGTCCATCATCTCCTTTTGTTTGCTTTAAATTAATAAAAAAAATCCAGGTTTTGAGCTTCTTTCAGAATTCCAGAAGAGAGTAGGAGGAGGCTCTAATGTGTAGTGGGTTGTCGCTCCATGCTTTAGGAGTGATGTAGGAGAAGGACCGTCCTCCAGATCTGTTTCTGTGAACAAGTAGGATGTGCCTGAGTAGACGTCCAGCAGAGCAGAGGTTTCTGAAAAGAGATGTGACTTTTCAGGTAGGAAGGGCCTGTGTTGTGTAATTCTTTGAAGATGCGAGTGAGTAGTTTGAACTGTGTAGCGGAAAGCAAGGAGCGCCCTGAAGTGTGTTGAGATATAGGATCTATGTCCAAGGGTGACTCTGGTTGCCAAGTTCTGGAAGGCCTGTAATCTTCCGGTGAGTTATCTGTGATTCCCTCATAGAGAGTGTTACCTGAGAAAGAAATTCTCACTTAATTGCCACTCTGAATCAACTCAGGTCAAATCAGGCACTGATTTCATTGGAAGCCGGTCATGGACCTACCCATCTGCACGTAGCTCCTAAGACTCCCCTTCGCAGCTGGCGTCCTTGCCACAATCCACCGCACTTTCCGTGAGGGAACCGCAGGCAGTTCCAATACCTAACCAGCTCTCAGCTCTCCTGAGCCCGTACCTTGGGGTTTCATGAGCCCTACACTTTGAATCCCATTTACATCCAGATCTCTGCCCTCTTCAGGATGCAGCGCTTGATGTGGCAACGGGGAGGGGCACGCTTCCCATTGTAGCAGGTGGTCTTACCACAAGTTTTCTGCAAAATATTTTCATTCCTAAATTATTATTGCTTACTATGAGAATACACCATTCCTTGGTAAGAAAAAAGGAATCATTTAAAAGGAATTTTAATTTTGCTAAATTAAAAAACAGAACAATGATCCACTTCTGGATCATACAGGCAGTTCCTTCTTGTCTTGGCTGGCTGGGGCTCAATTCTCTGTGGCTAATGCCTCCATGACAGGGACCTGTGTTTGCCTCAATGATCAAAGGTTTGAGTCTTCAGGGACCACTCCGTTTGTCTCAGTTTATAGACAGTCTTATAATTTACCTTATTTGGGAGCAACACATTCATCTACTCCTAGCACCCGCTACCTCTCAGGTGAGCCTGCACGCCATAAATATGACATGCTAGGGCTTGGTTTATTGGAAGGCCATCTTAGAAGAACTTCAACCACAGACTATATATAGTCTCCTTATTTGAATGTATGCATGCTTCTATTCTGTATGTTTTGGCCCCTGCTTTGGGGGTGAGGATGAGCTGGCTCTTTTCAGTGTTTATAGAAATCACTGAAGATTCCTTGACACAGGAGAAAAAGATACTTACCGGTGGCACCGGTTCTGTATCAAGGGTTCCTTCATTTCAGATATACACAGCCTTTACTCCTCCCCAGTGGAGCCGCAGGAAGGGAAGCGGAAATCTACATGTAAGACTTCTTGTCCTTCAACAAACTGGTAAATGAAGTGTGTGTGTGTAAGGGGGGGGGTAACTCTCATTCTGTGGCTGTCATTGTGTGGGGTCGCTGGGACCAAGGAAGCCCACCAGTAGCTGAAGGGACCGCGCTGGTATTCTGTACAATTAGCTGCATGCCCAGGGAACAATTTCCATCTGATTTTACTCTTTTCAAAATGAGAAAATATGAGTGTGTTATTCAGCAGCAGCATTGCTGTATCATTCCAGGGTCATTTCCAGATCAGATCCATTTGCATCTACTAGAGTGCCTGTAAAAGGAAATCCTGAGCATGGTAAGAGGCTACAGGTTTACTCCTGCAGACGCCCCGCTACGAGGTTGTGAATGAGGTTCACGGCAGATGAGCCCAGTAGGAAGCACGAGGCTCGTGCATTTTGGAACACCCGTTGAACACCCCTAGTTTGGATTCTTCTAGTTCATGTGATTGTGGACAGAGTTTGTAAAAAAGTATTTATTGAGTTTGTACCCCGAGACCTGGGCGTATTTTTCAATAGTGTCAGTCAGTGCTTTAATGGATCTTTCTGGGTCTTCTGTGACTAGAATGCTGCGCCCCAGGCATGGCTCAACTGGGTCACGTTCCTAAGGGGAGCAGATAACATCACAGCGAAACACTCGCCGAAAACTCATAGGCAGTCGAACATGTGGGAGCCCCTAGACCTCTACCTATCATCGCATAAACCCCCATAGGCGCAGAATCTAGACAACCGTCGAGGGGCGCACTCTGCGGATCCACGCTCTAACAAAAGGAAACCAGTATGCAAGGCTCCTCTCCTCTTTCATTTTCGACTTCTATCCTTCTCTATCCTCTCTATCGTCCGGGGCGTGGGACAAGGACACCAACCAAGCATCGCGAAGTGGGCGGCAGAAGACGACGACAAGCAGGACTTGGAAAACTGACATTCGAACTAGCGCAAAGCCATGGAACGCCGGTGGCCAAATACCCCCCCCCCCTTCCCCCCGCGCCTTTTTTCTTTCTTTTGCCTCTTTCTCCTCCCTTTTCCTCCACTCATGTATATTCCGTGCTCCATGTAAATATATATTTTTTATACAATAAAAAATTACAGAAATAAAAAAAAAGTATTTATGTGTAGAGCGCGCTGACGTGGATCTGACAGTTTCGCATCAGATAGGCAAATCAATTGAACAGATGACTGTGGCTAAGGTGCGTTTAATGCAGGCATCTGAAAATGTGGACAGATTTACGAGAAAGTGCCGCAGCACGGCAACGCAAGCCCTTTGGCTGCACCACACTGTGGCACTTTCAAAGCTCAGGAATGTGACAAATTTACAATAATATGTTGTATTCCTGTGCTCACAGGCACCCTTGCACCATGGTGCAAAGGTGCCTGCGTCATAGGGAGATTGTGTTTGTGTAGGAAGGGGTACCTTCCTGTACAAAAACAATCACTTTAGGCATTTTCCTCTTTCAATGCGTGCTGTAAAATGCACAAATTTCTCTTCGTTGTGCCTCACTACGCCTCCCCTGTGGAGGCGTAGCATTCACACGCATTTCCAGATCTACGATTCCTCGTAAATCTGGAAATTTGTCTGGTTGCATGGGTGTTGCGTGGGAACACCCACAGCAACACACATGGAACGCCCGTTTCACACAAAGTGCTGCATGTAAAGGGGCCATATTTAGAAGGACAGCAAAAGCCATGCAGGGTGGCTTTTCCTGCCCATGTAAATATGGAGCAGTAAAATGCGCCACAAGTACATCACAAAAAGTGACGTACCAGTGGCGCAGGGGGCTTGTAAATCTGTCCCCCAATCTTTGAGATTAGTGACATGCACTGAAGCAAAGACTTATGGGTAGTGTCAGCCCGTCTTGGCTGGCAAATGAAATCTGACATATTGCATGGACCTCTGCTGAAGATTAGGATGATGCAGTGCCAAGAAAACAACAGACCTCTCTAAACTACTCACACCTTGAATAATTTATGTCTTAGAGCGATGGAAGAACATTTTCTTGGCAAGCAGCAGGATGCAAGTATACACAAGTACCGGAATAAGAGGTAAGGGTTAGCTCTGACTGAGGCTGTTGCATGCACACGTGGCCTCAGGATACTTTTTTTTTTTTTTTTTTAAGCATTTTTACCGCGCACGTTCACCAAGCGGTTTCATGGCGCTCCTGACAAAGACGAAGAGCTTGAGCGGAGGTTTTACTCAAATGCTGACTGAAACAGGAGGGTTTTTAACCACCTGCGAAAACAATCATAGCTGGGACAGTGACGAAGTGCAGTTGGGAGGGAGTTCCAAGTGGTGGGGGCCATGACAGAGAAGCTCACACCTCCATGCTTTTTCCGTCTGGTTTTGGGGACGACAAGTAGATTAAGTGATGCTGAGCGGAGATCTCTGTGGGGGACATAATGTGTCAGACAAGAGGAAATAAAGACAGGGGCTCGATCTGATAAGGCTTTGAAGATAGTGCATCCAAGCTTGAAGGTGCAGCGTTTGGTAACAGGGAGCCAATGGAGGCTGCGCAGAAGGGGAGTGACATGCTGATGTTTCGGCTGGTGGAAGATCAGGCGAGCTGCCTGATTCTGCACCAGTTGTAGCCTGTGTAGATGGTATGCTGGAATCCCGACATACAGAGTGTTAGCATAGTCGAGTCTGGAGGTGATAAGAGCTAGTATGACAAGAATCAGGGCATCTCTGGTGAGGAACCTACTGATCTTACGGATCCTCCTTAGATGAAAAAAGCAGGATGAGGTGACTGCGTTGATTTGTGGCCTCATAGAGAGGTCACCAGAGATGACCACCCCCAGACTCTTCACAGTGCTAACAGGACTAGGTGGCGCCCCCAGTGATGAAGGCCAGAAAGTGGAATTCCACGGATTAGTAGGACCCCCCACCAGTACAAGCTCTGTTTTTGTGGGGTTCAGTTTCAGTTGGCTATGAGACATCCACTCTGCAATGCCAAGCATGGTAGACTGAAAGTTGAAGCGGGAGGAGGGAAGTGAATCAATGGGAAAAATTAACTGAAGATCGTCCGCATAGTTGAAAATAGTGACCGGGGTATTGCGGAGAGAAGCTAAAAGGGGCTGTAAATACAAGTTAAACAATAAAGGTGATAACGCGGAGCCCTGAGGTACCCCGCAGGATAAAGACGAGTAGGGTGCAGAGAAAGTAGACAGATGCACCGCCTGAGTCCGGTGGTCCAGGAAGGATCTGAGCCAATCGAGGGCCACCCCCTGGATGCCGGCATTGTTGACACGGTCGATCAAAATTGTATGATCGACCGTGTCAAAGGCCGCCGACAGGTCCAAAAGGACAAGGGCCTGTGAGGTGTTATTATCGGCATCCTTCCTAAGGGCATCCATGACGGCCACAATGACCGCCTAGGTGGAGTGGAGGGGTCTGAAGCCAGCTTGTTGGGCATCCAGGAAGGAGGAATCCTCAATAAAGGTGCTCAGACAGCGGGTGACATATGTCTCCAAGATTTTTCCCAGATAGGGAAGGAGGGAAATAGGTCGGTAATTACTTAAGGTAGTGGGATCGGCATTAGTTTTTTTAAGGATAGGTATTACAGCTGCCTGTTTAAAGGAGCGCGGGACCACCCCGGTGGCTAGAGAGTTATTGAGCAGAGCCAATGGGGGGTCGGGGCATGCCAGAAAGGCCTCCCTAAGAATCTGAGGGGGGCAGCAGTTATTAGGGGAACCTGAGCTAACTTTGTGGAGTAACGAAGAAAATTCTTTTGGAGAGATTGGAGGGAACTCCACAATTCGGCTAGGGTTCATAGAAGGAAGGGGGGGAGGAAAAGGGGATTAAGGGGAAGGGATGTTATTTTTGATGGTAGTAATTTTGTCCTCAAAGTAAGAGTTAAGGGAATCGCACAAAATTTGGGTCGGTTGGGGTTGAGGCGTAACCCTATCAGGCAGGGAAAGCTCCTTAACAATGGAGAAAATATCTTTTACTTTAGTATTGGAGTCCAGTATTTTTTGGGAGAAGTAGGCTGTTTTAGCTGATAAGATGGATTTTTTGTAGGTGTTCAGAGATTCTGCATAAACAAGTCTTAGCTGGGGGTCATAATTGTGCCTCCAGCGGCGCTCTGCCTGCCGGAGAGCAAGTTATCCACCTTAAGCTGATCAGAAAACCACCGCTGAGCGTCATGAGGGCGCTTGGTTTTAATAGTTTTGTAAGGGGCAACTTTGTCGCAGGCGGATAACAGCCATTCTTCGAGATGGACAGCCTGGTCAGCCACCGAGATCGAAGGTATGGGAACGGAGGAGGCCAATAAGGCATGAAAATCAGTCATGTTGGCTTTCTTCCAATTACGAGCGGAGAGATTATTGATAGGAGGGGGGGGACGGGATATAGAAAGATAAAGAAAGAAAGATATAAAGCAATGGTCAGACCAAGTACAGGGAAGTACGGAGGGAGGGGAGATATCAAGATTGGCCGTCCACACTTGGTCTAGAATGTGACCCTTGCAATGAGTAGGAGTATTGATGTGCTGGTGAAAATTCATACCTGCTAAAAGGTCAGTGAACTCCGCAGAAAGATGGCTTTCGCGGGCGTCAGATGGCCAATAATTGAAATCTCCAATGATCATGAGATTGGCATGATTAATCGTGAGTTGGGAAATGAGCTCACCGAAAAGTTGGGAGAAGAGGGGCATGTAGTCAGGGGGCCTATAAACAAGGACACAAACAAAGGCGGACTTGGGTGAAGAGAATTTAAGAGTAAGACAGTCTATTTTGGGAATAGGGGTCATAGTCAACTCTGTAAATTTATGTTCGGAACGAATGATGGCGCCACCCCGCCACCGATCTTCCCAGCAGGGCGGTTAACTTGCATGATGTAATAACCAACAGGGATTGCTGCAAGGATGTCAGGGGCTGAATCCTCGGTTAGCCACGTTCCGGCTAAGAGGAGAATATCATTGGCACTCTCGTGCAATAATTGGAAAATTTCTAACTGATGGCTCACTAAGGAGCGGGTTTTGAGATATGACACCATCAAAGGAACAGGTTTCAGGGACGTGGAAGAGGGGGGGGATGGCGAGGGCTCATCATGGTAGGAAGGGGTTTCCAGGACAGGAATATCGGCAGGGACAAAGATACCACAGTCCTGGGCTGCCCTGGCAGCACGAGCAAAAAGAGGCCCTGGGCATTTGAGTCTTTGGAGATCGGCGGAGGAATATGTAATAAATTGGGCATTACGACTGAGCCCTGTGCCCGGTCGGTCGCGGACGGGCGCAGACGGGCTTGACTTATGCACGACTTCGGCGCGAAGTTGGCGCTCCCGCTGCGCTCGTCCGCTGCGCGTCCGCCAGACCACCATTATTATAGAGGTGAGGGAACACTAGACCGCTAACCTGCGATGAGTAGGTGCAGGGCGGAAGTAGTGTCACGAGCAGGAAGTAACGCTCCTCTAGATGACCCTCCGCACAAACGGCACAATGCCGGGGCGGAACGGGGCCACGAGCGTGTCAAATGCAAGTAAGTATATAGCGCTACAGTATGCACAACATAAATGCAAAGTTGAGGATTTTAAAAATAAAGGTTCAAAAGTGCTATTAAAATCAGCAGTTTTTTAAAATATAAACAGCATCAAGAGCATACACACAACCGCAGCCTAGCTCGCCGCGTTTGTCACCTAGCCATTGTGCATGTGACATCACCAGCCCCTCCTGTTTGTTTGAAGAGTTGGCTGTGCCCCAGAATATGTGTTTATTCAGTTATCTGTCCAGTCCTACTCAAGCACCTGTTCTTGGCACACTAGAATTTACTATACCTAACAAGAATTAAGTGGTCTCCATCACCATGAGGTTTGCGTAATTGCAAGCGTGTTTAAAAACCCAAGCACGCCTTACCAGATCTATGTTTGCTAAGGGCTTCTGAATGACCAGGGTGTTCTATTGTTTGGTTGTTGGAATGTTCATTTGTGCTCCCCATAATGAATGGCACTGTAAACAGTTGACCAATGTTGTTGCTATACTTTTGCGCCCACTGGTTGCTTCTGCAAAAATATCTTGTGCACACACAAGCATCACTGAAGCTATGCTGGACTCAAGGTCGGGCTTGGGATCTGCAGGTCATTCTAGGTATCAACATGGACCAACTCTCTGCAGCTTTGGTAGGATTTGCCATGATAACTTACTTGTCACCGCTGTTACCACCTTATGTGTGAGGCCTCATTATATGTGCAAGCAGACTCACACACTTGTTTTCCTTGGCAGCCCCTCAAAATAGTGAAGACCTTCACATAGGAGTCCCTCAGCTGATTGGCCTTCTGGTAGCAATCTACGTCATTAGAGAGAAAGTCAGATAAAGTGCTGATGCTCCGATTTACCACTAATCTACGCACTGTCTAATCCCACCTGAAGGGGAGGCCGGAACCTGCTGCCGCCTTGGACCCTAATAGTTCATGTCACTGTTGACAGAATCAGCAGATATCCCTGCTAATTGTGGGGTTTTGATTTGACGCAAGATCATGCTGTCTTCTCACCCATTGTAGACATTTCTAGGTCTCTATTTTCAGGTGACAATTAGGGGCATATTCACTCAGGGGCGGCTGCTGCCAATCGGAAGTGCAAACAAATATATATAAACTTACCTTACCTGCCGGCCCGCGATCTCCTGCTCCTGTACCGCGCTGTGCTGCTCCTACTCCCATCCCGGTAGTAGAATTCCCAAGGGCACAGGCTCCCAAACCCCACCCAATCCCAGCGCTTCTCCCAGCATGAGGGAAGCGCTAGGATTGGGTGGAGCGGGCCGAATCTGAGCCCTAGCAGGGTCTGGGAGCCTGTGCCCCTCAGCACTAGGATATCTCCAAGAATGAGTCTGGAGATATCCAAGTGCGCATGTCAGTTTGGCCGGCCATGGACTGTGGGTCAAACCGACATGCACAGTTTTAGTGCCTACCACTCCTCCTCCCCTTGCTCTGTGACGCTACAGCCTGGCCCGCCCTCTACTCAGCAGACTGGAAGAGTAAAAATAAATTGACTATAAAATTGTCTTATTGTCATTTTATTTTCTTCTACCTGCTGCATTTCAGCAGTGGGGCGATGCTCCTCCGACATAGTGGAGAAGCTGCCCCTGTATTTACTAGAAAATGATTTAGCGTGGCGCCGCAAGCCATATTACTGCACCAAGATGCATCATTAGGACTCTGCAGGGATGCGTCTTATTTACAGCGATATAATGATGGGATGATTGTTTACGTGGAGAAAGGGACACCTTCCTGCCCATAAACAATCATGAATGCTGTTTTCCTCCTTTAATGAGTGCTGCAGAACTCAGCATACACAGAAAGAGCAACAAACTAGGAGAAATAAAGGTATTTCTCCTTGTTGCGCCACCATTACGCCTCCCCTGGGATGGCATAGGAATCTGGCTGCAGACATCGATATGTCATAAAATTCAAATTTTATGGAGTAATTGAACAGCAGAAAAAGCCATGATCTCTAGGAACTGTCCATCAGTGAAGGAGGAAGAACCACTGTGTAGCTGAGGCATAAATGGCATTGGATTTATAGAGAGGGCACGAACCGGCTCTCCGGTGAACATGTGAAACCTATACCGGAGGAGTCATGGAGAGAATCATGAAGGAAACCCTATTTACTGTACACCCCTTCAATCAGATGCAGGCTTTCCAGGCAGCAGGCTCTGCTTTCTATCAGCTGCCTCTGGTTCTGTTTAAAAATATTAGCATTCAGGCCTTAAGGAAACCTGTCTGTCACACTGTATTGACCCTCATGTTCTGTTCCCTAGGCAACCGAGGAAAAATGTTTGTATTCGGCTTGGAAGATGTGAGCTGTGCATCTCCTATAACACTGCACAGTAGAGGCATCTGCAGACAAGGTTAGCTGAATCATGCTATTTGAGGAATTTGGCATCATTTATACCTTAGGAGGGGCTAGAAGAATTGAGCAGGAAACCCAGTAGGGGGTTAGTTTGTCTGTGAGCAATAGTGATGTGAGTATAGTGAGGTAAAAGTGGTGAGCGGCGAGCACGCCTATACACTCCACTCTTCTGGCGGTAGATCGAATTTTTTGTTGAACTCCACACACCGATTGGAGCGCGGAGTGGCAAACCTCTGTGAACTCTGCTGGCAGAGCGGAGTTTGCAGTCCACCCCTAATAAATACAGGGTTCATGGGGTGTTGATTAACCAGAAACCTTGCTCTCTCTGAGATCCAACTGTATATTTCCTGCTCACTCAGCATTATCTAGTTACGGCGGTTGAGTCTTCTTTCATGATCTTTTAATATCAAATATCTCCCAGGTGTCTCAGACACTTATTTCTGTAAGCAGATGTGGATTTGATGACAATAGCCCCACCCTTGTCTGCAGGTATTATAGTGATTGTTGGATCTTCCAATAATGTTTTAATAGGTCTTTTCTCCACTCTGGTCGTGTTCTGGTATGGTTTTTTGATGGTAACATGTTTTAAGTCATTCAACACAGTCTGTTTGAACATTATTATTACCTCGTTTGGTATGGCTATTATTGGAGTAAAAAATGTAGAGGCATTTCTTAAATCAGCGTCGGATTATCCATGTCCGGTACTTTATCCTTAAAAAAGTCCTCAACTCAGATTCTTTTGAAGAAGTTGAGTCTGAAGGAGTTCTCTGGAAGTGTGGCCATAAAACCTACGCCTTTATTTATAAGGTTTTTTTCTTCATCAGATAACTCTCTTTCAGAGAGATTCACGATTGAGTTGTTTTGTTCAGATCCTTGCTCTTGATCTGAGTTATCATCTGTGGTTCCTCTGGAGGTCATTTGATGGGGTGCCCTCTTTCTTGCTACTTCCCTCTCCATCTGCCCTGGCCTCTGCCTAAAAAAGGTGGTACAAAAAGTCCCACAGGTCATGGAGGTTGGAAGAAGTTTGCAGAGGCCACACATGTAGATATTGTTGAAAAGGGTATGGTCCCGTATTGTGTCCATAAACTTTGGAGGTCCCCTTATTTAGTTATAACTGCTTCACTCTTCTGAGCTTGAGGTACCACCATACATTCTTCCTTTCTTCTTCTGAGATGTTGTTTCATCCCAAATGGAACCTGGAGCATTGGCTCGAAATCCCCCTTAATATAGGAGTATACTTTCTCTAGACTAAGAACCAGATTCACTAAATTCTCATGCATCACAGCGCAGCAGCCAAAAATGCTGCACTGTGTTGTGTGAGGAGAGGACAGGAGAACAGCATGTTTACAGAAATAGGGAACACGTCTCCCCTCTCCCAAGCGCTGGTGCTCAAATGGGCAACCATGCACCAAACACACACCTTTGTACCATAGTGCAAGGGTGTCTCCTTGAGTCAAGCATAGATTTTGTACAGAAAGGATACCCTTCCAGTACACTATACTATGCCCAGACTAACTTTAAAATGTTTCCCACATTTTAGGTCTGCTGTACAGTGCAGCACACATGCAAAGTAGCAATGTATTTAAAATAAGTATAAGCTAGTCCCACGTGCATTTCCAAGCTATCCGGACCCAACCTCTGTAGAAAAATGTTTGGTGCATTGGTGACCAAATGGCCATGAGTGGCAATATTAGCATTTAAATATTTAGTTTTTATGGCTCCATGAAGGGCTATCTTGATTTGATTCGTCTTCATGGTAGAGAGAGATTTCCCAATCTTCTTTCAGACGACGTGACGCTTGCTCCCATCATCCCCTAAGAGGAATGGAGCCTTCGGAATGGCAGCTACAACATCATCATGAAAACTTAGACCATGAAGTTTACTTACTGTAGAGTGAAAAGGCATTTTTGCCCCAATCAACGGATCGGTACCAAATTGGGCACTCACATAGGGCCACTTGTATGACCATTTGCTTTTGCCACTCGCAATTTGCAAATTTTATTTACTGGCAATTTGCGAGTCGCAAAAGGAAATTTACTATTATGTCTCAAGACACATTCTGTGATTCTCAATGGGGTCGCAAATTACCTGCCTCATCAATATTCATGAGGTAGGTTGCAATTTATGACCCATTGGGGATGGGGTATTAAGACAGGGAAGGTGACATGCTGTGGACAGCAGATCTCCAGGTCTGTGCTTGCTTTTTTAATTAATGCAAAAAGAACAATTGATGGACAGACTGCTGAACAATCGCATGCATTCACCACAGTACATCGATTTAGGCCTAAATCCATCATTTTTTTTGTTTCCTATGTCATTGCAGTTTAGATCCAGACATATATCTTTTGCTTGTAATTAAACCAACTTTTTTCCTTAAAGGAAAACCGGATGCCTACAAAAATTAAACATGTCAGTTACAATTTTTTAGGAGTAGGCATCAGTCCTTGGGACCACTGTCTGCTCTTAAAAAACGGTTTTGCTGCCAATCACATAGGTAAAGGGGTCCCCTGGGGATCCCTTCTCATGTGCGACTGGTATACCATCTACTTGAAGTAGGCGGTTAACTGCGATTGCGTTGCGACCACATTCTGGTTGCAAAACAATAGTTCATCCCCCTGCTACTCTTAGGAAGGGACGCTCTTGGCACACTATTTCTTAATAGGGACATGCAAACCCAGTTTTGTGACAGGTTACCAACTCGTAAAATATGGTTGATACATGCTACAACCTTTTTTAGCGGTCACAAACGGATGGAATCTTTGTTTGCCACCACTGGAAACGGTTGTATATGTGGCCTTTAGAGTATTCAACCAAGGTCTAGCGTGCCTAATTTTGTGGAGTTCCATTGAACAGAAAAATGTATGAGAAGGGTCGATACATTTGGGCTTTCCTTATTTGAGGGTGGTAACTTCTGCTTGCTCCATCAGCCAAAACCACTGAACGGATTTACACCAAACTTGACATAAACGTACGACTTTACTCAGAAAGTGTGAATTTGTTTCATTCGTTTTTTCAATTTTGTGTGTGCCTAAATTATATATAGAGATATATATACAGATAGATAGATAGATAGATAGATAGATAGATAGATAGATAGATAGATAGGATAGATAGATAGATAGATAGATAGATAGATAGATAGATAGATAGATAGATAGATAGATAGATAGATAGATAGATAGATAGATAGATAGATAGATAGATAGATAGATAGATAGATAGATGATAGATAGATAGATAGATAGATGGATGGATAGATAGATAGATAGATAGATGGATAGATGGATAGATAGATAGATAGATAGATAGATAGATAGATAGATAGATAGATAGATAGATAGATAGATAGATAGATAGATAGATAGATAGATAGATAGATAGATAGATAGATAGATAGATAGATAGATAGATAGATAGATAGATAGATAGATAGATAGATAGATAGATAGATAGATAGATAGATATTGTGCTTACTCCAGGGCTGCCTATCTGTGGCTTACACAGAATCATGTAAATATATTAATACAGTGCATTAACTCAAGTGTTGTGAATCAAACAGCTTTATCAGTGTTTAACTAAAGCAAATCAAGTCTCTCTCAAAAAAGGATCACTTTAAAACAAATCTTTGCTTAATCTGGCTCTGTCTTACTTAAGAACTTTGCTTGCTCTGGGTTTTAACCATCTTTGAATGCTAAATGGGAATAGGTAATTTATGACAGATCGTTGACAGAATTTTAGAATCACAAAGATCTTGTGACAGAATATTGTGCCTAAAATATCGAGGACAAGAGTATCGAGAAGAAAGTGCAAATAGGTGGGTACAAATCTAATATTTTTAACTTCGGATCCACGTACCTTGAAGATATATATATTGTCATGGTACCTATATGTGGAGTTATATATGGTAAAACTTTACTTACCCATGTAAAATGGCCTAGACAATATTCTTGTCCTCAACAGGGGTGTTACAGAGGCAGGCCGGGCGGTGTGAACCAGGAGCCAGGCTTACCCATACTGGAGGGGGCCCCTGACCCCATATTGATGTGAGTGTGGGGGGGCCTTCAGCATATCTTGAACGGAGGCCTCATCTTGTTTTGTTACACCACTGGTCCTCGATATTTTTGACACAATATTCTGTCCCACAATATTTGTGTTTCTGATATTTTGTGCAAATACCATCATGACACGTCACTGCTTTCTGTGTTGCATCTACACTCCATGGCAGACTGTCTGATCCAATTACTCTTTTCTTCTCCGCTGCTAGCTTCATCAAGATCCATTTCCCATTTATTTTGCGACCATCAGTGCATGCCAATAAGCTAAGTTTGTGCCACTTACCTTTGATTCTGCCAGTCAGGTAGAAAAACCCATCCGAGTCAAACTTGCCAATATCTCCAGAGAGTAGCCAGCCATCCTTATTCAGACTCTCATTGGTTTTGTCAACCATGTTCAAGTAGCCCATAAAGACATGCCTGCCCCAGATGTAAAGTTCTCCATTTCCTTCCTTGTCCGGCATATGTATACGACTCCGGCATCCTGGCAGTGTCTTACCACAGCTGTGGATACATAATACAGAAATCGGATGACTGAGACGCCACATCACTACCTGGATGTTCAACGCTCAGGAAGGACACCAGGGTGTTTGGCACAATGTGACTAGCATTCTAGAGCACCCAGGACCTCTTTAGACTTGTACCATGCATAGTGGATGTAAAGAAGCTCTGGGTTACCTAGCCGCAAGTAGATGTGGTATTGTGAGAAAGTACCTGCGTCTGCATTGTCAACCCCAATATATGTGGACTGATGCTGCTGGTTTTTTAACTCTGCACACTGTGGTACTGCTGTCCAGGCCCCACTGTATGTGCTGACCAGAAAAACGTGGCTTCAGGTATGCATGTGTAGCATGACTGATTTTAAGTCAACAGAAGAACTAAGCAAAATGAAAAAATGTTGACAAGAAGAAACCCTGCTTTTAAATATTAATTAAGTCACCCTTAAGTAGAACTTGCAGCCAACAGGGAAGGGTGCTTGAAATCTAGAAACAGGGGAGATGTTCATGGAATAAACAACAGAGGTGGTTCAACCACTATTTTTATTATTTATTATAAAGCCAGTTCAATGACAAAATTCGATGTTATAACTATACCGGAAAAGTAACATTTAAAACATTATACTTTCCATGCCTGAAGCCCCTGCAGGCTAATTAGCATAAGCCTGCCTACAGCAGTTCTGTGTCCGGTTTTGGGGGAAAGGCATCATACTAGAACATCAAGAAATGTACCACACCAACGGCAATGGAGCGTGGTTCAAATACAGGGACCAGGTAAGTACTGCTGAAGAGTTATCTTTTCAAGACTGGCACGAAGAGTTCATTCATGTTGGAAGGGCCTGCGAGGTGCAGGTTGAGCATTGCGAAGGGCCGTCGCAGTAGCGCAAAGAGCAGGGTAGGCTTTGCAAATAGTTATTCCTGTAGTGCAAAAGAGATAGTTGGGTGTCACAAACAGTCGTTGCTGTAGCTTCGCACTGGTAGTCGTCACGGGCTTTCGTTGCTGTAGTACAAAGTGCAGGTTTCGCATTGGTTGTCACTGCAGACAATCATCTGATCAAAGGGCAGGGTTCACTGGAGTTTCACGCTGGGAGTCATCGCAGGTGGCAGAGTCTTGGGGTGAACTGGCCCGTTCATGGTCATGAGGAGCCCACGTTTTAGGACCTTCAACTTTTCTTGTAGGAAGAGCCTTCGCTGATGCCAGCCAAGGGTCCAGCGCCTGGGGAGGCACTTCTTGGGGATCAGCACTCCCTCCAGCAAAAGCCAGCAGAAGGCCTCAGGCAGGTCCAGTTGCAGGTCCTGACAGGTCCTGGGCAGTGGCAGGGAGAACTCTGAAGTTTGTTTTGTCCCTGTAGCTCACACAGGATCTCAGTCAACTGTCTCTTGGATTCACTCTGAGTAGCCTGGTCTGATTTCCATTCTCAGACAGCAAGGCAGTCCTTCAAGCATCAAGGTAGTTCTCTGGTAGCAGGGCAGTGCTTCTACTGAATCTTCCACAGGTCCGGGAGTGTTCTGAAGAGTGCCTCAGGAGGTCCAATATTCATATGGTGCCAGCCTTTTTGTGGGGGACTCTTGTTCTACTCCCACATCTGGCCTTCCCCTGTCAAGACTCCAAACTGTCTGGAGTGACAAATGCAAAGGAAAGCCTGGTGTCAGGTTGCTTTGTGTATGCAGGTGGCAAAGCCCTTTGAAGTACACATGGAACTGGACACAGTCCCTTCCCAGTAATCCAGTGAGGATTCCTCACGCTGTCCACATCTAAGTCCCCTTCAAATTACAGCTTGGACCCAATAGAGAAACCCCAACACCAGAGCCATTTACAGTCAAGTGACTCAGGACACTGGTAAAGGGCACAGCTGGTTGGGACAAGAAAATCCCAACTTTCTAACAGTAAAAAGAACAAATGATAAACGTGAGGCGGAACAATGCAAACATTCACCCGAGTCACAAAGATCTGGGATTAATCCATCATTCTTTTGCGCACCATGCCACCCTATTTTGGACCCAGGTATTTGCAAATCAGTCTTGAGCCTGTGCCTCATGGGAATAGTCCAATGCCAAGTCACGTCCTCCCTGGACCAGAAACAAGCATCTTAGGACCTGTTTTGTGGCATCGCCCCTTATCATTCAGGCTACCTTAAATCCAGTGGCACAGTGAGCCTGAGACTCAGGTCTGGGCATACCCTACCCACTTAGGGCGACAACAGCAAAGGGAACAAATGATGGACGGAATGCTGAACAATGCAAACGTTCACCCCAGTCACAAAGATCTGGGTTTAATCCATCATTCTTTTGCTCACCACGCAACCCCAGTTTGGGCCCAGCCATTTGCAAATCAGTCTTGACCCTGTGCCTCATGGGAACAGTCCAGCCCGAACTGCCAGGCCAAATCCTCCCTGGACTGGAAACAAGCATCCTGGGACTGGTTTGGGGGCATCACCCCTCATCAGCCAGGCACAGGGTTAAGACTGATTTGCATTTGGTTGGGTTCAGACTGGAATGGCATGGGGAGCAAATAAACGATGGATTTCGGCCCAGATCTCTATCCTAAGGTGAATGTATGGCATTGTTCTGCATTCTGTCAATCAATTGTTCTTTTAGAACTTTCTAACAGTGCCATTTTATAAATTGCAAGTTAAAATCGGACTTCACCATTAAAAAGTATTTCAAATTACAATTCCTTTGCATGCCAACTGCATATCTCTATCTGCTCCCAATCTAAAGTTAGAACTTATTAAATGTGATAAGATAACCCAGTGTTAGCCAATGGGAGAAATTGACCTTACAACAGTGAAAAACAAATGTAGGGGATTTTCAGTGTTAGGACAAGTAACACTTAAGTACACATGTCCTACTTTAACAATGCACCATGCCCTATGAGCCTTCGGGGGCTACCGTAGAGATAACTTATAATTATTAGAAAGCAAGGTCCAGGCACTACAGGTGCCACTGGCAGGCCTAAGACATGTTTTTAAAAAGCTGCTTTTGTGGTTGGCTTTGAGAAATTGGGTTGTTGGTTGAGTGGGGTGTTAAACCTTGTGCACGCTTTAGCCTCAATACCTGTCAGGGTGAACCACAAAAGTCACTAAATTAACCTGTGCTTAACCATCTGGTAGCTTAGCACAAAAGCATTAAAGCTTAACTTAGAGGCAATTTGTAAAGTATTTATGCAGCACAAAAGCCGAAAGTGAAAACACAACACAAGCAAAATTTCACACCAATTTTGAAAAAAAAAGTTAATTTTAATAAATTATTTAACACCAAAGCAACAACAATCTAATTAGTTGACCAGAGTTATGAAACTGAGGATATCTAGTTGCCCAAGACTGGGTCACAGTAAAAAACATGGCTGAACGCGATGACATGTGGGTAGGATACACGAAGTGGTGCTTACCTTTGGGCTTGGAAGAAATTTTGTGGAAAAATGTCTGAGAAGGTAAGTTCAACAGGAAAAAGCTGCTGGAGGTGTTTGAGGAGGAGGCGTCATTGGGAAGCCGCTGGAGAAAGTTACTGTCAAGATTTCCACATTCTGACCTATGGGGTTATTTACAAGAGGTCTGCGGCACCGGAGCGCCCCTTTTTTTATACACTCGGTGGTGCAGGCCTATGAGGAGGTGAAAAGCCACCCTGTGTGGCTTTGCATGGCCTCATAGATATGGAGTAAGACTTTGCGCTGCCTTGCCTTCCACAGGTTCAGAAAGTGCACCGAAGAGTTGGTCTGAGGGTCCTATTTTAATATCTGGTGCCTTTCTTGAAGCAAGAGAAGTTTCTGAAGAACTCCCTTTGAAGTGCTTGGAGATTCCTGCTTCCCCAGCCCTGGCTCTAATGTTGATGCCTGAAAAATGCAGTAGTATGAAGTCCTTTGTATGAAGGCAGGGCAAAGCCTAATGATTTGCAAGTGGGGCTGTGCCCAGCTCTGCCCCATCCTGCCAATGATGGCACCCAGGCAGCCTAATCCTGAGTGTATTTGGCAGTTGGACATAGTTTATTTCTCACAGACAGCCACACAATGGAAGGACTATGTGTTTCATTTTTTCCAGAACTCAGCTCAAACCGGACCAGCAAACTCAAGTACGGTTTAGCTCATGGGTCATGCCCAGACTTTGAGTTCACATCCATGTTGGTTGCATGTTGTGTGTATGGTGCCTGGTAGCCGTACTCCGAGTAGGGTATAGGGATTAGCATGCTACAACCGGTGGGATTCCTTTTGTACAGCTCCTGGTTTGACACACCACAAGATGGAGGTGTTGATGTTACCCGCATAACTGAAGTGGAGGGTAGAACTCCAGACAGTGAAGTGTCGAAGGATGGAGACCGGGTGGCTCCTGGAAGTTCAGGGTGACCTACTTAGTAACAGGTTGCTGGATGTGTTTTATGGGTGTTACATGGGTGTTCCCGTGCAACACCCATGGATTTTGATGCTGCCCCAGAATGACAAAATCGCATAAACCTGAGGCAGGGCCAAAACCTTACGCCTCCACAGAAGAGGTGTACCAAGAAGAAATGTATTCATTTCTCCTTGTTTTTTCCTCTTTGCATGGGTGTTGCTTTCTGAAGCAGCACCCATGCAAGTATGTGCAGGAAGGGGCCCCTTAGCTTTCTGCACAAAAACAATCCTGCCAACAATGCAGACACCCTTGCAGCATGTTACAAGGGTGCCTGCATTGTCGCTAGGCTTCAAATTGTGCACGGGTGTCGGCTGTATGGACAAGAATGCACTATATCTTGTAAATATGGTGCAATCCTGCCCTTTTCAATTTGTACAGGGCAGCGCAGCAAAAAAACTTGAGGCGCTGCCCTACGTCAATTCATTGTAAATGAGGCCCACAGTCTCTTTATTGGAAGTCAAAAATCTTCAGTGGGACAAAGCTGTGAGCAGTAGCCGACAAGTCCAGATACCCCTTCTATGAAGGATCACTGAACAGGATTTGCTGCTGCCGAGCAGAATGTAGTGGAAGGCTGACCAAAGATGAGCAGGTAGTAATGGTCTCCTCTCAGTTATCAGAGCACTTTTTAGCCAAAAATTTTCTAAGTCCCAAGTTTTGGATTTTGGCTATGTGGGTACCTTTAGTACCACTTCCTAGGATTCAGGTCCGGAGAGGCACCATATGGAGGGTAAGGACCCACACAGGCTGGGCCCGTGTGCTGGGTCAAGATGTTGGAGCCTGTTCTGTCCATGAGGTTCTGATCAGAAGGCCAGCTAACTAGCTCTTGGAGCCACTCTGGTCCTCCTGGATTCACAAAGTGAAATCGAGCTCAAGTAGCAGGGCAGGTCTCTGAGGGTTCAAAGAAGGCTTCAGGCACCAGCAGAGCAGTCCTTCCAGGTGCAGCAAATCAGTCTTCTGAAGTACACAACAGGCCACAGAAGCTAGCAGTCCTTGGACAATTCTTCCACAGGTTCAGAAAGTGCACCAAAGAGTTGGTCTGAGGGTCCTATTTTAATATCTGGTGCCTTTCTTGAAGCAGGAGAAGTTTCTGAAGAACTGCCTTCGAAGTGCTTGGAGATTCCTACTTCCCCTGCCCTGGCTCTAGTGTGGCTGCCTGCAAAAATGCAGTAGTATGAAGTCCTTTGTGTGTGAAGGCAGGGCGCAGCCTAATGATTTGCAAGTGGGGCTGTGCCCAGCTCTGCCCCATCCTGCCAATGATGGCCCACCCAGGCAGCCTAATCCTGAGTGTATTTGGCAGTTGGACTTTGTTTATTTCTCACAGACAGCCCCACAATGGAAGGATTATGTGTTTCATGTTTTCCAGAACTCAGCACAAACCGGACCAGCAAACTCAAGTACAGTTTAGCTCATGGGTCATGCCCAGACTTTGCGTTAACATCCATGTTGATTGCATGTTGTGTGTATGGTGCCTGGTAGCCGGACTCCAAGTAGGGTATAAGTATGAGTTTTTGTACAGCTCCTGGTGTGACACACCACAAGATGGAGGTGTTGATGTTACCTGCATAACTGAAGTGGAGGGTAGAACTCCAGATAGTGAAGTGTCGAAGGATGGAGACCAGGTGGCACCTACAAGTTCAGTGTGACCTACTTACTAAGAGGTTGCTGATTGATTGTTCCTGAGTGCTGCCATTTGGGGATGGTTGGTGGTAGCTCAGTATATCCTGCTGTGAGACGGAGAGATGTACCTAGGCAGGGCCTGGTTGTTGTGTCCTCTGTTGAGTGGGTCATCCAGGATGACAGATATGGCAGGTGCAGAGCTTCAGATTCATAGAGCTCGTGTTATTGGTTCTCCTGCTCGGAGCTAGAATCATCACTATCTGCTGTAAAAGCCATCACCCTACACAACAAACTGTATCACTGCAGGAACAAAATGTGATTATGAAAAGAAACCACCCCAAACTATTTCCTGAACTATATACAGTGGATACACATCCCCTGAATGGAAACTAAATGGGACACACACCTTCAGAGTTGGTTCCAGTCCCACGCTGCTTCGCTGACTAAGCATTAGGGTACTCAACATTACTCAAAGAGCTGCTGTGATCTAGAGCCGGTATCTCTGACAGCTGTCTTCCACAGGCATGGGGACGTTGCCTGTAGCTGTATCTTACTGGAGAAGGTGTGAGTCTGCCTGAGACCAGAACCTTCCTGTCTGATGAGAGGGGAGAAGAAGAGTGCCTTGGTCTGCAGTAGCTATCTACCCAAGGAGGAGTGAACCTAGCCTCCGAGTCTGAGAAAGGAGCAGCCCATAAAAACTAGTTTGCCCAAGCAGGAGTGCCTAGAGCCCACTTACACAAACCTGGAGGGTTCCCACCCTCCCTGCTCAACCAAAAGACCATGTCTGTGAACAAAGATTCACCTGAAAGTCTGCTTTTACAACCACCATAGCGGACGGAAGATGGAGAAACTGTTCTGGCTGCCTTCATCGTACCTGAGGTCTGCATCTCAGCACCCGCACCAGAGGGAATTGATTTACCATTCCAAGTTCTGCCATCATGTGTCTTTTACCAAGTCGCTGTAACCAATAATGCCTGAAGCAGAGATAAGTAGGCGGACCTCCAAGATAAACGCTGGTAACCTCAAGCGCCCCTGCTCACCCCATGCAGAAAACACCTGCAGACACACGGCTGGACGATCCAAGTGCACATCACCTAACAGCTAACACAAACACCTGAGAAATATTGCCTGAAATTGCTAAGCAGAACAGCTTTTTAGGAGTTTGAGTAATACTTGAAACCCACATATCTGAAGTATTTAATGGTGTGCACTGGCTGTCCTATGAGTCGGACTACAGGAAAGCTGTATTGTGTTGTGAAGCCATAGACCATGTACTCTTCAGTCCGGTATTGCTGCTTCTCCTTGATGTAGATTCTTACACATTAGATTACACTGGACTGGATATTCATGTAATGTGGCTATTGTATGATTATTGAATTCTGAGTCTTTACCCCCACACTATTTCCCTGAGACACCTAGAACTGCTGTCTCTCACTACCCTTAAAGTTGAGTGCACTAGGGGCGTAATGCATCCATTTTGAAGCTCCCTAGAGTGATGAAATTGGGGATCAGTGGTTAACAACTCCAGTGACCGTCCTGTATCCTGCAGACGCGGTCGCTCCCCCACGCTGCTCCCCGCCCTGCCTGCCTTGCAGCCTGGTATCGTAGCACATCGCTGCGGCGCTTACTGAATCAATCTGCTCACTAGAATTGCTAGACTGCCTTAATTGCCTTGTTTCTCATACATAGTGATATCGTAGCACTTTAATTGCCTTGTCTCTCACGCATAGTGATATCGTAGCGCCAGAGTGCCTTAATTGTCTGCCTTTCATTTCATTCACGGTAACATTGTAGCGCTAGACTGCCTTGACTGCTTGCTTAATTTTTTATCTATTCAGACATGGTGTGGCTAGATTGGGAAAGTGCGCTGCTAGTACAAATTCATCTGCCTGCACGGTGCCACTGCCATTTGCTTCGCATTGGCTTCTATCTCGTTTTAGGCTGCCTGCCATTTTGTTTTTATTGTTCTTGTTGTGTGCTTCCCTGCCCGGGTCTCCGCCCCGCTCCCGCCTCCCAGCTGACCCGACCTCCCACTGATACTAACAGGCCCGCTCTCACGCATTAGCGCTGTGACCGTCCTGTATCCTGCAGACGCGGTCGCTCCCCCACGCTGCTCCCCGCCCTGCCTGCCTTGCAGCCTGGTATCGTAGCACATCGCTGCGGCGCTTACTGAATCAATCTGCTCACTAGAATTGCTAGACTGCCTTAATTGCCTTGTTTCTCATACATAGGGATATCGTAGCGCTTTAATTGCCTTGTCTCTCACTCATAGTGATATCGTAGCGCCAGAGTGCCTTAATTGCCTGCCTTTCATTTCATTCACGGTAACATTGTAGTGCTAGACTGCCTTGACTGCTTGCTTAATTTTTTATCTATTCAGACATCGTGTGGCAAGATTGGGAAAGTGCGCTGCTAGTACAAATTCATCTGCCTGCACGGTGCCACTGCCATTTGCTTCGTATTGGCTTCTATCTCGTTTTAGGCTGCCTGCCATTTTGTTTTTATTGTTGTTGTTGTGTGCTTCCCTGCCCGGGTCTCCGCCCCGCTCCCGCCTCTCAGCTGACCCGACCTCGCCCCTCCCCTCCCACTATCCACATATGACAGATACCTATGCGCGCAGCGTTCACGCGCCGTGGTCGCGCCCCATGCGTGCCGAAGGCGCGCCAAAAGTAAGCCCATCTACGCCTGTCCGCGCCCGGACTGCGCCCAGCGCCAGACCCCCTGGCCCCCGCAAAACTCACTCCTCCCGCTTAACGTATGACGCCACCACCCTCCTTGCCCTTAACACCGGACGCGGTCCCCAATGCTGCGAATCTGCCCCAGGACGCACCCACGGTCCCTTCGCCTGCCACTCCTGCAAATTCACCTGCATCAAGGCCCACACCAAATCCTCCTCCTCTAAACACCGCCCCACTCTAACCACCTGAAGTGCATCCTGCTGAACACCCGCTCGATCCACAGACACGCCACTGAACTCTGGGACCTACTCGACACTGCTTCACTGGACATCGCCTTCCTTACAGAAACCTGGATGAACGCATCATCAGCACCCGACATCGCCTTAGCCATCCCGGACGCTTACAAGATCACCCGAAAAGACTGCACCAACCAAACAGGAGGAGGCATCGCCATCGTCCATAAGAACACCATCAGAATCACGACCAGCTCCGATGACAACCTTGCAACCGCCGAACACCTCCACTTCCAGATCCACACCGATCCCAGGACCACACTTAGAGGCACCCTCATCTATAGACCACCAGGAACCCACACACAATTCAGCGAAGACATCACTGACTTCATCAGCCCACATGCCCTCAACTCCGAGAACTACATCCTACTGGGAGACATCAACTTCCACCTGGAAAAGAAAAATGACAGCAACACCACCACCCTCCTAGACAACCTAGCCAATCTCGGACTCAAACAACTTGTTGACACCCCCACCCACGTAGCCGGACATACACTCGACTCAATCTTCACCTCCAGCAAACACATCTCCTTCGTTCACACCACAGCTCTCCATTCGACGGACCACAGCTGTGTTCACTTCAGCTTCAAAACTTCCACGACCCACAACCCCCCACAACCTATCCCTCGAAGAAACTGGAACAAAATCACCACCGACCAACTCCTCACATCGCTCAACCTAAACCCTCCAGCCCTCTCATCGGACCATAACCAAGATGCCACAAAGCTCAAACAATGGATCACTCACAGCGCTGACGAATTAGCACCCTTGAAAAACCACCAAACCAAACAGGGTAGCAAAAAGGCCCCATGGTTCAACGATGACCTTAAGAAATCCAAGAAGCTATGCCGGACTCTCGAGAAAACATGGAGAAAAAACCCAACCACTGACAACCTGACCACCTTCAAGACAGCCTCCCGCAAACACCACCAATTGACCCGATCCACCAAGAAATCAGCATTCAAGGATCGACTCGACAACAACACCCAAAACAGCAAGGAACTATTCAACATCGTCAAAGAATTTACCAACCCCACCGCAGGCTCAAACGACATTACCCCCTCCCAAGACCTCTGCGATTCGTTATCCTCCTTCTTCTACAACAAAATCGCCGACATACATAACAGCTTTGAGAACATATCCAAAGAACAGTCCACTCCACCCACCTCCGAACCTAAACCGATCTCTAACAACCTTAGCACCTGGAACCCAATCACCATGGAAGACACCATCCGCCTAATGAACTCCACCCATTCAGGTTCGCCAACTGACCCTTGTCCCCATCACATCTTCAACAAAGCAAACTCCATCATCGCACCCCATCTCCGTGATGTCATCAACTGCTCCTTCAACTCCGCTACCTTCCCAGAAAGCTGGAAACACGCCGAACTCAGCGCCCTCCTGAAGAAACCCACAGCAGACCCCTCTGAACTTAAGAACTACGGCCCCATTTCCCTACTCCCATTCCCTGCCAAAGTCATTGAGAAAGCCGTCAATTGCCAGCTCGCCGCCTTCCTTGAATCCAACAATTCCCTCGACACCTCACAGTCCGGCTTCCGAGCCAAACACAGTACCGAAACAGCCCTCATTGCAGCGACAGACGACATCCGAAAGCTACTGGACAACGGAGAAACAGTTGCCCTCATCCTACTCGACCTCTCCGCCGCCTTCGACACAGTCTGTCATAACACCCTCATACAACGACTCAGCAACATCGGCATACAAGGAAAAGCTCTGAACTGGATCATCTCGTTCCTCACCGGTAGAACCCAGAGAGTCCGCCTCCCCCCATTTAAATCAGAGGCCACCGAAGTCATCTGCGGAGTACCACAAGGTTCATCACTCAGTCCCACCCTCTTCAACGTTTACATGAGTCCCCTCGCATCCATCGCGCGACAACACAACCTCAACATCATCTCCTACGCTGACGACACACAGCTGATCCTTTCCCTCACCAAAGACCCTAACACCGCCAAAACCAATCTTCACAAAGGCATGAAAGAAGTAGCCAAATGGATGAAAAACAGCCGCCTAAAACTAAACTCAGACAAAACGGAAGTCCTCATCCTAGGATCATCCCCCTCTGCCTGGGACGACTCATGGTGGCCACCTGCCCTGGGCACAGCACCCATACCTACAGACCACGCACATAACCTAGGCTTCATCCTAGACTCCTCCCTCGCGATGACCAGACAAGTCAACGCCGTCTCATCCTCTTGTTTCAACGTACTTCGCATGCTCAAAAAAATCTTCCGTTGGATCCCAACCGAAACAAGAAAGACTGTCACCCACGCACTGGTCACTAGCCGACTGGATTATGGAAATACCTTCTACGCCGGAACCACAACCAAATTACAGAAAAAACTCCAACGCATCCAAAACACATCAGCCAGACTCATACTGGACATCCCTCGCCAAGCTCACATTACCGGCCACCTGAAGGACCTCCACTGGCTTCCCGTCAACAAGAGAATAACGTTCCGTCTCCTCACCCACGCACACAAGGCCCTCTACAAACTAGGGCCCGAATGCCTCAACACACGACTATCCTTCTACACACCCACCCGCCAACTACGATCCTCCAATCAAGCCTTCGCCGCAATTCCGCGCATCCACAGATCCACCATGGGAGGAAGATCCTTCTCCTACCTAGCGGCCAAAACTTGGAATTCTCTCCCCACCCACCTCCGCCTTACACAGAACCACATTTCCTTCAGAAAGGAATTCAAAACCTGGCTATTCGATAAATAACGCACCCCCACCCCCCCCAAGCGCCTTGAGACCCTCTGGGTGAGTAGTGCGCTATATAAATTCCTGAACTTGAACTTGAACACCCTCCGTTAGGGCCCAGTAGCATTTGTCCTTGTGGTTCCCCAAACAGGCTCTGCTTGTATATCCGGGTCTGGTGACTTAGTGGACTACTGTAGGGGCCTGAGTTTGACCTCATTGTCACAGGTTCAAATCTCGGCAGGTCTACTCAGACTTTTATCCTCCTGAGGTTGATAAAATGAGTACCATTGAGTTAGGTAACAATAAACGTCTGCTGTTCAGCACCAAGAGACCCTTCTGGGTGAACGTGTGCTTTACAAATACACATGGTATGTATTGTCAAAAAGGCCAGTAACAGAGGAAATCAGCATATTTTGGATAATAATAACTCTGAAAGCTCCACAGCTCAGGAGCTGTTCACCCAGAGACTTCACCTGCAAATATGTCCCAGTGAACATCTGTCAGAGCATACAATGATCACCACCTGTGGTGTCAGTAACTCAGTAACCAAGCATGCCTTTAGTTCCTTGTCTGCTTTGTGGTGGCACAAAGGAGGTAAGAGAGGTAGTGTTGTTACATCTGAGGCAATGGGAGCTGTAGGGTAAATAACGATACAAACGTATGTATGGAAATAACAACTACTGCATTACCTGTCGCTCTGACACTTTGCATACTAGACAGTAAAATATTTATTTATTTATTAATGAGTTGTTTGTAGGCTATGATCATCATAGCTCCATGTTTGACTATATGTTGTGAACCTAGTAGAGTAATGTAATAGTATTATTATTAACTTGGTCTTATTTAGCTAGCAAATGAGAAAAGTTAGTGCGCCCAAGTCTAGTTAATATCATTTGAATACCTGCATGCCAGGCAGACATGCTCTCCTCAGATCTCTCTGGCAAATTCTGAACTTTCATGGATCTAATTTTAGATGAACTATAACCATTCAAGAAGAAACACCTCGAGCCATGTCATTGGTTATATGAATCAGTACTTGGATCTAAAGTTAAGGTGTGGAAGTAAGGCATAGTGTTATAGTATGGTGGCCCACACATGCCACTTGGCAGTGAATTATCAACATTGTAGAATTCTAACTCCTGTGGTCATTATCAACAAATACTTTGATGGTTGACTGCAAAGCCTTCGGTTGACCACCGTGTCTGACAGTGTTGGTGATTCTCAATGGTCATGAGAAGTATAGAGTGTGCTTCTGATTAGGATGGTTAATAAAGGTCAGGTGGCCACAGGATGGTACTTGGACTGACCTTGTCATGCGGAAGGCACTGCGGACTGATACTGTGTGGGGCGTAGAATCCTCGCTCAGGCCGAAGAGCTCCATGACTGGAAGGTCCAGCCCCATGAAATAGTCCAGGGTCTCCTTTGTGATGGGAGCAGCTCCTGATATACACAAGACACATCGATCAAGGCCCAGAGCATCTTGGGTCTTCTTGAGGACCAGATAGTTAGCCAACGAGTACCCCCAGGGCACCGAGGAAGAACTGTGAAGCAAAAAGATGGCAGCTGAGAAGATACAGGAGCAAAAACACAGGAGGAAATTGAAATTGGAGACACAATGTGAGAAGCAAAGGAAGTGTGTGGGCAATGAAATAATAACAAAGATGAAGGAGATAAAACAGGATGAGAAAGCAACAGGCTGGAATTGGGATTTGGGGAAAGGAAAAGATGAAGAAAAATAAATCTGTATGTGTCAGTAGGTAAATGTGAAATGTAGAGGAATGAATGCAAGGTGAGAATGGATGATCTAAAATAGCACCCTTTGCATTGGCATTGAGAAGAATAGAAGAAGTTTGAGTATTTCAGACCAAAGTGCAAATAAGATGAATCAAGATCATGGATGCATGAGTGAGATGAAAGAAGTGGTGGCGGCAGATCCAGTACACAGGACATGAGAAGCCCAGATTATTTTGGACATGTGTGTCTCTATCTATCTATCCATCTATCTATCTATCTATCTATCTATCTATCTATCTATCTATCTATCTATCTATCTATCTATCTATCTATCTATCTATCTATCTATCTATCTATCTATCTATCTATCTGTCTAGTTGACCATTTAAAGAGCACAACATTCATCACAAGGGTATCTTGAGGGGAGGGTTGAGTGAAAAGGTGATAGTTTCTGCACTATTTGCATCTTTGGATGGCCTAATTGTTTTGGAATGATTTGTTTAGAAGCTACCTGTTTGCCTATCAATTAAGCCCTACGATGTGTTTGATATAAAGGTGAAAAGTGAACACTATGGTTTTGCCTGAATCTTCTACATAGTATCCTGTTGAAAGAGCTCAGTAGAATACATATGGTTATACAATCATGAGTACAATAAACGCATACCTCACAGAGTGGTAATATTCATGTATTACCCTTCTGTATCTTACAAAAATAAAATTTCCTTTGGGTGCAAGGATGGGAAGGGATATTGGAGTGCTCAATTCTGAGAGTTTTGAAAAACAAATTCATGCACACAAATAAATGGTTCTTTCTGAACACCAGCAGAATTCTAATTTGAAGATAGTAAGAAGAGAGTCATTTTTCTATATTTCAGCCCTGAAGAAGGGGCTGTTCTGCTGTGAAACACATGTTTACTGAATACAATGTTAAGTCTTGATGGCTGTGGATTGCATTCTATGTAACCACAAGATTATAAATTGTTGTTGGAAGTGTAATCTGTGTCATAAATGCCAGTACCATGATATCGAAATAATAAATATTAATCAATTGTAGAATATGATAATTGTTTGAATAGCTCCCTAGGAAAATAATCTTTCATTTCTGTAAATAACGACCAGGTTAGGCATCTGTCAAGTAGGTGGTAGTTTGCGCAGGGCCACTATTATCTTTACCTAAATTGAGTGTTTGAGGATAATAATAAATGTAGCACAACTCAATCAAGTGCAGCAAACCGGGAGGTTCTAATGTGCTTAATGTAGGCTTCTCATATTGATTCTCAGCAAATATGTCAGTGGCTTTTTTGCAACTGCTGCTTTGCTGTAGCTGAAATCACAAGGCCTTATCATGGGCAACTAAGCCTGAAATTCAGGTACAAATATTCTAATGTTTTGACTTCAATAAATATTTCCACACTTCAGACTTCAGAGTGGGAGAGATTTTTTGGGACATCCTAGACACAATTCACCTCTTGGTGGAACGATTCCTTGAACTTCAAGATACTCCAAGCACTAAATTCTTCAAAAGGCAAGACTTCTTGATGACTAGGATGGTCTGGGTGCAAATACACCCCAGAGCAGTGCTTAATGATATGCTATCACCTCAGTATTTACAGACAATATTTTGTCTAACTTTAAACAATCATGTGCATGTCACAATGTTTCCCAGTATTGCTTACATCTCCATTACATGGTTCCACCACAACTTCAGCGTTGACTTTCCCACCCCTTTCCTTAATACACCATTTCCATGAACCAACCTTGACCAGTATCCCATCTTACCTTTCTGCTCTGGATCTTGTTTGAGCACTCCCTGTTCTTGACATCCCCTCTCCTGTTGATTCTTACATCCCAGCCTTGACATCATCTAACTGTGGTGTGCACAGTATATGTACCCAGTCTCACACATGTGTTATGTGAGTTTGTGCTGGACTGATTGTGGAATTCTATATATTGTTCTCTGTGTTTTGAAAAATGCAAGCAAAAGAGACACATGAGAACAAGCTGGAGGCTGAGTGGTCTCAGTCCACTCATGATGTAGGTTGAGAGGTCATAGGGACATCCACGGTAGATGGGCAAGAAGAAAAGAGAAGGATGAAACTGATAGGTTAACATAGAGAGATGTAGACAAATTTGTAAGTTATATGAAAGAGTGTATGAGTGCAGCCACAGGGGTGGCATCAGTGGTGAAGGGGAGAGGTGGGAACCGATGAATGTGGTACAGTCCACTATTCAAGCAACATGATTTGTATCTGTCTAGTTAAGAGGGAGAAGTAACATTGAGAAAGTCAATAGATCTAATTGTAATATGCTACGAATTGCAAACACAGGCAAGCTCAAAGGGCACAGACCATTAAGGCAATGTCTCTTAATCCAGCCCCTTTCTGTGCCTCAAGTGTGATCTTGGATCCTCAGGTTTACAATGCCAACCATGCTTATCCTCTTTCAATACTTATCCCCGCATCTCCCCAGAAGAGATCCCATAGGTAGTATACCCATTCATCCGGTTGAGATTGGCCGCATAGCCACGACCCCTCGCCCAGGTTCTGATGGTCTTCTGAAAAAAAGATTCCTTAGACTCCATGGCCTGAGCTGCAGCCTGGATCTTCTCCCAGATCCTTGGCACTCCAAAGAAGAAGGCGGGCCGCACCTCCTTCAGCAAATCAATGGGAGAGCCCTGCAGTGGGAGAAAACATGGGGTGAGCTGGCAGAAAAACCCAATGAGTTGGTTCAGAATTAAATATTCTGTCTTCTCTAGGTCTTCCTAGGTCTGTAATTTGAATGTTCTGCAGCTGGACAAGCAGAAAAAAACGTATTTAATGTAAGTTCTCGTTTTTGAGGAGACAATACAAACTGGAAAAAAGTTTCAACATCAGCTGTTGGTAAGGAGATAATCTGGGCAGAGCATCTTCCTTCTTAAAATCATAACTGCAGCTGTACAGGTTTCTGCAGTAATGCAAATCACACCTATTAGTTCAGCTATTGACTTGCTCAAGACTGTTGACACAGAGATATCACAAAGTGCAGTACAGATTGTGTGTACAAGGAGATCAAGGAAGCATAGCTCCATCCATTGATGTGTCAGAGGACTGATGGAGGATTCAGCAGTCTATTAGTCAGAGAGTTACTGATACTGGCCAGCTTTTGTAATTCACCAGCCTAAAAAGCCAGGTTTTCCTAAGCCCTTTTCTAAATATGTGAGTCCTTTTGAGAGTCTTGACGGTGTAAATTTACATCACAGCTTGGCACCAGTAGAGGTTCTAAGTGCTGTCCGCTCAAGTCAGTCAACATCAAAGTTGATTCCTGGTATGGCGGAAACACAAGCAGGCCAATCAGAGACTGCGCACAGCAGACAGAATGTGGCAATCAGAAAATAGGTATATTACTCTGCAGCTACAAACTAAGATCCACCAAAAACTATAATCTTGCAATTTGGTTGGCTATCAATGTAAATTTTTGTTTGAGCTTATCTTTAAATTCAGCAACCCATTTCGTTAAATCAGACTATTGGGACAGGAATTTCCCCTGCATGGTACACCGGTGTGTTCCCCTTCCCCATGTGCCCCACTGCTTGTCAATCTAGTATCCGGATTTTTATTGTGACCCTGGTGTTAACTTTTTCTAGCACATGCGCAGAGCCTAGGCTTGTCGTTGATGGTTTGAGCTGGTAGCAGCATACCATGTTTTTTCAGACCTTCGTAATCTGTGTCATTATGAGAGAGACCACCCACTTGTGTAAAGTTCTGCTATTGCATGTCATCTAGATCCTTGCGCTGACATGATGCTTGTATATGGAGTGTGAATGCGTGTTCTGTGAACCTGCAGTATATGAATAATAGAAGGGCATGGACCTAATTTGGATGCCCCTGATTCAACATGACACAAGGTGAAAGATCAAGGCACCTTCTCCAGATAGCAGAAGTGCATTGTCTGCATTCTAAATGACTGTAAGGTAGAGATTCAGATGATGAAAGGAGAATGACGGAGGCAGCTCTCTGACTGAAAGGTAGAGATCCAGATGCTGAAGCAAGGATGATGTGAGCTGCTGCCCTCTGACTGAAAGGCAGAGATACAGATGCTGAAGACAGGATGAAAGAGGCAGCTCTCAGACTGAAATGTAGAGTTCCAGATGCTGAAGACAGGATGACAGAGCCAGCTTTCTGACTGAAAGGTAGAGTTCCAGATGCTGGAGCAAGGATGGTGGAGGCAGCTTTCTGACTGAAAGGCAGAGATCCAGATGCCGAAAGGAGGATGGTGGGGGCAGCTCCCTGACTGAAAGGCAGAGATACAGATGCTGAAGGGAGGATGACGGAGGCAGCTTTCTGACTGAAAGGTAGAGTTCCAGATGCTGAAGCAAGGATGGTGGAGGCAGCTCCCTGACTGAAAGGTAGAGATACAGATGCTAAAGCGAGGATGATGGAGACAGCTCCCTGACTGAAAGGTAGAGATACAGATGCTAAAGCGAGGATGATGGAGACAGCTCCCTGACTGAAAAGTAAAGATACAGATGCTAAGGCAAGGATGATGGAGACAGCTCCCTGACTGAAAGGCAGAGATACAGATGCTGAAGGGAGGGTGGTGGTGGCAGCTCCCTGACTGAAAGGTAGAGATCCAGATGCTGGAGCATGGATGGTGGAGGCAGCTCTCTGACTGAAAGGTTGAGATACAGATGATGAAGGGAGGATGGTGGAGGCTACTCTCTGACTGAAAGGTAGAGATCCAGATGCTGAAGCGAGGATGGTGGAGGCAGCTCTCTGACTGAAAGGTAGAGAGCCGGATGCTGAAGTGAGGATGGAGGAGGCAGCTCCCTGACTGAAAAGTAGAGATCCAGATGCTGAAGCGAGGATGACGGAGGCAGCTCTCTGACTGAAAGGTAGAGAGCCAGATGCTGAAGTGAGGATGGTGGAGGCAGCTCCCTGACTGAAAAGTAGAGATCCAGATGCTGAAGCGAGGATGACGGAGGCAGCTCTCTGACTGAAAGGTAGAGAGCCAGATGCTGAAGTGAGGATGGTGGAGGCAGCTCCCTGACTGAAAAGTAGAGATCCAGATGTTGAAGAGAGGATGATGGAGGCAGCTCTCTGACTGAAAGGTAGAGATCCAGATGCTGAAGCGAGGATGACGGAGGCAGCTCTCTGACTGAAAGGTAGAGATCCAGATGCTGAAGGGAGGATGATGTGAGCTGCTGCCCTCTCACTGAAAGGTAGAGATCCAGATGCTGAAGCGAGGATGGTGGAGGCAGCTCCCTGACTGAAAGGTAGAGATCCAGATGCTGAAGCGAGGATGACGGAGGCAGCTCTCTGACTGAAAGGTAGAGATCCAGATGCTGAAGCGAGGATGACGGAGGCAGCTCTCTGACTGAAAGGTAGAGAGCCAGATGCTGAAGTGAGGATGACGGAGGCAGCTCTCTGACTAAAAGGTAGAGACACAGATGCTGAAGGGAGGATGGCGGGGCAGGTCTCCGACTGAAAAGTAGAGATACAGATGCTGAAGCAAGGATGACGGAGGCAGCTCTCAGACTGAAAGGTAGAGATACAGATGCTGAAACGAGGATGGTGGAGGAAGCTCTCCGACTGAAAGGTAGAGCTACAGATGCTGACGCGAGGATGGTGAAGGCAGCTCCCTGACTAAAAGATAGAGATCCAGATACTGAAGCAAGGATGGTGGAGGCAGCTCCCTGACTGAAAGGTAGAAATCCAAATGCTGAAGCGAGGATGGTGGAGGCAGCTCCCTGACTGAAAAGTAAAGATATACATGCTGAAGGGAAGATGGTGGAGGCAGCTCTCCGACTGAAAGGTAGAGCTACAGATGCTGACGCGAGGATGGTGAAGGCAGCTCCCTGACTGAAAGATAGAGATCCCGATACTGAAGCAAGGATGGTGGAGGCAGCTCCCTGACTGAAAGGTAGAAATACAGATGCTGAAGCGAGGATGGTGGAGGCAGCTCCCTGACTGAAAAGTAAAGATATAGATGCTGAAGGGGGGATGGTGGAGACAGCTCTCCGACTGAAAGGTTGAGATCCAGATGATGAAGGGAGGATGGTGGAGGCTACTCTCTGACTGAAAGGTAGAGATCTGGATGCTGAAGCGAGGATGGTGGAGGCAGCTCTCTGACTGAAAGGTAGAGATCCAGATGCTGAAGTGAGGATGGTGGATGCAGCTGTCCGACTGAAAGGTAGCGATCCAGATGCTGAAGCGAGAATGGTGGAGGCAGCTCCCTGACTGAAAAGTAGAGATCCAGATGTTAAAGAGAGGATGGTGGAGGAAGCTCCTTGACTGAAAGGTAGAGATACAGATACTGAAGGGACGATGGCGGTGGCAGCTCCCTGACTGAAAGGTAGAGATATAGATGCTGAAAGGAGGATGACGGAGGCAGCTCTGTGACTAAAAGGTAGAGACACAGATGCTGGAGGGAGGATGGCAGAGGCAGCTCTCTGACTGGAAGCTAGAGATCCCGATGCTGAAGCGAGGATGGATAAAAGTAGCTCTGGGACTGAACGGTAGAGATCCAGATTCTGAAGCGAGGATGATGGAGGCAGCTCTCTGACTGAAAGGTAGAGATACATATGCTGAAGTGAGGATGAGGGAGGCAGCTCTCTGACTGAAAGGTACAGATACAGATGCTGAAGGTAGGATGACTGAGGCAGCTCTCAAACTGAAAGGTAGAGATCCAGAAGCTGAAGCGAGGATGGTGGAGGCAGCTCTCTGAAATGTAGAGATCATGGGGCAGATGTATCAAGATTCCATTTTGCGATTCCTAAATAGCGATTTTTAAGAAATTGCTATTTAGAAATCGCAAAATGGAATGTATGTAAAAATCGCTATTTTTTTGGGATTCCTTAATCTTCCTTATTTGCGAATTCGCATTTTGCGAATTCGCAAATAAGGAATAATTTCCCATGCTTTCCTATGGGCATGGAGGCTCATAGGAATGATTGTGAAGCAATTCTCAAATTGCGAATTCGCAATTTGCTAATCGCAATTTGAGAATTATTTCAAGGGTGCAGGGGTGTCTCAAAGACACCCTGCTGCACTCCTGAAATGTACATGTGTGTGCATATGGCGCACATACATGCCCTATGGCATATGTGTGCATCACATGCCACCTTCAAAAATGCCAAGTTATGCATTTTTTAAAGACTTCGCAAATTGCCATCAACTACAAGTTGGTGGTAATTTGCGATTTCTTAACCAAAAATCGCAATTCAAAAATACTACATACATAGCATTTAAGGAATCGCAAAATTGCGATTCCTTAAATGCTATGGCAAAATAAGGAATCGCACATTTTTGCTATTTCTTATTTTGCGAATTTTTGATGCATGCCAAAACATGCAAATAGACCGTTTGCGATTCGCAAAGGCCGAAATTCTGCGAATTTCGGCCTTTGCGAGTTGCAAAAGGCTTGATACATCTGCCCCCTAGAATCTGAAGCGAGGATGGCGGAGGCAGCTCTCTGACTGAAAGGTAGAGATCCAAATGCTGAAACGAGGAAGATTGAGGCAGCTCTCTGACTGAAAGGTAGAGATAGAGATGCTGAAGTGAGGATTGTGGAGGCAGCTCTCCAACTGAAAGGTAGAGATCTAAATGCTAAAGCGAGGATGACGGAAACAGCTCCCTGACTGAAAGGTAGAGATTCAGATACTGAAGCGAGGATGACAGAGACAGCTCTCTGACTGAAAGTTAGAGATCCAAATGCTGAAGCGAGGATGATGGAGGAAGCTCTCTGAATGAAAGGTAGAGATAGAGATGCTGAAGTGAGGATGGTGGAGGCAGCTCTCCAACTGAAAGGTAGAGAGGATGATAGGGGCAGCTCTCTGACTGAAAGGTAGAGATCCATGTACTGAAGGGAGGATGATTGAGCTAGCTCTTGACTTCACAGTACCTCTCTGAGAATCTTTGGGCTGCTCAAGTTTGCTATTTGGAGAGTGAAGTAAGGGTTGTACTTGACCCTGTTTGCAGAATTATAGTTGCATGGACCCCCGGACAATAGTGGAAAATGACCTCAACCATCACAGTTGAGTCGGAGTAGCCCCTGGTTACCCAGTGTCCCCTTGAACAGAGTCTGACAGAGGCAAAATCTTGCAATGCTCAAAATACATCCCCATTCTTGACTGTGAGAAGCAGAGACAACAAAAGAGGGAAATAGTGTACATTAGGCCCAGGGTGTTTAGTGCTCTCAGAATTCAGCCTCCTATCCCTAAGGAACAACGTTACCTCTCAAACTGAGTTCATGTAAATCGAGGCACCAAAGAATGTTATGTTATACATTTTTGTTAGTTATGTTAGATGTTATAACAGGTTATGTTATATTTTGTTATTTTATGCTATGTTACGTGTATTTGTAGAGTGCGTCTAACTGGGAGGTTGTCCTTCTGCTGAGAAGGTATGAGATTCGCCTGGTGGAGTGCCTATGGAAGAGCCAGGTCTTTAGCTCTTTTGGAATTCAAAAATGCAAGAGAATACTCTGATGTGTAGTGGCAGGTCCTGGATATGCTTGGGATATCTGCAAGAAGTAGTCCTGTCATGTGGATGAGTCTGAATGGTTATTGGAAGGAGATATGATTAAGGCTAGCCGGGCTAGTGTTGTGAAGTGCTTTGAAGATGTGTGTGTGGAAAGTCTGAACTGTGCACGTATGTGTACAGGGAGCCAGTGGAAGTCCTTGAGATGTGGTGTGATGTGTGTGGTGTGGGAGGCTAAGTGTCATTCTTCTGGATGATTTGTGGTTTTAAGGTGAGTTGTTTGCTGATGTAGAAGATGTTCACTTAGTCCTACTTGTTAGTGATAAGGGTGTGACAATTTTGAGTTCTTTGTCGGAACCCATTTGAAGATCATTACAACATCTTTAGGGTGAGACAGCATGAGGCTGTCATGACGTTGACTTAATGTCATGTTTAGCTGGCTGTAGATGATGATCCTGAGGTTCTTGGCATGGGAGATAGGGGCGAGGGCCGGTCCTTGCTCAGCTTGCCATAAACTGGAGTCCTGTGGTGATGGGTTCCTTCCAAAGGCTCCAACCTCTGTTTTGACGGTGTTAAGTTTAAGGCAGCCATTGACTTCAGTCATGCAGGTGGTCAGTTTGTTCTGGGTTGGTCGACTTGTCTAAGAGGGAGAGTATGAGCTGGGCGCAGGAGAGAATGTCAATGATGCACAGAGGAGGTTGCTGGTTTTCAAGGCTTAGGTGGCCACACAGACCCACTGGGTCCATTCAGTCAGGAGAGAGCAGATTCCAGTCTTAAGGTGGTGTCCAGTGAGGAAGTTGTGAGATACTGTGTTCTAAGAAGCGGAGAGGCTCAGGAGGATAAGGGTAGCTCTGTCTCCTATGTCCATGATTATGCATATGTCGTATATTGTGGCGATGAGGGCTTTTTATGCTGTGACTGGATCTGAAATTAGACTGTGTGTTGAGTAGTTGATATTGGTTTAGATGGTTGGTGAGGCATTTATGGATGAGTTTCTCAAAGACATTGGCTGGTTATGGAAGCAAAGAAGTGACTTTGTAGTCAGCATGTGTCGGATGGTCTGCAGAAGGCATTTTCAGCAATGGAGAACTGTGGCATATCTGCTAACGTGGCAGAAGTGATGGGGGCATTTGTAATTTGGATGAGGGTCACACTGATGGATAGAATTCCTCTAGTGAAGGTGGGGTGGGGGTATGTGACAGATGGGGCCCCGGAGTGGATGATGTGCATGGTGGTGGCACTTCGTAGCCAAGTGAATGTAGTTGTTTCCTTGGACATGACGGGGACCCTTACTGTAAGGTCTGTTGGGTCTGGCTGAGGCATAGATGTGTCATATTTGAAAGTTATCTTGCTACAGAAGAACTGCAAGAGTTGGTTGCAGAGGTCCTGTGAGTGAGTAATGCGGATGGCTCCTGCTGCTGGCAAGATTAAATCTTTAACAATGAGAAGACCTCTTTGCTGCTATTGGTGTTGGCTTCAACAACAACATGGTCACTGGAACCAAGCTATACTTGGCTGATGAGCCCTAACTAGGGCAAAATCGTTCCTAGGTTGCTTGCGTTACATTTCACAAAGGACATGGTGTAGAGGTTTGAACTGGAATGTTCCCATTGGAGCAGGATCAAGACTGATTTGCATATGGCTGGATCCAAACTGAGGAGGCATGGTGTTCAAAACAAC
This sequence comes from Lissotriton helveticus, assembly GCF_964261635.1. Classification (NCBI taxonomy): domain Eukaryota; kingdom Metazoa; phylum Chordata; class Amphibia; order Caudata; family Salamandridae; genus Lissotriton; species Lissotriton helveticus. The sequence continues at coordinate 45,935,047 of NC_136059.1, forward strand.
AATGGACTGGGCTGCGGCCTGAGTAATTACCAGTGGCTGAGATTAATTCAAGATTTCAACCCATAACATTTTTTAATGAGTTGGTGCTGGCATCAATGCAGTCTTCGAATGCTGACCGCTTGGTGGTCTGGATAGGCTGGATAGCACCTAAGGGCGTGTGTGTAGGTGTTACTGTCAGCACTGGCTTTCTCCATCTGCGCTCCAACTGTTTGCAGTAGCGCTTCATCATCCTATGTTCCAGCTGGCTTGAGCCCTAGTTTAAGCAGCTTTGCTAGGCTTGAGGGGAGCCAGGTCGTAAATGCAGGTGGTGATCCAGTTGTTGATGGATTTGGATAAGCTGCAGTGTTTTGGCTGATGTTCCGTGAGTTGGGCCATAAAGACTTCCTTAGAGATGTTTTTTTAAGTTTTGGCAAGGTGTCCTTGTGGCGGTAGGTCTAAAGGTGGTGTGGTATGGGGATGATGTACTTAACAAGGGTGTGGTCTGTCATGCTGATTGACATCAGCTGCTCTAGTCTACAGGAATACTGTCGAAGGAGGTATGTCTCTGTAACATGTTAGGTAATAAACAGGTGTTAGAATTGGTGGTCTGTAGTTGGCACAGGTAGGTATTTGTGACAAATAGAGATATTCTCCTCTAGTCAGGGTAAGGGGTACACTCCTAAAATAACCACTGCTCACTCCCTTGGTAGCTTGGCACGAGCAGATAGGCTTATCTCAGAGGCAGTGTGTAAAGCATTTGTGAACACATACAGTAATCAAGTGACAACACTACAAATGGACACCACACAGGTTGTATATTTATAAAAATAAGTATCTTTTAAATAGAGTTACCACAAGACCATAAACAAGAAAAAGAATCTACAATACTATTAGAAATCAAGAGCTCTTGTTAAAAAGGCTTAAATCACGGTTCTGTGCGAGCAGGTAGCCCTATCCGGCTACAACGTTGCTGAAATAACAGAGAGTCTAACAAATCCAGCGGACTGCGTCGGTCCTGACCCACTCAAGTGTCGACAGACTCGGTCACAGTACCTTTACTTGATGCGGCAGGCACAGGCGTGCGAGTCGGTTCCGGCGTTTGTTGTGTTGCAGAAAAGAAAGCGTTGCAGGACGTGTTGTCCCTCGATGTGGTGCAGGCAACGGCCCATTGACAGAGTCGGTGGGTCCGAGGCGTACGGTGCTTCGTTGCGGTGCTTGCAGCTTGCGGTGCGGTGCGGCGACAGAGCCGGAGTTCGGGAGCTGGCGTCCATCAGTCGGACAGCGGTATGAGTCAGGCGGTGCGTCAAGAAGCGTGCGAGCGGTGCCCAACTCCGATGCATTCACAGGGCTCGAAGTCAGCAGCAGTGACTGGGTCGGTCAGACCAGTACGAGTTGGTGTAGCGAGGCGTTGCACGTCGCGGTGTCCACAAGTCGCGGTGCAGGCAACGGCTTGGTGACGGCAACAGGACGGAGTCAGTGAGCTCAGAGCTTGCATTGTTCGATGCAGACGTTGTTCGATACGGTGCCTACAGGACACCGGGCAGGTTGTGAGAGTCGGTGGCTCCGAGGCGTACGGTGCTTCGTTGCGGTGCTTGCAGCTTGCGGTGCGACGACAGAGCCGGAGTTCGGGAGCTGGCGTCGATCAGTCGGACAGCGGTAAGAGTCAGGCGGTGTGTCGCGAAGCGTGCGAGCGGTGCCCAACTCCGATGCATTCACAGGGCTCGAAGTCAGCAGCAGTGACCGGGTCGGTCAGACCAGTACGAGTTGGTGTAGCGAGGCGTTGCACGTCGCGGTGTCCACAAGTCGCGGTGAAGGCAACGGCTTGGTGACGGCGTCAGGACGGAGTCAGTGAGCCCAGAGCTTGCATTGTTCGATGCAGACGTTGTTCGATGCGGTGACTACAGGACACCGGGCAGGTTGTGAGAGTCGGTCACAGCTCCTTGCCGCTACAGCCACTGAAACAGTGTTTCTAGCAGCAATCCACAAAGGCTGGTGAAGTCTACTGGTCCTGAGACTTCGGTCAGGGGGCAAGCTCTTTTCAAAGCCCTTGGAGATCCTTCACAAGTTGAAAATAAAGCACACAAAGATCCTTTCTCCTTCCTTTGGCAGTCAGGCAACCACTGCAGGCCAATCCCCCAAGCAGCACTTCAGCTTAGGGATAGACTCTCCTCAGTTTCTTTAGGTGCCTCTCCTCAGCAAAGGTTTCTTTTTGTAGTCCAAAAGTGATCTAATTTCTTGGGATCAGGGTCCCAATATTTATACCCCAAAATCTTTTGTCCTATGAGAGCAGAGGGGCCTTTGCCTAGTTCTAACCAGTTCTGGAGCACTCTGTTTACAAGACTCTATCCCACAAGCAGTAGTGTGCAGGTAGGCCCGTTTGCAGAGTGGTGGAGAAAGGGGAGATGGCCTTTGAAGTTCTTACAGTAAACATGCACTGTGGGACTTACTGGAAGTAACAGGAGGGGTAGTTGCCCCCTCTGGATCCAAGGGGACTTCATCCTCTAATCAGCAGAGCGCCAAGAGTATCATTTACACAGTGCTGGATAAAGGTGGTGTGGCCTCTAAAGACATCTCAGCAATCCCAATGTTTGGGACTGTTGGATTGGCCCTTCTGGCAGGTTCACCCCTGAACTTTTTGCCTTGTAATATTACATAAGTATAGTGATTTCTGGTCTTTGCGCACTTTAGCACTGTGGCGCAGTGTAAAGTGCGTGCGCTCTCTGAGTGCGTGTGTGAGATTGGACTGTCCTCCCATAGGAATGCATGGGGGATATGTGTGTCCATGGTAGTTCCTGATGTGTGGGGAGTGCAGGCTTGAGTTTGGTATGTGCGAAATCGTGAGATTGAATGCTGCGCGATGATGTGTGCAGCATTCATGTGTCTAGTGTGGAATTGCCACTTCTAGTAGCTGGAGCTAGTTGGTGTGCCTGGCTCCAGAAGTCAGGATGGGTCTGCCCCGGTGGTGAATGGGGAGATCTGCATGTTGATGGCAGGAAGGGGCTGTACCTGGGACCTGAATAGGGCTTGGCTTTCCCTCCACAATGCTGGCTTCGCCCCCTGTGGTGCGACTGATGACCCTAGCCTGTCCTGTGAATAGGGCGAGGGGCTGAGCAAAACAAAGTGCTCCAGAACCAGCTGCGTCTGGTTTTCCCCCACCCTGCACCCTAGAAACAAAGGGATTTGGTGTATAAAAAGAGGCTGTGACCTCATGTTAAATGTTCTTGTTCTTGTTTCCTGACTAGACTCTACCAGGGGCGTGCTGCTGCTGGGGCCCAGGGGAAGGCTTGCCTCCCTGGGCCCTGCCCAGCCCCTGGATGTCCTGGAGGCATTTCCTTGTGGGGAGCTGCTTGCTCCATCTTTGCTGTCCAGGACTCCTTGCGGCCCTGGTTGCTCCAGTTACCCTGTTAAAGTGAGTCTTTTGCCCCTAGCACCTGGGAAGCGCTTTATTTTTAAAATACCCTGTCATTGAGGGAGCCTAGCCCTCCTTGCTGCAATTATTATTCGCAGCGCAATGCTGCCCTTTTCCCTGAGGAGATTCCCCTGGTGTGCCCACCCCGGGTGCCCACACCGCGTTTTTAATTATTTTTATTGACGGGTGCCCACCCCGTTCATAGGAGCCTCAATGGGTGCCCAACCCATTTCTATTTTTATTTGATACTTCGAGGGTGCCTACCCCTCGGTATTGCCCCTGAAACAGTAATGGCGCCACCGCAGCCGCTGCAAAACCGGAAGCCACGCCCACGCCCGCCTGACTGTGGGCGGGGCCGGGAGTGGATCCCTTCCGCTTCCCCCTACCTGGGGGAAGCCAATGTCCGCCTTTTCGGTCTCCCGTGTGGAGAGGGAGACCGGAGATGCTGCCCGCCCGCCGCAGGAAGCAGAGCGAGTGGTGCGGCGCTCCCATGCGATGGAGGGAGCCCCTGGAGAAGAGTGAAGCAGGCGCACAATAGAGGCGGGGCTCTTGGGTGGAGAGAGTTCCCCAAAGCGCCGCCATCGCCCGAAGAAGAGAGCCTCGCCGTGCTGAGCCGGTAAGTGAAGCCGGCAAGGGGGAGGGCAGTAGGGAAGCACCACGCCGGTGCCTCCCTTGATGACATACCTGTTTCCGCTCCCCCGGGGAGCTCAGAGTTAGGGCGGTCCCGGATGGCAGTGGGCCGCCCCACCGCTGTACTGAGCCATGCGGGGCTCCAGCAATGGGAGGATGTTCGAGAAGACCCCAGTGGGGGTCCTGAGTACCAGGGGGGCCCCTGTTACCGCCCCGGAGGGCCCCAGGGATTTCCAGAGCCTAGATGGCTCTTAGGGGGCACAGTTACTTTTAAAGCCCCAGTGCTAGGGGACCCGTGTTGTTTCAGAGCGCTAGTGCGCTCCACAATGGGCATAACTGACTTCAGAGCCATGGGGCTCCAATGATGGGCCACATGTGTGTTCAGAGCCTAGAGGGCTCCACCGTTTGCGTCATATGCATTTTCAGAGCCCCGTGTGGCTCCAGCAGTTGGCGCAGTCTTTGTTCAGAGGGCCAGTGAGGGCCCATGCCGCAGTTTGCTTTCCAGCGGCCCAGCAAGTAGTGGGCAGCTGCCCTGTTTAGGTTCTTTCCTTTCTAGGGACTTGTTCTCTGGACTCAGGAGTGAGTCGCACTCCTTCGCCCCTACTTTGGCCTTCCCCAGCTGCACAGCACTTAGTGCCAGCTGCAGCGTTTAGGCCCTGTTCTTGTCCTCAGCTGCCCAGCAAGTAGTGGGCAGCTGCTACGTTTAGGTTTTGATGCAGTGGCGCAAACTGGACCCTAATGTGATTTATGTGCTATTGTGATTTATGTGCTAATGTTTTGGATGCTAGGAAATGTACTGTGTATAGTATGTTTTGCGCACCCTGTGTTCTGATACCTATAGACATATGTTTATGCTTAGGAGGTTGTTTTACCTAGTATAGGTTATGCTAGTGTGTTCTTGGTTCCCTGTGTGATATATGCCTAAGGTGGTTAGGATTGCATAGGAGGTGCTTACCTGTTACCAGTGGTTACTGGTTGTGTGCTACATTTGCTATTTTATGCTACAATTGTTCTATGTTCTAAGTGCTAGTTCTACCAAGTGCTTATTCCTGACAGTGGTCCATGTGGCCCTGTCCTATGTACATAATCCCCTGTAAAGTCTGCCTGTGCCAGTTGGCACAGTGTAAAGTGTGTGTTTATTATCTAATGTGTTTGGTATAATACAAAGGCTATTTTTATATATAACCTTGTGTGGAGTTCCTTTTGTGGGGGGCCTGGGATGTTTTTGCTGGTGGGTGCGTGCGCAAATGCTTTACACATTGCCTCTGGGATAGGCCTGACTGCTCGTGCCAAGCTACCAAGGGGGTGAGCAGGGGTTATCTTTTGCGGGTGACTTCCTTGCCATGACTAGAGTAGTGGTTTCTGCCTGGCTTTGGCGCAAGCCTTAGCCAACCAGAAATACCCATTTCTAACATTAGTGGCAGCGGTGCGATATGGACTTGTGTTTGCGATGTACCACAGCGACATTGGCTTCACTACAAAACTCTGCATTTTAGATAATCACATGGAAAGGGATTATTGTTTTTAAGTTTGTTCTAAATGTCATTTCTTTGGAAATATGTTTCTTGTGTGAGTTGGGTGTCACTAGCTCGGGAGAGTAGATCATCCCCTAAGTGCAGTATGAGTTTTCTGGATTCCCCAGAAAGGGTGGAATCCAGTGGTGGCAGCATAAGTGTGTCCAGTGCATGTGTTCCCCGTCCCGTTCCCGGAGTAATGGTACCTGTGTCACGTGGTGGTCAGATTGAGAAATCAGGGGCGGTAGAAACTATCTTACCAGTCTTGAGAGGGGTTTGGGGATGAATGTGTGATGTGCTGGATGAATGTGAACGTCCCATTCCCCGTTCCCGGAGTAATGGTACCTGTGTCATGTGTGGTCAGGTTGAGAAATCAGGGGTGGTAGAAACTGCCTTACCAGTCCGAGGGTGGGTGTATGTGGATGAATGGTGTGTTGTGCTGAATAATTGGTGTGAGTTCTCGGAGATAGGGAGCTTGCTGAATGATTGGGAGTGATTCCACAAGGAGTGGCTGAGGTGTCTTCCAGCCCAGCGTGGTGGAAGAGGTTCAGAGTAGCCCAGCTAGGTCCCGGTGTAGGGGCCCACGTCCTGTTTCTGAGGAGAAGGAGTGGGTGGGACTGCGTGTCTCCAGTTGCCTGAAACACAGTCTCAGGGCCTGGATTGTTTCTTAAGGGAACATCAGGTCGGGGGCCTAGGCTGTACTAATAGGCCATTTGAGGAGGATCTCCCAGAGTGTCTGGAGAACATGGAACATCTGTAAGCAGGGTTCCAGTAGTTCTGGTGTCTGGCAGTACCGCTCCAGTTGGGAGGGTGCAGAAGTCCAGATGGAGGGGTGCGAGGGGGATAGGCTCCCCAGTGGAGGAACCAGTGGGTCAGGGGCCAGCCAGAAGGGTTGTGTCGCCGGGGAGTGACCATGGTGATGCCACTTCTGTCCTGAGTGACAGGCAGACCTGCTACACGTCACATTAGTTATGTGTCACCCTCAAGGAAGTCCTGGTGCGCCAGGCATCTGACCAAAGGGTACGTCCCTCGGTTGGGGAGCCAGTAGCCTGTGGTTCCGGATCTGGACGTAAGGGCAACTGTAAGTAGTGTCCTGAAGTTACAAGAAGAAACTTCTGCCTGAAGAGAAGGAACCGGGTAAGCTGTATGGAGGAGTACTGTCCCTGACCTGGGGGATTGGCCTGCAGTGGTTGCCGTACTGCTGAAGGAGAGGAGAAAGTCTTAGACGTTATTTTCAACTTGTAGAAGTCCTGGTGCGCCAGGCATCTAACCAAAGGGTAGCGTCCCTAGGTTGGGGTGCCAGGTCAGGAGGGGGACTACACTGCCCCCTCCATTAGACTGCACAGCCCCAGGGAGCTTGAGGTCCTTCCTGAAAGTTTGTAGGGTTGGGGAGCGTCTGATGTTCAGAGGGAGCACGTTACAGGTCTTGGCTGCGATGTGGGAGAAAGCTCTCCTGCCTGTTCTGTTCTTGTGGATCCGGGGGACCTCTGCCAGGGTGAGGTCAGCGGAGCGGAAGTTCCTCTTGGGTACGTGGAAGGATAGTCTCTCAAGGTATTTGGGTCTGATGTTGTTGAGGGATTTGTAGGTGTGGGTTAGGAGCTTGAAGGTAACTCTCCTCTCGACCGGGAGCCAGTGAAGATCTCATAGGTGTTGAGTCATGTGTTTGTGGCGTGGAGTCCCAAGGACGAGTCTGGCGGCGGTATTCTGGATGGTTTGGAGTCTGTGAAGGAGAGATCTGTTGATTCCGGCGTATAGGGTGTTGCCGTAGTCCAGTCTGCTGGTTATGAGCACGTGGGTGACGGTCATTCTGCAGTCAGGTGGGATCCATTTGAAGGTCTTGTGGAGTATGCGCAGGCAGTTGAAGCTTGTGGAAGCGACGACGTTGATCTGGCGGTTCATGGAGAGGGAAGAGTCGAGAATGATGCAGAGGTTGCGTGCATGGTCTGTAGGCATGGGTGGGTTCCCGAGGACAGGGGGCCACCAGGTTGTCCCAGGCTGAGTTGCAGGTTCCGAGGATGAGGATTTCGGTCTTCTGTAAATTAGGCTTGAGGCAGCTGTCCTTCATCCAGGTTTCTACGTTCTTCATTCCCTCCTGGTGTAAAAAAAAGTTCAATCGGGTCGGGGACAATCGATATTTGCCCGGCGGTATTGCCTCTGTGACCCTCTAGTTATTTAAATCAATGAAGAGGCAGGCGCTGGAGACTGGAAAGCAGGAAACAAGGTTTTTTTATTCTCTCCGGAGGAGAACACAACGAAACGGACAGAAGGTATCGTTCTGAGGTGCTCTAACTGTATTTCTGAGGCCTGGCCTCTTATATCCACATTTATGACTTTATTGCAGATTACACATACATGTTTAAAGCTTTGATGTATGGAAAAGACATTCTCGGAACTCCCCTTTGGGCCCGTTCCCACACACATTTACAGTTGAAGTCCCCACCCTAGTCACAACAGGTGATGAGCATCGCGCAGCTGGATAATCCGCCGATTCACGGAATGTGGGGAGTTTGATCGGATCTCATGGGGTGGGGGCTTTGATCAACCCGGGGATTCTTTGATGGGGGAAGCTTTCTATTGTACGGGGAGGGGCAAGGATGGTATCGGCAGAGCTGGGTGTCGGCTTGGGAACGGGGAGGACAAAACGGGCACACGGGGAAAAAGGGGTTTGCATCTAAGGGCCGGAGATCATGAAAGGAAAGCAGGGAGGCGTCGCGCTGGGAACAGGATGAGGGCCTGGGGCAGAGCAGCGCCGGAGAGGGGTTTATGACTCAAGGCAGGTGCAAGCAGGGGGTGGTCAGCGTGCGGGCTTAGCGAAGGCAAAGGGCTATGTCAGGGGCCAGCGGCATGCAAAAGGGTTTGTTCTGATCGGGGCATCTTAAAATGGCGGGCGCGCACGACAAAAGTGTGGCATCAGGGAAGAGGCAAGATGGCGCAGATAATGTTCACCAAAACGCACTAATTTTCCACAGTCCTCCCTTTAACATATTCAAGACATCTTGCTGGTTCATTTTCTATTCGGTTCTACTGTGGTGAGCATGAGAAAGAAAACGGTAGGAACCCTAGAGGAAAAGAGTTGCAAACAATACATTTTAACATTTCTAGTTTTTAGGAGGTGGGCCTATTTGATAAACTTTGATCAATTTGTTTAGCAGGAAAGTCATAGGAATGAAATACAAAAACGGCGAGCAGCAAGTACATATCATAACGTGAACTGGCAGGTTAATACATGTTTCAGATTCGGATTGGAGCAGGATCAATACAATGGCGGCTGGGAGAGAAATGAGGCGTAGCAAAACGGTGGTTGAGGATGTCGAATGTTCGAAGTTTTATGAGTTCTCATTGTTCTTTGTGGTCTTTCGTTGGCGCTGTTGAGCACCGGCGGTGGAGCTACAAGTCCAGCTCTGTTCTAAGTTCTGCGTTGCAGGGCACGACCCTTTCCTCGCGTTTCTGGTCGGAAAGGTCCTTTTCGCCCTGTGTCCTTTGAGGTGATTGTCAGAAAGTTCCGATGGAAGAAGAGCGTTCAAAACAGTCCATAGGGTAGGTCAGAGGAAAAAGGGGGATGGAGCAAGGCCAAATTGGGAACAAACTAGGGGAACGAGAGACTTCAAATGGGCGGGCGTGCGACGGAATTCAGAGAGCGGGGACTTGTCGAGAGGCACTGGACGTCGAGCAGGGGCATCAGGTCGACCCTTTCTTTTCATGCTGTCGAAAACAGTGCCTCGTCCTGCAGCTCCTTTCAGTCGTGGTCTCGCCTTGGCTAATGTCGCAGGTGTCCCTTAGTCTGCAGTCGGGCCTCGTGCTCCCACATCCGGTCCTTCTCTCCTCCAACAGCAGTACCCTTAAACAAGTTTGAAAAGACAGTCTTTAGAAAATTTGCAGATGAAGATAATCAAAAAGTCTATTTCTCTCCCAGCTCCAGGCAAAGAATGAAAATGTCCGTTATATTTAACGTTCACAACTGGCATATGAATGACCGGTGGCGGACCTGTTGGATTTACTATGACTTTCCTTCATAATCATTTATTACAGGCATGACAGTTCATCTGATGGTAACCCTCCTTCGGGAGACAAATCTGGCAAAGATATGCCGTTCTCTAGAGTTTCACATTTACAAAAGGGTACAGTGAGTCGTCAACATGGTACTACACAGGTATTTTGCTGAGAGACGAACATGGCTAAACATTTCCTTTCTATCGGTGCATCCTGTTTTTCAACTACTGCGGGGTTCATTTTGATGATTTCTTTACCTTGGTCTAGTCTGTTAACCTTGTAAAACATCATTCTGGGTCCTACGTAACCTTTTACAGCCCGGTTACTTAACTAGGAAGGACAGGGGTTTTATGGGAAACAACCAGGGACATAGACAGGGGAGGTAACGGGGGTGATCGTTTTTCTGGTTTGGGTATTGCGACGATTCGGGGAGGGGAGGATCGCGTATTCTGAGGTCCTTGTTTTATACTATAGGAGCCGTTGACATGTAGTTCCCTTATTTCGGGCCAGATTAGGGAACCTCTGTCGTCTTACCTGTCCTTTCCCTTATGGCCCAACCTGGGTTCATTGACTTCTAGCGGAAAAGGAGAGGTAATGACGCGGCCTCAGGGTGATTGTATTAAAGACAAGCGTTTGTGCAAATACTGACGGTATTTGAAGCCAATTAGGTGGTGTGCTAGGGGTGGCAATCTGCCAATTTCGGGGCTAACCACTCGGAAGAGTGGTAGTGCAAAAATAGAGAGAGAGAGAGAGAGAGAGAGAGAGAGAGAGAGAGTGAGAGAGAGAGAGAGAGAGAGTGAGAGAGAGAGAGAGTGAGAGAGAGAGAGAGGGAGAGAGAGAGAGAGAGAGAGAGAGAGAGAGAGAGAGAGAGAGAGAGAGAGAGAGAGAGTGCAACGGCAGGCTAAATAGTACACGTGCAACAGAGAGGGCGGCAGTGCATTCAAGAAAGGCTATTTAGTGCATTACACAGTAAAGGGTATTCACGAGTCCGCGTTAGAATCTTGTAATCATGCAGTTTGAGCATTAGACAGGGTAGAGGGGACGTGCTTTGAGAAAAGGAAAGAAGAAAAAAAGGAGGTACCATTTTGTCGCACTTTCTCGCATTCTCGGTCCTTTGACCAGTTGGGTCAACGCCTCAGTCACACACACACATTCCCTCACAGTTTCGCATCATACGTGACATGGGTTCATTCGTCCGGTCTGGTTTAAGGGTGATCACTTTTTATCAGGTTGTGCTAATTTTTCGGGTTTGTTCGATACGTGAGTAGTTTGCAGGCGTGCTTAGACACCACCCTGCGGCGCTAGTCCGTTTCGTGTATTTAGACATGGCAGGGTCTCAGATCTTCGCCACACCTTGGCTGTAATCTCTGATGTAACCTGCAGAGGGAGGAAAAAAGGGGGGGGGGGTGGGGGAGACAGCATTCGCGCGCATTCAAATACATGGATTCATAAGTCCTTTACTTACCTCTTACTCGTCTTTCCTCCTTGGGGCAGGGTCCCCGGGGATATAGTTTTCGGAGTCGAGGGGGGGTAGTGTGTTCATGTAGGGCGTGTGCGGGGAAACATAAAAAGGAAACCAGAGGTGCCTAGTGCGAGGTATCTAGTCAAAGGATATATCTCACTATCGGGATCCTTAAACCTCTTTCAACGCCGTGGCGTTCTAAAGTTCTTCGGTTCTTGGGTCCCTGCTACTTTGGAACGTTGTACTTTACAATATTTACATTATTTCATTTCACCCTCCTTTTACATTCCCTCATTTACACCATTCGTTTTACCCATCCTTGGAAGTCACGGTCTTTCTCTACGCGAGAGTTCATGAGTCAGTCGCGTACTTTTAAGACGGAGTGTCGTGTTGTCGATCCGATCCGTCCTCCAGGGCTGGGCAACCATCTTCCTTTAACCTTAAAGAGAGAGCAGAGTAGGGTGCACAGAAAAAGAACTTTCCTACCCATCCCATATTGTTTTAAAATAAAGCATGCAATACCCGTCCATAGTTTCAAAGACTTTATTTTGCAAATTCATTTCAGCATATGGATTAGGAGGGTGTGGTCGTATTTGGTCGGTCGTGGCAATGGCTAAAGTGCGTACAGTGGGGGGTGTCGTTTGCAACAATAAAAACATCGGAAAGTTTTACTCATTCATTTGTAAGAGACTAAAACGTCTATTAATTGGCTGGGGGGTTCGGGGGCATATATTTTCATAATTTAGAAGCATAATCATAACAGTTGTAATCAGATTTCCTATATGCATACCGTACGTGTGCATCGTAAATGAGGTTTACATCAGTTATAAAAATATAATACATTGTACATTCGTAATCAACATTTGTAACGGGGATCTCTTCACACTATTCGTCGAGTGAGTTCTCTTCGTCTTTTCTAGCCAAGTGTACAAAGGATCATATAAAATCTCAGAACATCAAGTTTATATTAGTGCGAAGGAACACCACGAGGTGTTCGTAAGTTCCGATTGATACCAGCGCCATTTTGGGCGGGGCCGGCACAGTCCGGAAGCAGCATCAGGGGGAAATGTTTCCCTTACTGGCAGTTTGGACCAGAGTCCTTTTCGGCAGTTCTAGAATTCACGCTAACAGAAGGTGTGGCAATGTCATGTTTGTTTCGTTGGCGATCAAGGCAGCCGTCCCTTACCGGAAACCTGCAAAGGCCGAAGGTTCCGCCGGGGACCTTTGTATGATCTTCAAGGCTGCGGAGATGCTGTCGGAGATGGGGGCTCGTGCTCCATGGGACAAATGTTCGAGTTGTATGGCTGGCCAAAGTTACTCTAGTGGCCGGGGCCCGCCTTCCAGCGGATCCAGACGCCATTTTGAGGCCCTACAGGGGCCACTCTCGTCGAGTTTGCAAGAATGGAAGAGACCCTTCGGAGTGAAAGGAAGAGGTCCCTGTTTTGTGAGAGCGGGACGTTCAGCTGGGGTGCAGCTGTGATGCCCCCACCTGGGGGGGGGCGAGGGAGACTCGTTCACATCGTCTCCTTCTCCCGGTGCACTCCATGCCGCTTCTTTTCATCGCCCCGCATGAAGGCCTCTCCACATCCGGTGTTCCCCAAGTGCCACCATTGTACGTTCGGTGCTGCGCAAATACTGGGGTGCCACCATTGTACGTTCGGTGCTGCGCAAGTACTGGGGTGCCACCATGGTGTGTCCGGTGCTGTGGAAGTATGGGCACCATCGCCTGACTGGGGGTGTTCGACGTCGGGCTGGGGGCTGGGAAACCTCCTACCGGTGGAGGTGGGAGAGGCTCGTCCGCGTCGCCTCTCCCTCCCAGCCCAACTTGGACAAATTGTTGTGGAGGTACGTGCAGGACATCCCGCCGTCCAGGACTGCTGCGGCTGTGACGGAAGAGAAAAGGAAGAGGTGCCTCGTTCTCCTCTTGACATGTGGCGGGACTACCTTAGTCTTTCCAGGCCCGTTGCGGCCGGCCAAGGAGACATGTGGCGGGACTACCTGCAAATGCCCAGGCTGCGGGCTCCTGCCTCTCCTCCGGCTCCCCCATACGTTAAGATTTCCTGACCAAGAGTTGGCGGCGGGGCTCGCCTTATATGGGTCGCCGTTGGTTGGGCGTAGCCGTAACCCTGCCCTACTTTGGAAGGTTCCAGAATGGGGGGGGGCGAATGTTCTGTTTGACTTTCATTTTCTACAGTTTATCGTTATTATTCCTTGTTTGTCGTGTTAAATTAAAAGTTCAAGTTTATTAATGGTCTACGGATTTTGTTTTATCATTTCTTTCTTTCCAGGTTGCTTTTATGCTAAGTTTCTGCTAACAGGGGTCGAGTAACACGGAAACACGTGTAGAGGGATGACGCAGATTTGTACATTACATACACACGAACTCAGACGGGGGACAGTACAAGTACGACATACAAAGACCCAAGACAAATATAAAAACAGTTATTGGTCATAATTATCTCTTTCCGTCTGTGAATTTTAAACGAGGCTGGGTTCCCGTCTTGACATTGCCCGACCTAGGAGAACTTGATCATGCCGCTGAGATTTTCCTGGCGAAATCTGTGCCATCGGGCATAATCAAACGCGGTGGTTCTGTCTGGTCTGTCTATGTAAGTCGGGTTCTTCTCTGTCTCGCGCCTTTTCTCGTACTGTCGGTCTGTCGTTCTTGTCGGCCCTTTGCCTTTACTCACGCTCAGTAGAGTCGGGCATTGGGCTTTCCAGTGTCCGACATACCTACAAAAAGCGCATTGGTCTGACCCTAAGTCTGGTCGTCCATTGCATAGTGTCGGGGGATAAGTTGTGGGTAGCGGTGTCCTGGGGTTGTCCTGTCGGTATATTTCCCTACTTGGTTTATCCTCGTCTTTTCTCTGTCGTTTCGTAGCCTCTCTGCGCCACATACCGAGACTGTCGAGCATAATTGGCGTCGTCTTATTATTTCGAAGGGCTATTTCTAACGTTTCTATTTTATCAAGGTCAAAGGATCCTGCCAGTGGCCACTGTTTGTCTTGGCTATCTTCGGTATACCTGTGCCATAATTTATTATAAGCTATGGTGACTAACCCATAGTTTATGAACATGTCCTTATTAGGGGTGCCTTCTAGTGGAGCTATATGGTCCACCTCTAACACCCGGTCCGGGCTAAACAGGCTATTTATCAATGGGGAGAAGACAGACATGACGGCTCGTAACGAGGGACTAAAAAGTCAGCACTGCCTATCTTATCACTAGGTGCAAAGACTAGACAGAATATTTCTATTCTACGTTGTTTGCAGGTAGTGAATACCTCATGGATCAAAAAATCAAAAGACCAACAAAATAACAATGGGGAGAATGAGTAGGACCGCAAAGATCTGCGTTACCTACCCTTTTCACTATCTGCAAAAAGGGTGGTCTCTTCCCTGCTTGCAGACAGGGAATCTCCAGGAAACAATAGTTTTGTGAACAACAGTTCAGTTTCAAGCAATTATTGAGTGGGGGAGAAAAAGAACAAGCACGGCTGCTACCCTACTTATCCTCCACTGCTTGCAAAGGGAGAGAGAGCCTGTTGCTTCTCCGTTTGCAGACAGTGAATCTCTAAATAAAAATAAACAAAGCAATACTAGTATTTTGAACAATCAAGCAATCAAAACAAATTTCGATTTGTCGTGGCAACACGACCTTACCCGGACCATGTGGACAGTTTCTTGTCTTCCGAATCCAGCGCCCGATCGTCCTCTTTTTCTCTTATTTCTCACGGCACTCCTGATGGTTCCCAGTCAGGACCGTAGATCACTCGAGAGAGGTCTGTTCGGAACTAGTGAAGTTCGGATGATCGGCTGCCAGACGAGGGTCTATTGGGCAAGAGCTCTCCCGATCGTTGCAGTCGTTCACTCTGTCGTCGGGACCTCTCCCACTGGATCCACGAGTCGCTGATGGGCCCCACGCTTGGGACGCCAATTGTAAAAAAAAGTTCAATCGGGTCGGGGACAATCGATATTTGCCCGGCGGTATTGCCTCTGTGACCCTCTAGTTATTTAAATCAATGAAGAGGCAGGCGCTGGAGACTGGAAAGCAGGAAACAAGGTTTTTTTATTCTCTCCGGAGGAGAACACAACGAAACGGACAGAAGGTATCGTTCTGAGGTGCTCTAACTGTATTTCTGAGGCCTGGCCTCTTATATCCACATTTATGACTTTATTGCAGATTACACATACATGTTTAAAGCTTTGATGTATGGAAAAGACATTCTCGGAACTCCCCTTTGGGCCCGTTCCCACACACATTTACAGTTGAAGTCCCCACCCTAGTCACAACAGGTGATGAGCATCGCGCAGCTGGATAATCCGCCGATTCACGGAATGTGGGGAGTTTGATCGGATCTCATGGGGTGGGGGCTTTGATCAACCCGGGGATTCTTTGATGGGGGAAGCTTTCTATTGTACGGGGAGGGGCAAGGATGGTATCGGCAGAGCTGGGTGTCGGCTTGGGAACGGGGAGGACAAAACGGGCACACGGGGAAAAAGGGGTTTGCATCTAAGGGCCGGAGATCATGAAAGGAAAGCAGGGAGGCGTCGCGCTGGGAACAGGATGAGGGCCTGGGGCAGAGCAGCGCCGGAGAGGGGTTTATGACTCAAGGCAGGTGCAAGCAGGGGGAGGTCAGCGTGCGGGCTTAGCGAAGGCAAAGGGCTATGTCAGGGGCCAGCGGCATGCAAAAGGGTTTGTTCTGATCGGGGCATCTTAAAATGGCGGGCGCGCACGACAAAAGTGTGGCATCAGGGAAGAGGCAAGATGGCGCAGATAATGTTCACCAAAACGCACTAATTTTCCACACTGGAAGCAGAGTCTGGTAAGCCCATGCTGTCTGACGATGGCTGCGAGGGGGCCATGTAGATGTTGAAGAGATTGGGGCTCAGAGATGAGCCCTGGGGCACTCAGCAGTTGATGTCAGTGGACTTGGAGAGGAAGGGAGGGAGTCTGATACTCTGGGTTCTGCCGGAGAGAAAGGATCAGATCCAGTCGAGGGCGACTCTTTGTATCACAGCATCATGAAGTCTGGCTGCAGGGGTGCGATGAGAAATGGGGTCAAAGACTGCAGAGAGGTCGAGAAAGATGAGGGTCACGGTGTGCCCCTGGTCGAGTAGCATGCAGATGTCATCTTTGGCGGCGAGGAGAGTGGTCTCGGTGCTGTGGTTACTGCGGAATCCGGACAGGGAGGCCTCTAGGATTGAGTTGTCTTCAATGAAGTTGGTCAGTTGAGCATTCACGAGTCTTTTAATGACTTTGGCTGCGAACGAGGTTCTTCAGGTCCGTTGGGTCGGCCTTGGGCTACTTGAGGAGGGGTTTATCCTCTGCCCGCTTCCAGTCGTCTGGGAAGATGCCTGATGTGAGGGAGGTGTTGATGGTCCATCCAAGTTCAGGTGCGATGGTGGCTGCGGCCTTGTGGAATATGTGCGGTGGGCAGGGGTCCATGGGAGCTCCCGAGTTGGTTTCCTGCATAGTCGCGGTGATGTGTTCGACGGGTTTCCAGGTCAAAATCATTGGCTGATTGGCCCGATGGGGGGGAGGGTGCTGTCCCTAGTTGGTTCGTTGAAGTTGTCATAGAGGTCCTTGATCTTACGGTGGAAGTATGTGCTGAGTTTGTTGCAGAGTTGCTGGGAGGGTGTGACGTCAATGGCTTCGCTGGGTGGCTTTGTGAGCTGTTGTATGATGCTGAACAGTTCCTTGGCGTTGGTTGCTTTGTCCTGGCTTTTGTACTTTTTGAAGGTCTGTTTGGTGTCTCTTATGTACTGGTGGTATTCCTTCAGGGCACACCTGTGGTTGTTCCGTGCTTCTGTGGTTTTCTGGTTTCGCCAGGTTTTCTCTAGGCGTCTGCACGAGCATCTGGCTTCCTGTAGTTCCGTGGTGACCAGGCTGCCTTCAGCGGGCGTTGCTTGGCGGGGTGTCGGAGGGGTGCAAGTGTGTCAGCGCAGCGAGCGATCCAGCGGTGGAGGTCTTTGGCTGCGGAGTTGGTGTCGGTCGGGGCACTGAGGTGGTCTTGGCGTAGGGTAGTGTTGAGGAGTTCTTCTGTGATCTTGCTCCAGTTTCTTTGTGGGGGTCGCGGGGCTGGTTTGGGTGCGGCAGTAGTGTTGAAGGTGAAGTGGATGCCGTGGTGGTCTGTCCAGGGCGGCTGGGTAGTGTTGCTGAACCGGATGTTCGTTCCTCCAGTGAAAATGGGGTCTAGAGTGTGTCCAGCTCTGTGCGTGGGTGCTTCAGTCAGAGGTTGGCGAGGCTGTCGAGGAGAGTGGTGGAGTGTGGTTCGTTGCGGTTGTCGAGGTAGAAGTTGAGGTCCCCGAGGAGGATGTAGTCCGTAGAGGTGATTGCTTGGGGCGTGGCTAGCTCGGCGATGGTGGTTGCAGACTGGGTGTGAGGGCCCAGTGGTCTGTAAATAAGGGTGCCGCATAGCATGGTCATGGGGCTAGTCAGGATCTGGAAGTGGAGGTGTTCTATGTTGGAGTGGTGCTCATTTGTGCTGGATGTGGAAAGTCTGAGGGGTGTCTTGTGTGCGATGGCAAGTCCTCCTCCTTGGCGGTGGAGCCAATCTTTTCTCTGGATCGTGTAGCCGTCTGGGATGGCAGTGGCGATGCCGGGGCGTTGGTCCAGGTTTCCATGAAGAATGCCACGTCAGGCGAGAGGGTGTCGATCAGGTCTCAGATCACTATAGCATGTCGTGCAGGGAGCGCACGTTGAAGAGGACGCAGGTCAGGGTGTTGGTGGTGTGTGTGTCGGGCAGGCCTTCTTCGGCGGTGGCCTTGTAGGTTGTGAAGAATCTGTGGCAGGCTCTGTACGAGAATTCTCCCTGGGTGGTGTTTGGTGCGGTTCTTACGCAGCTGGTGTGCCTTCCGGGGTTGAGTGCGTTGAGGGTGGTAGAATCGTAGTGGTGGGTCACGGGGTAGCCAGGGATCCTGGTGCTGGTCGCGTTCGGGTCACGGACTGGTGCAAACAGTCTTGCCTTAGGCACATCCACTGCGTGCGTCCGCTGCGCAGTCTGCATTAAGTCGGGGAGTGGAGGGATCCTCAGCTGGGAGGCGGGAAAACGGGCACAGGGAGAGGGGAGGGGACGTGTAAGCAGTGGCAGGAATTGTGGGATGGGGCGGTGAGAAGGGGTGAAAGGCAGAAAATAAGCCAGAGTCCAGATAAACAGTGCAGGGGAAAGCAGAAAAAAACCCAGAAATAAATCAATCAGGGAAATTAAAGTACACAATAATTCACCAAAATGAGCCAGGAACACAGGAGTAAAAGCGCAAAAAATAAACAGAGAGCAGTACTTAGGCGGCAGCAGCCTCGAACCCATGAGTCAGAGGCAGCAGTGGATTGTAGGAGCTGTCGAGGAGAGTGCAGGCCTGTGTCCGAGGTCCAGGTCTTACGAGCGCTCCCCAGCAGCAGTCTGCATTAAGTAGGGGAGGGGTTGGATGCTCAGCTGGGAGGTGGGAAAACGGGCATGGGTAGAGGGGAGGGTCCGTGTAAGCAGTGGCGGGAAGCATGGGATGGGAGTGGCGAGAGGGGGGTGAAAGTCAGAAAATAAGCCGGAGTCCAGATAAACAGTGCAGATGAAATCAGGAAAAAAAAACTGAAATCAATCAATCAGGGAAATGAATGTACACAATAATTCACCAAAATGAGCCAGGAACACAGGAGTACAAGCGCAAAAAATAAACAGAGAGCAGTACTTAAGCGGCACCAGCCTCAAACCCACGAGTCAGAGAACCAGAGGCAGAAGCAGATTGCAGGAGCTGTCAGGGAGAGTGCAGGCCTGTGACTGGGGACCAGGTCCGGAGGGTAGCAAAATAAATGTTACAGGCCCGAGTGGGATGGATATGCCCAGACGTGGGTCCAGTGCTCTCTATGCCACTGAAGTAAAGCCATCCTGGCTGATGAGGAGTGAAACTTCGAAACTGGTCATCCTGGCTGATGAGGAGTGAAACCCCGAAACTGCTCTTAGAATGCTTGTTTTCAGTCCAGGTAGAACCTGGCCTGGCCGTCCGGGCTGGACTGTTCCCATTGGGTGCAGTTCAAGACTGATTTGCATATGGCTGGGTTCAAACTGGACTGGCATGGGGAACAAAAAAACTATGGATTTAGGCCATGATCTCTGTACGGGGTGAATGTATGATATTGTTCTGCATTCTGTCCATCAATTGTTCTTTTTGCATTCGTCATCCCGAGTTGGGACGTGTATGCCCAGACCTGGGTCCCGTGCTCTCTATGCCGCTGGGATCAAGCTATCCTTGCTGATAAGGGGTGAAACCCAAAACTGGTAATTCTGGCTGATGTGGGGTGAAACCCCGAAACCAGTTTTAGGATGCTTGTTTTCAGTCCAGGAAGAACCTGGCCAGACAGTTCAGGCTGGACTGTTCTCATTGGACGCAGGGTCAAGACTGATTAGCATATGGTTGGGTTTAAACTGGAATGGCATGGGGAGCAAAAAACGATGGATTTAGGCCCAGATCTCTGTACTGGGGTGAATGTATGACATTGTTCTGCATTCTGTTCACCAACTGTTCACTTTGCATTGGTCACCCCGATTGGGACGGGTATGCCCAGACGTGGGTCCCATGCTCTAGATGCCGCTGGAGTCAAACTACCCTTGCTGATAAGGGATGAAACCCTGAAACCAGTCACCCTGGTTGATGAAGTGTGAACCCCCGAAAATGGTCTTAGGATGCTTGTTTGAAGTCCAGGGAGAGCCTGGCATGGCAGTCCGGGATGGACTGTTCCCATTGGGAGCAGAGTCAGTGTTGATTTGAATATGGCTGGGTTGAAACTGGAAAGACACGGGGAACAAAAAAAGAATGGATTTAGGCCGAGATCTGAAAACTGGAGTGAATGCATGACATTGTTCTGCATTCTGCCCATCAATTATTCTTTTTGCACAGGCCAGCTAATAGCATTTACAGGCCATAGGTATTCGATATATCACTTTACTAAAGAGTTATAAGTAAATTAAATATACCAATCAGGTGTAAGCCAATGTTACCACATTTAAAGGAGAGAGCACATGCAATTTTGCACTGGTTAGTAGTGGTAAAGTGCACAGAGGCCTAATACCTTAGTCCTTAAAACTTAGAACGTAGCTGGAGGAAAAACTATAATCCTGAGTATAAATGATATTACAGAATGGAACTAAAAAATACCAGAAATTAGTGAGATCAGAAAAAAGTTGCCATCTCAAGAGCAGAATCGATCTAGCGGATAATCCCACTAGAGAACTCTTCATTATCTATAGAGAGCTTACGGTCCCATCCAGACTTGAAGCCCAAGACACCTACTCTAGGGAGTTGTGTGACTCTATCGCTGATTTCTTTGTAGGCAAGATAAATCCATGCTACCTTCATAGAGGACGAGGACCTCTTGAGCAAACATACGGAAGTTAAAGACACCTACACGGGGAATTCTCGTCTCACATGTTTCATAACACCTGAGAGACAGGAATTATTAAGCATCGTCAACAGCATACAATCTGGCTCGCCTTGTGACGTTTGCCCACCGGCTCGCTGCAAAGGAGTCATGGAGAATACGATCATCGATCAGATTAGTCACATTGTGTCGCTTTCCTTCCAAGAATACCGGGTATTGGACGTGTGGAAAACAGCCCAGGTCATCCCTCTTAAAAAGAAATCTAACATCCACATTTCCCAATTCCAGAATCTCCGCCCTATTTCCCTTCTCCCCTTTTGTGCGAAGATTGTGGAAAAGGTGGTAAATAGGCAGCTCATGAGATATTTGGAGGAACAATCTCTCCTGCACCCCACTCAATCGGGATTTAGAGCCGGCTACTCTACGGAGTCAGCCTTACTCTTCTCTACTGAGTGCCTTAGACAAATAGTGGATGAAGGAGAGACAGCAGCGTTGGTTCTATTAGATCTTAGTGCAGCTTTTGACACCGTGCTGCACACAACGCTGCTGTCTCGGCTGTCTGACATGGGAGTGGAGGGACGGGCCTTGGCCTGGATAAAATCTTTCTTGGCCAACAGGAGCTTTCAGATGCACTGTCCCCCTTTCAATTCTTCTCTCAGGAAGGCAAGCCATGGGGTTTCCCAGGGCTCGAGTCTGAGCCCTACTTTGTTTAACATCTACATGGAACCCCTGGCTCGCATAGTAGAAGCATTTGGGGTGGGCATTGTCAGCTATGCTGATGACACCCAATTGATGTTCAAGCTCACTCCCGACCACAGAGAAGATGCCACTAATTTCTCTAACTGTTTGTCATCAGTGGCATCATGGATGAACAGCAATTGCCTGCGCCTTAATGGCGATAAAACAGAACTGCTGGTGGTAGGGAAATCAGTTTCAGCATGGTCACACATGTGGTGGCCTACGGAACTAGGTAACCCACCCTGTCCTGCGGATTCGGTGCGCAACCTGGGCATAATACTTGACTCAGGTCTCTCTTATAAATCTCATGTCAGTAAAGTGACAGCCAGGTGCTTCAGCATACTGAAGGTCCTCCGTAAGGTTTTATACCTCCTTCCCATCGAAGCCAGAAAGACCATCGTCCATGCCTTGGTGACCCCCCATCTTGACTATGGGAATGCTCTGCTTCTAGGTTTGAGCAAAAAAGGCCTACACCAACTCCAGTGCGCTCAGAACGCCGCCGCTCGCCTTGTGCTCAGACTCCCTCGCAGAGCATCTGGGAAATCCGCTCTGGCTAAACTCCATTGGCTCCCTATTAAGGAGCGAATCAAATTCAAGTCCCTTTGTTTCGTGCATCGAATCGCCAATGGCTAAGGTCCAGACTATTTGAAAAATCTTCTCACTATGCATCGCCCCATCAGGAACCTGAGATCGTCCGGTACGATGCTGTTCAAACTCCCCAGAATCACCAGAGCTAGGATGGGTGGTTGTTCATTTAGACACCTGGCTTCCAAATGCTGGAACGAACTCCCGCTCGATCTCCGAATGGAACCCTCTGAAACTAGGTTCCGAGGAAAATTTTAAACGTTCCTGTTCCCCCTGCATAACCCCCCTTCTTTCCTTTGCACTTTTCATGGCTCACTCTTGCTCCTGCCTCTGGCGATTTAGCAGTATTTAGCGCGGGGACACACTGTTTTCTGTGCAGCCAGGCGCTTTAAAAATGGTTTTATTATTATTATTATTATACCAACATAATTTTTTTTAGAATTGAGGAAGGAGTCCAACAACCTCACATATTACATCACTGTTAAATGACATCATTGATGATATCATTGATGAAATCTCAAATTTCATAATTGATTACACCACTGACTTTACCAATGATTTCAGCAAATGAATTCTTTTTTTGATCCCCTACATTTGATTCCCCCTTCTCAGGTCTGACTGAAACCTGCTATTTCTGCACTGGCCATTATGTCCTATAGACTGTTGATTAAATACAGAGCACCAAAGTAAACAGTAGATTAAATTATCCCCTACCCCTTCACTTTTCCCCCCATTGATGGATCTTTATGAAATTTGATATGCTCACCGAAGACTGAACATGCTAAATATCTTACAAATATTTTTATTGATTCATCAAACAGCAAATAACCACATTTGACCCCTCCTTTTAAAAGTGCCTCCTTGATGAATCTGCACAAATTTAAATATACAAAGAATCCGTTAAACATGCAAAGCATCTGACAATTCTCATGAAAATACATCACACCTTGCTAAAGTTATGGGAAGTTTAAAAAGCCAGCTGTACATCTGTCAAGAATTCTATAAAATGTAACCTCTTCATTCTTTAAATGGCAATTTCTGAAAGACTATGTAACAGATTTACACCCATCCAACAAAAGCACATTTCTTCAGTAAATGTCTAACTTTAGGGAGAGTTTGGTGTTATTCTATCCAGTATTTCTTTCTTCATTTAAGAGTAAAAACTCCTATGGGAACTCAAATTGCAGATTACAATTTCAGGACCCTTGTTTTTTTCTCAGGCCTGCCTCGAAAATCTGCAACAAACTTGCAACAGTGGACCCAAAGCAGATGAACTTCTATTTTTTGAGACGTTTCTGCGAAGGTCCACAAAGTTATTAGGAAAACTAAAAATGTGTTGCCTATGTAAACTCTAACTAATCCATATTTACACTGGTGCTACTGCCACCAGTGTAATAGAAACATATGTATGTATATCTATATCTGTATACATCAGCATTTCTTTATTTAGTCCTCATTCCTTTCCAGATACCTAAACACTATCTCAGCAGGACCCAGAGCAAACATCCAACTCCTCAAATGTAAGGCATGCACAAGTTATCATCAACCAGCGAGGAAGAAGAACTAGCCACTAACAGGGAGAGTGCCACTGTTCAGAGATAAATATGTCCATCAGAAAAAGACTTCAGGCAGAGGCTGTTGAGCCCATTGTGGAGCTGGAGGAACTGGACACCACTAGCTAGCTAAAGGTGGGAAATGGGGCTCCTCTTGGTCTTCATCAAGATCTTTCTCTGGTCGATTGTCTGAGCTTTAAGTGCGCTCTCAGCTCAGCCTTCGTGTCCTCTTATTCCAAATGCTCACCCAGAAAAGCAGCAGCGGTTGAGGGGCACTTTTGCACCTTACTCATTATTATGTTACCATGGCTGATGTCCAAGAGATCTCAAGACCCGTAGCAGATGCTCAGTTAGCGGCCTCTCAGGATATACAGGACTTAAAAGGTGCTGGTCATGGGGATACCGAATCTCTGTAGCCTCATGACCTCCTTGATTGCAGTCATAAAAAGTCTTATCTGCCTCCATAATCTACTCACTCTTCAGTAGTGCAATTTCCCAGTTCATCTATTTCACTTATTCCTCCCACCCCCTGGGTATCACATATCTCATGGGGTGCCCTGTCCTGCCAAGTGTAAAAAACAAGGCCCCCCTGGGTAATGCTATAATAGACTCCTAGGGCAGGGTGAGAACCTGTGTGCAATATTTCCTAGGCAGTCAAGAGGCTTCTGGATAAAATAAACAAGTGAAGGACCCAAATCAAGGACAATTAATTAGCTGAAGACTGATCTAAAATCATCAAATTTTAATAAAAATTAAACATATACTTAATATAAAAACAGGCCACCTATGGTGGTGCAATAATAATAGACACAAAAATAACACAATAATTAAAATTACAAACAGAAATTACATAGGAATACAAAATACAATATAAAATTATGCCAGGACCACCATTAGTGAACGGGTCTGACCGAATTAACAATGCATTACTCGACGCGCGTTTCGGCGATTTAACGCCTTCTTCAGGAGCCAAAAAGCAATCTGAAATTATATAAAACATAACATAAGATACAATCCACATTACATTTCTAACCCCTGAGCTAATCCCTGGTTCTTATTAAGTAAGTAGAGGATATCTTATAAGTTAAACTGGTTATATGGTTATATGATTGTAATGTTTATGAAACATGTGACATGCAATACGTGATATCAACATCTTTCTTCTTTTTTCAAATGCAAATGCGTGAGTTGTACTCTTGTATCATTAGCCTATATGTGTCTATCAATCAAAATAAAATAAACAAAGTGTTCCGCTCTCAGACCCACTGCCTCCATAGGCCACTTTACTAGCCTTTAAGATGCAATAAATGATATCTCTTTAGGAGAATTTAAATACGCCAATTTAGGAATTGTTTTGTATTTTTATCCCTGTTTAATTTAGAAATGTAATGTGGATTGTATCTTATGTTATGTTTTATATAATTTCAGATTGCTTTTTGGCTCCTGAAGAAGGCGTTAAATCGCCGAAACGCGCGTCGAGTAATGCATTGTTAATTCGGTCAGACCCGTTCACTAATGGTGGTCCTGGCATAATTTTATATTGTATTTTGTATTCCTATGTAATTTCTGTTTGTAATTTTAATTATTGTGTTATTTTTGTGACTATTATTATTGCACCACCATAGGTGGCCTGTTTTTATATTAACTATATGTTTAATTTTTATTAAAATTTGATGATTTTAGATCAGTCTTCAGCTAATTAATTGTCCTTGATTTGGGTCCTTCACTTGTTTATTTTATCCAGAAGCCTCTTGGCTGTCCTGCCCACAGCCAGCCATCAAACATCCTTCTATTATTGCAGTAATAAAGATTGAACCTGAGGATGACCTGGAATGTTTGCCTTATGTCAAGAAATCAAATCTGAATCTGATGTATTCCCTTATTGAACATTCCACATGTGGGCCCTCATTACGATGTCAGTTGGAAAACCGTCCAACCAACTTCCTCGGAAACATTCAGACCGACTTGACCACGACGTCCCCGACCATCGTATAATTATGCATAGCAGGTAAAACCTCGACCTTGCGATGGTCGAAAACCATTTTGCCCGACAGAGTTGGTTGGAAACAAGTCTGAACTGATCGAGGCGGTCCCATAGGCATTCTGGTTTCAATCAAGCATTGGTCGTCCTACGGTGCAGATTAGGATGCATCGAACGCGGTTGTGGAACCTTGTGGTTTGTGTGCCACATGGCAAGTGTAAAATTGAAAAATCTGTCACAACAACAAGCATAGGCTGTACCCCAAAAAATTTTTAATAGTAGACACGCCCCCCAATCCAGCAATATAAAGGCCAAAAAATATGAACATGACCCAAGGGAGAACGTCTTGCCCATCCACTGCTGTCAGCCTTGCACACACTCACACACTACATTTCTCACCACTACTTGAACATATCACTTTTTAGTCAGATTCCTTTTCTTAAACACACCCTCTGTTTCACATTCACACTCACCCTCACACTCACCCTCACCCTCAACATGCCCAGGAGGAAGCACCCAGGTTTTAAAGATCAATCAATCAGGGAATTGTAAGTGCACTACACACCCGTGAGAGTCTCAATGAGCTGAGGGGGGGGTGTGGGGGGGGTCGCAGATCTGTTTAGCCGAAGAGGTAGGTCTTGAAGGTCTTCCTGAAGGTGTTCAGGGAGGGGGTGGATCTGATGTCTGCCGGTAGCTCATTCCAGGTCTTGGCTGCAATGTGAGAGAAGGATCTTCCACCTGCTCTGGCTCAGTGGATGCGCGGGGTTTCGGCCAGTGCGAGGTTGGAAGATAGGAGGTTTATTTTGGGTACATGGAAGTTGATTCTGTTATTGAGGTATTTGGGTCCGTTGTTGTGTAGACATTTTTAAGTGTGAGTGAGGATTTCGAAAGTGACTCTTTTCTCCACGGGGAGCCAGTGAAGATTTCGTAGGTGTTGGCTGATGTGTTCGTGTCGGGGATGCCGAGGACGAGTCTGACGGCGGTGTTCTGTATTGTCTGGAGTTTGCGTAGTAGGGACTTGTTGATGCGGGCGTAGAGTGCGTTTCCATAGTTCAGTCTTCTGGTGATGACTGCATGGGTGACTGTCTTCCTTGACTCAGGGGGGATCCGCTTGAAGGTCTTGCAGAGGATGCTGAGGGTGTTGAAGCAGCTGGAGGTCACGGCATTGACCTGTCGGGCTGGGAGTTGATAGTGCTTGTAGATTAAATCATCAAAGTACAGCCATATTTATTCAGGACCCTAGTCCAAAAGACCCCCATCAGCCATTACTTCAACTCCCATCAGGTTCTGTCCTACACACACCTACACACACCTTCCCACCCAGCCCAAACAAGCTACCTAGAACTCTACTTTCATGACAGTGAGTGGAAATGGACCTGCAAGATGGCTGACACTGGGGACTGGTGTCTGACTTGACCACAACTACCATCATGGCCTTATGCTCAAAACACCGGGCCCCAGTGTCAGCCATCTTGATAGTACATTTCCACTCACTCTCAACAAAGCATAGTTCCAGGTTGCTGTTTGGGCTGGGTGGAAAGGTGTTGAGTACGTGGATGGTGCTGGCATCGTAGCGGTGTCGGGCGTCATGGTGGTTGCAGGGGACAGGGGTTCTGGCACTGGGCGTGGTCCAGGCGCGGATGGGCGCAGACGGGCTTGCCTTAAGCGCGCCTTCGGCGCACCAGCAGCCGCCTCCTGCGCGGCCGCTGCGCGGCCTCCATATAAGGGGAGTTGGGATGGAGGAGCAGCAGGGAGGCGGGAGTGGGGTAGCGACTAAGGGAGAGCAGGGGGACGGGGCCGCAGGGACAGAGCGGCGAGAAGAGCGGGAAAGAGCAGGTGAGAGACGGCAGGGGGATCAGACGGCAAGTGGGGCACAAAGATTGTCAGGTGAGGAGAAAGAAATTAGGCAGGCAACACCAGGAATAAAAACAGTCAAGCAATCAGCAAACTGAGCAGTAAATGAGAGGAAAAGGAAATTAGGCAGGCAACAACAAAAAATGAAAACAATCAGCAGGCTGAGTATTAAATAACAGGCAGTGCGGAACAAATGAGCAGCAAAGTAACACTAGTGCACCGAGGCTGTACAGCGGCATGGGGAGCGACCTGCCTGCGAGCAGGGTCAGAGGTTCCATGAGGCACGAGCTGCCCTCTCACCCAGGTTGAGGTCAGAATCCCTTGTGGGGGCTACAATACCCGAACCTCTGTGTACCGTGAACTTTTGCAAGTGCAAATGCTTGCTGTCAATTCTGTAACAAGTGCATTAGGCTCCAAATAGCCCCAAACTCTGGAAACTTCTCCTGCAAAGATATTTGACCACATCGCACCGTGTGCTCCGTGGTCCGTTGTTTTGTAAAGCTGACCAAGGTCCTCCTGCGACTCCAGTATCTTCAACCTGTGGGTCCTATTGAGGGTCAACTAAAACTTCTCTGGGCTCCCTCAATTGCTCTGGGCTTGCCCTGACTCCGCTGCTTGTGGTGAGTCTCCTGGACCTTGCTGGTCCTCTTCCTGCAACTTCTTGACTTCCTGCATGGGTTGCTTTTGCCAATGCTTTTGGGTGCTCCACCCAGACACCGACCCCTCAGCACTCGACATCCTTCGTGGGACAGCTTGTATCAAGCTCCTAGTTGTTCTCAGCATCGCCTGGTCCCTGCAGCTGTAGAGTCAAGGTCATCAACATTTATCCTGAAGCACCGACATTCGTGGTCATTTATCTACCAAGCCCCTGGTTACACACTCTCAAGTGACCCAGACTCTGTCCCCTCTGCTTTCAGGTACTCTTCATCAAGAATCCACGTTTGGATTCCTATGCACGCTTTCTCCCCTTCCAGCACCGGCACTTCCCTGAAGTCCTCCATTGAGTTTGACTACAGTTTCCGACGCCAATTCACACCTATGCACCTGGCTTCCCTGGGAATGGTAACATGGGTGCCATGGCATCTATGTGTGGGGTGGCTTGCCAACCTTCTGTCTTCCACAGCGTTTCTTCAGGGTCCACTGGGAAGGGTCCTTAATCTTTAACAATCCAACCGCGACTTGCTCATAGGCTTGTACGGAGTACGCAGTAGTGTACTCACACTGACCACGTTCTCCGTGGAGTCTGTATCTACTCACTATGGGTGATTCATTGGGGTCCCAGCAATTCTACGTCTTCTCAACATTGTCCTGACGTGAGTTGTGCTTCTTATACCACTTTTTTTTAGCATATGGCTTGGTCCCCCCCTACCCGGGGCCCGTTGTTTATTAGTGCTATTTACTGTAATTTCTTTGCTATAGTATTGGCAGCTTTGTGTATATATTCATGTGGGAGATACTGGAACATACTAGAAAGTATTATCTAATAAATATATATTTTTATAAATACCTTGTGGGATTCTCTTTAGTTTAATCTATACTATAAGGTTGCATTCTGGTAAAACAAGCTGCTTTACGCTCCTTCAAGACTAAGCCTGAAGGCTCCTATCCACAGCTACCACTTTAATAGCTTTCTTAGGTTGTCTAACACCTCTTAAAACACCCTAAGGGTTGTCTGGACTGGTGCAAGGTGTTCACTTACATTAGCGGACATCATTTACCAGGTCAGCTTCTCACACCGACAGTGAGGTGAAATGAACTATTAAGGTGTCTGACACTGGTGCCTGGTGTCTGACTTGCCCACAACTTCCATCAAGACCTTGTGCTCAGAACACCAAGCACCAGTGTTAGCCATCTTGCTAGTACATTTCCACTTACTGTCAGGAAAGCAGAGTTCCAATGTGGAACTGCATCCTTCACCCGGCCACCTCTGTGCCGATGTAGTGCTTTTGCTGGCCTTTTGGCCCGGCAGTGCTGACCACGACCCCAGGAACTTTTGTTTCATCAACTTTGTGGCCTGCTCGCAAGCAGTCCCCCACCCACCGACCATGCTTAGCCCATTGCCTAACCGGTGGTTGCATCACTCTGCACCCGGCCCCCTCTGTGATGCTGATGGTGGGACTCTAGTGCCCATCTGACTGATTCCTGCTCTCAGACCCGTAAACCCCAGTTTTGTTCTCCTCAAGTGTGTATCATGAGTAAAACTGCAAAACGGTACTTATATTGAAAAACTCATTACCTACTTGTACCAGTACGGTATCAAGAGATGCCTTGCTGTGTAAGAAAAGTAACTGAAAAGTAATTCCAACTGTTTTATAAATAAATATCTTACCAGTAACTAATCAAATTGCATAAAACTGCATTCAAACTGTATTTAACTGCATTAATTGTGCAAAGTACAACTACACTTACCAGTACCAGAATTGGCATTTCTAGAAAATAAAACACAACTGAATAATATTGTTATACAAACAAATTGGTCAGATTTCACTCTTTGAGTGTGTGACATCATTTCTTGCCTGAGTGTGTGCAATAAATGCTTAGCTACACTCTGATACAGCCTTACTGCTTGCCCACAATACCACAAATTGAGGGTAAGGTATTATCTACTTTTACCTCTGCCTACCTGTGTGGATTCACTGGATTCTGTGCACACTCCACCTTTATTTGGTATAGTATATACCGAGCCAGCGTCCTATAACTTTGAATTTTTATGCCTGACTGGTCCCATGCAGCCTGCTACTCTAGACGTGTTTCTGACCCCCAGAGGTTGGATCCTTTTGCTCTTGGTGGTCAGAGACAAAGCCTGCTCTGGGTGGAGGTGCTTCATGCCTACTCCCTAGCAGGAACAGCATAGAGAGGCAGTGAGCCTTAAAGGCTTTCTGTCCTTTGTTAATCTGACCAGGGCCTCTGCAGCTAGTGGAGATGCCCGCCTCCCTAACCAAGCCCTATTTTTGGCAGCAAGGTCAAAAGGGAAATTAGTGAGCAATGAAAGTGTGTCCCTTCTCAGCCAGGTACCCTGAACTGAAGTCACTCCCTCATTTGAGAATCCTCCCTATTGTTTTAGAGGGCTCTAGCCAGGTAGGGATATGTCTCTTACCTAGAGGGAGTGGACATACAAAGGGTGTAGGCACCCTAAAGATAAGTAGCACATTGGCTACTTCCTTCTGACCCCTGTTACAGCCCTAAAATTAGTATTTAGGGACACCCCTGAACCTTTATCCTCAGATTAAAGATGATCTACGAAAAAGAGGCCAAAGAAGAGCCGTGCAGCAGTGAAGACTGAAGACAACAACTGACTTGGCTACACCCCTACCGGCCTGTTTGCAGTCCTCCAAAACCCTGCTAAAAAGAGCGGCTTGTCTCACTTCCCAGTGACTGCCAGTACCCTGAGAGGACTGTCTGCCTTCCAAAAAACACCTAATCTCCTCTGGACAGCGGACCTGTCCAGAAGACAACCAGCTTTAAAGGCAAAGTGCTCTGCCTGCGGAACTCACCACCTCTGCACCCGATGCCCACTGCCTGTGTTCCAGTGGCCCACAAGCCCAGCAAAGGTTCCCCAGAGATTTACAGCAAGAGTCTACCATGGGTTGACCCTTGCCAGACTCCACGTTGACACCTGCATCCCTTAAACGATGACCCCCCAACGTCAACCTGCACCAGTAAGCTGATTTCCGACACCGAAGGATCCCCTTGAACCGGGAGCCCCTGGGCCTTGGGGAGATGTCCTGACACCCCAGTACATCCAAACTTACCTTGCAGCACCCTGGCCTGAGCCTGCAGCCTTTTTCCACCTTCAAGATTCCCCATTAGTTTGAATTGGACGCCCAACGCTGTGTTGGTACTCTGCACCCGGCCCCCCGTGCTTCTGAGGTTGTAAGTTTGGTGCTGCCTTGTGACCCCGTGCTCATCTTAACCCCCGGAGACTGGGTTCAAAAACTGTGCTACTCACCTGCAAGTAGTACTACTTTGATTGCTCCCTTTCACCATTGGATAACTCTGGCACCAGATCCTAAGGTTGACCTCTGCAACAAGCCGCCCCAGTGCAGCTGGTGGTGCAATGAGGTCACTTACCTGAACCTTGCCTTGTGCTGATTCTTCATTCAAAAGCTCAATATCGTAAATCGTTTACTTATCTGCATATTGCTGAATGTGTTTCCCCCCATAGGATTACATCGAAAAATGCAGCTTGTCCACTTTTTACGTCGAAAAACAGTGATATTGGAAAACTTATTTTACTGCAACCACGTATCTTTGGTTCTATAAAATAAATATACTAAAAGAAATATTTTTACAAACCATTGGTCTCGGATTTAGTCATTAAGTGTGTGTAATTATTTCTTGCCTGTGTGTGTACAACAAATTCTTAACCCTACCCTCTGATAGGCCTGACTGCTCGGCCACACTACCACAAAAGAGAGTAAGGTGCTATCCACTTTAACCTCTGTAAAGCCTCTGCGGCTCCCCTGGACTTTGTGCACACTGTCCCTCAAGCAATATACCAGCAATAAAACCAATAGAGACAGAGGAGGGGGCTATAGGAAAGGGGAGAAGGTGTGGCAGGGGCGAGAGCAGTGCGACAGTGTACCTGGGTTAACTCACAGTGTTGGAGGCTCAGCTGCAGCTATGCTGTTTAGTGTCTCTAGCGACGTGTGGGGTGGTGCTGGAAATAGCTGCAGCTGCCGTTGTGCCAAAAATTATGGGATCCAGGTCATTTCGGGTACTTAAAGATGCAGTGCAGGTTGGTGAATCAGTGGGATTCCAAAGTCTATCTGGGTTAGTGAGATGGACAGCATCGTCAAAGAGGTGCAGAGCCCGCAGCCTTGGAGGCTCCAATTGCCCTATATGGTCTAACAGTGGTTTCCACAATTTCGGATATTTGATGTCTCAATACTGTTGACGCGCTGTGAGCAGTTCCATTGCTACTGTGTGCCACAGGCAGGTGAA
Organism: Lissotriton helveticus; assembly: GCF_964261635.1. NCBI lineage: Eukaryota > Metazoa > Chordata > Amphibia > Caudata > Salamandridae > Lissotriton > Lissotriton helveticus. The sequence continues at coordinate 45,967,058 of NC_136059.1, forward strand.
CCATACGTTTATTGAGGGCCCTTCTGCCTTTTTACAATAGAGGGCGATGGACTGCTTAGCAGCTCCAAGCATATGGAGACTGAGATGCAGGTCACGGAGAGTTATAGCTTGTAGGTTCACTGGCCCGAGGCCCAGAACAATCGTGAGTGGGTTTTCAGGTAATGGGTAGCCTAGCACCTGCTTAAAATGGCTGAGAACTTCTTTCCAGTCAGTGGCCAAGAGGGGGCACGACAACCAAATGTGTATGAAATCACCCAATACGTGAGCGCAGCGCCAACAAAGAGGTGATGAGTTGGGGAACATTTTATGTAACCTGTGGGGAGAATAATACCATTGGGTCATTACCTTGTAGGCAGAGTCCTGCTGGGGGAAGCTATGGAACTTGGTATATGCGAGATATTAATCCCTTAGAGTTGTCAAATGTACAGGCCAGCTGTTCGAACTGTGTAAGAGGTCGTGTGGCTGCCTGTGATAGGGAGGACGCCTGTATCCAGTGCAGGAGTTGCACGTATTGAAATCTCTCCCGCTCCGATAATTGGAATTCCTGCTTGCATTGGGCAAATGTTCTAAGGCTATCCTCTATGAATAAATTTCATATCATTCTACAACCCCTGTCCGTCCATTCTGCGAAGTAAGGTGGGCAAAGAGCGGGAGGAAAATGCGGGTTGCCATCAATTTGAGTATGCAGAGACGGAAAAGAGGTGAGACGCCTGCGGATGGCCAGTTTGTCCCAAATCTCGAGAACAGTCCTGGTAGGGACCACCATATAAGCACTGCAGGAGCGTGCTTCACGAGGGAGCCACGCATGATCCTTGATAGGGCGACAGGTGACCACCCTGTCCATATGGAACCACACCTTCTCGCTTTCCCAGGCAGCCCACTCCTATATCAAGTGGAGATGAGATGCCCAGTAATATTCTAAAAGATTAGGGCAGGCGAGCCCACCGCTATCTCGTGGAAGCATTAGGATTTTCCTGGAGAATCGTGGTCTCTTTCCTCTCCACATGAACGGGACGAGTTCGTCTTCCTATTTTTAACAGCTCTATTTTTAACACCTGCGAACAAATAAAATTTTTATTAAAAAGAATAACTCTGACTGGACATGTAGTTTTTTTAGATTGATTGGTCACGTCCCGAAGGAAGCCTACAAGGCTCGACCTGGTCATTGTTTGAGTCAAGTCTACACGGGAAGTCACTTGCTAACCCATTTATCAGTGTGATACAACTTGAGGCCCTGGGACACCAATGTGAAACAGTAGCTGCTGCCCAAGAACCACTAACTGGCTGGAACCCAAGTGAATCCCTAGTTAGTCCAATGAGTCCAGTAGAAGCAGGGAAGTCTACAATTCCCCAGATGGATCGATTGGATCCTGGAAAACCCAGGAAGGCTCCCGACCAGTACTCAGTTCTAACAATCACTGCCTGGAACTTAGAAATAAAAGAAGGGGCACATTTTTAAAGAAATCACGCAGCGCATTGTAGGGCAGCATGCCACCTTGCTGCGCTGCATGATAAAAAAGGGACAGGAATGCGCTGTATCTAACATTAATGCTGTGCATTCCTGCATTTTCCCTGTGTTGGCCTACAATGTGCTATCAAGCGCCAATGCAGGCACCCATGCACCATAGTGCTAGACTGCCTGCGTGATAAGCAGGATTGTTTTTATGCAGGAAGGGGCACCTTCTTGCACAAAAACAATTCCCTGAGGTATTTTTCCTCTTTTTTATGTGTGCTGCAGAATGCAGCATACGTAGGAAAAACAGAAGAGAAATAAAGGTAATTCTTCCTTGTTATGCCTCATCTGAGGAGGCATAGCATTTTGACGCATTCCCAGGTCTACAAGTAATGGCAAATTTGGGAATGCACCAAAGTGCATGGGTGGGTGCATGGGAACACCCACGCTCCACCATGGAATGCCTCCCTGGTGCAGAGAAATGCAACGCAGTGATTTGATCTGCGTTGTGTTACTCTAGATTTATCAAGACACTCAAGGCCAAGCAAGGTGGCCTTGTGTGATATGATAAATATAAGTCAAGAGTTGCATTGTTCTTGTGCCCTATTGTGTGGTGCAAGAGCGACGCAACCCTTTATTAAATATGCCCCTAAATGTGCACAACTGCAGAAGCGGAAAGAACTGTAAAGTTTCAAACAGTGCAACATGTTTCATCTGCAGTATAGTTCTCACGTAAAAACTATATTTGCAGAGATTGACCTGCAGATGCATTGCCTTTGCAGTAATCCTCTGAATAAATATTTGTGCAGGTTTTGCTGAGTACTTAAATGCTGTATTTTTAAAAAACTCTCCCCAAATTTTTATTTCGTGAGATTAAACCAGCACACATTGTGTGAGTACTTGTATACATTTTCAATATTGGGTATTCTGTCTGGATGTTTTCTATTTTTCCAGGAGATTAGGCAGCTCCCCTCCCTTGCAGGGAAAGTCTTTGCCAGTTGAACAATGTAGGGAGGAATGTGGAAATGCTGCAATGTCATGAAATGGGAAATCCCAAATTTCTTAAACTTCAGTTTGCACAAATTCATAATTTGCACATCTAATTATACTGTGATTTAAATTTTATTGGAAATGCGAGCTTGGTTGCTGCCTGTTAGCTAGATGTTTGTAAATGGCTATTTCATGGGAGGCCATTGTGGCATCCTGGCCAATGGTGACTTGCGGAACCATGGGTCAGGGTTCTACATGACTTACATTATATTTGGAGTCAGTTGGCCCAGGCTCTTGTACTTTATGGTTCATTGTATTTATGTACAATAAATACATCACTTTATCTACCTCGTCTGACTATCCTTTAAAACGTACCACTGGCGACGAGGGTGGGATATGAACCCACCCATGTATGTGTTCTTGTTTATTAGGATGGCCACAACAAAGAGATCTGCTCATCACTTTAGATCCCAACCATCCCAAGCAGGTATTAGGATACAGTGATTTCATTGCTCAAGTTGATGATGAAAAGATAACTGACTGGGAGAAAATGTTTCCAAATGTTTTCGCATCTAAAATTGGTTTATTGAAAAATGTTGTTCATAAAATAATCTTGAAACAAAATAGTACACCTAAGGTCCATAAGGTTCGGAATGTTCCTTTATTGATGAGACAAGCTGTAAAAGAGGAATTGGATAGGTTGTGTAATCTGGACATAATTGAGGAGATCGAGTCATCCGAGTGGTTGTCTCCAGTTGTTGTCGTTCATAAACCCAACGGTAAAATTAGATTATGTGTTGATTTGAGAGATTTAAATGAGTGCGTGTGGGTAGATCGGCACCCCTTACCAAACATAAATGATCTTTTCAGCTTTAAAAGGTGCCACTGTATTTTCGACATTGGACTTATCTAATGCCTATCACCAGATTGCTTTGCATGAGAATAGTAAACCGTACACCTCTTTTATAACTTCTGAAGGTGCTTTTAGGTACAAAAGGATGCCTATTGGTCTAATATCAGCCTCTGCAGTATTCCAGAGAGTAATGCACACATTTTTTAAAGATGTTAAAAATACATTGTACTTTCAAGATGACATATTGGCTTTTGGAAACAATAAGCAAGATCATACTGAAACTTTATGTAAAGTACTCAACATTTTGCAAAATCTGGAATGACTCTCACTAATGAAAAGTGTAAATTTGAGAGGAGCTCTGTTGACTATTTAGGGCATAACATAAGTGGTAAAGGTATATCACCCAAACAGAATTTGGTTAAAGCAATTGAAGAAGCTCCTGAACCTCAATCTAAAGATCAGCTCAGATCCTTTTTGGGTCTGGCTGAATATTATGCCAAATGTATTCCATTGTTCTCAGATAAAACCAATCATATGAGAAATTTAATGAAAAAAAATGAAAAATGTATTTGGTGTGAAAATTGTGCGACAGAATTTGCAAACCTTAAAAAAGAATTATCCTCAACTTCTGCTTTAGCAACATTTGACACGCGTTGTAATTCTGTCATCATTACTGATGCTAGTAACTTTGGTATTGGTGCAGTTTTGATGCAAAATCAGAATGGCAAATTGGTTACAATTGCCTTTGCATCAAGACCTTTACGTGATACTGAAGTTAAATATTCTACACTTGAAAAGGAAACACTAGCATGCTGGTGGGGTATAGAGCATTTCCAGAAATATGTATATGGTACTTTATTTAGAGTTAGAACAGATCATAGTCCATTGGTGGAATTGTTTACTACTAAGGGTTGTGGAAAAGCTACACCAAGGATTGCCTGATGGCAGTACAAACTGCAAGATTTTCATATTAATGTAGAGTACATTCCGGGTGTTAAAAACATTTTAGCGGACTGTTTATCTCGTTTGCCTATCAAGGAAGATTGTGACTCATTTATTCCTGATGAAAACACGGAAAAAATTATATCTGTTTGTATGGTATCGGATGGTTGTATCAAACATGATGAATGGAAACATGCTTGTGCATCTGATGAAGAAATTCAAGAAGTTATCAAATATAGCTGCACTCAATGGCCATTAAAAAAGGATTTAGATAGGGAATTACTGCCTTATTTTTATGTGGCTAGTGAATTGTCTGTCATTGATGACATGTTATTTCGTGGTGTGCCATTAGTAGTACCCAAAAACTTGCGAGAACAGGTATTATGTCAAGCTCATGTAGGACATCCTGGCATGGCTAGCATGAAAAACAGATTAAGATCTGAATTTTGGTGGCCAGCCATTGACAGGTCCATTGAATCGAAAGTTAGATCTTGTATGGAATGTGCTATCAGTGATAAGTCACAAAAGGTTGTTCAGTATGATAAAGCTCCTGTTTCAAGAACAAGAAGTACATGGGAAAGAGTTTCTTTGGACATTGCTGGTCCGATTAGTTTATCCAAGAATCAAATGTATGTGATTGTTCTTATCGATCAATTTAATCAGTGGCCAGAAATTAAGTTAGTCCATCATGTTGATTCGCACACGATTATTCAATTCTTAAATGAAGTGTTTGAAAAAGAAGGGTTTCCCAAGTGTTTGGTTACCGACAATGGGACACAGCTAATATCCACTCAAATGGAAGAATATTTGGTTAAACATGGTATTGCTCATATAAGAACATCAGTGTATTATCCACAAATTAAAGGTATTGTTGAAAGATGGATAAGAGTTCTGAAAGAGGGAGTACAATTAGCAATATCCAATGGTAAGAATTGTGCTCAAGTCCTCAAAGACTTAGTGTGGAATTATAAGGTTACTCCTAGAGTGCAAAGTGATGTGTCTCCATTCGAGAAAATGAGGGGAAGGAAGGCTGTTAGTGACTTAAATCAGTCATGGATGTTAGAGATGAGAAACAAAGTTGACCAGTCCAAAGTGTTTCGGAGTTCCAAGGATATGTGTCGTTGGTCATCCAATGAAAGGCAAATGTCATCTCAGAAATGTGAAGATTCTGTGTCTCAATTTAAAACTGGAGATTGGGTTCGAGTAAAGAAGGGAAGATTTATAAGGGCTGGAGAATCCAAGTTTTCTATGCCTATGAAAATAATCAGAGTTGGTCACCAAGTTGTAGAATTAACTGATGGAAATGTGTGGAGCATGAGCAAGGTTGTTAAAGTGCCTGTGTGTTTATGGCCTAACCTTGATACATCATCTGGTGCAAATAACACCTCACTTAATCAACAAAACTATAATGATACTAGGACTCCAGCTACCTCAAGGTTGAAATTCAAACCAGCCTGGTGTAAGGATTTTGGCATGGCATAATTCATTTATCTAAATTTGATATTTTTGTTATGATTGAATATGTGTTACAAGGATATCAGCTGAATATGTTTTATATCTATTCTTATATTTAATTTAGCTACTGATTTTGTATATAGTTCAATTATAATAACATGTTATACTTTTCTTTTGATAACAATGTAACTTGTAATATTTGTGTTAACGAAAGGGGATGTGTTGCATCCTGGCCAATGGTCTCTTGCGGAACCTTAGGTCAGGGTTCCACATGACTTACATTCTATTTGGAGTCAGTTGGCCCAGGCTCTTGTACTTTATGGTTCATTGTATTTATATACAATAAATACATCACTTTATCTACCTCGTCTGACTATCCTTTAAAATGTATCAGCCATCTGTGCCAGTCACACTGCGCCAGAGGTGAGAGAGGCTGGAATTGTTTAACACTGGCTCCAAAGGCATTCTCCGGGACCACCAGGTGCCCAGCTCACCCCTGTTGCCCCTCTGGAATTGCACCTATTGGAGGGACTTGAAGTTCAGGAGTTATTTAGAAGTGGCCTGTGCCACTTGAGCGTCACTATTTTTTTTTTCTTTTTTTTTTTAAGGTTTTTATTGAAGAAGACAAGAAAATTTTACATAAATCGGGTGTCATGCATAGAATACTATATAGCGATAGGTGAGCGAATAGACCAATGCAGAGAAATCAATTCACAGGAGTATGCAACGTTAGCAAAGATAGGTACATTAAAGAGGAGAAAGTACGATCAACAATCCAGCAAAGCAGCAGCCTGCAAGGTTCGCCCACCCATAATTCAGGATTGTGAAGACCAAATTAGACACCCGGATAAGTAAGAAAATCGATACAGGATAAACGACCCATCTCTTGTGAAAGGAAAAAGGAAAGAAAAAAAAGGCCATAGAACTAAACAAAGGCAAAATAATAAACCCCTCCCCATTCCCCCCACCCTGCACCCCTGCAATGGCTACGGCCCATCCCCACTAGCAGTGTACCTGTCGCCCCGGAACCAGACCTAAAAGTAGGAAAAAGAGTGGAGGAGGAAATATCAAACAGGCCCCCGGTCTCCCTTACCCCCCGCCAGCAGCAAACCACCCCTACACATATCCAGAATAATAGAATGCAACGATTAAAATCCAACGGGGGGGGGAGCTTGTAAGGACCACCCAACTCCCGCGCCATTATAAGGTACAAGTCCCGTATCAAATTAAGTCATTTTTCAAACCCATCCAGTCAAAGTCAACCCTGGCCACTACGATTTTTCATGCGAGCCCTGTCCACTCGAACCGCCATCTCAATAGGAGAATCAAAATATAGAAAAAGTTCAAAGTCAGTACGGAAGGATTGAAACCAGGATAGCGGTACACAAAATCCAAAAGTCAAACGGAGTTCACTGCCCACCAGAAATAGCGTATTTGAACCATCTTGGAGAAAAAGGGCGAGGTATCAATCCGACAGTCACTGGAGAACTCACTCTGAAATATAAGATTGTCAATAACCATCTTGGGCGGTATCGGCATAGGGCAGGATGCACTTTTGATAGTCCCGGGCTCGCTTGCTGCCGTTCGGGAGTCGACAAAAAATACAAAGTCTGACTTCAGCGCGGGGCCCTCTCTCTCAATCGGAGCTTGCTCCGCGGGTAAAACAGCTTGTTCCAGAACCATCAAAGGGTCGTAGTCCGGTCTCCGGCAGATAATATCGGCTGTTACGACCATCCTCTGGATGATGGCGGTGACCTGTGAGTGGAGCTCCCCAATGGCGGCCATTACGGTGTGCAGCAACGGCATACATTCCACCCGTTCCATCGCCACTCACGAAGCGGCAGAGCAAGTATTTGAACCGCGGAGGTCGACTACTCCGGGGTACCAGGCACAGACAGTTCCAATGACAACTGTGGACACTCGCAAAATCGTGATCTCAACGCCGTCGCCGCCAGCAAGGATCCAAGCCCGTCGACCCCGGGAACCCAACTGGGCCTCCGGGCAACGGACCCCCGACCACAGCAACCGGTGCGTCACGCCACCATAGCTGCGAAATCACACTGCCACAGTACCACCATGCAAAACGGTCAGGAAACACTCCACTTCGGGAGACCGGACGCTACCCACGTCCCGCGGCCGATGTTATTCAACTCCAACCCGGCTGGGTTAGAAATCGAGGCCCCGGCTTCCACGCTGGGTTAGGCCGAGAGTGGAACACGGCGTATCTTCATTATTCGAGAAGATGGAAATCTCGGGACTGCACCTTTAGACTCAGTAACACCTCAGCTATACGGGATTCCGGTGCGAATGCAGGATAATCATCAGGATTTGTGAGCAACTGGCGGAGGTCGGCGGAGCCGGGAGCTTATGCGGCCATCTTGGTTGCAAGCGTAGCTCCTGAGCGTCACTATTTTTGATGATCTGTTGGCACAGGCTTCTCTGTCACACCCCTGTGTGGCTTTGCATGGCTTCATAGATGTGGAGTAAGGCCTTACTCTGTGTCTAGGAGGCTTTCCGTGGGCATTGGGGTGGGTGTTCCCACGCAACACCCATGGATTTTGATGCTGCTGCAGATTTACAAAATCCTATAAATACTGGGCAGCACCAAATCCTCATGCCAGAGCAGGAATAAAGAGGAGAAACGTTTTCATTTTGCCTTATTTTTGTCCTCTTTGCAGCACACATAGAACAAGTAAAAAGCTTCCATTGATTGTTTTTGTGCAGGTAGGGGCCCCTTCCTGCATAAAAACAATCATGCCAACCACATAGACATCCTTGAACCATGATGCAGGGGTGTCTGTGTTGGTGCTAGGCTGCAAACTGTGTGCTGGCTGAAAGGACAGGAAGGCACAGTATCTTGTAAATATGGTGCATTTCTGCCCTTTGAAATAGTGTTGGGCAGCTCAGCAAAAATCCTTGTGTTGCTGCCCTATGCCAATGCATTGTAAATAAGCCCTTCGTTTGAAATCAAAGCAAAAAATAGGAGTTCAGAGACTGGGCTGTATTTGGTAAAGATACAGCATCTGGCTTCTCTTTTCAGAAGTGGCCAAACATGTGCCACTGAGGAGGCTACATAACTCCTCCTCTAGGTCTGCTCATAAATCAGCCTCAAAGGCTGACCTTAGTTGTCTGCGAGTGGCGTGGACCTTAAACACACATGATGAGGCATGAGGGGTTTAACCCAGTCCACGGAAGACCACCAATATCATTAGGTAAGAGCCCAAGAGAAAACCATGTGTACAACATGCAGTGATCCAGGAACTTACTGATCACGCAGACAGGTTACCTTTAGGGAATCTGGGCTTGCAAAGTAAGTGGTCCCTCCAAAGCGCATGGTGAGCCAGATGTCAAAGGACTGTGCAGCGACGTGACTCAGGGGCAGGTAGCTGAGAAGATTCTCGTGTTCTTGCTTGCCAGTATAGTTGCCAAATAATTTCGTGGTCCATGTGATCTTCAGAATGAGAAAAAATGCAAGTTAATTGAGGAACTGGGACCTCCAAAATAAGCAAGCTAATTTCTAAATCAAGACGAGAACTAATTTATTTATTTTTTACTATATAGCTCAATCAATCAATCAATCAGTAGATTTTTAGAGCACTTCTTGTCAGCCATGAGGGAATCCAGGTGCTGGCTAGCTGAACTGTGATTAGTCCTAAATGCTGCAACTACAAGTGCTTCACTTGCATGAAGACTTCTCACTTTACCTCTTCACCTGCCTTGTTCTTCTTACATTCAATTAGTCACTTCTCAGGAGTAACAATTGGATTTAAGACCACCAGGAGACGGCCATCCGCTAAGATATGGCGACAGTGCTCTAGTAAGGTGGGTTGTCTTAACTTGGCCCAAGATGCTTCACTTCATGCCACTGCAGGCTGCCTGCTGTGCAGAACTCCAAACATCATTCACATATCCAGTGACAGACAATGTGAAGTAAACAAAACATCGATTAGTGAGAAATAGCATGCTTTGTCCCACTCTACGAGTGGACCATAAATTCCAATGGGCTTGGTAATAAAAATTACCAGGCACATGAGATGTATCTGTCCTTTGTGTTTTACATAGCATCCTTTGTGCTTTACATAGCATCCTTTGTGCTTTACATAGCATGCTTACATATTGTGCTTTCAGAAGCAGACATCTCTGGCCACATCCCTGGGTTACAGGTGTAGGATCACTGGTCTGGTCTGGGCATGGGCTATGGGTGCAAGTGCAGCATGCCCCCCCCCCCTTCTACAGCAGGGGGAGCATGGACCGCTTTCTCCTGCCTGTCCACAGCCTCCCATGACCTACACACCCTTACCAACCCTCCATTCTCATGGCTAATGCAGTGACTTACCATGTTCATACTTGATCATTCAGAAGAAACCACTAAAACCCGCCCCAATCACCCTGTTCCTTTTTGATCTCCATTGGTGGCCAGCAGTATCTCACGGAAGCTTGTGGCAGCACAAGACCTAAGCCAATAGTGGATTTCCAATGGTAACACTCACATTGTCATGGCTCAGCATCACCCCTTTAGGCTGCCCCGTGGTGCCGGAGGTGTAGATCAGAATGCAACACTCATTGGCCTTCTGCGAAGCGATGATAGCATCTAACTTTTCATCAGGAACTGATGATCCCACCTGCATGAACTCTTTCCACTGTTGACAGAAAAAAATTGATGTGTTAGAAAAACCTCAAACCAAACACTATCCATGAGATTTGGGCATTCTAAGGCAAATGCAGTAAATATATGCTTCTGTTTTTGGTAGTAAACAGGAAGATTTACATAGTAAGAGTTTAAATGTCCCACAGACATATTACCAGCAAGATTCTTTAGGAAATGAAGAATGACAAGGAAAGATCTGAGGCACAGGCCTGGGGGTTGCTCACTAACGTCTATTTTAAGAGGATGCGGAAATTGAGCAGCCTGAATGTTGTTTGGCAGCTCTTTGTGGACACTTCAGATGACTTGTGCAATCACTGTGCACATGTGTGTTAGATCACAGATTGCCAGACTCTAGAGGCAGTGCAGAGTGGTGTGGTATGACCACTAGCCATACCAGGGGGCATTTAAGAATGTAGACCTGTGGTGGTGCTGGAGAACTGCTTCCACCCTATCTCCAAATAGTTGATTGAACTAACCACAGATGTTCACATCTCGAACTCCGTTGATTGAAGTACTCACCGTTCCTGAGAGTCTACCAGTGGGGCATGTTGAACATTGATAAATAGGCAGAGGGAAAAGGAGGCAGCAGCACTCGTGGATGCTGAGAATACTGAACGCGCGACAGTCCTTGTCTAAATAGCGGCATGGAGGCACAGACCGAGGAACAGAGTTCAGGATTTGGCAGGCAGGACGGGCAAATGATCGGCCACCCTGATGGGTTTGCAAGATCCCAGGAGCTGTTAGAAGTTGTACCGAACCAGATGATAAACTGCAGGCAGAATGATATCAAGAGAAGGTCGCCGGAGTAAATTCAGGGCCTTGTTTGAAGAGGGCTGTAGGAGCAATGCTGAGTGGCCAGTGCAGCTGTTTCAAATGGTGAGAAAAATAATGTGTGTGAGGCAGTCCTAACAGCACTCGAGCCACTGGATTTTAAGACAATGGATCATAGGGAGTGGTAGCCCAAAGTATGGAGAACTGCAATGATCAAGTATAGAGCCTCCAGCTTCTTGAATAACCTCTTGTGGAAAACTGTTGAGATGTACTATTGGTGTGCGATCAGGATATCAGATGCTCTTGTAACTGCCAATATTTATATCGAAGCGGACATTGAGCTGGAAGACAGCGCTTGTTGTCAAGCTACATACACGTGTTAGATTGTCTTGCATACAGGGTCTAAATCTATGGAATTTTACCTCAACATGTCTGTAAACTAGGCATGCCAAGCAGGCATAGATCTACCACAAGATGCATGCAGTGAGTTCTCAGAATGGAATATGTGGACTAATGTTGAAACCACATGTCATCCTTAACTCAACTCCCCTTGTTAAGTGTAGAAGCCCTTCCAGAGTGCTGTATTTTGAGAGGTGAACTCTCTACAATGTACCTACCATGGTTTCACAGAATGATCTCCAATCAAAAATATACTTACTTGTGTTTCTTTCCTTTTCAATGATTCTATTACAATTTTGTAAAGGTTCTCTAAACTGTCTTAGAATAAGAACATCATTCCATTAATTATTTTTAAGTTTGGGGTATTTTATATCTTCCCAATACACAACGAATTGATAATGCTTTGTCAGGGGCTTACCCTTAATTATGACAAATGTATAGCTTTCTGGAATAACACATTCCATCAGTTTAATTGTGTAAACACTAAAAGTCCATTCCACACATCTCATACTTACTAATGAACATATCTTTGTTACATAAAATGTTGGCCTCCCATGTGTCGCCATAAAAAGTAAATGAACCTTTACAGAGAAATGTTTCAGTTCCACCCCTTACGCCACCATTGAGTATCCAGGTCCATCACCTTCCTGTGCCCTCAAATGCTTCTTTCCCCTACCTTGACATATATCACCACAAATTGGTTCATCCTTTACCTGCTTGGTTTTCTAATACATCCTTCGCTGTTCCTATCTCCCGTACCCCGGAAATAGTCCTCCTCACCTGTGTCAACAGACTTTTTACAATGCACAATTCCAGCCTCATGAGTAATCTTTCTTCCATCGTTGGCGTCACACCATGACTGCTTGCTTCAGTTAAAGCTATTTGTTTGCATTCGTACTTCTTTTGTTTACTCTTTCCTTCATTCCAGTCTTTATTGTAGTTGCAACATATTTTTAATGCACTGTATCCATTTTCAGCTACAGGCGTATTCCTTCATAATAAACCAGAGATATGGCTTTATTAGAGAGAATCCCTGTTAATTATTCCACTGCCCTGTGGTTCTCAAATCCTCAGTGAGACCCAACTGTGCTCTGGCAATAATAAAAAGGCCTGCACACAAATGTGTTGTAAGAGAAAGAGTACAGGCTTAGACCGTAGTTCAATAGTAATAGAAGTAGCAATGAATTGCAATTTTTTTTTTTTTCAGTTTTATCTAGCACAAACACAACCAGAAGGTATTGGAGCGCTTTACTTGAGCATCAGTTACATTAGATAACTACACATTCCTTGTTCTTTTTTTTTAGGCACAGGTAGATTAAGGGATTTGCCCAGAATCACAGGATGCTGAGCAGACGCCGAGACTCAAACTCAGTTCCACAGTTCCAAAGTCAGACGCTCTGGCCGTTACGCCACATCCTCTCCATTCTGCAAATATTATCTTTATGCTTGGAGGTAATGTTTACATTATTGTTACCACCTGTAGTATCATTAGTGCCAGTGGAAATGATGACTTGCAGTGAAAACACCATCTACAGAACACATAATGTCCTCCATGTAACCAGTTATGTCTCCAGTATTTGTTTACCACAGGTGGTGCATTTGCACCTAAAGATTTTCAACCAAATATTTCCACAAAATCTGATTCTGGAAAGACAGTATTTCCTGCCATAAGAAATGATGGCTCCGGGAAGGGTCAGGATGGCACAATGCACATCCCTATGAGGAGCGAGCGTCACCGAGGAAGGCTTCGGAAAGCAACAAAGAATTCTTGATAAGCCATAGAGATGGACAAGGTCTGAGCAATAGGGGAATGAGACAGGCCTTCAGAAAGTTCTTGCACCACTGGAGCCCAGTAGCTCCACTCTGAATGATGAGTGTTTCTACAGAACTGAGAGGAAAGAGACACAGCCCTAATTTCACAATTGATATGGGAATTGTATCATTCTAGCCACTATATTCAAAGCCCTACAGCATAACTAGGAGGCATGATTAGATCAAAGGCAACCATTGGTTTTATGAACAGCTAAACACACCAAGAGTGAGGAAGGCCATGAGACCCAGAGTCAACGGAGATCCATTGATATGTTTGTACCTTGTCTGGAGACACCTTCTTCCTGACCAGAATTTGGAGTCTCCAAGCACAACTCAAGTCCATATACATTCCGAAGTCACCGGAATCTAACAGAGCTGGAACAGAGACAGACTGTATGGCACAGAAAATGAAGAATTAAATTCAACACAAAAAGCATGAGGAACTGAAAAGTTTAGTGAGAGCAGAATATCCCACCCCTTCCTCCCTTATAAATGAGGAGATTTGATGTTTCCGTGCAGTCTGGAAGGATGACCAGGGCAGTCTCACAGCAAATGATGTGGGCATGCATAGTAGAGAAATAACCTTTCCTTACTCTTTCAATCCTTTTCGATGTAGTACAATGGGTCTGTAGCAGATCCAACCTGCATTGCTTTGCCAGGCAAAGGATCAATAAACTCAGTAATAGATTCAGCCGTAAGACTCAGGGAAGAATGAACTCTCCACGTTTCCATTGAGCACCCTATAACTTTTGGTTTTATCTGAACAACAACATGATCGAGAAGTTCAGCAAATGAAGAAGGTCATGGTAGCACATCCTTTAACCCTCTTCAGAATATTGCCATCTCAATGCATACCACTCAGGTAGTTTCCTCATCAAGCTCATGAAACTCTACTTTAGGACAGTGCTTTGGGATTTCCCTGAGAGATTTCACACAAAGCATCCTCTGTGGAAGCTTCACAATCCGGTCTCTAAAACATCTTCTTGAAGTTCGCAAAAAGTTGACATAATAGTTCAGATGGGGTTTTCTGCCACAACAAGAGGGGTTTTCCAAAGCCAGACCTGCATAAGCTGAGGAATAAATCAGATAACCCACTTTGGATTGGTCAGAAGAAAATTGAGAAGATCAAAAGGCAAACTAAAACACTAAGCTGTCCAAAAACACCTTAAAGGTTCTCCAGAGTACCTGGAAGGTGAATGGCTGATGGCAGAAGGGATGTAAGTTCTGGAGTGGATTGCTTGACAAAGGGCAGCATTCTCAGGCCTTAACTGGTCAGTACCAGGGTTTGTAGCTGAAGAACAACTGCCAGTCCACAATCCTTGTTGGAAACAGATGGATATTTAGGGAGGCACAAATATTCAGGGCAGAATGCTTACCTGCAGTTCGGTCCTTGGTCTTCTGCTGTCCAAGGTATAGGGCAATTGTCTACAAAAAACACAATTTCTTCACACACTGGAATATGTGATAGGCAAGTGCCCTTGAGAAGCTGCTATCTTCTCAGGAGGAAAAGCAAACACCATAAACATGCCCTTTCTGGGTAAGGACATCAGAGGGCTAAAGAAAATCAAGAATCAAAAGTCCAACAGGAATTCTTCTGGAGCAAAGAAAAAAAATCCGCAAAAAGATGGAGCGAGGAAACAACCAAAGTAACATAGCTTTTTTGTGACACACCCTCCAACCAGACTGAAGCCCTTAAATAGCAAAAGAACAGGAAGAGGAAATGGCATCAAACATCATGTGACAGGAACCATAAAGAATTGAGAAAATCAGGAAGAAAACCATGGACTGAAGAACCATGATGGAAAGGGAAATTAAAGAACAGCGAAATCCTGATCAGGACTTACGGCGGAGTAGCTTTAAGAGGCAGCTGCAGAGTTACAAAGACGTGATTGCCACTTTGGGGCTCTAAGGGCAAGTAGCAGCAACCAGGATACCAGTAGCACAGGGGGACTCCAAGCCCATAGCTGGAGGCTTTTGTGGTGTTTTTGGGTCATGGGGAGCATAGTATATGTCCCTCCCAAGGCCCTACACTCATTACAAAATTCCTGAAAAATTTGTGAAACCAATTTAGGGACATGGATTGAGAAGGTAGAAACCCATGAATGCTCACTAGCAGGCTAGCCTTTCCAGTGAATGAAAATCCATGAATCACAGATCTCACTAACCCCGTATTCTGGCTCCTCATCTAGAATAACAGGAAAGTGTAAGGTACCAAAGACTGCTGCTGGGACACATGAAAATAGGGGTAATCCTCCAAGAATTAGAGAGACAAAGCCTAATGGCAACATGATTGACCTGATTGGTTATTAAAAAGGTTCCAAAACAGCATGAACAAAATCGAACTGGCAAATTCTATAATCATGCAGAAATTGCCATGGCTGCACAATCGCATTACTCCGGTGGCTCTGCGTATAAGTTCATATCCTGGTGAACACCAGAAATAACTTAAGACTAACTGTAAAGTTGATTTAACTCTGGAATGACCTGCCACTGCATTGTCATAGCACATTCCCAGAACCTTGGTTTGAGCTCCTTAGTTTGGATCAACAAGGACTGACGAATAAATGTAGATTCTGGCTAAGAGTACTGGCTCAGTAAAGTATCAAGGTCTCAGCATTTCACGTGTTGTAAAACATATCTTGTCAGACACTCAACTTTGGCAGGAAGGAAAAGGACAGAGGTTTTGGAATCCTCAACCACAATGTCCCATTTAGACAAGGCATCGGCAAGAATATTTTATGGACAAGAGTATATAAAAATAATATTGTGAATAGAAATAGGCCCAGCGAGCATGCCAGCTGATCCTACACTGAACGTTCTGCAGAAATTGGAGATTTTGATGATCCCTCCAAACCTCAAAATGTTTGAATGCTCCCATAAGAAAATGCTGCCACTCCATACAAGCATGCCCGAGGACCAGGAGCTTGAAGTCATCAACTGAATGCTATAGCTCACATGAATCCAGGACATGAGAGACATTACAAATGCAATACTCTAAATTATCCTCCTTCTGTAGCAGAAGCTGAATTGCTCCTTTTGCAAAATTGGAAGCATCAGTAACCACAATGGATTTTCTGAATAGGTCTGGGTGTTTGAGAACAGAAGCTTGGGTGAAGCCTTCTTGAGATTGACAAAAGCCTTCTGGGCTTCATGAATCCAAATATAACTTTTAGTTAGATTCTCTTTTTCCAAAGTGGAAGATATACGGCTATCCATATTGGCAAAGTTCTTAATGAACCAGCTGTAGAAGTTATCCAGGCCCAAGAAACTCTGGGTCTCCTTAATAGACTTAGGAGTCAGCCAGTTCAAGATGGCAGTGATCTTAAGTGGATCCATAGATAATCCTCTCAAAGAGGCAATGCACCAGATATTCCACTTTTATTCTCTCAAACACACACTTCTGTATTTTACAGGATAGGTGGTTTTCCTTGAGATGTTGAAGAAGAGATTGAACATGGGGTTGATCCTCAGGGAGGGAAGCAGAGATGATCAAGTTATTATCAAGATACACCACAAGAAGCTGGTTCAGAATGTCAGAGAAAATACTGTTAATAAATCTCTAGGGTACTGCTGGAGCATTGGTAATGGCAAAGGACATGACACGACATTCATGACGTTTAAAGGATGTACACTTCTCACCTATCTTTAGCTGGACCAAATGGTAAGCTCTACTGGTGAAATATTTAGCATCTTGAATAGACCGAAGACTGTCTTTCATATGCCAAAGCAAGTAACAGTCATTAATGGTGATGTCACTAAATCCACGATAGTCGATACTAGGTCCTAGCTCCTTGGATGTTTTTGGAATGAAGAAGAGAGGAGCTCCAGAGTGGGAAGTAGACCAGACAATTTTTATCCAGGTGATTGACATTTTGTATCTGAAGGGGAAAGGGGTAGCAACCAGGAGACCAGGAGCACAAGGGAAGGTATCCACAGGTTAGTGAGACTCACAGCCAGCAGCTGCAGGCTTCTTGCTCCATTTTCAGAGAGTCATGGGACAGCGCAAGGTATTGCGTGCCACCTACACCCAGAGAACTGAGACGCTATGATAGAGGGACTTTCCTTCACAATTACAATTTTAAGTCTGTTGACTGTCTTTAACGTACATCCAGCTGTAAGTGCCGCATCAGCAATGGTGGTACTTGGCAGATGTCTAAAGACAGTCTTGGCTCTGTGGTAAATAAATAAATAATACCCTATTTTTGGATGAATGAATGAATAACAGATAGCTCAATAAATAAGAGTCAAGATTCGAGGTAGTAGGAGTTTCTGCAGGTTTATTACAGCATAAGGACAGGATCAGGACAACCTGCATAGGAACAGGATGACAGGGGAAAAGAGGCCCGGCAGCTGCCGGGGCTTGGTCTGGGATGAGCGCGCTAACATTCAATAACAAGACATTCATTTATATACATAGCGCAAACACATAGCATTACATTGCAGTAGGCGTAGCAGTGGGTGGAGCAGAAGGCATGACGTGTAGCAGTCGCGAGAGATAACAGTAAAAAGAGGTGTAACTGGGAGTTTACTTAGACATGTGAAGTAAAACGTAACAGAATATGTCATGAATGGGCGGACACATAGGAGGGGGCTACCTAAGGAGCCGGGACCTCTAACCTAATGGTGCGCGAAAATTGGCAATGACGTGTTACTAGGAGAAGCTGGGGGCTACGAACTCTGTGCTAGGAGCAGAGACTAGAGTCTGGAGGGTCGGAGCGACATGTACCTAAACCCTATCTGGTATCTAATGTTTAGGGAACATGTTGATATAAACTAGAAGTCATGAGGGGAGAGGCTAACTTGATTCTAAGACTGGACCATGCATTATTCTACATGTAGTGCGTGAAGAAGAATACTAAATGACCATTAAATACAGTATTTCTCTAACGTGGAGCCGAGAAGGCTAGACAACGACGGAAACTATTGATGCAGTTCAGTAGCTTAGGAATGCAAAGGAGGAGGACTGAACTGATAGCTGGAACTATAACATACTTTTGGCAGACTTAGAGGCAGAGCCGGGGTGCACTGGGCACTGCAAGGCGGGAAGTAAGTGAAAGGTCGAGGATACAGGTGGGGGCTGTATCGCTCCTCAGCGAGGCTTTCAGGAGACAGGAGCTGAATCTGTGGTCCGGGCCCTTTTGAGGCCTAGAAACGGGGACTTTATAATGGAATAACGTGCACACTGAGAAACGTGGCAACATTATTTTACATAGGCCTGATATTCGTAGTATTCACGAGGACTGGAAACTAACATATTAGAGGTGGACACAACTGTAATTGCGTCATTAATCGGGCATAGGGAATAACATATGCATATTGGTCATGCATACATAACATATGATGGATGGGGCGTAGGGACACAGAACATGGCAAAATTTACTTTTCCACATTCCCTCCTTGTCACTACGTTTCCATCAGGAAACATCAATATTCATGATACCGTCTATCATTTCATACAGTACCATTTGCTCGTCTCGAATTGTCTTGGAACGGGATTTAGAACGGGGCTTGGGACTAGGAATACAAGAGGTAGCACACATGCTGCAAATCGCAGGGCCACATTGTATACAGAGGCAGCAGCTAAATATGATCGCTACTGCAATACCTAGAAAGGACAGGACTTTCCATCCCCATGCGGAAATTACATTCCAGAACCAACCGGACCATGTCCAGGTGCCTGGATCTTGATGTAACAGATGGGCAATTTTATGGAGTCTGGTTATAGCTGAATAAACAGACGGCGCGTTATTTGGAATGAAAATGCAACAACTGGATCCGAGAATTCTACAGGCCCCGCCCCTATCGGCCAGTATGACGTCAAGGACGAGACGATTCTGTAAAACAACAATTCTCATAAAGGATTGTTCTTCAGTTAAGTTACCTAGAGCAGAGGCAGTCTCATCTACTACAGCTTCAAGGGTTCTTGTTAACCTACGAATTAACTTACTATTTACAACTGTACCTAAATAAGGGAAAACACCTTTATCTATATCAATGAATTGCTCTGCGGCGGTTTCAGTATAATCGACAATCGGGAGATTTCTCTTGTGTCTAGTGTGTACTAAGAAAGAATTCCTATGATAATCAGGTGGGGCTAGAAAAACAGGTGGCAGTAGGAAAGCAATGTAACAGGTTCCCTCCCAATCGAGGGGCAGACGGACATATGCAGTTTGACCACAAACAAAATAAGAATGACGTGAAGCTATAAAAATAGATTTCCCACTGTCACTATACTGGATAACAGTAGTACATTCACTATGACCTATATGTACAGAACCATAACTACGGACACATAATTCGCCTTTGACTGGTAGTACTGAAATAGCGGGTGAGTCTGGAGTAGTATCAGACTGAACATTCAGAACCATGAAATTCGACGAATAATTTCCTAAATTATATACTTCATTTTCTAGATCTAAACCTGTTCTATGGGGGAAACCTTGCTTGTCTGGGAAACATGTACTGTTAAGAAAAGACATATCTGTTGAGGATGACGTTAGCGTGGACCATGCTCCACACGAACCATTGTGTGAGAATGGATAAGGAAAGAGTGGCAGAACTCCCTTCGATGTCTGGAAAGGGGGGAGTCGACCACACACCCAACAATTAGTGGCATTGCTGGTCTGGTGTGAGTAATGTAACATACGGATGAATGTGTTATTACGCATGGCGAGGCGGTATGAATATTCGTGAGGAGGCAGATCACTAAACGTGTGCTCTACTGTAATATGAGCAGACATATTTACATGAGGAACTGGAAAACACAGATAGAAAGCATAACTGGTGCAGGAAATCATTATGCTAAGAAATAATATGAAACTTAGAAAAACGATGCATTGCAGTGAACTTCGACTGACTCTCTCACTATGGGGGTCTATTTTATACATGTCAGAAACAGTCTAACCGTTTCACCTAGGGGAGGACTTATACAATCAAACTGGCTGACTTATTAGACCTGAGCTTTAACTTATACTCCTGTTGCGGAGTTTTCTCTACCAAGGGAGGGGTTGTAATAAAGTCTGGTGCGGGACAGTCCTTTAAAACAATGTTCTGGCAATCCTTCGAATCCTGGGAAATGTTCTTGGCAATGTCTTTGAAGTCTGGCTTTGGTCCTTTGAAAAGTTTTACATGAGAGAGGTGGACCCACCCCTTCCTGCCTTCTAACTTGACGGCAGTTCGGGTGGTCAAGAGGACCTGACGTGGCTCCTTCCAACGTGGTTCCAGCGGACTTGATCTGTCAAAATTGCGGACCATCACCAAGGATCCTGGAACGATCTCGTGCGGTGCCACCTCTGTATTGTCTGGAAATGCGGCGGCAACCTGTGAACGACATGAGTTGAGGGCAGACATCAAGGAAGCTAGGTAATCTGTCAGCATATTACATGAAACATCGGTAATACTTCGGGGTCTAGGAGTACCCCACATGTTAGGGGGGCGGCCGAATACGACCTCATACGGGGACAGACCTGATCTGGAATGTGCGACCATACGCATGTAAAATAGAGCGACTGGCAGAGCTACTAACCAGTCCACACCCTTGTCTTTACAGACTTTTGCTATACGGATTTTCAGAGTCTGATTATGTCTTTCGACTAGTCCAGCTGCTTCTGGATGGCGTACACAATGGAACTTCCACTGGTACCCTAACAACAGGGAAACGTGTTTCATGAGTTCGGATGAGAATGGCTGACCGTTATCAGAATATACGACTCTAGGGAGTCCGTATCTAGGGAAGAATTCACGAACCAGCTGCTTGGCAGTGGTCGCGGCTGTGTAATCAGGGACTGGATATGCTTCTGTCCACCTGGACAAAGCGCATACAGCTACAAGGACATACTTGAAACCTCGACATCGCTCCATCTGAATATAATCCATCTGGAGGACCTCAAAAGGGTGGTCAGGGGGCTGGAAACCACCTTGTTCCACCGGGACACTTTTACCTGGATTAAACTGGCAACATATCATACAGGTACGGACTTTCTGCTTGGCTGCAGCTCGTAAATGCTTGTTGAACCAAATGTTCTGGATACTGTCTAACATAGCTTTTTCTCCTAAATGTGCTGGACTATGTGCGGTATTGATAATAACTTGAACCATAGAATCGGGGAGAAACCATGTGGCTCTACCCTTCGTTAACCATCCTTGATCTGTCTGGACCCCTCCTTGTACAGACCATTTCTTGATTTCATCGGGAGTAGCATGTAACTGAATATCTATGACATCTTGTGTAGGGTCCTTAACTGTCATGCATGTAATCGGATCTGGAATATGTGTCATGTTTACTGGAATGTCTGGTGTCTGTGCTGTAAGCTTGGCTGTGCGGTCTGCTAGATCATTACCTTGGGAAATAATGTCAGTAACTTTCGTATGTGCTTTGCACTTCATGATAGCAATAGATGTCGGTAAATGTATGGCATCTAACAGGGCTTGAATAAGGAGACCATGCTGAATCTTGGTTCCATGAGAAGTCATAAAACCTCTCTCCTGCCAGAGCACTCCGAAGTCGTGTACAACTCCGAATGCGTAACGTGAATCTGTGTAAACATTAACTTTCAGGTTCTTGGCGTGTATACAGGCTTGTGTCAGAGCAACTAGCTCTGCTGCTTGAGCGGACAGGGTATCAATACGGTGTGTTTCAATAACTTCAGTGTCAGTAGTCACTGCATACGCGGCGACTAGTTCTCCTGTACTAGTTCTCATACATGAACCATCCACATAAAGTGTCAGGTCAGGATCTGGTAACGGAATATCTGTCAGGTCTTGTCTTGGCTTTGTCGTAACGTTAACTACTTCCACACAGTCATGTGTGTCTGGATTTGAATTAACTGATGGTAACAGTGTAGCAGGATTCAGGACGTTGCAGCGTCTAATTTCTATGTGTGGCTGGAACAGTGTCAATTCATAACCTGTTAAACGTGCAATTGTCAAGTGCTGAGTTTGTGTTCGGTTTAAAAGAACTTCTACTGAATGTGGAACTTGTACTGTCAGGGAATGTCCTAAAACTATGGAATCACTTTGTCTGATAGCTAGTGCTGTGGCTGCAACTGACTTGAGGCACGCAGGCAACGCCTGGGCGACTGGATCTAATGTGCTTGAAAAATAAGCACAGGGCTTGTATTGACCTGCTTGATCTTGTGTAAGAACAGATAATGCTGTACCTTCGCGTTCTGTAACGAAAAGTGTAAAAGGCTTACTGTAGTTCGGTGTAGCTAGAACTGGAGCTTGGCATAGGGCTTTCTTTAACTCGTTGAAACTAAGTGTATGTTCAGATGTCCAAGGGAGGACAGTCGATACGGCTGCCTCCTGTGTCGTTAACTGTATCAGTGGCTTGGCTAGAAATGCATACTGGGGAATCCATTGTCTACAATAAGAAGTAAGGCCGATAAAAGCACGTACCTCCTTCTGGGTTCTGGGCTGGAGAAGACTCGCTATTAACTGGATACGGTCGGGTGTCAACTGCCTACCCCTCTTGGACAGCAAGTGTCCTAAGTATACCACTTGCTGGACACAGAATTGAAGCTTTGAAGGTGACACCTTGTGCCCCATCTCGGCTAGAAAATACAGAACTGTAAGTGATGCTCGCTCGCAAGCACGTTCAGAACGGGCTGTGATCAGTAGATCATCGACATACTGGAGCAGGGCAGTGTCAGTTGGCATGTGAATATTGTCTAGTTGTCTCTTGAGTGCTTGACTGTAAATACTAGGGCTTTCTGTGAAACCTTGAGGAGCGCGTGTAAACATATAGCTCCTTCCATTTAAACAAAATCCGAAAAGAAACTGGCTGTCTGGATGAATTGGAACACTAAAAAATGCATTTTTAAGGTCAATAACAGTGAAAAACATGGCTTCGGAATCAATGGCAGTTAACAGGGAAGAAATGTCTGGAACAACTGGATACTGAGGAATAATACATTTATTAAGCTCTCGTAAATCAATCACTAATCGATATACTAGGGGTGCATTTGGATCAGTACGTTTCATGACTGGAATGATCGGAGAATTGCATACATTGGAGTCAGTTTCTACAACTACTCCTTGAGCCATGAGCTCGTCAATAATTTTGGATAAGGCTGCTACAGCCTCAGGTGGCAATCTGTACTGTCTGATTCGGGGTAACACTACACCTGGTTTGAGAGTCACACGATAGGGTGTGATTTGCATGTAACCTACATCAGTTGGACCTTGTGCCCATAGATGCTGCGGAACATTAGACAATCTCGGATCAAAATCTCGTAATACATAGTGACCCTTAAAGTCACGTAGGAACAGACGTATTCCCTCTGGGGAACAGCAAATAACTGCACCTAACTCTTTCAGTGTCTTAATACCTAACAGATTTTCTGGACATGCCTTAGTAAGTAACAGATCAGTAGTACGGGACAATGGACCTACTTCTAGAGTAACTGGCTGAGATATTTCATTAACTATGGGTTTTCCTGAAAATCCAAGGGAAACATTTCTTGAGCCTGAGAGCGGAGCCCCTGGAACTTCGGCGTGACTAATTGTGGTCCTACTTGCCCCTGTATCGATCAGAAACTTTCTGTCTTTCCCTAATACTTGACTGTGTACATAGGGACCTTCTTGGTCTACAGGTATCTCGATGAGAGGCAAGCCTACCTCCCTCTCTAGGCTGTTTCATGAATATGACTGGTACTCTGGATACTCGGACTGTGCATACTGGTACATCTGCGATGTAACGTGCTGTGTTGCAGCAATAGGCTGCGGTACTGTAACTGTCTGTGGTGCATTCTGTGACTGAGGAGTCTGTGAAACTAGTTCTTGTCTCGGCGGACGTGGTCTTTCTTTAGTCTTACCAGTAGCTATATTGTGTTTCAGGACTGCACACTCGTTTATAAAATGACCTGGCTGTTTACAATAATTGCAGTTCCCTTTAACGGGAGCTGCAGGATGACTGGCTTGAATCGGACCCCTCTTCTGACTATCTTGAGGAATAGATTGTGCAACTAGCACTTTCATTTTCGTGTCTTTCATACGTTTTCTTTCGTGTTCTTGCTCTTCTCTGATTCTATTCTGGTGATACTGGAGCATCTGGAGCATCTGGGACGGAGTATTTGCTTGCCAGGTGCTTTCGACTTTCAAAACTCGGTTTTTAATTTGTGGACTTGAATTCTCGACTAATTTGGTAACGAAAAGATGAGGGTATGACTCACTACTTGTCTTGAGACCACTATTAATACTGAAACATTTCTCAAATCTAGAATAAAAATCACTAATGTCTTCATCTTGTTTCTGTTTACAGGCTGAGATGGCATCCCAGTCTTCTTTTCTAGTTGTCAATAATCTGGGTAAAACTTGAATCAATAATTCTGGTAATTCTTTACATTTATCTCCAAGACCGGTACCTGGTACTCGTGCCTTGTCTTCAGCTTCTAGAGCTGTCCAATCGATCTTTTTCTCTCCCACCTCCCATTCTTTTTCCTTTAACTTTTCATACACCCCTGCGGGTAGCAGAACCTTTAACATTTTAATGACATCTGGGTACGTGTATTCTCCCATACGGAGCATGTCTTTTAATTCTCTATGGAACCCTGCTGGATCTTTGTCATGACAGGGAATTAACTTTTTCATTTCGAGGAGTTCCATCTTTGTGATTGGAGTGTATACAAACACTCGTTGCATTTCGCCACCCGTCCCTTGGACTGGGTGGACTTCTCGTAACGGATTCTGTCTGTCTATGTAGAATGGTTTACTTTCTGGGGGTGAGACGTGAACAAAATGCGGGTTCAGGAACGTTCTATACTTGTGACGCTGTTCTAGAATAACACTAATTAAATCGGTACCTAGACCTCTCCATCTGTACTGGAGTAACTCGTTCAGAATATCGTGTAACGGGCCTGGATCAGAGTGTTGACCCTCATACTGAGTAATGAGGTGCTGGATCATATACATACCCACCAGTCGTTGCTCGGCTGGGGGCAGTTTCAGAAACATTTGTGCCACTATTTCGTCTGGAAAAGTGGTAGAATCAGTAATCCATCGGACTGCTGATCGGGCTAGTTCTTGTTCATGCATGGTGCTTAACTCGCTATAACCGACTCGTGATTTCAGAATGTGATCGGTAGCTTGAAATACTTGTTCTAGAGAACAAGGCTCTCGTTCTGGTGCTGGATGATGAAAAATAGACTTAGGTTCTGGACGTAAATGGCGATCTGGAAATCTGGATTTTCCTACATACGCTATTCTGGCGGGATTCTCGTCTTCCTCTTCAGGATCAGAGATACTTTCTTTCTCACTTACTTGTGCTGCTTTACGCTGTTCGTGTAACCTTACTATTTCTTTACGAATTTTCTTGTACATACTTTCCATGGCATTAATGGTCTTGTGCTTACCCTCGGCTATATTATCACTCCACCTTGTCAGGATTCTCATTTCGGCGGGATCTTTAGACGGGTAGTCTTGTTCTCTTATTAGACAATTGATCAGGAACTTTAATATCATGAGCTGAATCTCGGCTTTCCTTTGAGACATGATCTCGCCAATACTTTCTGGATCATCCCCTGTACGGATGAAACGATATATTCTGTCTAGATCTTCTTTCATATTTGGTAAGGTGACTAGATACTCGGTCACCCTTCTTATGCGTACGGAATATAAAACCATATTATATTCGCCTGGAACTGGATCATAAACACATTCGGCAAGGGCTTGTCTGATTTCTGTAACAGACTTATTACTTTTAGGAGTACGATCTAGGCTGTGATGCTTGAGCATGTAATTCGAGTGCTGATAAACGTTTGTGTGGCGGCGGGGTTTGAGGAGGACCTCCTCCTGCGGCCCCTAGACTAGAATCGTCGACTGACATTCTTCGTGCTTGCAGGGTCGGTAATTGTAACGTGGGCTGAACTTGTATGGCAGGCTGACCCGGGGGTACCGTAACAGGTACTCCGGTGTCTGGAGGAACGGGAAGTGCCTGATTTACAGGGACTAGCGGAGCGCGAACAGGATTTGCATATTCTGGAACTGTGTCGTCCAAATAGGACGAAATAAAAATATCAGCTGCGGTCGGTTTGTGACGTAGCTTGGTCGGAACTAATGGTGGCGGGAAATTACTGGGTGCCTCTGGGGTCGCTTTTGGCGAGCCTTCGGCAAGGAGAGGATACATACCCCTAATAAGGGCATGCCTCTGTCTGTCTGACTGTTCGGTTTTGACTTGTTCACCTATCTCGATTAATTCTCTTTCTTGGGCTCGTTCTTGGGATTCTCTACTTAACTCTGACTTTCTGACTTCCTTTTCCGTTCTTCTATGCGCTTCCTTACGCCATAACTCGATGGCATCTTTCTGTGACTGTCTGGCTTTCTTTTTCCATAATGCTTCTTCTACTCGCATGATACATTCGGCATCCCATGTACCCGATACGGGCCATCTATACTTTTCTTCTAACTGTTTGGTATACTCTACCCATAAATCTAGATACAATATGGCGCTTATGCCATGTTTCTGATACATAAAGTGACCTGGACTGTCCCTAGGCGGAACAGGAACTGCTGCTTCCAGCAGACCCTTTCTAGTTTTTAACTGACGTAACTTGGAAAAGAGCGGCATTCTAAACTTGAATCGGAACACAATACAATACACGAAAAACAATAACAATTGGGGAAACAATTCAGGCATACCACGACATTGGAAATACATTAAACAACATTATAAATAACAGTTCGAACAGAATACTACCTGAAAATACTGAAAACAGAACAGAATTCTCGAGAACGGAACAGACTAGAGTTACTGGATGCACTGCTGAAACAGTACGGAACATACCGGTCCCATAAAGGAACACATCAAGACCCGTATCCACCTAGGTGAACACTTCGTTTGTGAGCTTGGGTACCACCAACCCACGGACCAGAGTCAATTTAGACTGACCCTGTCTAGACACTACCCCAGCAATGGTACTCACCGGGCAGCACGGAACGGAAGGCCTCGGACGGGACTGGACTACGACGACGAACTTCGGACTTCGGACTTCAGTTACGGGTGGACCTCCGGATACCTCGGACCTTGGACTCTCGGCTTGGGCTCTGGTCGGGACTCGCCGCGTTCCTCCACCGTCTCGTTCGGATGCTGGACCGCCTCCTCCGTCTCCTCCGTGGGCCTGAGGGATACTTGAAGCAGAAATATCTGCCAGGTGCACGGTATGGTTCCGTCACGACTGCAGAGGGTCAGGGGGTCGGCGTGGCTTCACCGACGCGTGGGGAAAGGGCAAGTCCCTGTTCGGGCGCCATTATGTGGTAAATAAATAAATAATACCCTATTTTTGGATGAATGAATGAATAACAGATAGCTCAATAAATAAGAGTCAAGATTCGAGGTAGTAGGAGTTTCTGCAGGTTTATTACAGCATAAGGACAGGATCAGGACAACCTGCATAGGAACAGGATGACAGGGGAAAAGAGGCCCGGCAGCTGCCGGGGCTTGGTCTGGGATGAGCGCGCTAACATTCAATAACAAGACATTCATTTATATACATAGCGCAAACACATAGCATTACATTGCAGTAGGCGTAGCAGTGGGTGGAGCAGAAGGCATGACGTGTAGCAGTCGCGAGAGATAACAGTAAAAAGAGGTGTAACTGGGAGTTTACTTAGACATGTGAAGTAAAACGTAACAGAATATGTCATGAATGGGCGGACACATAGGAGGGGGCTACCTAAGGAGCCGGGACCTCTAACCTAATGGTGCGCGAAAATTGGCAATGACGTGTTACTAGGAGAAGCTGGGGGCTACGAACTCTGTGCTAGGAGCAGAGACTAGAGTCTGGAGGGTCGGAGCGACATGTACCTAAACCCTATCTGGTATCTAATGTTTAGGGAACATGTTGATATAAACTAGAAGTCATGAGGGGAGAGGCTAACTTGATTCTAAGACTGGACCATGCATTATTCTACATGTAGTGCGTGAAGAAGAATACTAAATGACCATTAAATACAGTATTTCTCTAACGTGGAGCCGAGAAGGCTAGACAACGACGGAAACTATTGATGCAGTTCAGTAGCTTAGGAATGCAAAGGAGGAGGACTGAACTGATAGCTGGAACTATAACATACTTTTGGCAGACTTAGAGGCAGAGCCGGGGTGCACTGGGCACTGCAAGGGGGGAAGTAAGTGAAAGGTCGAGGATACAGGTGGGGGCTGTATCGCTCCTCAGCGAGGCTTTCAGGAGACAGGAGCTGAATCTGTGGTCCGGGCCCTTTTGAGGCCTAGAAACGGGGACTTTATAATGGAATAACGTGCACACTGAGAAACGTGGCAACATTATTTTACATAGGCCTGATATTCGTAGTATTCACGAGGACTGGAAACTAACATATTAGAGGTGGACACAACTGTAATTGCGTCATTAATCGGGCATAGGGAATAACATATGCATATTGGTCATGCATACATAACATATGATGGATGGGGCGTAGGGACACAGAACATGGCAAAATTTACTTTTCCACAGCTCGATGGTTATTCTCTGGCATCATATGCCTTTCAATGCTTCTGTTTGAGGTCAGAAGCGTATACTCATCCATTTTACAGAGCTCCATATGTTCTGTACATAAATACACATTTATGCTAACTTGTAAATATTTAATTTTTAGGTGTTCATTGCAGATTTAAGATGCTTTTAGGAGGGCTATATTTTATTAATTTGCCCTTCTTGTGACTTATGTAAATGTTAACAGCTAGGTGACTGTACCGGTATACACCCGTTACAACGGATCTTTTACTCCGCAGACCCATTACAACGCGACCATTACTCCGCATACCATTACAACGCATTGCGCTGGGGGGCGCTCTAGGATAGGGGATAAGTATAATTTACTATCCAACACCTTCCCTAGGGTCCACGGGGACTGGAGTTAAAATAGTAAATTATACTTACCACTATCCAGCGCCCCAAGGCGCTATGCGTTGTAACGGTATGCGGAGTAAAAGTCGCGTTGTAATGGTCTGCGGAGTAAAAGTATGCGTTATAACGTCATACATCCGACTGTACCCAGTATATTTTCACATGTGGCACTCCATGCGGTAGTGGGTTCTTAAAAGAGAACACATTGACAATCACCACAAGTCTCTTCTATGTGAGGAACTTGGATAAGATCTGCTTGTAGTAAGGGTGGGATAAGCAGGTGAGGTGTCAGAAAGACCACAGGGGCAATAGAATGCTGTCCCAAAGTGATGCTGGTTACTATATGATGCATATGTGTACTCAAGAGCAGTGCTGCACTCTTTAAGGAAGGACCACCTCATACTCTGCTCTGTGTGGGAGGTAGTGTGGATGGAGAAAGAAATAAAGCCTATGGTTTTGCCTTACCGTGTAGAGGTTGGGCCTCTTCTCCATCAGCTCATCATGGTATTGTACAATAGCTTTGACATGGGGCAGCTGGTCCTGGATCTTAAATAGACAGAAAAGCAAACAGTAACACATCAATCAAGCACCTGATGGTAAAACAATAAGAAACTGTTCTGTAGTGAAAGATAATCCCTTTGATAATGCTAAAAATAAACTAAGGTATTATTCAGCATACTTAACAGAATGAAAAAGCTGTGAACTGAGAATGAAAGAAACCAATTTTACTTCCAGTTTCAGTTTTTATCGTCTTTATTTCGAAATTACTTCATAAAAGACATACATAATAATAATACAAACATAACAGATAAAAAGACAAATAATGTTTACAGAAGAAAACAACTATGAATATAAAAGCTTAATTAAATATACATATAAAGACGTCTATAAGAATGTTAATACAGATAAAAAGCAAAGTCAATAATACAGTAATAATAATGATACTGCCCCAATATCATAGATCATAGATAGGCACTAGCAAACAGTATACAGTTTTTCAGCTTGAAGTACTACGAACATACCTAGATCTTATTAACCAGGCCCACCCAAGGAATTTTGCCAGCCCTATGGATAACCATTCGGCTGTATTAAATCTCATGATGATTAGTGCTTCTCTGCTCGCCCTGGTGTTTAGTCTGTTACATATTGGCTTCAGCCACTTTAGTCTTGGATCATGATAAGCAGTACATACAAATAGAAAATGACCCATGGATTCCTTGCTGGCAGAACAACAGGGACAAAGTGTGGACTCCGTCTTCTGCCATCCTCTGGTGAAGTCCCTTAAAGGCAAAGTACCTATGCGAAACTGATGGTATAGTTTCCTATCTAAACTTTTTGGGATAATATCCCAATAGGTCTCTGTGTGTGGAACTATTTTATGATTCAAAAATAAGCCTGTCAGATTGGGTTTCGCCAAAAGCACAACGTGTTCTTCTTTAACCATGGACCAGAAGAGAAGTTTAAAATCTTTCTTTGTAGGGAAAGTGTGGGAACCCGGTTCTGACCAAAGTAATGGAAGGCCCATACTAGTAAGAGTGTTCTTAATGAGCATAAACCACGGTATTTTCCCTGCCCCTTGTTGCATTCTTACATCCTGTATCTCCTGAGCAAACATAGCAAGTTCCGGGGTAGACCATATGCGTCTCCATAACGCCACCATCCTATATTGGGCTTGATGACTAATAGAATAAAAGCCCATATCCATCATGAGCGGTAAAGCTGGCGTTGAAGGAGGAAGACAGACTAAATTACGGAAAAATTTATTCTGTATCCTATCAAGGACTTCCATTACTGTAACTACAAAGTCCATTCTTAACACATTAATACATTCTATTAAAGAATTACCTTCATTGGGTAAACGTAATGTATAAACACATTTAGAGTTTGTGTGCCGAAGGGTTGTGAACACCCCCTCTGATCTAAACTCCTCTTGTAAATTCACTAAACCCTACAATGTTCCCTATAAGCTTAAAATGTTATGTGGTCAATAGACAGAAAAGCTACACGACAGCAAGCAGCAATTACTGACTAAGCCCTGGAAATCGCCAGAACAGTCTAGACACAAGCATGGTGCACACCAGCTAACAATACACTTAGTTTCTCGTTAAGTACCAGATTCCTCTGGTAGATAAAGCCTGGGCAACCGGTGATCTCATATAATCTGCTGACAGTTTACTTTGTATGGTGTTTAACATTCTATGTACACCATGCCCAAGGATTTAAATTTCAGGCGCAGTCATGTGTTTCATAATAAAGAAAAGAAGTGGGCATTTGCTGGCTGCCTGGTAGAATTTGCAACAGATGGACAGTCTTGTTTGTGTGTAAGGGAAGTGGGCTTGAGGTTTCTTCCATAAATCCCTGTGTTGCCTCAAAATATTTTTTCCCAGTTTTCTGCTGTTGCATTTGGCCACATGCACACATATCCCGGATTGCATCCCACTAGACATTGATTACTGTGCAAGCCAAAAGATTCATATATATGGTGAGCTCTAATGAAAGCTCTCTACTTCTCTAAGCACTGTCTCTGGCGCAGTCCGAAAGCAAGATGCATTTTGTTTTATGAAGAATGCACTTTAGGCCAGGCCTCCATGACCTGAGATTTAGAAGTATCGGTCAATTAATTTTACCAATCATTTCATGATGTTAGGGCCTAGGTATTGCTGCACACCTCATTGAAATGCAGAGATCTCATATTAGGGATATTCCTCTTATTGGGCTGTGAGGGTGAATATTTATTTGAACTCAGAAACAGATACTTAACTAACACTACACAGTTTTATTTATGTAAGGGATTTAAAGATAATGTGATAGGTGAGAAGAAAACAATTCGAACTCAAAAGTTGCTAAATCTGCCTCTTATTGGGCTAAACTACAGCTCAGTCATTAATAGCATGCAGCTAGGCACATCATGTCTTAAAGGCCAGAGCAGTTGAGATGTTAAGATTGCCAACTTCAGTGGTTGAAAGAGTGTTCAAAAATTGCCAAAAGCAGTTCTTGCGTAACATGGAGGGTTGGGTCCATAGAAATATCATGTCTGGAACAGCCCTGCCCAGGGATGGTTTGGTGGTTGGGGGGTGGGACCCATCATCAGGAGAATGCCTTTGGGTACAACTCAGGGATACACTGGCACAGCAGTCAGACCAATGGGTGGACTGGCCACAGGAGGGGTGCTGGTCATTGTAACGCCAGCTATCACACTCCGCATTCACATGCATGGGGCCAGAGAAGACGGCTTCCAGCGAGACTCACAAGCTGCTTTCTGCGTTATGCCTCCATCTTGGGAGGGCACTGTGACATCTCAGATAAGGCTGTCCTATCCACTAACATTCAGATATGCACATACCACAAACATCCCACACTCATTTGAAGAATGGAGTGTGGACTGCATGGATTGTGCTAGATGGGCTGGGAGCCAGCCTCACTGAGAACTGAGGAAAAGGGGACTGCACTGCATGGCTTTAGTCAGCTGCCCCACACTGCCAGCTCTAACAAAAGAGGGTTAATGTTCTTATTGGGTCATGGGGGCAGTAGTAATTCATAGTGAAACAAGGTGCCCCCGATCTCCAGGAAAGTTGATTCCTCGACTGGGGAGCAACATAACAAAATCATTGTGGATTGCCTGTTACAAAATGAGCCCCCAGGGGAGCAGGGAAGCATGACAGGTTACAGCCAATGGCATCACAAGCAGGGCGCAACTGAGGACCGTCCTAATGAACTCTGCCCTTACAAGCATCTTTTCTGATTGGTGCATATAAGTACTTCCTTTATGAAGCATGATTGGTGCATATGATTACTTCCTTTATGAAGCATGATTGGTGCATATAAATACTTCCTTTATGAAGCATGATTGGTGCATATGAATACTTCCTTTATGAAAGAACAATGGTTCAAGGTAGGCCTTAAGAGATCCTTAGTGGGGAATAGAACAGAAAAGCGAGTACTTAATAAGTCGCTAGGGAGCAGAGGTAGTAGGTACAGGTAGGAGTTTTTTATTTTACTCTTTTTTCTCAAGGATATACATAAATAATTATACTGTATTGCAGGTGCTCAAGTGAATAGTATGGTGCAGGACGTGACATAAGTGATAAAAGTGAACGGACTGTCACACAACAACAACAAGGATAAAAACACAACAATTATGTACAAATAGGGCGAGTGAAATTCCTTGGGTAGGTCGACGGCGTTTCGATCTATATAGCTTTAGATCATCATCAGGACAGATGAGCCTCCTGAAACTTGCCGAAGCTTTTTAAGGCAAGGATGATTGTTTGACAGTACAGCGGATTGAATGTCGCTGTTCTCAATTGAATACTGCACTTAATGAAAAATGGGTCTTCCAGAGATGGGAATCAAGTAGCGCTCAGTCACTTCTACTTGGACGAGGGTCCTACTTGAATTGAAGGGTTGAACGAACAGACCCGGAGTTAGTATAAAGGGGTTCCGTTTAGCGCGTTCGTCGCTTTTGCATTAAAAGAGAATGGGCGCCTGAAATTAATCTGGCAGGACTTCGTGGCAGGAGAAGGGGGTCCGAGTACCTCTTCCGCGGTTGCTCTGAGCATATAGCTATATAGATCGAAACGCCGTCGACCTACCCAAGGAATTTCACTCGCCCTATTTGTACATAATTGTTGTGTTTTTATCCTTGTTGTTGTTGTGTGACAGTCCGTTCACTTTTATCACTTATGTCACGTCCTGCACCATACTAATCACTTGAGCACCTGCAATACAGTATAATTATTTATGTATATCCTTGAGAAAAAAAGAGTAAAATAAAAAACTCCTACCTGTACCTACTACCTCTGCTCCCTAGCGACTTATTAAGTACTCGCTTTTCTGTTCTATTCCCCACTAAGGATCTCTTAAGGCCTACCTAGAACCATTGTTCTTTCAAAAGCATTTCGTTACCCCAGGTTCTACTGTATGGGGTCCCCTTGTTTTTAACAAACAGTACTTCCTTTATGAAGCATGATTGGTGCATATGAATACTTCCTTTATGAAGCATGATTGGTGCATATAAATACTTCCTTTATGAAGCATGATTGGTGCATATGAATACTTCCTTTATGAAGCATGATTGGTGCATATGAATACTTCCTTTATGAAGCATGATTGGTGCAGATAAGTACTTCCTTTATGAAGCATGATTGGTGCATATGAATACTTCCTTTATGAAGCATGTTTGGTGCATATGAAAACTTCCTTTATGAAGCATGATTGGTGCATATGAATACTTCCTTTATGAAGCATGATTGGTGCATATGAATACTTCCTTTATGAAGCATGATTGGTGCATATGAATACTTCCTTTATGAAGCATGATTGGTGCATATAAATACTTCCTTTATGAAGCATGATTGGTGCATATAAGTACTTCCTTTATGAAGCATGATTGGTGCATATGAATACTTCCTTTATGAAGCATGTTTGGTGCATATAAATACTTCCTTTATGAAGCATGATTGGTGCATATGAATACTTCCTTTATGAAGAATGATTGGTGCATATGAATACTTCCTTTATGAAGCATGATTTGTGCATATAAGTACTTCGTTTATGAAGCTTGATTGGTGCATATGAATACTTCCTTTATGAAGCATGTTTGGTGCATATGAAAACTTCCATTATGAAGCATGATTGGTGCATATGAATACTTCCATTATGAAGCATGATTGGTGCATATGAAAACTTCCATTATGAAGCATGATTGGTGCATATGAAAACTTCCATTATGAAGCATGATTGGTGCATATGAATACTTCCTTTATGAAGCATGATTGGTGCATATGAATACTTCCTTTATGAAGCATGATTGGTGCATATAAGTACTTCCTTTATGAAGCATGATTGGTGCATATGAATACTTCCTTTATGAAGCATGATTGGTGCATATAAGTACTTCCTTTATGAAGCATGATTGGTGCATATGAATACTTCCTTTATGAAGAATGATTGGTGCATATGAATACTTCCTTTATGAAGCATGATTGGTGCATATAAGTACTTCCTTTATGAAGCATGATTGGTGCATATGAATACTTCCTTTATGAAGCATGATTGGTGCATATGAATACTTCCTTTATGAAGCATGATTGGTGCATATGAATACTTCCTTTATGAAGCATGATTGGTGCATATGAATACTTCCTTTATGAAGCATGATTGGTGCATATGAATACTTCCTTTATGAAGCATGATTGGTGCATATAAATACTTCCTTTATGAAGCATGATTGGTGCATATAAGTACTTCCTTTATGAAGCATGATTGGTGCATATGAATACTTCCTTTATGAAGCATGATTGATGCATATAAATACCTACTTTATGAAGCATGATTGGTGCATATGAATACTTCCTTTATGAAGCATGATTGGTGCATATAAGTACTTCCTTTATGAAGCATGATTGGTGCATATGAATACTTCCTTTATGAAGCATGATTGATGCATATAAATACCTACTTTATGAAGCATGATTGGTGCATATGAATACTTCCTTTATGAAGCATGATTGGTGCATATAAGTACTTCCTCTATGAAGCATGATTGGTGCATATGAATACTTTCTTTATGAAGCATGAATGGTGCATATGAATACTTCCTTTATGAAGCATGATTGGTGCATATGAATACTTCCTTTATGAAGCATGATTGGTGCATATGAATACTTCCTTTATGAAGCATGATTGGTGCATATGAATACTTCCTTTATGAAGCATGATTGGTGCATATGAATACTTCTTTTATGAAGCATGATTGGTGCATATAAATACTTCCTTTATGAAGCATGATTGGTGCATATGAATACTTCCTTTATGAAGCACGATTGGTGCATATATGTACTTCCTTTATGAAGCATGATTGGTGCATATAAGTACTTCCTTTATGAAACATGATTGGTGCATATAAGTACTTCCTTTATGAAGCATGATTGGTGCATATGAATACTTCCTTTATGAAGCATGATTGGTGCATATGAATACTTCCTTTATGAAGCATAATTGGTGCATATGAATACCTCCTTTATGAAGCATGTTTGGTGCATATAAATACTTCCTTTATGAAGCATGATTGGTGCATATGAATACTTCCTTTATGAAGAATGATTGGTGCATATGAATACTTCCTTTATGAAGCATGATTGGTGCATATAAATACTTCCTTTATGAAGCATGATTGGTGCATATGAATACTTCCTTTATGAAGAATGATTGGTGCATATGAATACTTCCTTTATGAAGCATGATTGGTGCATATAAGTACTTCCTTTATGAAGCTTGATTGGTGCATATAAATACTTCCTTTATGAAGCATGATTGGTGCATATGAATACTTCCATTATGAAGCATGATTGGTGAATATGAATACTTCCTTTATGAAGCATGATTGGTGCATATGAATACTTCCTTTATGAAGCATGATTGGTGCATATGAATACTTCCTTTATGAAGCATGATTGGTGCATATGAATACTTCCTTTATGAAGCATGATTGGTGCATATGAATACTTCCTTTATGAAGCATGATTGGTGCATATGAATACTTCCTTTATGAAGCATGATTGGTGCATATGAATACTTCCTTTATGAAGCATGATTGGTGCATATGAATACTTCCATTATGAAGCATGATTGGTGAATATGAATACTTCCTTTATGAAGCATGATTGGTGCATATGAATACTTCCTTTATGAAGCATGATTGGTGCATATGAATACTTCCTTTATGAAGCATGATTGGTGCATATGAATACTTCCTTTATGAAGCATGATTGGTGCATATGAATACTTCCTTTATGAAGCATGATTGGTGCATATGAATACTTCCTTTATGAAGCATGATTGGTGCATATGAATACTTCCTTTATGAAGCATGATTGGTGCATATAAGTACTTCCTTTATGAAGCATGATTGGTGCATATAAATGTCTGCCAATCCTCCTTTCATGACACATGTTGGGTTTGGGGGCCGTCACTCGGAGCTCATTTGGGGAACCAGTTTGCTCTTGGAGCAGACCATGCATTTGCTGCCCCTACCGTTGTTGCAGAGGCCCCCTGGTTGTGTTAGAAGCCTTCTCTGAAAGTCTGGGCGTTTGTTTTGATGACTGCGGCTGGTTCTCAGTGCTGTTACAGTTTTTGCTCAGGTCTGAATCGAAACAATGTAGGATTCCAGGACCCCATGAGTGTCTCCTGTCCATGGGTGGGCTCTGGTCCTGGTACACATTCTCCTCCTCGCGCCGCTTTACCCTTATCCTGCTTTCCCATCCCTCCCTCTACAGGCCCATGTCCATGTTTCACTACTTCTTTTACCCATAGTTCTCGGTATCCTGCTGCAAGCACCTTTGCTGCTTTAGATGTTTATCCAACCCAGATATGATGCTCACCAGCTCTTCTGAGTTATCCCTGCTCGTGAACATGTCTCCCAGCCGGACCCACAGTTGTGAGTTCACCTCTTGTGCTTCGCCCTTTGCTTTGGTTCTCCTGCAGAGCTGAAGACGCTGTGGACCCGACCTGCTGTTAGAATCCCTCCTACCATGGTTGAGGTCGGTTGGCTGGGCTGCTGTGAGGCAGGGGCATACGGTTTTTATCTTTATCGACTCCAGAGTCAGTGGATGCGTTGTGTTGACCATGGCCGAACACCCCAACTTTACACGCTTTGGGCTCGTCTTGTAGGGTGGATGGTCTCCGAGGAGATCTGGGAGTTCTAGACAAGATAGCTTCATACGCAGAATTACATTTCTTTTTTCTCTCCGTGGGAAAATGCCTTTCAACGGGGGGGAGTCTTGCTGTTGTTGACTCAAAAGATTATGATGGTGGACTAGTCCCTTCCCTGTACTGACACTTACTCCTGCCAGGAGTATGTCTGCATATATATCCAGGAAGGGAACATTTATGTTCTGATGATGCAGTGGGTGTGCACCTGATTTTGTATGGTGGCCCACCCTATAATGCCCTGTGCTGAAACCAATCCTCAATTTGCAACTCTATGATCTGCGCTTTCACAAGTGCAATTTGTAAACCTGTAGCTCACTGTTCTGAGTTCCCGTATGGAACATGGGGCATGGCTACCATCAGTGCAGGCGGTGCAGTGCACCGGGTCACAGAGTTGGGAGGGGCCCAGTCTGCTCTGCATCAGCAGCAGCTGCCAGTACTGCTTCTTCTTTCAGACACAGTGCATACCAGGGCTTGGCTGTGTTTACTTCTCAGAGGAAGGAGTAAACAGTGAGAGGAACAATAAAGAAGTGAGAGGGAAGGGATGAAAGGAAAGAGATGGGAAAGAAGGTGGAGGACTCAGGAAAGAGTGAGAGAATGGGAGAAGGAAACAAGGTTGCACGAGAAAGAGAAAAGAGAGAAGGAGGAGTAAAGTGAGCAAGGGAAAAGGAAAAGAAAGGAACCAGAAATAAGAGAGAAGGGAGGAAACAATAGAGGATTAATGAGAGGCAGAAGAGAGGGAACAGAGAGACTGAGGAGGATGATAGAGAGGAGAGCTTTAGATGGATAAAGGAGATGAGAAGAGAGCAGGGTGGGTGAGAAGGAGAGACGAGTAGAATGAGAGACTTGGAGAGCTGTAAGTTACATTATTGCCTGGAATCTAAGTGACACCGCAGACCAGGGCTGTGAAGGGTGCGCTGCACCGCATTCACAGCAGTGTTTTACCAGCTGGAGGCCTCGTCTCAATGCCTGGACTAGGACTCATGACCTCAGGCTAAGCCCCGCAGGGAGCCACAGCACCCACCACTCGCATTCCCTGCAGCCAGCACAGAATGGGTTACACTAGGTTATGGGCCCAATATATAGGGTAAGTGGCTACCTAGCAGTGCATCTGTGGCCATGATCATGAGTGGAGTGGAGTCAATTCTAAACCTGTTTTAAAAACAAACAAATATGCAAAGTCACACAGTCCACCACTGCAGGTCCCGGCTACCTGCAGACTACGACCACTTCTGGGCATCTCACAATGCCAATCAGATTTGGGATGAAACTTACAAGGTCTATCCCTGGAGATCTCTCTGCACTTTCACTCTAACCTATGCCTGCTCAGGACCATGCATTGTAAACAAAATATCCCCTAATGGACAACCCAGTGCAGTAACCAGCTAAGTGGACTATGAGCATAAACCATACCAAAAAGGGACCTTCAACGATGCTCAAAGCTTCCAGCTTACCAAAATTATAAACTGCGTGACTATCCCTCACACGTCTTCATCCATCACACTGCTAAGCACTGCGTCCCATAACACGACAACCGCACCTTGGTGATCCTCACGTACAACATGGAAACACTTTCCACATAGGATAAAAACAAAGACAACACCCTTCCCACCACACATCCTACGGGGTGTAGTGCACTCCCCATGTGGGCAAGTGTTTCCGCGCCCCACATAGGAGAAGTAAGTTCTACATACATGATGCAAAACAATGCAATCCAGCTCT
This sequence comes from Lissotriton helveticus, assembly GCF_964261635.1. NCBI lineage: Eukaryota > Metazoa > Chordata > Amphibia > Caudata > Salamandridae > Lissotriton > Lissotriton helveticus. The sequence goes on from NC_136059.1 coordinate 46,006,669, forward strand.
AATACATGCATAGACTATGGAAGGTCAGCTGTTATGGGGAGGGAAACATACCTCTATAATAGAAACACATAAGCTGATCAAACAAACACTGAGTGAATGAATGGTTGAATGAGTAATGCGGAGTTTCACTGTGGAGGCAACGGGGATTCAGATGAGCATGGCATAATCTTTGTGATCTGTCTGAACAGACAAGGGTGGATCCTAATTAGTCTGGGGTAAGTAGGAATCTAATTAAATATCGTAATTATCCGCACCCTCACTAGCCATAGATTAATCGTTATTTTTCACTTTGATGCAAAATGTGGAATTTATTCAGCATGTTGCTCCGGGGTATTTCAAAGAAAAACATCAATTACAGGGGCGGTTTCTCCATTAGGGCTCTGGAGCTGCACCCCTCTGAAATTCCTGCACATTTACCTAAAAAAATATTAAATAGAGTTATTTATTTAGAGATACGATCATATCTCTAAACTGATCGATGTATTTAATTCTGTGCTGTCTGTCCTAGGATGCCTGCCCTACCTCGATCTGAAGCAGGAGATGGAAGGTAGGCAGAAAATCAACTTTCTGTAATTTGCCGCTGACCGTTCTAAAGCCATGAAAAGAGGGTGCTGAAGAGGAAAGAGATGAGGTTGAAGATGTGAAGATAGATCAGGAGGGCAGAAAAAAGGGCACAGATATCTAACATAAGGGCGCACATACCTGAAGGCCAAACCTCCTTCCGCGGACACAATACTATTTAATTCAGTCTCACAATTTCAAAATTGAAAATTTTCCGGTGTTAATTATTTGTAACAAATCATTGTAGTTACTTATTTTTCTTAAACAGCTAACAACAATTGACAAATCCAATAGTACTGGCAATTTTAGGTGTATGTTGATTGTTGTTGCTTTTCATCCCACTTTAAGACCTGTCTGCACATATTTCTGTATGACTGATTGCAGCCAGCAGCTGTGGGTGCTTCCTGAAGCCTGGTTACTGTATTTTCTTTCAAAGTCGATGCTGCATGCAGTGTACAACACTAGGCAAGCACACATTTAAAAGGGCCTGAAGTTGTCACGCGGTGCAATGTTCATATTACAGCTACTGTTGAACATATGAATGCAGTAAAAAAATAGGTCAGTCTACAATATTTCAAGACTAGATCTTCCCCATGTTTTATAAACATTGGTTTCTCACGAAATTCATTTAAAATGCACCATTCACCAATCTTTTTTCGGTTTTTTTCTCATCAGAGGACGCCCCCAGTTCCCAGGTTTATCCATTAGGCTTGCTCCATTTGCTCGCTACATAAAAGTCATATCCAACTTTTATACCCCACTAATGTCAGCAGCTGCCACAAACACCGAACTACATTTTGTAGAACAGTTAAAGTCAACACAACAAAGAAACATATTCACAATGATTACAAAATTAAAACAAAATGATATATAATGACATATAAACATAAAGGAAATTGTTGATTGTGAAATAATTGTTTTAGACTATTACCACTTGAGGAGTCTTGCAGTTCATTTCAACAGAGCAATAGAGTGTTTGTATGTTTAAGTGAGGAGCAGCATGTACAAGGAGATTGCTTCAGAGCCCACACTGCACTGCTAGACAGGCTGAGGAGGGAGCATGTCAAACTGGATAATAAGACCCAGATTCATCATTGGATGCCGTCACCCTTATGTCACGCATGGTGCCACAAGGGCAACACGTTCTTTAACCCCTTGGGCGTGGCCGCGATTCTGCGCCTGTGCGGCGTTTTTCGAAGTGGGCGGGTTCATGACGGCCCCCAGCTGTCATCAGCACACGAGCCCCGTGATGCATGACGGCTGGGGGCCGTCATCAGCATCGAAGGGGTTAAGTCAGATTTACCAAGCAATCAAGGCCACCGTGCGTCACTCAGTCCTGGGAAGGTGTTCCATGAGTGGAGTGAGTGTTTCCACACATCACTCCGTGCATTTTGGTGCATTACCAGATGTACTAAGACTGGCAAACCCGAGAATGCATCAACATTGTACAACTTCCTGATAGAGGCGCAACAAGGGAAAATATCGTTTAATCTCCTCGTTGTTTCCTCTTTCAAAGTGTGCTGCACTCTGCAGCACACTTAAAAAGTGTCTCTAAAGATTATTTTTTTGCAGGGAGATATCCGTTCTTGCACAAAAACAATCCTGCCTGCAACAGGACTCTGGGGAGAGGATGTAGCATTATGGCTGGAGCAGTCGACCTCGAAGCTGGAGAACCGGGTTCAAGTCTCGGCAACGACGCTCAACATCCTGTTATTCTGGTCAAATCACTGAGGAAACTGTCGATAAAGCGGCGATAATGTGCTTGATAATATGCTCTATGGAATTCCAATCGAAGCCCATGTTAGATGTCTTCATATCTAACATGGGCTTCGATTTGATTTCATAGAGCATATTATCAAGCACATGATCGCCTCTTTATCGGCAGTTTCCTGCCAATAAAATCGGCGATAATGTAACGCCCTTGATAATATGCCCCTCAATCTCCCAGTGCCTAACAAAAATGAATGTGTCCATCTGTAACGCAACTGGTGCTCATGTAAAGCCCTCTGATACCCTATGTCTGAGGTCTAATTCACGCTACATAAAACTATTTAAAAAAAGAAAAGAAAAAAAAACACCCTTGCACCATGACGTAAAGGTGCATGTGTTGGCAATAGGCTGCACTTACTACCCTATTAAAGTGAGTGAGCTGGACTGCTCCATCTCTTAATAATGATGGCACATTCCTGCCCTTTCCATTTGATGCAGCACAGCACGTTGTCTTGCTGCGTTGTGCTGCGTCAAGAGATGATAAATTTGGCCCTTAGTATGTTACATTATACAACACTTTTCTCAAGGCATATGCATAGATAATTCTCGCCAAGTGGCCAAGTATGTCATGGGTATCCTCTCCTGAGCTATGTAAGAAGAGAGTTGTTTGATGTTGTCTTTTGAAGTAATTTTTGATTCTCTTGTTGCTTGTAGAGCACAAAGATGTATGCCAGCTCCATCACTGGTATTAAAAAGCAGCTTTACCAGAGGAACCTGTATTTACCTAATACACAGGTCTTCACCCCTTCCACGCTCATGACGAGCTGGGCCCGTCATGAGGTAGCCTCCTCGCACGCTCATGATGAGCCCAGCTCGTCATGTAAAGTGCGGTTTTAAAAATCTCAGCGTGCGAGCGGAGTTCCGCCCGCACGCATGCGGTTAAACATATCCTTTACAGTGTTGACTTTTTAGTACTTCAAACCTATGTTTTGGAACCCATAACCAAGGTGTGATCCACTGGTATTTATTCCAAAACCGAGGGTGTTACACTACCTTAAAGGAACCTCACTGTGACAGCACTCAATACTTAACAGCAGAGACCCTGCACAAGCATCATGATGAACCCAAACATATACTCTGCGGATTAACTAAATGTGGCCTTTCACTTAAAGATAAGACTGCTGTCTGATTTGTTATAATCAGCACAGAATCAGCCCAGTGTACAGGCAGGTAAACAACCTTTACAACGAAACTATTACAAGGCACTACCATTACAACGCGGTCATTACAACGCAAACCATTACAACGCATTGCGCTGGGGGGCGCTCTAGGATAGGGAATAAGTTTAATTTTCTATCCCAACACCTTCCCTAGTGTCCACGGGGACTGGAGTTGGAATAGAAAATTATACTTACCACTATCCAGCACCCCTAAGCGCTATGCGTTGTAAAGGTTTGCGATATAAAAACCGCGTTGTAAAGGCAGGCGTTGTAATAGCCTGCGTTGTAACGTCATACATCCGTACAGGCACAGTGGTTTGCCTAGTCAAGAGAAGTGTAAAATCAGTGTGGGTGTAGAGTAGGTGCTACTGGCAAAGAGGTTAATTTTGAGCTTGCACCACCACTTTATGACAAGCCCCCATGCCTCATCACCCCTTAATGAAACTGTGCATCTTGGATATTATTCCTGGTGATGAGGAATGAACAAGAGGAGGTCAAGTGGCTAGCTCACCTGCAGGATTTTCTCCAGTTGGTGGTGATTCTCTACCACAAGGATGTTAGCTTCAGAGTTGCTGGCCACGTACCGACAGGCTTCCGGCGAGCTTGTGGTGTAAATTCCAACAGCAAAACCACTGCAAGCAAAGAACAATGAGTGGTGAAATGAGAGGGAGACTCAGTATTAAGATACTTATGAAGTTAAGGTTTCAGCGCTGCCTTGTTTGAACCTAGGACTGTGTGTAATGGCATCCTCTTGAGTCTGTGTCTATCAGATGCTGAAGCTTAAGCTGGGTCTGGGTCGAACACAGTGCATCATTTACAGAAGACATCCACTCTTTGTACTGGCACCAGGTGTGCACTAGCCTTATATGGAGATAACCTACGAATGGCCAGTTATTAAATATGGCGGAAAGCAGAGGCTTCATGGGACCTGAAATTCCTGAACAACTGGTTTGGTGGAGGCTTTATGCTCATCCTCTAGCCATCATTCCACGACTTGTGTTGCCACCAATACACTATTTCAGTTTACTCATTAGGTCAAATACATTAGATTCTAGGTCAATTCTTGTGTAAAGATGGAAACGTTTCCACCTTGCCAGACCTGACACCATTGGGTGGTAGTCCCTCCAAACGTTTTGCCTTTACCTCTTCTGTTTTGCTGAATTTGATTTTGTTGGCCATAAGGATTTGTGCACCACTGCTAACCAATGCTGAAGTGCTTTTGCTCACTTACTAAAACTTGGTGAAACTGGCTTACACATGAATGGCATATATAAGTATACCCAGGGCTGGTTTATTAAATGCTACTAGTGGGCCTGGAACACATATTGTGCTACTCAATTAAGTGACCCTTAAAACATGTCTCAGGCCTACCATTGCAGACTCGACACAGTTTTAAACTGTCAATGCGGCTTGGCAAAATAAACGCCTTGCTGCCGAGACCTAAACTGCCCATAGGGCAAGGTGTAGTGTATTTAAAAAGTGGAAAATGTACTTACAATTTTTTTCATGTCCAAGTAGTCAATAACTCCCACATTTGTTTTTCACAACTACAAGGCCTGCCTTTCCAATAGGTTAACATTGGGTTACTTTATTACATTTAAAAAGTGATCACTTTTGTTTGGGAGTAGGTAGAAATATCATGTTAGGTGTCTAAGGAATTGTAATTTTAAATCCTCCTAATGGAAAAGTCAGATTTTAAGTCACAAATCTGAACATGCCACCTTTAGATGTTAGCTTTTTCTTGTCCCAACCATTTGGTCCCTACAACCAGTTTTCTGGGGCACATGACTAGGTGTAGTTGACAGTTGGCATTTGTGTATTCCTCCCAGACAGCCACACAACAGAGGTACTAGGAGTTGTCAAGACTGGATATCCAAGCCGAATGGGGGTGGGGGTGCACCTGTGCACAGCCCCACTTGCTCTTTAAAGTCACTGTTGCAACAGACACACACAGAACTTCACAATAGCCTATTGTGCCCCCAGACATCCTGGGACCAGGGGAGGGAGGTAAGAAATTCCCGATATCACCTATGGGTTCAATACAGATCATGAGATGCATCACTTTTTGGGTACAGCTTGAGGTTAGAAGCTCTACTACATAAGGTTGCACATAAAGACAAATGAACCATGGTGACATGACTAACCATTTACACCCCTTCAGGGTCGCCACTGCTGTAGTTATTTCCTGGTACATGTGAATATAGAATGACAGAGGGTTACGGTATGGTGTTTTAGATGGCCTACAGTTCCGCATAATGTGTCCACTATGTGTCAGGAACCAGCATACTGCAGCCTTCTCTAATTGTTTCATTTGTGTTTTGACACATCCTAAGAACATTAATCATGTTTTCCTTCCAAGAAATGCTGTTCTCCCAAGAAATACTGATAACAAAATGTAAACCTTATTTTGGCTCACTTATTCTTAATTGTTGTTATTCCTTTCTTGATTCACTGTTTCCCCCACAAGTGTAAAAGCACACTATTCGTTGCGTTCTCAACACGTGCTGATCTACAACGTGTTTAGAGAATGCTTGAGAGTGTTTCCTAGCAACCAGCCGAGAAAGCGTGTCTTCCAGCTGACTCTGACACACGCTCTGCAACGCCCTATCGCCGCAAGTACATTCTTTTCCTGCTTGACTTCGTTTCTATCCAGCTTACGGAAGGACGTTTGATTGTAAAGATAAGGTATAAAATCCATAGTAAAGACTACTCCTTTTTCTTACAACAGAATGACAGTAACCATTTGTGGCACAAAGCAACTTAACGCAAAAGAACCCGGCTGGTCCAGAAGTGAAGTTGCAGTGTCTTCTTCATCTTTTGTGTTGTTCGTTGTCCCAAACCCTTTTAGATTATTTGCCAGAAACACTGTTACAGCCAGTGAGTCTGGGACATGGTCAGGACGGGTTAGGGATCTACTCATCATCACCCCTGCCAACTACCTGGATTTCAGGTGAGTGGTTCGACCACAACAGAAAGTCAAGACACAACATTTAACGCCGGCCTGGGCGATGGAGTCCCCTACAGGAAATTCCCCTTTAGAGGAAGAATCCCTCTCTATGCAGGATGTAGTGAGATTACTTCAGGAATTGCGACAGGAGGTAGTGAGCTTGAAACAAGAAAACACTCTTCTCAAAAACGATCTACAAAGATATAAGCCACGTGAAAACCCTTGGGAACCTACACCACGACCTAAAGTCTTGATACAACCTCCTTGTTTTACCTTGAACACAGCACATGCGGAGAACCCCACGACCCAACCTATCATTGTTTCAGTTACCACTCCAACACCAGTTCCTCTAGCGCCCCCGGAGCAATTTTTGGGGATCATACAAAGTATGACATATTCTTAAATCAGTGTCAATTACATTTGTTGTGTCGCCCAGCTGCTTTTCCTAATGAAGAGGCTAAGATGGCATTTGTTTTATCTTATTTGGGATGAGTCGCTGCTAATTGGTCCATTCCTTTTGTTGAAAGGGATGATCCGATTTCCCACGTTTTAAGGTAGAAATGCGCAAATTGTTTGCTAGGCATCAATTTATTCAGGCGAGTGATAACGAACTCTTAAACTTACATGAAGGAACAAAAGATCTTTTAACATATATAACTTCCTTTAATCGCCTCATTGCGGAAACTGAATGGCCTGATGAAAAAAGAACGTCATTGTTCTATCGGGGGATAAAGGATGAACTTAAAGAGTTTATAGACTTAGTGGTTCGTTTAGACCACCGTTTAGGAGAATGAAAGGGGGAAAGCCACAGAATGACATCCCAAGATTATTAGTATTTAAACAAGAGAAAAAAGATAACAACCATTCTTGTTCAGATTGTGGGAGCCGATGCAAATTGGTGGAATCAGAGGACCATTGTCTAAAGACGAAAAAAATCGTATGCCTAGATTAAAAACGTGTCCATATTGCGGAAAGCCAGGGCATTTTGCCCGGGACTGTACCGTTAAGCCAACCACATCCAAAAAGGTTGTGGGTTGTAATGATTCATCTTATACCACTACTGGAAATCAGTCGGAAAACGAATCAGCCCGTTAAGGTTTGAGACCTCCTTATCATGCGCTAGAAAGTCAAGAGTCTCTTCTTACCATCTGGCTAACACTGTTTTCATTGTTCCTTGACATTTAACCCTTATTATCACACTGTTGTTAACGGCACAATCAAGAAAAGTAATACCAATCCTTCTTGATTCAGGAGCTACAGGAAATTATTTGGATTTAGGACTAGCTAAAAACCTTAACATACCTACCTTGAAAAAGTCTGTCCCTGAGCCAGTTCGAGCCGTAGATGGTTCTGAGTTAACCTCAGGCTTAATTCAATATCAGACATAACCTTAAATCATGATTTGTGCTGATGGGCATACCAAACAAATTCAATTCGATTTAATCGACACACCAGTATTCGGAGCTCTTTTAGGAATACCATGGCTCCAGACACACAATTCCAAAATTGATTGGGTAAGAAGAACCATCACACTTGACTAATCTTTTTGTTCTCAATCTTGTTATTCACAACAAAAACAACCCATAGCTCCCTTGCATTGCGCTTCGGTTTGTGCTACGTCTGAGATACAAGTTTCCAAAATACCACATGTCTATGATGATTTCCAAGATGTGTTTTCTGAAATACAAACTATGGAACTTCCCCCACATCGGTCATATGACTGCCGGATAGATCTTATTCCAGGAGCAACCCTGCCTTGTAGCAGAGTCCACGCTCTATCTGATCCAGAAACTCGTTATCTTAGAGAATATCTAAATGATCTACTCCTAAAGGGGTTCATCTGTCATTCTACCTCCCCTGTAAGCTCTCCACTGTTCTTCGTTCCTAGGAAAAACAACGAATTGCTTGTGTGCATAGATTACAGCACTATAAACAAAGTCACAATTAAAAATAGGTATCCTCTTCCACTCATACCCATTCTACTGGATCAAGTTCGAGATTCTATTATCTCTACCAAATTGGACCTGAGAGGTGCTTATCATCTCATCCGGGTAAAGGAAGGTGATGAGTGGAAGACAGCCTTCCAAACTAAATTTGGGCTTTTTGAATATACTGTGATGCCCTTTGGGCTTTGTAACGCTCCAGCAGCATTTCAATTTTTTATAAATGAGGTGTTACAGGAATTCCTAGATGTTTACGTTATTTGCTATATCGATGACATTCTGATTTACTCAATTTCCACTGATGAACACATCGGTCATGTTAGGGCAGTTCTGCAACGTCTACGGGAACATCAGTTATTTGTCAAATTCAAAAATGTGTTTTTCATGCTTCCACTGTAGAGTTTCTGGGTTATGTTTTGTCACCTCACAGCATAGCTATGGATCAATCCAAAGTGCAGGCAATTTTAGGTTGGGATGCTCCAAGTTCTGTTAAAGATGTCCAGAAGTTCCTGGGGTTTGCCAATATCTATCGACGTTTCATCCCTATTTTTTCTTCGGTAGTGGCCCCTATCACTCATTTACTAAAGAAGGGAGTTCGTTTTAATTGGTCAACAGAAGCTGAAAAAGCTTTCCAACACCTAAAGAGGGCTTTTACTGAAGCACCCATTTTACAGCCTCCTGACCCCACACAGCCCTTTTATGTTTAGGCTGATGCTTCTCAACTAGCAGTGGGTGGCATTTTGTCCCAAAGAGATCCTGGTTCTGGTCATCTTCACCCAGTAGCATATTTTTAAAAAAAACTTTTGCCAGCTGAACAAAATTATACAGTGGCAGAACGTGAACTGCTTGCCATAAAATTGGCCTTTAAGGAATGGCGCCACTATTTGTTGGGTGCTCGTCACACGGTAGCAATTTACTCAGACCATCTCAATTTACAATTCTACCAGAGTGTCAAGGCTTTGACACCACGACAACTCCGTTGACTTCTGTTCTTTAACGAATTTGATTTTGTTATAACCTATAAACCAGGAAAAGAACAGCAAAAAGCTGACACCTTATCCCGTCGGAGTTATCAAAATTCTGAGTTAGACAAAGAACAAATACAACCCATTATTCCTGTAGGTAAGATGATTGCTCTGTGTGTTCCATAAGAGTTTTTTACACACTTACAAAAAGCACAAGCGGAACCCAGATAATGCCTGAGTTGGTAAAGAAAGGGGATTTTTGGTATCATAAGGATCGCCTTTTTGTACCGACTATGGAACTACAACAGTCAGTTTTGGCCTGGACACATGACTCAGTTTTTGCTGGACATCCTGGTATCATAAAGAACATAGATTTGGTTGAAAGACAGTTTTGGTGGCTAACTCTTATAGATGATGTTAAAAAATACGCTCAAGCGTGTCCAACATGTGTGCAATCAAAAACCCCTCACCTTGCTCCTGCTGGTTACCTTAGACCAATGCCCATTCCACCTGCCCCTTGGCATACTTTAAGCATGGATTTTGTCACAGACCTTCCTGTTTCCAATGGTTACCACATTATATGGGTAGTAATAGATTATTTAACCAAGATGCCCATTTTGTCCCACTAAAAAAAGATGCCTTCCGCCAAAGATCTCATGGACCTTTTTGTTCAACATATAATTAGGTTGCATGGTTTACCAACTGCTCTTGTTTCTGACCGAGACCCCCAATTTATTTCCAGGTTCTGGCGCAGTTTCTGTTCCTCCATGAACATAGACGTTCGTCTATCCTCCGCTTACCATCCACAGACGGGCGGACAGACGGAACATCTCAATCAAACTATGTAGCAACTCTTACGTAGTTTCTCTTCTATGTGGTCCTCTGAATGGGATAAGGCTTTGACATTAGTTGAATTTGTATATAACAATTTAATCAATTCAGCAACAGGAGAGTCCCCCTTTTATTGTTTACTCGGTTATCACCCTCGTATGCTACCTATCCCTCAAACAGATCTTAACTATTCTGTCCCGGCTGTCTCTGTTCATCATTCAACACTTCATAAGATTCAAGACCAAGTGCGTACTCATCTCTTACAATATCAACAACAAGTCAAAAGACAGGCAGATAAACACAGGAGGCCTTCTCCTCAGTATTCAGTGGGAGATAGGATCTTGAACATTTACGATTTGAGGGTTCTCGAAAATTGGAGCCCCGTTATATAGGACTATTCCCAATTAAGAAAATTATCAACCCTGTTACAGTAGAATTATCCTTGCCCGATGACTATTTATTCCATCCTGTGTTCCATGTTTCTCTTCTTCAACCATATGCCGCTGATACTAGGGCGGGTCCATCCCCTCCTCCACTAAAAATCAATGGTCAGTGGGAATATGAGGGAGCCAAAATTTTGGACTTAAAAAGAGTGGATGGTGTTTTATATTATCTGCTAAGCTGGAAATGGTATGGTCCTGAGGAAAATTCATGGGAACAGCGTGTGTTCTACGGATGTCTGTTTTGCGGTATTGGCGTTCAACGCCTATACCGCAAAATAGACATCCGAAGAGCACACGCCGTCCGGATTTTAGTTTGCTCATTTGTAGATGGAGCAATATATCAGGCCCGCGCAGAATGCAAAGATAAGAACAAAGAATATCAAAAGTGGGAACCGTACTTTGTAGCGAGTGGAATTCCATGTTAAGCTCAAAGACGGTAAAGATACACTGTCAACAGAGCGATTAAAAGTTTTAAAACAACCATTCTGCTGAGAACTATAGCTTATGGAGATACGCAAACTGGATCAAGGTATTTGAAAAGGAGAATTGCTTAACCTGTTTTCTCTATCGTATACCTTGCGGCACAAAGATTAATATCGAAGGAATAACGATTTAATAATTTGGAGAACAAGATTTAGAGACAATAAAATTGATGTCTTGATAAAGATAGTAGTATTTAGATTGAGCCGCAGGAGTACTGTTGGCTTCATCAGAGGGAGACGCAGGGACGCTTTTGCTTGCAATAGAGGTAAGGCGAGCTGGGGCATCGGTTCACGTGGCTGGATTCTTGCGGGCATGTTCGCCTCTTAATCTGTGGGGCTGGCAACCGCTTGAGACGTTGTGTGGTTTGCGGGCAGCATTAATAATTATGGGCTTCCCCTCTGGTTACTCTATCGTTATAATGTCTGGGTGACAATATTTAACTGCAGACTTGTGTGTGTATACAGAGTACAAACCTGATGAGATGTGCATGATCCCCTAGGGGTACTATTTGCTTTTTTAAACGCATTTGGGTGACATTGCCTTCCTTCCAAATTATTAATGAGGAAACAGGGTTAATTTTTGTGTTTGCACTCGTGATTTAGCGGTCTAATATAATCTGGTCATGACTACAAGAGCACATATTAAGTGCTGCCTTTGGGCAAAGTATGACCACCTTGACCAGGCGGGAATTACTGTTGAATTGTTCCACTCCGTGTGGCACATGTCTGTAAATGAGTTGGAATAGTATATATAGATATGTCCCTCCTTTTTTTTCTCTGACAAAAAATCCTTGCACCGATCATTCATCCTGTGCAGTCATGGTGCAATACACTCTGCCGCTACTATACTCAAGATGAATCCCTAAAAGGTATGAGACAGGGCGTAAAATTATATCGTTTTTATATCCGGTGGGGTTCTTCTTCTTTTGTAAGTGACAACAACCCACCCGTGCCTATTATACTTGCCATTTTCTTGTTGAAATGGTTTTGCTTTTCCTGTTTTTGATCAAATATGTTTTTATTGGCAACAACATAGTACATTACGGTGATAGGACAAATGCAATCTTCCAAACCTTGTATGCCCCACCCAGGGCTCCCGGAATGGGGCTCTAAAATCATAAGGCCTCGGGCCATGTGTCCATGTATGCAGTGGAAGCCATTTTCAAGCAACAAGAAACACCAACAAGCTCCTTTCCCCAGCCTCCCACCCGTAACCCCTCTCAACTCAACAACAGTATACCTAGTCCCGTCCCCCATCCCCCCACCCCCACTCCCCGGTGTGTTCTGCCTAGGCCTTATTAGGGAATCACCTGGTCTGTCGTCGTTTTTTCGTCTGCCCTTGTGCTTCTTGAGGTTTGTGGAACTCATCAACTAGCCTGAGAACTTTAAGATATTTGGGGCATGTCAGCTCGTGGAATTCAGTGGTGAGTAGTGCAATCAAGGGCGCCCAAATCTCCCGGAAAGTGTCCGTGGTTTGTGTGAGAGAGGCCTGTATGCGCTCCATCCCCATTATAAACCAAATTTTGTGGAGCCATCCCATGTGGGAGGGTTTGCGCGAGTTGCCCCACAGTGAGAGGATGTGTTGCGTCGCTGCGCCCATTGCTAGCCCCATCTGCTTCCCACGGATGGATTTGAGTGGAAATGTCAATTTGTTAGGCAGACCTAGAATCGTGTACGCCGGGAAGCGCGGAACCTCTGTTTCAAAGTGTAAATCTATATCCCTCAGTACCTCCTCCCAGTAGTCCTGCACCTCTGGGCATTCCCACAACAGATGGATCATGGTCCCAGTCTGCCCGCATCCCCTCCAGGACTTGGGGTCACGCCTAGGGTTGCTCTGGTGGAGGCGTTCCGGAGTCTCTTTTCCTGTTTTTAACAGACATTTGACTTCTGACCAGTACGTGGTTTCGGTATAAAGACTGAAGATTCATACAGTTCTTACTTCTTTGATGCTTTTGGGCTATACCGCTGGCGTTTTGAGTCGACGGTGACCGGGTTACAGCCCAGGATCCTATGTGAGTGCATATACATATTCCTGTTTTGTCTTTTAGGCTATGGATCAAGGCAGTCAATGTCTCTTGTCATCATAGGCGCTCATCTCATCATTATACATTTTCTCTTTCTCTTTGTTATTACAACTCTGTACTATTTACGTATCGCTGTGGGTGGGACCACCATATTTTGGCTGGGTCTTGCCCAGCCAAAATACCAGCTCTGGAATTGAGGTCACTGACGATTATATATAGGTGGGTGCTAAACAGTTGTTTACTTTTTCTCGCTTGTTGATTTTTTGACCAACATTTGCCCTGTTTGAAATTTGGTGTTTATAAATACTGGTGGTCTTGTAGTTTCATTTATCTCAGCAACATATCTTGTAACCAATGGCCTGCCTATTAATATTGGTGGTCTTGTAGTTCCATTTGTCTCAGATCCGTACACACTAACCCAATGCCCATGCTAATACTCAGGTTCATTTGACTTGGAATTTTGCTTTATTCCATACTTTGGAACCTCTTGTAATTGTTTATTCTATCTTTTAATAATTTTAAACGGCTCCCGGTTGTAGATACTCTCCCCACTTATATAAACTTGCTAAAGATATCAGCTCTGTATGTTATTCTAATTTGTGGTATTGACTCCCATGTTTTGTCCTTCTAGGTAACTCACTTTCAACACATAACGTTGTGTCCTCACTTCATGAACAGATTATTAAACACCTTCCTTATATTATTTATGGTGGGTGTTTTTGACCTCTATGTATGTAAATCATCTAGTTACTCCGAGTTATGTTGCACTGCATAGGACTCTTTAGATTGATATGTGACTTATTAATGCCTTATGTTTCTTTTTTCTTTGTTAGGCGTACGTATTTTTATTAAATGATATCCCCCGAAATATGGATGTTGTATATATATGTACTGTTTTTATACATGGTATAGGTTGATATCATATGTATATTGACATGTTATCAAATAATATTTCTTTTTTTCTTGTATGATATGTACATAATGTGTTTGTAATGTTTGTATATAATATTTGTTGATGTTTTTGATTTTAATACATATGTATTATTTAACTATTCCAGCCTTGATGAAGTCTCTGTGGGAGACGAAACACGTGTTGGCGTTTTGTATGCTGGAAAAAACCTGTTTTTTATGAACTTTGAATAAAGAAGAATAACAAAAATAACGCTATCTGAAGAGGACCTTTTCTTGACTCTACATTGGATTATTGTTTATCCTTATACTGTGTGAATCTTATGTTGTTCCATAGACTTCACTGGTGACAATTGTTTAATCTCTTACCTGTGCAATACGCACATAAAGACTGAAATAAGTTAAATATTTTTTGGTGTGCTGTAATTAGAACCTCACCTCTCAAGCATTATTTCCGGTTGCACATTTATGTGCACCGATATAGTACCTTTAGGTAGTAGGTACTTTGAGTTTCTTGAGCACCCACTGTATACTATTGTTGTGTTTATTTACAACGCGTACTTACTCATTGATACTATGAAATGTGTTTCTTTTGAATGTTGCTGACTTTTCCATTTTGGAACTTAAACAAATCCCGAGAGGGCTACGTGTGATCATATTTCCTACCTATGAGGATCTTGATCCTGATCTTTTGGGTGAATGGGAGCACCTAATATCAGGTTCCTCATTTGGTATGATTGACATCTTAATTAGACATGCAGAGCGAAAAAGAGCTAAATTGCTGACGGAAATAGAAGCCATAGAAGAGGAGATTAAATCACTTAATTTAACAGAAACGACCGAGAAAAACTATAAAATTCTCAAGGGAGTACTGAGTTCACATCAAACATATATAAGGGACAAAAAAATCTGAAAACTTAAAAGGGATGACAATGATTATCGAAACAGCAGGCTATTTACTTTTGCCAAGAAATTTGATGAGGTTAAACCAAGAGCAGGTGTAGCCACCCTTCAAAATAAGAGAACTGATGTTACAATGTATGCAAGTGACTCTGATCTCTCAAGTTGTGTCAGTGAAACGAGTGAGAATAGAAGCGAATCCTCACTCACAACTATAGCCACAGACAGCATTGGCACTGGTTCGGCTTTTTTATTAGAGCTGGAGAGGTTCCGCAAGGGAACCAAATCGACCTACAATCGAAAGAACACAGGAGAAAGAGAACAAGGAGGGGTGGTAGAAAAAACAGGAACAGACGAAAGCAAGCGGGTAACGAGATCAGCATCAAGCATACAGAGGAAATAATAATCAGTAATGTTAATGTTGCTTTAGCCAGGGAGTCTACATCTGACAACAATGATGTATCTATCATTATCTTGTCATCTACTACACTAAGTATTATAGAGGAGAATGTCTTGAAAAAGGGATTGAATTTTTGTCCACTTGCTAAACCTGATGTTGTGTCATTACATATTGATTTGTTCAAATTTACACGCAGATTACAATTAAAAAAATTCTTTTATAAAAACAAAAAAGCGTCAACTACACCATTGTATTCTGTGTCTGAAAGAGGTCAATCATTTGCAGATATCTATAATGTACAAATGTTGCTAGAACTAGATGACAGTATTGAAAATCCTCCAAGGCATGCAAGAATTAATGGATGAGTTAGGTATTGAAAGTAACCTTCAAACCAACAGTGGTCTCAGGAATAAATCTATATTTGTTCCTCAACTTCCCCCTGACAATCTTATTGACTGCTTCTTTAGAACTGTTACAGAAGATCTATACAAACTTGAAGATAAATTAAATCGGGTATCACTTACTAAGGGTGATAATCTTAACTCTCAGGAAAGAACTGCCCTTAAATTACACTCCAATCATCATGATACAGTTGTGAAGGAAGCAGACAAAGGGGAAAATATTGTTTTATTAAGTAAAACCGACTACTTTGCTGAAATTGAACGCCAACTTGGTGACACCAACTCATATACTAAAATCAACCATAATCCCACACAAGACATCAACCTACGTCTAGATAGAATGTTGAGATATTGGCACAGCGCTGGAGTATTGTCTGATATTGAACTTAAATATCTGTTCAATCCAAATCCCCTGGCGGCCTATATGTATATATTGCCTAAGGTACACAAGAGCACCACCATGCCACCTGGAAGACCGATCATATTGGGCATAGGTTCGGCAATAGAACATATCTCAGAATATATAGACATTACCCTCCAACCGGTGGTACATAATCTTCCATCCTTTATAGAAGATACAAAGGACCTTCTTAACAAACTAGAAGACATGACTTGGATGGATGATGCTTTACTAGTAACATTAGACGTATGTGCGTTATACACCAGCATACCTGTAAACAATGGTATGGAGGCCCTTACGTACTTCTTATCCAAACGTGATGCCACCCTATACCTTCATACTGAAATGGTATTGGAAATGACCCGCTTTGCACTCAACAATAACTTCTTCACCCATAACAACACCTGGTATCATCAACATTCTGGTGTAGCGATGGGGGCGAAATTTTCGCCTTCCTTCACCAACATCTACATGGGATTCTTTGAAGAATCCCATGTATGGAAAAATGGTCCTCCTGAGTTAACTAACCACATCATATTTTGGTGTCAGTTTATCGATGACATTTTTTTGATTTGGGGAGGAGACAAGACTTCACTGAATGAATTTGTCTCATATCAATCATAACACCTATAATTTGAGCTTTACCTCCCACTATAGTGCAAACAGTGTAGACTTTCTGGATATCACCCTTTTTGTAAATAACGGTAAACTTGAGAGCAAATTGTTTAGAAAGATCACCGCATGTAACTCAGTGTTACATGCAAGCAGTGCCCATCCTACTTCGCAAAAAACTGCCATCCCCTTTGGGGAAATGACCAGGCTACGCCGTAACTGTAGTTCCGAGAATGATTTTCAATGTGAGATAACTAAACTTAAGGAACGTTTTGAAAAAAGAGGCTATGATAAGATGCTACTTAATAAAGCCCACAACCGTATTAACAAGATTCAGAGATCGGAAGCACTCAAACTAAGAAAAGACATACCAACAAAGAAGATAAATATCTCTGATTACTCAATATAACTCACACAGCAATCAAGTCTATAGGACTATAAACAAGCATTGGAAGATCCTCAAATTGGATCCGTATTTGGATCCGTATTTGACCAATAAACCCAAAATTACCTATAGAAGGGGAAGAACTCTCAGAAACATCATAGGCCCCTCGATAGTTAACAATGTTGCTACAACCAGTACTACCAACATATGGTTTCCAAGTAAACCAAAGGGGTTTTTCAAATGTACTCAATGCTGTGTATGCCAATTTGCCGATGACAAACAGAAGATCTTTAAATATAATACCCAACAAACCCACCACATTAATCAGTTTATTAACTGCAACACCAAGTTTACTGTTTACTGTATAATTTGTAAATGTGGTCAAATTTATGTTGGTAGCAATACAAGACCCCTGAAAGAGAGGATACAGGAGCACATACGAGCTATCCGTAACTGTAACAAAAGCTACCCGTTAGCAGTTCACTACAATGCAATGTACACAGATTCTGAAATACTGGCAATTAAGTTTCACGGCATTGCTGAGGTGAAAGCGAATCCCAGAGGAGGGGACAGAGTAGCTACATTGAGAACATTGGAATCATAGTGGTTGATTAAATTGAGAGCAGTGGACAGGGGACTAAACACTGATCGTGAATTACATGTGTTTCTTAAGGAATGAAATTAGCCAGCTACTTTGAGACACTATTATCTAGTCACCCATCACAGTCTTTCTATATTTTGGGCTGTATGATCTTGCCTTCAATATATATTTTGGTACATTTAATTTCAAGTTACAACTATCTGTGAATAACTACATTTTACGAATATCATTTGTTTACCATACAATGATGGATCCGATGTTTGGATTATGTCCTGTTTACCAATGTCTTGTGCATCAGTTCAATATCTTGTTGTGAATCATGTACCTTCAATATGTATATATATGTCAGTTGATAAGGTGGGCAACCATGTGCTCCACCTTATTTTAAATTTGCTCCACATACTTGCTGCTTTTTTGTTAGTATTGGATATGGTCGCTCTTTGTATTGTGCCTTTTGAATGATAAAGACTTAATTGTCTGTCCTTCATATAAGGACAGATCATTATTTAATACGATTATCTGTTTCTTGGAACTTATCTTGAAACTGTTGATTTCATTGTGATCTATTTATATAGCTGCCGTTCATACATCCAGCTGAGATCATATTGTTTGTGTTCTGTCACTTATGTTGAAAATCATTCTTTTCAAGATCTACTTGTAAAGATACTTAAACCTGTGCTTGATCTAGGAGCGTTCAGGTTGGTTGCCGACCCTTTCCGTAGTCAATTCTAGTTAGTGGTTGATTTCACTTTTACTCGATGGATTGACTCCATATATTTCTTTTTACTACCCGCATAGACTTACTACACTTCAAAATGGCCACCAAATTAGTCCTATTCAGCGCGAGTAACTATCCTCTAGTCTGTCATCTGCTTCTATTATTTTTACGCTATGCGGATTGTTTACACCTGAATTCGGTTGATTCTTTTCCCGCACTATTCATTTCTCGGCATATTAAATGCCTCCTAGCATGAGCATGTTTTGCTATTGCAGGCGACGAGGCGGGTTACTAGTGCTGCTGCCACTTGGCAGGTGAGTAATCAGTGTGATGATCGCCGGGTAACGGACAGGGGGTTATCAGCAGTGTTTCTTTCGGCATTTCTGTTCCACCTAGCACTTAGTGGGGGAACCTCTATGTCGTTAGTGTGATGATCGCCGGATAATGGATAGGGGTGCCAGTAGTCTTTCATTTTTATTTTTACATTGGCGCTCCGTCGAGCATTCAATGTGGGAACCTGTATATCATTAGTCATTGTCTCTGCTAACAATATCGATCCTACTGATACCTAAATATGCCTCTTATGTAGACTTTTCTCTTCTTTAGACTCCAACTTATCAGGGTTGCGAATGCGGACTTTCTTAACCTTCTATTGAGTCCGTCCAAATTTACTGTGTGACTCGTGCCACGGGATCCCTCATATAACTTTGGTTTCTGACAGCCTTCATTTATACTCATTTCTTCACCTATGGTGAGCACTTATTTTACTTCTCACTTATTTTCCGGTGTCTGGAGCAATTTATTGTTTTAGCTGTTGTGCGTTATTTATTTTAAATTGTTCACGCCTAATTGTCAGCTATGTCAATGTTATTACATTTCACATTAGTAAACTTATTTTGCAAGCTGATTCCGACTGTGTATCTATTTAAGGTGTATATGGACACCTTCAAGGGGCAAAACTCCGGTGTGCCTGCACTTGATAGCATATATAATATGCCACTGCTAGTTTTTCTTTTAGGCCCTTTGGCTGATATTCTTGTAGGCACCATCAATAGAATGCCTATATTCATTCTGTCTTTTCAATTCAGATACATCGTCGTATTAAATAATGATGATACGTTTGTCAAGATAAATATGCTCACTCTCCTGTTGAAGTGAATCCAGTTACGAGTTTACCTCACTCTTTATTTTGGGTGAGTTATTCTGTCTCAGCAACATGTCTTGTAACCAACGGCCTGTTTATAAATACTGGTGGTCTTGTAGTTTCATTTATCTCAGCAACATGTCTTGTAACCAATGGCCTGCTTATTAATATTGGTGGTCTTGTAGTTCCATTTGTCTCAGATACGTACACACTAACCCAATGCCCATGCTAATACTCTGGTTCATTTGACTTGGAATTTTGCTTTATTCCATACTTTGGAACCTCTTGTAATTATTTATTATATCTTTTAATATGTTTAAACGGCTCCCGGTTGTAGATACTCTCCCCACTTATATAAACTTGCTAAAGATATCAGCTCTGCATATTATTCTAATTTGTGGTATTGACTCCCATGTTTTGTCCTTCTAGGTAACTCACTTTAAACACATAACGTTGTGTCCTCACTTCATGAACAGATTATTAAACACCTTCCTATTATTATTTATGGTGGGTGTTTTTGACCTCTATGTATGTTAATCATCTAGTTACTCCGAGTTTTGTTGCACTGCATAGGACTCTTTAGATTGATATGTGACTTATTAATGCCTTATGTTTCTTTTTTCTTTGTTAGGCGTACGTATTTTTATTAAATGATATCTCCCGAAATATGGATATTGTATATATATGTACTGTTTTTATACATGGTATAGGTTGATATCATATGTATATTGACATGTTATCAAATAACATTTCTATTTTTCTTGTATGATATGTACATAATGTGTTTGTAATGTTTGTATATAATATTTGTTGATGTTTTTGATTTTAATACATATGTATTATTTAACTATTCCAGCCTTGATGAAGTCTCTGTGGGAGACGAAACACGTGTTGGCGTTTTGTATGCTGGAAAAAACCTGTTTTTTATGAACTTTGAATAAAGAAGAATAACAAAAATAACGCTATCTGAAGAGGACCTTTTCTTGACTCTACATTGGATTATTGTTTATCCTTATACTGAGTGAATCTTATGTTGTTCCATAGACTTCACTGGTGACAATTGTTTAATCTCTTACCTGTGCAATACGCACATAAAGACTGAAATAAGTTAAATATTTTTTGGTGTGCTGTAATTGGAACCTCACCTCTCAAGCATTGAAATTTGATGTATATAACCATTTTCCCCCTATTATATGTGTTTGGGGTTTTTGCCATATAGTGATATGCTTGCTCTTCCTTTCTCTGGTCGCCTCACTGGAACATCAGTCTACATGTGGTTATAGATTCGATCTGGCGGTGGCTCTCTACCATTTTTTTACCTTCCTATGTACCTGACGGATGTTGCTTCTCTGCATTTTCAGGTTCAGATAGGAGCCTGCTGTTCATTGGAAAGGGTCACCATTTTCATCATTTTTACATCCTAGCGACTACTGCTGTTATATTTGCTCTTCAAGTGTACTCGCATGTGGGACACATTTATATTTGGTAAGAAACCGATGTCTTTCCCCCGCCCCTCCCCCGTCCCCTGTAAATGTTTGTTGAATGTAATATATTATATTGTTGTTTTACTATGTTCTGGCATTAAACATTATATTCTGGTGATTATTTGTTCTTTACCGTTTTGTTGTCTGGTGCTTCTCGGTCCCTCTTCTGCTTTTCTCTTGTTCTTTTACTATTCTCCTACATATCTTAAAACCCACACTAGCAACTACTTATGTAGGGTATTTGGTCTATCACCCTGACAAACAGAAGATCTTTAAATATAATACCCAACAAACCCACCACATTAATCAGTTTATTAACTGCAACACCAAGTTTACTGTTTACTGTATAATTTGTAAATGTGGTCAAATTTATGTTGGTAGCAATACAAGACCCCTGAAAGAGAGGATACAGGAGCACATACGAGCTATCCGTAACTGTAACAAAAGCTACCCGTTAGCAGTTCACTACAATGCAATGCACACAGATTCTGAAATACTGGCAATTAAGTTTCACGGCATTGCTGAGGTGAAAGCTAATCCCAGAGGAGGGGACAGAGTAGCTACATTGAGAACATTGGAATCATAGTGGTTGATTAAATTGAGAGCAGTGGACAGGGGACTAAACACTGATCGTGAATTACATGTGTTTCTTAAGGAATGAAATTAGCCAGCTACTTTGAGACACTATTATCTAGTCACCCATCACAGTCTTTCTATATTTTGGGCTGTATGATCTTGCCTTCAATACATATTTTGGTACATTTAATTTCAAGTTACAACTATCTGTGAATAACTACATTTTACGAATATCATTTGTTTACCATACAATGATGGATCCGATGTTTGGATTATGTCCTGTTTACCAATGTTTTGTGCATCAGTTCAATATCTTGTTGTGAATCATGTACCTTCAATATTTATATATATGTCAGTTGATAAGGTGGGCAACCATGTGCTCCACCTTATTTTAAATTTGCTCCACATACTTGCTGCTTTTTTGTTAGTATTGGATATGGTCGCTCTTTGTGTTGTGCCTTTTGAATGATAAAGACTTAATTGTCTGTCCTTCATATAAGGACAGATCATTATTTAATACGATTATCTGTTTCTTGGAACTTATCTTGAAACTGTTGATTTCATTGTGATCTATTTATATAGCTGCCGTTCATACATCCAGCTGAGATCATATTGTTTGTGTTCTGTCACTTATGTTGAAAATCATTCTTTTCAAGATCTACTTGTAAAGATACTTAAACCTGTGCTTGATCTAGGAGCGTTCAGGTTGGTTGCCGACCCTTTCCGTAGTCAATTCTAGTTAGTGGTTGATTTCACTTTTACTCGATGGATTGACTCCATATATTTCTTTTTACTACCCGCATAGACTTACTACACTTCAAAATGGCCGCCAAATTAGTCCTATTCAGCGCGAGTAACTATCCTCTAGTCTGTCATCTGCTTCTATTATTTTTACGCTATGCGGATTGTTTACACCTGAATTCGGTTGATTCTTTTCCCGCACTATTCATTTCTCGGCATATTAAATGCCTCCTAGCATGAGCATGTTTTGCTATTGCAGGCGACGAGGCGGGTTACTAGTGCTGCTGCCACTTGGCAGGTGAGTAATCAGTGTGATGATCGCCGGGTAACGGACAGGGGGTTATCAGCAGTGTTTCTTTCGGCATTTCTGTTCCACCTAGCACTTAGTGGGGGAACCTCTATGTCGTTAGTGTGATGATCGCCGGATAATGGATAGGGGGTGCCAGTAGTCTTTCATTTTTATTTTTACATTGGCGCTCCGTCGAGCATTCAATGTGGGAACCTGTATATCATTAGTCATTGGACCTCTCTTGGTTCTTGCTGTCCAAGAGGGGTAGACAGTTGACACCTGACCGTATCCAGTTAATAGCACATCTTCCACAGCCCGAGACACAGAAGGAGGTACGAGCTTTTATCGGCCTCACTTCTTACTGCAGACAATGGATTCCTCAGTATGCATATCTAGCTAAACCACTGATACAGTTAACGACACAGGAGGCAGCGACATCGACTGTCCTCCCTTGGACCCAGGAACATACATTTGTTTTTAATGAGTTAAAGAAAGCTTTATGTAATGCACCTGTTTTAGCGACACCGAACTACAATAAACCTTTTACACTTTTTGTTACTGAACGTGATGGTACAGCATTATCTGTTCTCACGCAAGATCAAGCAGGACAACACAAGCCTTGTGCTTATTTTTCTAGCACATTAGATCCAGTAGCCCAGGTTCTGCCTGCGTGCCTCAAGTCAGTTGCAGCCACAGCTCTAGCTATCAGACAAAGTGATTCCATAGTGTTAGGACACTCCCTGACAGTACAAGTTCCACATTCCGTGGAAGTTCTTTTAAACCGAACACAGACTCAGCACTTGACAATTGCACGTTTAACAGGATATGAACTGACACTGTTTCAGCCACACATAGAAATCAGACGCTGCAACATTTTAAATCCCGCTACACTGTTACCCTCGATTACATCAAATCCTGCCACACATGACTGTGTGGAAGTTATCAACACCATGACAAAGCCAAGACAAGACTTGACGGACATTGCACTACCTGATCCAGACCTGACACTTTACGTGGATGGTTCATGTATGAGAACAAGTACAGGAGAACTAGTAGCCGCGTATGCAGTGACTACTGAAACTGAAGTTATAGAAACACATCGTATTGACGCCTTGTCTGCTCAAGCAGCAGAGCTCATCGCTCTGACCCAAGCCTGCATACGAGCTAAGAACCTGAAAGTAAACATATATACAGATTCGCGTTATGCATTCGGAGTCGTACACGACTTTGGAGTCCTTTGGCAAGAAAGAGGTTTCATGACCTCTCATGGAGCCAAGATTCAGCATGGCCCCCTCATTCAAGCTCTATTAGAAGCAATACATTTACCGACAGCCATTGCCATTATGAAGTGCAAAGCACATACGAAAGCCACTGACACCATTTCTCAAGATAACGATCTAGCAGATCGAACAGCCAAGCTTACAGCTCAGACTCCAGACACTCCAGTTAGCACAACAAAGACAGATGTTCCAGTTCAGGCGACTTGTATGACAGTTAAGGACCCTACACAAGACGTACTAGACATACAGTTACATGCTACCCCAGACGAAATCAAGAAATGGTCTGAACAAGGAGGGGTCCAGACAGAACAGGGATGGTTGACGAAGGGAAAAGCCACATGGTTTCTCCCCGACTCTATGGTTCAAGTCATTATTAACACCGCACATAGTCCAGCACATTTAGGAGAAAAAGCTATGTTGGACAGTATCCAGAACCTTTGGTTTAACAAACATTTACGAGCAGCAGCAAAACAGAAAGTGCGTACCTGCATGATCTGTTGTCAGTTCAATCCAGGTAAAGGTGTTCCGGTGGGACAAGGTGGATTCCATCCTCCTGACCACCCTTTTGAAGTCCTCCAGATGGATTATATTCAGATGGATCGATGCCGAGGTTTCAAGTATGTTCTCGTAGTTGTATGCGCTTTGTCCAGATGGACAGAAGCATATCCAGTCCCAGATTACACTGCTGCGACCACTGCCAGGCAGTTGGTTCGTGAGTTTTTCCCACGCTATGGTTTGCCCAGAGTCGTGTATTCAGACAACGGCCAGCCATTCTCATCCGAACTCATGAAACAAGTATCTCTTCTGTTAGGGTACCAGTGGTAGTTCCACTGTGTGCGACATCCCGAGGCAGCTGGCCTCGTCGAGAGACATAATCAGACTCTGAAAATCCGCATTGCAAAGGTCTGTGCCGAGAAAGGCGTAGATTGGATGGTAGCTCTGCCAGTCGCCCTTTTTTACATGAGAATGGTCGCTCACTCCCGTTCAGGTCTGTCCCCTTTTGAGGTTGTATTCGGTCGTCCCCCGAACATGTGGGGTACACCTATGCCACGTAGAATTACCGATGTTGACAGTAATATGCTGACAGATTACCTAGCTTCCTTGATGTCTGCACTACTCTCTTGTCGTTCACAGGTCGCGGCTGCCTTTCCAGACAACACCCAAGTGAAACCGCACGAGGTCATACCAGGAGACCTCGTTCTGGTGAGGAATTTCGATCGTTCAAGTCCGCTGGAGCCCCGCTGGAAAGAGCCAAAACTTGTTCTGATGACCACAAGGACTGCTGTAAAAGTGGAGGGCCGCAAGGGGTGGCTCCACTCCAGTCACATCAAGCGTTTTCATGGACTCCGTCCAAAGACTTTTTTCAAGGACTGCCCCGATACTGACTCTAAACTTCCCCTGTTAGAAAAAACTCCGCAGCAGGAGTATAAAATCAAGCTAAGGTCTAGCAAGTCAGACAGTTTAATTGTTTAAGTCCCTCTCGGGTGAAGCGGTTAGACAGGTTCCTGACATGTATGAGATAGACCCACATAGTGAGAGAGTTAGACGAAACTCCAAGAAAATACGTTACTGTAAGAATTTGCGCAGCAGATGCGTGGTTACGTTGTTGTTTATGTTATTTCTGAGTCTTACGGTTACATGCATAAGTTACATTTTACATGTATTTTTTCCTCCTATTGATTCGCATGTACATCTTTCCTCTAATGATACAGTAGAGCACACATTTAGTGAACTACCCCCTCACGAGTTATCCTACCGACTTGCAATGCGCAACAATACTTTTATACGAATGTTACACTATTCACACCAGACTAGCAATGCCACAAATTGTTGGGTGTGTGGTCGACTCCCCCCTTTCCAGACATCGAAGGGAGTTCTGCCACTCTTTCCCTATCCGTTTTCACACAATGGTTCGTGTGGAGCATGGTTTACGTTAACATCCTCCTCAGACGATAAGTCCCTTCTGAATAGAACATGTTTCCCAGACAAGGAAGGTCTTTCCCATAGAACAGGGTTAGATCTAGAAAATGAAGTATATGATCTAGGTAATTTCTCCTCGAATTTCATGGTTTTGAATGTTCAGTCCGAGACTACTCCAGACTTGCCTGCTATTACAGTCCTACCAGTGAAGGGCGAATTATGTGTCAGAAAGAATGGTTCAGTATATCTAGGACACAGTGATTGTACTACTGTGGTCGAGTATAGTGACAGTGGGAAATCTTCTTTCAAAGCCTCACGTCATTCGTATTTTGTATGTGGTCAGACCGCATATGTACGTCTGGCCCTAGATTGGGATGGAACATGTTACATTGCCTTCCTACTGCCACCAGTTTTCCTAGCCCCATCCGATTATCACAGAAATACACATCTAGTACACGTCAGACCTAGAAGGGAGATCGAGTCCCCAATTGTCGATCAAACTGAAACTGCCTTAGAACAGTATACAGACTTCAATAAAGGTTTCTTTTTCTTCATAGGACCTATCCAGAATAGTAAACTAATACGTAGGTTAACCAGAACCCTTGAAGCAGTAGTGAATGAGACTACTTCTGCTCTAGGTAATTTAACAGAAGAACAATCTGCTATGAGATTTGTTGTCCTTCAAAACCGCCTTGTTCTTGACGTCATACTGGCCGATAGGGGCGGGGCTTGTAGAGTCATCGGATCTAGTTGTTGCATTTTCATTCCTAATAACGCACCGTCTGTTTATTCAGCTATAACCAGACTTCATAAAATAGCCCATCAGTTACACCAGAATCCAGGCACCTGGACATGGTCCGGTTGGCTCTGGAGTATAATATCTGCCTGGGGATGGAAAGTATTGTCATTCCTAGGAATAGTAGTAATGATCATATTCAGTTGTTGCCTATGTTTACAATGTGGCCCTGCGATTTGCGGCTTGTGCGCTACCTCTTGTATTCCAAGTCCTAAGTCCCATTCCAAGAAGATAAGAGACGAGCAAATGATGCTCTATGAACAAATAGATGATCTTATGAATATTGATGTTTCCTGAAGGAAACGTAGGGAACAAGGAGGGAATGAGGAAAATTGAATTTTGCCTTGTCATGTGTCCCTACGTATTCCCCATTGTATGTTATATATGCATGATCGATATGCATATGTTCCCCCCTTGACCGAATAAAGACGCAATTATAGTTGTGTCCAACGTTAGTATGCCAGTTATCCAGTCCTCGTGAAAGCAACGAGTATTAGGCCTATGTTGCCAACGTTTTTACATTGTGCACGTTAATTCATTGAGTTGTCCCCGTTTCTAGGCCTCACGGGGCCCGGACACCAGATTCAAGCTCAAGTCTCCTGAAACCACTCCGAGGAGCAATGCAGCCCCTCCCGCATCCCTGACCCTTCACTTACTTCCTGCCAAGCAGCGCGGTGCCCGGCCTGGCCTGCCTGCCTGTCTGCCAAGAATATGTTATGCCTCTAGTTATCAGTTCAGCTCCCCGGCTTCACATTCCTAAGCTAACGAACCGCATAAACATCTTCAGCTATAGTCTAGTCTTCCTGTCTCTATGCAAGAGAATTACTGAATTAGTATCCATAGAAGATTCATAGCACACGCAATACATGTAGAATATATGCATACACCAGCCTTAGTGACAAGTAGCCTTTGCCCTGATGACTTTTAGATTCTATCAACATGTACTCCAAACACAAGATATCAGATATACTATAGGTACATGTCGTCCTGACATCCCAGACTTTAGTCTCCTCTTCTAGTGCCAGAAGTCAGAGCCCCCAGCTCTCCCCAGTTACACGTCATAGCCCGTTTGCGCGCACCAGTAGGTTAAAGGTTCCAGCTGCCCAGGTAGCCCCCTCCATGTATCCACCCATTTATGACACTTCTGTGACGTTTACATCACATGTCTCCGTGCACGCCCTGTGCACGCCCTCTTTTTACGCCCATATGTTCTTATCTTTCGTTTGTCACTTGTTACGCCTACTGTATTCAATGCAATTGTACTGTTTTACTATATATACTGTATGATGATAATGAGACGTTGCAGCTGCCATTTCCATTCCCCTTTTCCTTGTGTCTGTCCCTTCCTGAACCTTTGCAGGTGATGGAACCCGATGGTCCATTGGCTCGAGCCATCTGATTAAAGCCCATTCTGACTCAGATATCACGGATCCTGCCTCTTATTTATTGAGCTATCCTTTTCAGTTAATGCATAGAAAAATAGTACCGGTATTTAATTATTTATTTACCACAAGGTGAAAGCTAATCCCAAAGGAGGGGACAGAGTAGCTACATTGAGAACATTGGAATCATAGTGGTTGATTAAATTGAGAGCAGTGGACAGGGGACTAAACACTGATCGTGAATTACATGTGTTTCTTAAGGAATGAAATTAGCCAGCTACTTTGAGACACTATTATCTAGTCACCCATCACAGTCTTTCTATATTTTGGGCTGTATGATCTTGCCTTCAATATATATTTTGGTACATTTAATTTCAAGTTACAACTATCTGTGAATAACTACATTTTGCGAATATCATTTGTTTACCATACAATGATGGATCCGATGTTTGGATTATGTCCTGTTTACCAATGTCTTGTGCATCAGTTCAATATCTTGTTGTGAATCATGTACCTTCAATATTTATATATATGTCAGTTGATAAGGTGGGCAACCATGTGCTCCACCTTATTTTAAATTTGCTCCACATACTTGCTGCTTTTTTGTTAGTATTGGATATGGTCGCTCTTTGTGTTGTGCCTTTTGAATGATAAAGACTTAATTGTCTGTCCTTCATATAAGGACAGATCATTATTTAATACGATTATCTGTTTCTTGGAACTTATCTTGAAACTGTTGATTTCATTGTGATCTATTTATATAGCTGCCGTTCATACATCCAGCTGAGATCATATTGTTTGTGTTCTGTCACTTATGTTGAAAATCATTATTTTCAAGATCTACTTGTAAAGATACTTAAACCTGTGCTTGATCTAGGAGCGTTCAGGTTGGTTGCCGACCCTTTCCGTAGTCAATTCTAGTTAGTGGTTGATTTCACTTTTACTCGATGGATTGACTCCATATATTTCTTTTTACTACCCGCATAGACTTACTACACTTCAAAATGGCCGCCAAATTAGTCCTATTCAGCGCGAGTAACTATCCTCTAGTCTGTCATCTGCTTCTATTATTTTTACGCTATGCGGATTGTTTACACCTGAATTCGGTTGATTCTTTTCCCGCACTATTCATTTCTCGGCATATTAAATGCCTCCTAGCATGAGCATGTTTTGCTATTGCAGGCGACGAGGCGGGTTACTAGTGCTGCTGCCACTTGGCAGGTGAGTAATCAGTGTGATGATCGCCGGGTAACGGACAGGGGGTTATCAGCAGTGTTTCTTTCGGCATTTCTGTTCCACCTAGCACTTAGTGGGGGAACCTCTATGTCGTTAGTGTGATGATCGCCGGATAATGGATAGGGGGTGCCAGTAGTCTTTCATTTTTATTTTTACATTGGCGCTCCGTCGAGCATTCAATGTGGGAACCTGTATATCATTAGTCATTGTCTCTGCTAACAATATCGATCCTACTGATACCTAAATATGCCTCTTATGTAGACTTTTCTCTTCTTTAGACTGCAACTTATCAGGGTTGCGAATGCGGACTTTCTTAACCTTCTATTGAGTCCGTCCAAATTTACTGTGTGACTCGTGCCACGGGATCCCTCATATAACTTTGGTTTCTGACAGCCTTCATTTATACTCATTTCTTCACCTATGGTGAGCACTTATTTTACTTCTCACTTATTTTCCGGTGTCTGGAGCAATTTATTGTTTTAGCTGTTGTGCGTTATTTATTTTAAATTGTTCACGCCTAATTGTCAGCTATGTCAATGTTATTACATTTCACATTAGTAAACTTATTTTGCAAGCTGATTCCGACTGTGTATCTATTTAAGGTGTATATGGACACCTTCAAGGGGCAAAACTCCGGTGTGCCTGAACTTGATAGCATATATAATATGCCACTGCTAGTTTTTCTTTTAGGCCCTTTGGCTGATATTCTTGTAGGCACCATCAATAGAATGCCTATATTCATTCTGTCTTTTTCAATTCAGATACATCGTCGTATTAAATAATGATGATACGTTTGTCAAGATAAATATGCTCACTCTCCTGTTGAAGTGAATCCAGTTACGAGTTTACCTCACTCTTTATTTTGGGTGAGTTATTCTGTCTCAGCAACATGTCTTGTAACCAACGGCCTGTTTATAAATACTGGTGGTCTTGTAGTTTCATTTATCTCACCAACATGTCTTTTAACCAATGGCCTGCTTATTAATATTGGTGGTCTTGTAGTTCCATTTGTCTCAGATACGTACACACTAACCCAATGCCCATGCTAATACTCTGGTTCATTTGACTTGGAATTTTGCTTTATTCCATACTTTGGAACCTCTTGTAATTATTTATTATATCTTTTAATATGTTTAAACGGCTCCCGGTTGTAGATACTCTCCCCACTTATATAAACTTGCTAAAGAAATCAGCTCTGCATATTATTCTAATTTGTGGTATTGACTCCCATGTTTTGTCCTTCTAGGTAACTCACTTTAAACACATAACGTTGTGTCCTCACTTCATGAACAGATTATTAAACACCTTCCTATTATTATTTATGGTGGGTGTTTTTGACCTCTATGTATGTTAATCATCTAGTTACTCCGAGTTTTGTTGCACTGCATAGGACTCTTTAGATTGATATGTGACTTATTAATGCCTTATGTTTCTTTTTTCTTTGTTAGGCGTACGTATTTTTATTAAATGATATCTCCCGA
The DNA here is from genome assembly GCF_964261635.1 of Lissotriton helveticus. Classification (NCBI taxonomy): domain Eukaryota; kingdom Metazoa; phylum Chordata; class Amphibia; order Caudata; family Salamandridae; genus Lissotriton; species Lissotriton helveticus. The sequence goes on from NC_136059.1 coordinate 46,037,450, forward strand.
AATATGGATATTGTATATATATGTACTGTTTTTATACATGGTATAGGTTGATATCATATGTATATTGACATGTTATCAAATAACATTTCTATTTTTCTTGTATGATATGTACATAATGTGTTTGTAATGTTTGTATATAATATTTGTTGATGTTTTTGATTGTACTACATATGTATTATTTAACTATTCCAGCCTTGATGAAGTCTCTGTGGGAGACGAAACACGTGTTGGCGATTTGTATGCTGGAAAAAACCTGTTTTTTATGAACTTTGAATAAAGAAGAATAACAAAAATAACGCTATCTGAAGAGGACCTTTTCTTGACTCTACATTGGATTATTGTTTATCCTTATACTGAGTGAATCTTATGTTGTTCCATAGACTTCACTGGTGACAATTGTTTAATCTCTTACCTGTGCAATACGCACATAAAGACTGAAATAAGTTAAATATTTTTTGGTGTGCTGTAATTAGAACCTCACCTCTCAAGCATTGAAATTTGATGTATATAACCATTTTTTCCCCTATTATATGTGTTTGGGGTTTTTGCCATATAGTGATATGCTTGCTCTTCCTTTCTCTGGTCGCCTCACTGGAACATCAGTCTACATGTGGTTATAGATTCGATCTGGCGGTGGCTCTCTACCATTTTTTTACCTTCCTATGTACCTGACGGATGTTGCTTCTCTGCATTTTCAGGTTCAGATAGGAGCCTGCTGTTCATTGGAAAGGGTCACCATTTTCATCATTTTTACATCCTAGCGACTACTGCTGTTATATTTGCTCTTCAAGTGTACTCGCATGTGGGACACATTTATATTTGGTAAGAAACCAATGTCTTTCCCCCGCCCCTCCCCCGTCCCCTGTAAATGTTTGTTGAATGTAATATATTATATTGTTGTTCTACTATGTTCTGGCATTAAACATTATATTCTGGTGATTATTTGTTCTTTACCGTTTTGTTGTCTGGTGCTTCTCGGTCCCTCTTCTGCTTTTCTCTTGTTCTTTTACTATTCTCCTACATATCTTAAAACCCACACTAGCAACTACTTATGTAGGGTATTTGGTCTATCACCGCGGAAATGTGTTGTAAGAACAGGGACTGTGTTGTTGTAAATCATATGTCTTTCTGATGTTTTATAATATGTATATGTACATGTTTTTTGTATGTATCTTGTGTTTTTCCTTGGCGTATGTTCCAAAAAACCTTGGAAATTAGGTGGAATATTTTGTTGTTGTTTTGTTGTCTTGTGCCAGTGGATTTATATATTATGTATATGTGTCTATGTCATATTTTTACAACCCGTTAGGGGGATGAAACGCGTTGGCTGGATTTGGTGAAAACGAATTGCCTTTTATGAAAAACTATTTTTCGAATAAAGAAGTTACTTTTCTATTTACATTGATTCAGTGGACTTCTTGAAGCTGTGCACCCCCATTTTTTTATATGACTATTTTGATCTGGAGCACAGGGACACCATTAAACGGATGGCGTAGAGGTGGTCTGCACAGCGACTATACTTTTGGGAACTGGCAAAGAAATGCGGCTAAGGGTGTCCGCCATTGTTGCTTTGGAACTTTAAGAAATTCCAGATACTTCAGTTGGGGGAAACTCTAAATGTTTCTTCCACTTCAAAGCTGACACCAGGTATAACACTAGGACATTCAGACCCCCTCTTCGGTATACTACTGGACTTAAAGAAGAAGAAGGACTGCCCTGCTGCAAGTGCATTGCCCAACTGCTTGAGGCCTGCCCTGCTCTCTGACCTACAACTGTCAGGCCTCTCTGGAACTGCACAGCAGACCTGCCCTGGGAACCTGAACTTCAGTAATTCACTGAACCCCAAATTACCTCTAGTGATTCAGCTCCAGCGCCCTTGATCTAGTTATACGAGACACACTCCTCAACATCAGGCCCACAAAGTTGCAGAGAAAAATAAAAATAGTGAATGGGGCACTCAAGGACTGAGTTCTAGATCAATGAAAGGATGAAGAGTTTCTTTACAAAATGTTTTAAATAGGCAATACAAAGTAAACTCAGTAAACACCAGGAAGGCATGGGTACAGGGTACAAAGTCAGAAATCAGAATCAATTTAAAGAATCTGTAATTGCCAGGTCCATAAAGAACACTACAACGTTTCTAGTAAGGGAAGAAATAATTTGATAATCTTACAGGGTTGTGAGGAAGTGAAAGTTTCACTCAACTGGATAGAGTTCATAGAGGAAAAAATAAAGTTGTCCCCATTTACATAAAATGAAGGGTTTTTATAGCCTTTGTATGCACAAACAATGAGGAAAAGCTACAGATTCAGCAAAGCATGAATATTGGCAGAACATTTTAGAAGAATCAGTAAATGGGCTGTCATAGTAAAATCTCTGGCACAAGCCCGCATCTAAGAATAATCAAGAATCTTCCTTGACCTTCCACTGCAACAGAAATCCATAGATGCAAAACACAGTATGAAACATTCTCTAACAAAGACCAATACACTAATGTGCTAGCAAGCCAGCATCAGAATTTGCAGCGGAAGTGTTCTTCCAAAAGTTACATTAGTAACATGTGGAAGGCTTCATTAACAATGCATGCTCCCTAAAGGAACAATCAGGCACATCACGTCGCACTGTGCTCTGTGGAAATTGTGGGGAGAGAATACTCGCAGGAGAACATGGATTGAGAGGGGGCATGAGCAGGAGCAGAATGAGCAAAACACTAGAACTGCATCCATTTTAATACCATGGTGTTTTCACGAAAATTTGGCATAACTAAACTACATTATTAATGACATTTCTAAACAATTCTATTCATTTGTTTCAAGTGGGATTTCATTAGTTAGGACTATATTCATCATACAATTATTACATTGCACATATTATCTGTTACTTAAAACCACACATGTAAAAGGAACTTTATAGCTGCTGCACTACATCTACCTGGACCTGTATGAACACTGCTGGCCTCTGCTGGAGTGTGTTCCTGAACCCCAAGTGGTTCTTCCCAGGTCCTAGAATCCAGAAATTTGGACTCTTCACAACCGCAAACTGACTAGTGCATGCTATGTTCTTGCCATCAGTGCCGACAGCCAAAGTGAAGCTCCAGTGAGCCTGACTCTTCAAGCTACAGCGACCACCAGCAATGATCAGAAAAGTGAGATATGCACTGCACGCTACGGCATCAAAAGCCCACTGAGAAACCATCACGCAGCTCCAGCAACGACCATCCAAAATTTCTAACAAGATTTTCACACTACCGTGTCGACTGTCCGTGATGTCTGGCCTGCTCTTTCGGCAAGAGCAAAGACCATCTGAGATGCTGTATCTGCTCCTTTCTGCTTGCTACACGGCAAACTGGACTCTTTGTGCCGGACTTTGAGAAGGTAACTTTTTCAGTGGGACACACCTGGTCCCTGTATCCATCCCACACTTCATTGCATTTGGCCTGAACTTGTGACTTCCACCCGGTCTTGCATGACCAGAAACCCTCAAGTGGTGCTTTGTGCTTTAGGCACAATGTGCTTTTATGCGCTGTACTAACCTGAAATCTTTGAAATTGTAAATTTGTGGTTTACCTCATTGGATTTTTGTTGTAGTGAAATCAAATTATCTATTATATTTTACTCTATTTTTGTAAATCACTGTATTACAGCTTGTGTGCAGCATACCTACTTTACAGATTGCCTCTAAAGTTAATCCTGTCTCCTTTTGTGCCAAGTTACCAGAGAGTTAAGCACTGGTTAATTTAATGCCTTTTGAGGTTCACTCTGACAAGGATTATGGCTGGTGCTTGAGAAGGGCTCTTCCCCTCCCCCCACCTAACTAACAAGCCAATTTCTCACACATCTCATGCTGGCATTCAAATCCTGATAAAAATCCTAGAAGTTGCTCAGTGTTTTGAGCTCAGATCCGAGACTGAACATTGAATGTCCTCCTGAAATTCTTTCAGTTCTTAATCTTAAACTGAAATTTGGGGCTTTGGCTGAGGAACATAGCACAATTATTAACCAGCTTTATGAAGTAGCCAAAGCTTTTTTAATAATATCTGGAGTTGAGCTGGCATGCAACCCACTGCTTGTGACAATCCCAAAAATGGGGACCAAAAGCGTGCCATCACTTCATGGACGGCAAATAACATATATAGAAATTAGTCCATTATACATTAAGGGCCAGATGTACTACGATTGCATTTTGCATTGCTTTGCAACTCGCAAATTGCGTGTCGCAAAATGCAATGTACAAGACACTGTCTCAGACACTGTTTGCGATTCCCAATAGGGTTGCAAATTGAGTGCCTCATCAATATTCATGTGGCGAGCGCAATTTGCGACTCCATTTGGAATGGCTAGTACTTCCAGGGTCCTTCCTTAAAAAAAAATGGGATGCATTTAAAAAAGAAAAATGAAACTTTTCAGTTTAATTTTTTAAGGGCAGGCAGTGATCCCTGTGACCACTGCCTGCTCTTAAAGAATATTTACACACACAAGGGGTAAGAGGTCTCAGGGGCCAGGAACTAAGCCTGCTCTGGGTAGAAGTGCTTCACCCCTCCACCAGGCAGGAGAGGCATTATGAGGCAGGAAGCTTCAAAGGAGATGCCATCTTCGAAATGCTGCACAGGTATCTCCAGATGGTGGAGGATGCCAATACCTCTGTCCTGGTCCACATTTGGTCAAAAAGTGTCAAATTGAGAGGTCGGTCCCCATTCAGCCAGCACCACCCCTAAGGTGGGGCAAGTGATGTGGTGCCCACTTTAAATTTTCCCCCATCTTGGTTTGAGAGGGAATTGGACAATTAAGGTCAGGGTGGTGCTACTTTCCATAGAAATGGGCATTTATAGGGTATAGAGATCCTAAAGGTAGGGAGACTATTAGCCACCACCTGTCACCCCCTTTAACAAGTATAAAATTTGTATTTAGGTGGGATCCCTGGCCCCTGAACTATAGATGTGACAGACACAAAGAAGAGAAGGACAAAGAAGAGCAGCGGACCAGAGGACTGAAGCCCGGCTGCAGAAAAATTATGCCAAGCCCTGCCTGCTGCCTTGAGGACTCGACAATCATGGTGTGCTGTCTGTCCTGAAACTGTGTGGCCTCCTAGAACTCCAGAGCACCTACAGCCTTTCACAAATCACCAAAGAACTACCTTGGAGTAGAGCTACTACTCCCCTGCAGCCCACAGGCCGCAAACCCGTAGAATCTGGTTTCTTGAGTTACTGCTCCCTGTTGACTCTGACGCAACACCCAAACGAAACGTGGTACACCAGCTCCAGAGGATCAACTCTGTCCCCTCTCCAAGTTTGGAGACACGAGAATCTACCAGAGCCATGCAGCACCAATACCCGGGGTACCGGATGCTCTGCAGTATTCACCGAGCTGAGACTTCCATCTGGACTCCAACTACCCAGGAAGCAATGACTCATTGAAGGATGTCAAGACCACTGAGACCCACTTCATGAGGGGCCTAGCTATCCCAAAATCACCTCTCCAAGCTGTCTGCCCCTGACATCTTGAAGCTCACCACCCGGCTGACCTATCTGCTCTGCACCCAGCCCGCTCGGCCTGGGTACCGACAAACCAGTTGTGCTCCTGTGGTCCAGAGGCCCTTGTGACCAGCTCTCTCGAGAGTACAATCTCTCTGAGTTACCTATAATTTCACTTGTGCAGTGGGTTTTCAGGTGGCCATTTCTTCGCAGCACACCAGCTATCAAAGACTTAAGCACTTTGATGCCGACTGAATCTGGGAGGCTCTTGAGAATCGGCTGGTGGAATATTGGCCATGGCCTTGCTACTTATCTAAATTCTGAAGGCAAACTTTGAAATCGAACTTTATGTTTTATATGCGTTTTTCTATTTTCTCCAATTGACTTCAATGGTCAGTCATTGCGTACAAAAGTGACTTATTTTGCAAACTTGAAAAATACATATCTTGAAAAGTGTGTACTGTAGAACAAAGTTCTTGGTTTTCAGAATTATATAAACGCCAATGTTACTTTTGCAAATTGGTCTCAGATTTATTCTTGTGTGTGTCTCATTTATTGCCTCTGTGAGTACACACATGCTTAGTACTATCCTCCGATAAGCCTTAATGCTCACCCACGCTACCACAAATAGAGCATTAGTATAATCTACTTTTGCCTTTGTGTACCAATCTTGGTCTCACTGGACTCTATACTCTGTTTAGTGCACTATATAGAGAGCCAGCTTCCTACACTGTTTCAGTGACAAAGTCAGTATATTCTTTTTAATATAAATTCTTTTTTTCTATATTGTTGACAACCATAAATATTGATGTATCTTATTTTTCCATTTTGTGAGGGACCAGCAGCTCCCCACACACTGCTATTGGGCTGCTTGCTGCTGCCTGCAGTGCACTGCATCCAATGTGGACATTGTGTTGGAGGGCATCTGTTATTTTTATTTATTTCTGATTCTTTACCATTCAATGATGGTTGGTGTGCGCCTCACTGAACATCTTGGACTGCTAATGAGCAGTGCTTCACTGTTTACCCCAGGCTGTTACAAATCCAGGGTTTGTCACAAAATATGAATGTATTTATTACATTAACACTCTTTGGATTTCTTTATCCTCTCCTGAATACAGTGTTTAAAGCACAGTAACCCTGCCCACACCTCAAACAATTCTATTTGCAATATTTTACTTAAAGTTAAATGATTGAGAGGACAGATATGTATTATCTTATTCACTGAGCTCATCTGAATCATGGATTACCTAAGGGCCGGGTTTATATGTTGGAGTATGTCTACTCTGTCACAACAAGGATGGAGTATTCATACCACTAACATGAAAGTCCACCCACCTAATTTAAATGCGGGTTGACCTTCAGTTTGGGCACTCTGCTCCATCATGGTCAAACTTGTCCGATGGCCGTGCAGAGTAAGGGCATTCGGAGAAGTGGTTACATGTCCACCCATCAATTTAAACAGATGACATGGGGTCATGTTTTACTGCTTCTGACGGTAAGGAAGAGTAAAAACATTGAAGACTCCTATGGCGAGGGGAGTATTATATTTCTTCTTCATAAAAAAGGAATCCTGTTTCTGGATTTTCTTTTTGTGAAGAAAA